>NC_081149.1:4927193-6127193 GCF_958295425.1 Solea solea | reverse complement strand
CATTTGTGGAAGCAAGGGTAGGAGAAGAAAAAAAAAAAAATCAATTCATGATGAAAACAAACACTCCCGCGTCCAAGTCAATTTCGATTTCGCCCATTTTTAGTTTCTTTTCTCCTAAAGGTTTTAATCGTTCTCACGCGTCACATGTGTTCCGCCGCCTCTAACGTGATTTTTCCTCGTTCTTGGCGAGCACTTATTTGCTCGCCGTTGCTCACACGGAGGTGTTGCAGAGAGATAGAGACAGAGAGGGAGTTCATTTCCCTCAGTCCCTTGCTGATTTCTTCATTACATTGCGGCGGCAGCGGAGGCGCGCGCCGCCGAGATGGGCCCGCTCTCTGCCGCGCGACTACTGCGAGTGTTACTATACCTCGGAGACGCCGGAGCGCCACTTAATAAACAGAGCAGACAGAGGATCACTTTGAACTCCTGTGACATGTAATGAACCTGTCTGTCTCAGCCTCGGCGCCCGCGCGGCAAGAACGCCAAAGGAAAATAAAAATAAATAAATAACACGGCACAAACACTTCCAAATCAGCCTAGAGGCCCCCGTGAAAAAGCCATCAGTTACACATGGTTAGACTTGTAACATTTTGCCAACGCCATAAGAGGAGATAATTGTCTGTTTCAGTGCTGTTGCCTCTTTTGTTGCATAACAGATATTTACATCTGGGACTAATTACTCCAGATTGGGTGTCAACACTTGGATTAGTTTGTGGGGAAAGTGTTCCGTTTATTAGCGGAGAACAGACAGCGCGCTGCTTTGACCTGATCCCAAACTTTTTTTTCCCTCTTCCATCTCAATTGTTTCCTCCGAAGTTGTGACATTGACACGCGCGCACTCGCACACTCCATTCCCAAACCCAACAATATTTCTCCAGATTGCTATTGATCATCGTCGCCTGAATGAAATGGAGGCTGATCTGTGATTCAGGTGCTACACACGCCCCGCAAGTCAATTTCAACAGCGCTGTCACACCATGCAGCGTACCGCGCGCTCCAGATTACAGATGAGTCGCTCATAATCCTACAGGGGATTATGAGACAAACAGCTGATTGTCATGTTAATTCACTCTTTCTTCCACCCACGTGCAGGGGTTATGATCTGGCGCCAGGGTTCCTCGTGGGGACGCGGCGCCATTACTTAAGCATTCAGGAATCTGGACGTGACATTCGTTGACCGCTGTGACAATGGCAAACATATGCAAATGAGACGGAGCGCTACTCTCGTTATGACCCTCGTGACACCTCCCACTGGACCCCTGAGGATGTCGGGGGGGGGAGACAAGAGACAGATGAGAGGAAGCTGTCGTAAAAAGTATAAAAATTCTGTGACACGAAATGTGAATTAACGCGTGCAAAGCATAAGAGCTCATGTAAAATCCACCTAATGTCAAAGACGTGCACATGAAAGAGAGTGTCACGATCATGTCGTCCATGACTCCTCCCACTGGACCTCAAACATACGTGTTGCCTCCCCATCATTCCATTTTTTCACCTCATTTGTGGAGGAGAAAAAAAAGCCTAATTATGAAAACACACAAAATCTCAATAATTTCCATGGGAACGAAGAGAAGAGACTTAAGATGATGGATAACGACAAGGTTGAAACCTTGTTTCTGTTTAAATTCAACAGAATTTCCATCTCCGGTGCAGAGAAGAAGGTCGTAATGACGTAAATGAACAGTTATGATATGAACAACCGCGTGTTGAAAACCATCCGGAAACATCTCGTCCACCGTCGTCATTTGCTTCCAGTGCAGTGAAAAAGCAGTAGTGACATTTCACTAATTTTCTAAATGTCAACTTTTATTCACTGAATTTGTTTCCATTGTCATTTTTTATGCACAAGTTGAAAGAGAGAGAGAGAGTGAGTCTCGTTACGGTGCCCGTGATGTCTCCTCCCACCGGACTGGAGCAGGACATTTTTAGGAAAGACGGGGAAAACTGAGAGACGGATTAGTTTCTGCGTCATATTTTCTGCGTCCATGAGTCTCCAGAGGTCCACGCAAAACTTTTTCATACTTCCTCACCACAAGGATTGTATGCACTGACCATAGATTTTGGATTTCATTGGCAACCTACTACACAATACCAGCTGAGCGCCACTGGCTACCGTTAGCCGCTCGCATCAAATTCAAATCTCTGATGCTAGCCTACAAAGTTCTCCATGGGTCTGCTCCCGCCTACTTCAGTGCTCTCCTAAAGGCTTATGTGACCCCTCGACTGCTCCGTTCATCAAATGTCTGCACAAGACCATCCAGACTCTGGTTGAATGACCTCCCGAGCGCTACCAGAACAGGGGCGTCCCTGTCTATCTTCAGGAAGCTCTTGAAAACCCAGCTCTTCCAAGAGCATCTTCTGTCCTAGCACCTCACCTCCTTCAACACTTGGATCCATCCTATGTCAGTCCACTCTTCCTATCTAGTGGGGTTCTTTCCAAGACTACTTCTTGGCGCCTGCTAACTGCTTAAATGTAACTGTCAATCATGTCCACTCGCATGTGTCGTCTATTTGCCACTAAATTGGAACATAATCTGAATGAAACTCATGAATCAGATCATTAACTCCCCGCTGTCTCCCCCTGGTGGCTAACTGCTACTTTCTTCCTCCTTCCCTTGGCTTTACTTTTAAAACCAGAAGACCACGTCCATTTTAAAATCCAGTCTTCCAGTCCAGGAGGTTTTTCCTCGATGAGGAAGAGGGTAATGGTGTCTCTCTAATCGCTTGAGAGTTCGGTTGCCACTGATTCGTACACGTAGCCGCTGTCTGTGTGTAAGGAAAGCAGAAAGTACGAGCGAGGCCTAAGAGGAAACAGGCGGAACAATAACGCTTACATTTCCTCTTGACTCCATCCTTAATCCATTGCTCCGCTTTCACCGGCCTTTTTGCCTCACTGAAGTTTGGTGTTCCCTCCCCTCCCCTCCCCTCCCCTCCCCTCCTCTCCTGTCTTTGCGCTGCAGTGGAAGGAGGGATAGGTTTTCACATGGGTGGGATTCTTTGAAGGGAAAAGTGCAGACTACTCCCTGCTGTAGCCAAAGCTCATCTAATCAGCGGCTAATTCCAGTTATTAAGATTTGAGAGATAACGTTGATTCATCACAGTCCATCTACCCCGATCGGTTAATCACTGTCGCTCTAAGCTCTTTTTTAAGTCACCCTTTTGTTTCCCGCCGCGCGGCAGTGGGAGAAAGGAGAGAGGGAACAAGAGAGAGAAAGAGGAGAAGATATTAACAATATTAATGACCCGTGATTCTCGTCTCCTTAATGAGAAGGGTTATTAACCGTGATTATCCGTGATGAAACGGCGGCGATTCTTGGAAGCTTGAGAAAACTTGTACAATCGCTCGTCTGCTGATTTGATCCTCTGATGTTTAAGAAACACACACAAAAAAGAAGAGAAAAGGTGAGTGGAGTGAGTGAGGAAGAGGGAGGAGGGAGAGGAGGGTGAGGAGGGAGAGGCAGCGGCGACCTGAGGAAACGGAGGCGCTCGCAGCAGGAGGCTGGGAGGGATTTTCTTTTCTTTTTCTTCTTCTTTTGTTATTTGGTTTTTTTTACGTCTGTAGTCCCAGCGTTGCTGCATTTGACACAGATACAAAAAATCTGTTGTCTTCACAGAGATGAATCCAAACTCTGAAGTGCTTCTCCTTCTTCTTTTTTTAACCCCCTCAGCAGTGTCTCACGTCTCGTGTCCTCTCCCGGTGTCTCTTCCGGGGGAATATAGGTCGGTTTCCATTCGCCTGTTTGTTTTTTTTTCGTTTTTCGTTCATCTTCAGTTTGCACATTTAAAAATAAAATGTGAATTATCACAAACAAAGATGTCACGTTCGAGGGGAGGTGGCATGAAGACGTCACTCCAGCTTCTGCATTTTACTGGAAAAGTGTCTTAGATTAACTAATTTAGATTATCTAAAGTAAAGTAAAGTGAAGGAAATATTGTGCAACATGTGCACACACCTACTGGTTTTATTAATTTATGTCACTCATTCACACCTATTCTTCGTCTGTGGTGAAACAGATTTTAAATTCTGCGCTAACGTCCAGGGATGGGCATGGATATTTTGTTGGACTATAAAAAGTTGTAATTATATATATATTATAAAAATATATATAACATAAATCTTTCTACGCCAACGACTCTATCACCACAAGGTGGCATCAAGCATTTGGCTAGTGGACTGCATGTGATGAAATTTGTGAGATTTCTTGAATGCATCTCGTCAGCTATACTTATCTTACATACTGTGAACTCTGTGAATTACATTCACCGGCTTTCATGTGCTGCAGTTGAAAGTCCTCAATATTCAATGAATAGTTATCTCAGAGAATGAACTCCAACAGAGCAATGTATGGAAACACACACGACACACACGACTAGCTCAGTACTTGTGCGTATTTTTGAGTTTGTGCGGGGCTGAAGCGGCTCTTCACGTCGCATTTCCACTGATATCTCTTGCATTTCTCACACAAACAACGTCAAAGTCGACACTGCACACCCTGGTGCCCTGACAAAATCCACTGCCAAGTTTCAAGGCCGTCAGGCAAACCATTGGACAGTTATACAACTGACAGACAAAACAAGGTGTTCTTATACAGTAGATGTCCCGTCTTTGAATGACTCTCGATGCTTTGCTGTGACTCCCGTCGGCGCGTACAACTCCGGACGTTAAAAGTTGAATTTATTTCTCACTGTTTGCGTCTCCTGACTTCTGCAGTTTGACTGAGGCACTTAAGGAACGAGAGAACGCCCGTCTCACGAAATGCTGAATCGGCTCGACGTTATGGGTACGAGTGTGTCGGGCAGAATTCCCCCCGAGTGTGTTTCACAATGTCAACAGTGTTCGTTCAGACATTAGGGCCACAGGGTTTGTTGTGGAACAGGTAGTTGAAAGGATTCGTGTTACAAATCTTTTGATTCTCTCGTCTTTTTGGAAAAAATTGTGACACATTTTCATGGAAAAACCCGGGTTTTATGACGAACAGTCGCTCCCTCCTTCTGCTGCCGGTCGACGCCGCTGAACGGCAGTTTGAACACCGATCCTGGCTAAATCCCTGATGCAGCATTTTCCCTGCCCACCACACCCCCCTCCTCCATCCCGCCCCACTTTTATTTTTTTTTATTCCAATTATCGGAAGTTGCATGCTTGTGGAGTCCCTGTCAGCTCCACACCATTCTCTCACAGAGAGGAGGATGAGGAGGAGAGGAGGAGGAGGAGGAGGGGGCTGTCTGGTGAATCATTGATGTGCAGTCAGACTGTTTCATTGCAGATCTGTGTGTGTGTGTGTGTGAGGTGGTGGTGGTGGTGGGGGGGGGGGGGTTAAAAGAAGATGTGGGGCGGCAGCACACAGATAACAATCCTGAATTATGCATGTCTGTCCCCTCGCAAAGGAGTCGAGGCGGTAGAGACCGCGATGGGGACGAGCCACACTCACTCTCAAACCCTACGCCCCCCCCCCCCCGCCCGGGGGTCAAAAACAGGAAGGTGTGGAGAAGTCGGGGTCCACCTGACCTGCGCCCCTTGCATTTAACTCCACTCAACTGTTTTCACTACCATGGGAGGAGAATCGCCTTCGAGGAGGAGCATCATGGAGCCTGCTCTGTGGTAATAACGCTAACCCGCAGTGGCAGATCTGCCAACTTGTTTCCTTTTAAAAAAAAAGAAAAAGAAAAAAAAAGCACCTCTGGGAGTTTGAGCCCGAGCCGCGCGAAAGCCGCTATCCCCCCCCCCCTCCTAAAATTACACCGCGCCACAGAAACACCTGCTGGGCCCCATTTTAAGATAATAATCCCATTTCTACATGCCACTACAGCTCTCAGGCGGCAGAAATTGGATTGTTTGCATTACTGACCTGTGGAGCAAACCAGTGAGGGAGAAGCAACAGCCTCCGGGCTTTATTAGATTCAATCGCTCTTTCATAAACAAAAAAAAAACCTCCGTTTTGTTTGTTTTGTTTTGTTTTTAAATGAAAAAAAAGGAAAAGGAAAAGGAAGAATCGGCTAAATGCAGGCAGGCCAGCACTTTGTGGACACACTCCATTTATTTTCTCCAATTAAATCTCTTTAATTGGATTGAGGGCTGGCACCTGGTTTACACTCTGTCAACCACACAATCCACAATAATTGATGCCAGAGCTGCGGTGTGTGTGTGTGTGTGTGTGTGTGTGTGTGCGTGGGACGAGTGGAGGGATTTCAAGCTTGTCTCACTACTCCACAATTTCACTGTGATCAATTTATCAATGGCCCGCCTCCTGTCCACCAGCGTCCACTGCACTGCTGATGGAAGAAGAAAACAAAAAAAAAAGCAGCTACACTTTTGGTTTTCAAACAAACACACTGTGATGCGCGCACACACACACACACACACATAATTGTGTAGTTATTCCTCTTAGGACACTGCATTGACTTCCATTCCTTTGGACAGCCTCATGAAATCCTTATCCCTAACCATAACCATCACAACAATTTAAATCTGGGCCCTGAGCTTAACCAGTTCCTAAGAAATGAGGTTCTGCCTCATTAGGACCAGGTTTTAGGTCTTGTTTGTGCCAGAAAAGTAGGTAACAAATACAAGGATGTTCCTGTTTTCATAAAAATAGCATATTGTTACAGAGATTGACGAACAATTTGGAGAGAAATGTATGATAGTGATTTTACAGGATTGTTATTGTGATTTGTAAAATAGCTGTACATATTACATTGTTTTGAATTGTGACGCATCAAAAATGACATTCTGCAAGCCTTTGCATCTCATTAACCGTGTTATAATTTCAGTTTTTAAACATCTCATTGTATATAAATACATAGTGTCTGTATAGATGTGGAGAAAATGGCCTAAGTTGATTAAAAGCAGACTTAAAACACGTTTTATGGGGACACAATTTTAAATTCCCCGCGTGCGAGTCGTTAAAAGTGAATCAGTGAGTGATTAGTGACACACGTGTGCACACTTTAAAGTAAGTACAATATTTCCCTCTTTGAAACACTCGTGTGTGTGTGCATCTTCACAGACGGGGAAGAAAAACACACGCCCTCACAAATGTGCATGTTCAAAATCAAGTTCAAACGCATGCTAATGAGACACATTTACATACGTGTCTACATATGTGAATATGCACACCTACAGAGTCAGGATCCACGCCTGAATACAAATGCCCCGCGCCCGCTACAAATGGTGTGCGCCCACACGTGGAAACAAATCCGGGGAAGATGCATCACGGCGCGCGCTGACAGCATCTTTAAGACACTTTGAGAAAACGCCCCGGCTCCTGAACGCCGAGCGCCGCCGCCGCCGCCGCCGCCGCTGCTGCCACCGTGCAAATGGAGAAAGGCAGAGACAGAGCGAGAGCGAGGCCGAGGGAGACCCGACACAGTAAATAAAAATACAATTTCCTCCAGTGACATGCCCATTCTGCTGGAATCCTGACTCTAATTATTCTAAGCACTTTGAGGGATGGCTTTCCACGGCATTAATCTACACACCCACCAACCCGTCCACAGTCGATGCACTTTTAACTACCTACAGAGGCCACGGAACTCTTCCTAAAACCTCAGGAGGGGGAGAGGGGGAGGGGGCCGTGATGGGGGTAAAGTGCTTTGCCTGACTGAATCTTTCTCTCGGTCTCACAGCACAACACCCAAACAATAATTTTCACTTTCAGTTTCAAAGTGCAGCCAATAAAAGCACCGAAAAACAGAGCACAAAGCTTCCCCAACACTTGCTTTGGATCTGGATTATAATCCAGCAAAATCAGCTTTAATACGTGACGTACTATCATATGATTATTATTCAAAGTAGAAATCAAAAGCATCAATCACAACCTCAAACCTTAAACCTAAACCCGGATTTTCAAGCCTCAGATCTCTTTTTTTTAAAGCAAGCAGTAAATCTCAAACTTTAATTTGAATATGGATCTGTATCACCACCAAAATGGAATAATCCTAAACCCTAAAACTGTTTTTTTGAGCATGTTTTTAATCCAGAACTTGATCCAGGTCCAGATTTCAACTAGATTACAGTAAATTCAAAGCAATACGGAAACTTTCATTAATCAGAACCATTAATTTAAATATTGCAAGGTCAACAACTATTTTTAAAACCTAATAAATAATCTATAATAAAGGATTTGCATGCCTCAGATCCAGATCTTGATTTGGATTTTGACCAAACTACACAGTAACATAGAGCTAGAGTAGATGAGGTTAGGTACTTTTGGGTGACATTTTCAAGTAGCACTGATGTTATCAGTGGAATTATTAATATAAATTGATTCTTGAATCCAAATCCAGATTAAGAGTAAATTCTAAGAATTTTTTCCTGGGTTAAAACTGCTTTGCCGGATTGAATTTTTCTCACAATCTTACAACAAAACAACACGACTTCACCATGACATCACTACACTCGCTAATCTGGATCTCAAGCAAGTTTGTCACGCGTCAGATCTTGATCTTGATCCAGATTTTGAACAAACTACACACTAAAATAGAGCTACAGCATACAAGGTGCTATAAATACAGTTTATACCACAGCTATTGATGAAAATCTCACAATTAACCAACACCAACGAGGGAAAGTAGCACAAACCTGCACCAAGGCCGCTCTGATTCCCACAGTGTGTAATCTCAAAACTCTAACGCCCCCCCAGCCCTAACCTGAAACTCAAGCAGGTTTTTTCATCCTCCAGGTTCAGATTGGAGTTACTAACAAGAATCTCACTCTTTCCACATCCAGATCACCACAAATATCTAATCACTTCTTCCTCGGGCCATGACCTACATCTGCAGAGAAATCTGCTTCTGCGGCTGCTCACACTCAGACACCAACGCAGCCGGAAATATAACCTCCTCAAATATACAGTATTCATATGAAGGAGGTTTTAAAATAAATCCCAAAAACTGTGGGGGGGGGGTGTGATCAGGTACAGTGTGGTGGTGAGAGTGTGGTTGTTTTCCCCTGGCAGGAAAAGCACTCGCAGCTCATTTGGAACCTGAGATGAATCGATAAACCACCAGGGACCATCAATCAATCAATGAGCCTATCAATACTCTGCTGGATGAGGCTCCGCCCAGCGATGGGAGCGTGTGTGTGTGTGTGAATGTGACGGGCAAATGGGGGCTTTTTACATAATAACTCTGTGTGTTTGTGCCGCGTGCGAGATGGATGCCGCGTGATGTTTACATGTTGACACAAGCTGTAATCGTGATACACAGCAGGTGCTCTGTTTACATGTGAAATCATCAACACACACACACACACACACACACACATAGATTGAGTATAATGTGAGAGGCCGCTCACATTCTGATCATGTTTATCAAAAATCTAAACCAGATCAAACCATCTTTGAAGCAGCTCCACTCTCTGATGGAGGCGATATATATTTGCTGCACTGCAACGTCGACTCCTCATAAACATCTGTGCCCTCAGCGGAGGGAGGGGGGAAAAGGGAGGCGGGGGGAGATGCAGAAACAGAGAGGCGGAAAGCGGAGATCTGTCTCTCCTAATTAATCCACACTTGTTTCTGTTTTTTTTAAAGTACAAAGTTTGTATTAATGTGGCTTCCCGCTGCTTTTTTCTCTCCCCCACCCTCCATCCCTTCCTCCATCCTCCTCCTCCTCCTAAACAGAAGCAGAGGCCAAACACGAAGAGCAAGAGCTGACATATGGATGCTGGATGTGCTCAAAGACAAAAAAAGAAAAATCCGAAATGCAGGATAAAGATACGAGAACAACGAGCGCCGTTGTTCCCGCTCGGTGTTTCTGTCACTGTCAGCAAATCGTCCATGAAACAAATTGACAATGAATTCATCCTTCACTTGTCAAACTGCACTTCATTAACTCGGACTCTGATTTCCCTCTTTCCACTCTGTGTACTACGGCACCAAAGTGGATCAGTCCACCGCTGAAAGTAGTCCCCCCCACACACACACATAACATAAACAATAGGGAAGATACAACACATGGTTTTATGACAAATTTACCTAAATGCTGATTGGGGGAAATCATAATTTGTGCCACAAGGGGGCATCATTCCAGGAACCTCCTGATTTATAATTCATGATCATTCAATGATTGTGATCAATCGGTAACTAAATATAAAACAAGAGTTTTTCAACGTGTTTAACTAACATACATGACTAAAATAACTTATTTTTTGTAGCATTAGTAATGTTTGTTGAATTAACTATAACTTTGTGGTTTTGTTTTTACATTAAAGTGCCACAAAGGGGAGTCTGCATCATCATATTATTTATTTATTATTGATATTTATTTATTATCTATATTTTTGTCATCATTGATTTATCTGTTTTCTCTGTGTATTTCTGCACAGGTACAAAGTACACTAAAGTAGGGTATGAAGAAAAGCTCCACCCCTTTCTGGTTATGAATGTTAAAGAAATAAATATATATTTGTGTCTTATCAAAAAAAGGTAAACACCTCTCTAAATTATTTGTAAGTGTTATCAGTGAAAGCAGAAACCTGAAATTTTAGAGACATTTCCCCCCCTCATTCGTCGCCGTGGCTGCGAGCATCAAGTGTTGGCAGGTAAATTACCTTTCCCTCTAAGTTACTATCTCCAGCCCACGTGCCCTTCAGCAAAGCACTTATCCCCTAACTGAGCCGCTTGGTCGCCATCAGCAGAAAACGCCAGACTGCACTGAGAGTTAATGTGCACCGCTGTGTGAGAGCACTGCAGGGCGACGCCTGGAAAAGAGGTTGCATGCTCAGCAAACACACGCTCAAACTAAAGAGAGAAAAAAAAGAGAGAGTAATGAATGAATATAGAAGCGACCAAACAAAAAAAAAACTTTTAATGTATTTATACAGAGGGAAATGACTGCAGTTGAGGACAAAGTGGCTGAGGAATTTGTTCAAGAAATGAGTGGATTACACCCAAAAAAAACAGATGCAAAATTCATGCACCTTTTTAAAGACATAATCAACGCCGACGAACACAAATCCCATTTCCTTACAACAAAGGAAAGTCAAAACCTTATCGAGAGCCAAACAACCCACTTTTTATTCAACCGAACACACTGAAATTTCAAGATTTAGTCGACGACAATGACATACAAATATGGACAAAGCAGAACAGCCGGAGGTGGTTTAACACGACGGACGGTCTATGCAATCTAGGAGGAACATTCACGTTCGGGAAACCAAAGATACAAACAAATATTCAAAGGAAGGTGAAACTGTGGAGCTCTTGTTGTCGTACGCTGAACAGGCAACAACAACAACAACAACAACTGTGTGTTAAAAATAAAACTGGAACTAACATTGGTCTATTTGTTGTTGATTTTGTAAAGTAAGAGGGAGAGGAGCAAATAAGCTGTAGCTTCAGCTGAGTGCTCCAACATAGAATTTAGATAAATAGATATGTTACTTATTAAAAATCAAGCAAAATTAATGAATCGTTTGAATAGTCAGAGACAAAATGGCACATAAATACATAAACTGTTGATTAACACCTTAGTAACTGAAGTGAAAACACCATCTAAAGCTAAATCCAGAAAAACGACGCTAACAGTTTGATGCTCCTTCTCACTAACGCAATGCTAATGCCGGCTAAGGCTGGGTTGGTGCTCGCTAACACAATGTACTACAATATACTTTGCCAATGCTGCTTGCTAACTTTATGCTGCTTACTAACACCATGCTACTACCCGCTAATGCTGTGCTGCGGCTTCCTAACACAATGCTACTGCCTGCTAACGCTGTGTTGCTACTCGCTAACTTGCTGCTGCTTGCTAACACAATGCTACTGCCACATTAATGCTGTGTTGCTGCTCACTCACACAGTGCTGCTGGTTACTAATGCTATGCTACAGCTCACTAATACAACGATGCTGCTCGCTAAGACATTTCCGCCGCTTGCTAATGTGCTGCTGCTCACTGAACACAGTGTTTGCTCCTCGCTAACTTGCTGCTTGCTAATGCTGTGCTGATGCTCGCTAACACTTCTGCTGCTCGCTAATGCAGTGCTACAGCTGCTCCTCCGGTGTCAGACTCGAGGCCTGTCCTGCTCTGTTCTCGATGATGGACAAGCAATAAAGCGGTCGTGCACGACTCGCTCTGTCTGTTACGACCACTCACACACAGAAGAAGATGGATTGAAGGTGTCAAATCCACCCGACACAGAAATATGGCTGCTAATGTTGCTAAGCCAAAGGCTAATCTACATGCTTCCTATTGAAAAGACAATTTATTATATATAGCTGGTTTTTCTTGTGTTTGCACAAAATCAACAAATCCTCTGTTACTAATGAGGAAGTACTGTAGTAGTTCATAGAAAGCAGCTAAATAGGAAATAGTGAAAATATTCTATTTTTACTATCAACTCAATAATGAAAAATAAGAATAATGGGCCCAACTTTCACCAAAAATCTATTGTTTCTCAGATACTATATCCTGCTGCCTAGCAGCCACAACAGCCACCAAATTGGACCAAAAACCATCTTCAGCAGAGTTAATGATGCAACTGGCCCTTATTTATTTATTTTAACTGAAGCACAAATTTTGGTCCAAATGCAACAAGGCTGCAACGTATCAGACAAGCCTGTCTGGTGACATCTACTGGCTATTTAAGGGCAGAATCAGCTGGATATATTGGTCTGCACAGGCATTACAGTGTGTGTGTGTGTGTGTGTGTGTGTGCTGTATGTGGCAGCTGACACAATGGAAACAGATTGCCATGGTTGCTCTGCAGCGCTCCATCACATCGCAGCAGATAGAGGGAGCGTGAGGCCTAAGGGTCAGCGCTGCGGCCGCCTGCAGACACAAGGCACCGGGCCCAGTCATTACTGTTAGCTAATTGGAGTTTTCCTCGAGGGTCAGTCTAGCCATCTGCAGCGCCTTTACCACAGAAAAACAAAAAACCCCCAACTCAACTCAACCCTGCATCGTATTTAACACTGTATGCACCGTTACCACCGAGCGGTACAGTTTGAGAGACTTGGTAAAGGTGCTATGTGTTATATTACGTCAATATGTCGTTCTCCACACAACAGCTTTTGCTTATACTTAAAAACGAAAAACGCATGTTTTAGTCTGGACCTGGATCTTTAAATCTGTGGCGTAAACAAAGCTTTTTATTCTTGTTGGATGCCTTTTATTGTCGTCCGTTTGTTAATTGTGTGTTTTGCTTTGTGGTGAAATGAATTTCTGGGCTATGCTATTTACAGAGCTAACGACATCTTCTGCAATAGATGCAGGTTTGCCCTTCTGGTACCACTTAGTCGTGACTCCCATTTCTGAGACGCTTTCTACTGATTGTAATGAGCCGCCGCCCACTTTTGTACGACCAAAATGAACAACAGAGCAGAACAAATGCAGCTTAAACTCTAACCCCAGTCAAACACGGTGCAAGGAAAACAGTCGGGAGCTGAGGGAGGTGGACGGCGAGGTTCAGAGAAGAGAAAAGAAAGAAGAATGAGATATCCCTTTCAATACAGCTGGTTAATAAGAAAAGTCTGTGTCTCCTCCGTGCACCATTCATCATGTCAAATGTTAATATCTTTAAAGGTCAGGCCCAGTCATAAAGAAAAAAAGAGCCTTAGCTAAACTTTCCCTGGGATTTGCAGAGGTCTAATCACCAATCACCAAATCTGAAGT
Source organism: Solea solea (assembly GCF_958295425.1). NCBI lineage: Eukaryota > Metazoa > Chordata > Actinopteri > Pleuronectiformes > Soleidae > Solea > Solea solea. The sequence continues at coordinate 6,113,584 of NC_081149.1, read as the reverse complement.
GTCTCTTTTGATTGGCTTTTGATGACCTTGTTTCAAAGTGAATCATTACACACAAAAAGCGGACGTTCAGACGACCGGCAGCCGGATACGTGTTTTTTTTTTATTTTAAAATAATAGCGTGAAAGAAATCATCTGGGCGGAATTGACTGGTTTGGCAAAAGTGCAGTGGCATGATTTATCCAGGCCAACCTGACGCTGGAAAGCAGCTGTGTGCACACAAAAAGAAAGAGGCGAGATAAAAAACCGGAGGAAGAAAAGGTGGCGGGAAATGAAAGAGAGAGCACGGCAGGGGAGCTAAAGACTGCCACTGTCTGACAAGTGTCACACTTGCGCTTCGATCCGGCCTTCCTCCCGCGCTAATGACTGTCAACACGACAAGCAGGGCCGTCTGAAGGGGGAGAAAATTACTCGCTGAAAAGCAATTGACTGACCCCCATCATTTCTCAGGGAACCAGTGACCTGTGAATATTTCATTATGGGGAAAGTCGTGAGGCCCATATAAATGGGAGGGCAGCAGGGGTGTTGATCCGCTGAGCCGTCCAAAGCAACCGGAGAGGGGAAACTCGGGGGCAGACCTGCCGTTTTTTTATTTTACTCTTACCATCAATATTTCAGGGAGAGGAGGAGAATTAATGCAAGGACTCAGTTACAGTTTACTGTCGAAAGTGACTTCAAAATAGGAAAATTCAACAGAAAAATGTCAACATTGGAAGACTTTTTTTTTAAGATACTAAAGACCTGGGAGTAGCGAGTTGAAATGGGAACAAAATGACAGCGATCAGAACCTACAACCATATTAAACTCCATTGTTTCACCATAGTTTACATCAGTAAGTCAATAACTTTATCTTTTCCCATGTTGGGAGATCATCATTTAAATTTATCAAGATTTATTTCTAGAGTTACCCTACTTTTAATTTTCCAACGAAAATAATCAACGTGGAGATGTTTTTGAGTCACATTTATTTTGTAAATAAACATCTGTCTGCTTCTAAAGACAAAAGGAAAAGAGAGAGAGAGACGTGAATGGGTGAATGGGGAGGGGACAAAGAACTAACTCCAGTGTTCTGTCGGTGCGGGTGTGAAAGCAAGCCATTCTTTTACCCTCTGCGCGACATTCGTCTTACACCGAGAAACGTCAGAGTCCTCGGAAAAGAGAGGGGCAGCAGGAGAAAGAGAAGACGAGAAAAGATGAAGGAAAATCAATGCGGTGGCAAGCCTGATTGATCGGTGGAGTTTTGGACAATTTCATCAGGAGACTCCACTAACCAGAGATGACACGACCCATATTGGAGGGAGAATGCATCGCGGAGATTGATACCCACATTAGAGGCATCAGGTTGGATAAACGCGGGCTCCGGCAGTAAATACGCCGCGCCCGCGTGGCCCCCGCCCCCCCCCCCCCCCCCCCCCTCCCTCCATGACGACTTAATGCCAACAAAATCCTCACAACCCACACTTCACTTCTCAAACTTTGACTGGACGGAATAATTGAGTCAATTAGGGGCACCTTAATCCATGGAAGGGATCTTCAAAAGAAAAACATACAGTCAAGGTTTGGGTTCGGTCTTAAGGATATAAATAAAGAGAGCTTAGAGATTGTCTCTGTTTATCCAACGATGGAGGGGAAAGAGCAGAAGGATTATATTTGATCTCATGCAGGAACCTCATGTAACACATTAACTTTGACTCTTTTGGCAAAACTTTAAATCACCATTAAAGTAGCACTACCTTTAAAGGAATGTCTGTGTTGAGTGTGAAGATTATATCAGCGAATGACTTTAATTAGACACGACGCCGCCGGCGGCGGAATCCAGCGCAGAGTCACCGTTTCTGGTCATTCTGACATTTCGCTTGATCCGAAAACAAGCTCCGACGGTGGGAGGCAGAGGAGAGAAAGTCAATAAGCACATCATGATCTCAACTTCCACCGAATCCACCTTGCTGAAAAATGTAAGCTCTGCTGTGTGTGTGTGAGAGAGAGAGAAACCAAATGGAGGGAGGAAACAGACAGGGTGAACCAGGGGGAGGTGCAGAGGGACGGAGGGAATACTGCTGATCGAGCAGATCGGGCAAGAAAGCATGAAATACTACATTACAGAGGGAAAAGGACAAAAGCAGCCACCAGGGCCTGATCATGTCCGCCTGACAGGGAGGGCGGGGGGGGGTGGAAGTAATCGAGGGTCACACAGGCCACATGAATGATCGGAGGACGGCGGGCGAAGTGACAATTTCTGTGGATGGTAAATATTTCAAAAGCGCTCCGCGGCGCGGTGGAGGTCAAGCACGGCTCCCGTTTTAAAACACAATAGACAGACACGTTTAATAAAACATCCCACATAAACACACTGACCAGAGAGTTGTTCACGGGCCATTTCCACACACACACACACACACACACAAAAACACACACACACACACACACACACAGAAAGCCTGCGCTGTTCCCCTTTCTTGTGTTTAATGGTCTCATTTCCTCGTGTGCAACTGGAGAAGTTCAGAGACGGGGATGAATCTCTGAAGGAGGTGCGGGACGTGACCGTGACTGTCGGTGACATTTCGCAGTGATCCATTTCACACATTTTCACTGCGAGGAAAAAGGCCTCGACTCATATCAGGCTTAAAAGCAAACGCCTTAAAGAGCACGTGGGATTCTTTCCTTCTGCGGCAGACAAGGAGAGAAGAGCAGTAAAAGTAAAAATGTGGGTCCTACAGCTTCTTTTAGCTCGTGCGACTGGCATCCGTCCAGATGAGAACCGGACAGTAAACAACACCAGTGTCGGCGTGACACTGCACATGGATCTCCTCCACGTATCACTGGCTGTACATCACTTGCAGCAGCGGCGCCGACAAACACATCCAACGCAACAAAAAAAAACCTTTGTTGACGACCCAGAGTGGCCCCGTTTGTTGTCGTTTGTCCATCAGCACAGAGACAAAGCCAAAAAGAGGCTTTTTTTTTTTTTTTTTTAGAGTTTAGAGTTAAAAAAGCTTTTTTTTTTGGTTTAACTCCACACAGATCTTCACCACCCTGCGTGCCGTCTCACTTTTTATTTGCATTTTAAACACAGGTAAACAATAGAGTCTCTTTACAAATAGACATCCCAAGTTTTGCAGCAAAAATAAACCGCTTTAACACCTAGATCTGTGCCCAGTTTCAAAGTAAAAGCGCTCTTTTGCAGTGAAATATTGGCAGGGGCCGACAGATGCAGAAGCTACAGGAACAGAGAAATATTTTACTGATATTTTTATGATCATTTTCCAAAGCAAATCCTATGTCAAACAGAGCAGGAGCTCACTCACACACACACACTGCTTACACATCAACTTTGAGTCTGTGACGGTAGTTAAGGTGGCGGGTGATGTAAGGGGTTGGGGGGGAAAAAAAGGGGGGGCTTGTTAAAATGCGACTGTGAGATGGGACCGGCCTCTCATCCTCTGCTTTACATGACCGCATACCTGCAGGAGAGTTGACTAAAGCGTGGGGCACAGATATGAGTGAACTCCTCACCTGCTACGCTTTCATCACTGAAAACCAAGGGGGTTTCAGGGGGGAAAGGTGCGGGGAGTCCACCAGGACTGAGACCGCCAAGGCTACGACGCAGTGTCCTCAAAGGGTACTCAGGGGTGCGGTGCGGGGACACAGTGGCCCAAGTGTGGGTGGTGGTTAAGAGCTGGATGGTGGGAGCTCATTTATCAAACACCTCCAGTGCCACCTCCCCCTTTTTCTTTCATTCCCCCTCCATCAAAAAAAAAAAAAAAGTACTGTGCCTGAATAAGCGGCTGCTTTGAGTCCACTCTCTAGCTCGCTGTACTTGTGGCAAATTAGTGCGTATAACGAGCTGGAATCTAGTCCTCAGCGCTGCCATTAAAAAGGTGCCCGTGGGTTTGCCCGGGCAGACGAGACCGCTGGTATGTCACGGCGGCGAAAAGCACGACCTAGACCTCGAGCGTGTACCGCGTGAACTCTTGACCCTCACCGTCCATCTCCCATCTGCATCTCTACATCGCTTCCCCCGTGACACGGCTCCTAAGAGCTGATCCTCGAAAACCTATTCACCCATTTACCCATTTTGAAACAATGAAATGGCCACAATGACTTCTTGGACCAGATTCAATAGGCACTTGAAGAAAGGGGGGGGGGGGACCTGCTGGGATTGGCTTAAATGATGAAAACTATTGTGCACAGAAAGAATCAATTGGTGCTTTTCAGCGTAATTCGATTCTATTCACAAAGGAGCTCGGGAGGCAATCTTAAAATGGAAATGCTACTTTGCTCCGAGTGGGTGGCAGGGAAGGAGATAAAGAGAAAGAGGGATAGTTTGCATGTGAGACACCGTCTCTTAAGGACAGTATACACTTTTCAATCATGTCAGCGTGTGTGTGTGTCGCGTACGAGCCGCCGCGGCGTTTGTGCTGAGCGCGACAGAAACGGCGTAAAGTGCAGCGACGGTTCTCTGCAGTGATGTGGGAGGGATTCAGCAGCTGAACTTTTAACACGATCTCTGCAAAGTGCACTCCTCCAAGACCACCGCCTGATATCAGAGCCGTGTTAAAAGACGAGCACATGTCCGGCTGTCAGAGCGCATCGTTTTCCAGGGAAACAGAAAGAAAGAAACATGTCAGAATTACCCGTCTTTTGAAAGATTCAGGAAACGCCGCAGGTTTGGGGGGTTGTTCGCTGACAGGGAGCCTTACAGGTGTTCACTGTCAGGCGTGTGTTTCATATGGTTGCGTAAGATATAGAAAAACTACATCTTTTCTTTTTTTTTTTGTGACTAACAGCACGTTATCTAATCACGGCAGAGTTGCAAATTGGTACATTCAGCTGCTTGTGATAGAAAAAGGCCAGAAGGCACAAAAAAAGAAATACAAGCAAGTTCTTGTGCTTTAATCAGAAACGGCACCTTTTCCCCTCGGATTAAGCTCTTGTGAAATTGTCGTCTGAACCCAGAGTGGAGCCGGTGGACAGACTTGCATTAAGGTGAACAACAACACATGCACAGGTCGGTCCAGAAGCAGAAGCAGAGCTATGATGCGTGAAAAATAGTGCAGCAGAAAGGAAACACACAAAAAAAAAACACTCCCACTCTCGAGTGCCAATCCAGCAGGATGTCGCTTATCTCTCTGGCTGGTAAAGTGCGGTTGAGGCTCCGGTCAGCATCCCTAACCACTATCTGTCACTCTAGCTCCTTTCCTGCCTCACCTGCCTCCCACTACTCCCCCCCCCCTCCCCCCCTCGCTCTGGGAGCAGCTCAGTTTCAACCTGGCTGCGGTCGGAGACGGACAGGATGAGGCAGACGGGGAGTTTGGTCTGAGTCTGCAGGCGGGAGGTATAGTGTTGGATGTGCAGGCTGAGTGGAGCGAGGGAAGGAGGGATGGAAGGGATTGTTAGAGGCTAACCCATGGGGCTCTTCAGTTCAGGGGGCCATCCTCTTCTCCCACTGTCTGTCTTGGCAAGAGAAGAGGTAGTGTCTCCTGCATCATTAATGAAGGCGGTTGACGCCCTGCACAGCAGCAGCCAAACTCTTTCTCCCGCTCTCTCGCTCTCTACCTGAAAGTTTTGAGGGAGAACTGATGAAGAGTATATATCCACACACTATGGTAATGACGGAGGTAAAGCCAGGCCTCGCGCTACTACTTTGGCAGCATGTGCTGTATAATCAGCCATGATGAATGGAACGCACTCGGGAGACGGAGAGGTTTGGTTATGACTTGGGGATCGGCACACATCGGATGGCGTCGTGAAAAACGTTTGCGAGCGAGACGGGGTCAGAAAAATCGAAAGTAGTTCTATCGTCTTTCGGTTGCATAGGCGCCTGGGTTCAAATCCCGGTTCTCCTCCATGAGTGTGTGGGGTTTTCGCCGGTTACTCCGGGTTCTTCACACAGTGCAAAAACATTCAGATTGGGCGATTAGATGAATTGGACGCTAAGTGTGAGCGTCAATAGGTTGTTTGTCCCACCTTTTGTCTCCCCCCCCCACCTCAAGTGGAATAGAAAAGACGGATGTGCTGACATTATGTGCTATTGGGAAAAAAGACTGAACACTAGCAATTGAATCCACTTATCAAGTGAGAAGTAGATGCTTATAATCTTGTAGTTTTCCATTCAAATTGAGTTTGTTTTACAAACCAGTGGAGTCGCCCCCTTGTGGCGCACTGCCCCTCCCCCTCGTACAGGCTTCACTTTCATTCGAATATTGTGTTTTCAAGCTTTAAAACGGGCTTGAATTTTGGGCAAAAAGTGCCTGAAATAATTACACAACAAATCGCTAATTGGCTGATTAGTTTCACTTATTACCGGCATGAATAACTCATTTTGACGTATATATTGATGGAAATGTACCGCGGCTCTAACATGTGCTGAAAGAAGCACAGCAATGGAGCTTGAAAGTGCTTGAAAAGAGCTTGAATGTGACCATGGAAAAGGTGCACAAACAATCCCAGAAACAATCAATCACACGAAAACTTTGGAACATGAAAGCCGCCGCGCGTCTGCGCCCATTAGGAGTTGATCTCGCCTGAGCGGCAAAGAACAATGAACTCATTAACATAACCTTTTTGTTCTTTTACTAATTCCAGCTTTGATTGAATCACGGGGAACTCGCACCTCAAAGAGACGTGGATGTTTACTGTAATGTGCAACAATGGAGACAGGCTGAAAGGAATCGTAAAAATAAAAACTGCCTCTATCCTCCTTTCATCTGCAGTGAAGACAACCATGTCACATTTGCTGCCTCCTCACATTTCCTGATCAAAGTGCCTCAGTTCACTTCCAAGCCTTCAAATCACAGCCGTACTTCATTCCGGAGGGCTGAACTCTCCGTCGGCGCAATCAATACTCTTACTTTTTTATTATTTCAGACGGCAAAAATTGCCACTTTTTTAGAGATCTCAGCAAGCGGGTGACAACGAGACGTAAAAAGTGTATTTAGAGGTTTGACCTGTATTTCAGAGATAGATGCGGGGGCAGCCCCGATAAAACATCGGGACGTGGGGGGGGGACGTGGGGGGGGTTCATTCTGAGGCAGAGCTCCACAGAGAGATGTCATGATACCGTTCCTACCGTCCAAATATCGACTCACATACTTCAGAACACAAGACGATCTGAAACCGGGGAAGTTAAAGATTTGTATTAGTATCTCAACGGCTGTGTTTGCTACGTACTCTGAGTTTTTGCTCTGATTGTTGCATGATATGCCGAGCAAACATACAGAGAATGACGATTGATCTTCACTTGCTCTAGTTTTACAGTCATAACTGAAAAACGGCAGCGAGTGAGGTGAATTTGAGGGACTTTCCAAGCAAAGTCCTGACCTGTTAGTTAGCTCTGGCTAATGCTACATGGTCTGCCCAGTTCAGCATTTTCAGCAAAACTGGAGCCACTTCCGATGCTGGTATGGAACTGGAACATTTTAACTGCAAGGCACGTTATAAGTTGACGGCATATTGCCGTTAAATTCACTCCACTTAAGTGAACAAAATGCAAATAGAGGTGGACACAATGAGACTTAGACCAGGGGCCTCAAACTCAAATGAGCTGGGGGCCACTGAGTGTCCAGTTTGATCAGTGGGGGGCCGGTCAAATGAAAAAAAAGTCTAACTTTTTGAGAGAAAAGTCTACCTATCTATCGACCGACCGACCGACCGACCATCTATCTATCTATCTATCTATCTATCTATCTATCTGTATAGTTCACACAATTTCCAAATAAAAGTGTTTGTTTTGATATGGAACAATAAATAGTTGACAATTTAAACGTATTTATGATGCAAAATGAATCCAGTAATTAAAAAAAAAAACTATACAAACTATATATAAATTGATGGGGGGGGCCACGAGTTTGAGACCTCTGACTTAGACAAATGTGAGCAACTATAACCTGCACATTTATGTTAGGATTATTATTGTTAAAATCACTTCAGAACAACTTTTCCTCTGAATATAGAACATGTTTGTTGACTGTACAAGGTCACATGTAAAATCATAGGTGTTTATGTTCTTATTGTTCAATGACGTGAGTCTAATTCCCGTCAGAGTGATGAGCGAAAACTTCCACTGTGAGCGTTTATATACGTGAAGACATCAAAGACTTCAAAAGGAAACCTTGACGTTGAGTGAGGCTTCACGGTTTATATATATATATATACGGTATATATAAAAATATATATATTTTTTATACTTTTTTTAACTGTAACAATAAAAAAAGAGGGAGCTGAATTAGAGGCAGCAGTTCATTGGGACTTGCACATTATTTTCCTTCCCATTCTGTGGTTTTAAACATGAAGCTTCTTACATGCTCGCGGATATACCCTTTTTTTTTTTTTAACCATATAAGAAGCAATTAGCCACAAAAGTCGTTGACCCAGCTTTAAGCCTTTAAGGCTTTGTGGTGTTGATGTATACACGTTGTTACTTTAATGCATAAAAAAAGCCAATGTTGGTCAGCTTGTTTTAGAAATTCACATAGGGGGGTGATGCAATTGCCGCATTTGTTTGCTCCTGCAGCACTATAGGGTATACAGTACATATATATATATATATATATATATATACAGTATGTGTAGATACAGAGAAGGCCATTAAATATTTTATTTCACACCACCTGTTTCAGGCCGATATTTCACAGGCGTTTGTTTGCAGCGTCAGCAGGTGAGAACTGCAGGAGCAACACACAAGCACATTAAAGTGAGGGAGCAACTAAAAACCTAATCATCCTAAAGCGATGCACATACATCGGCGCCGAAACAGGCGACCTTTCGCCGGCTTGAACTCGTCGTTGCGGTGTTAAAAGCGGCTGCACGGAATGTGTTTTAAGACTCCACACTCTTTGCTCTTTGCTGTGTGTGTGTGTGAGATATTCTCAGAGGTTTTGTACCGCGCCGTCTTGACAGCCTTTTCTTAGAAACTATATCCCTCCCAACATTTCTCCCCTCTGTGTGCACAAGTGTAGAAGTGCCGAAGTTTGTGTTCGCTGCCGCACCTCGGCTGTCTGATTGGGTTATACGTTGAAAGAGCTGCCTAACACCATATAAACCACTGAAAGTGTTCTAAATATAGTGAACGGCTCGGATTTCATTGATTTTCTTTCTTTTTTTTCGTGGCTAAAACACATTTTTCACTGCTACTAACCTCATTCACATCAAAACAATATGCTAATTGTGTTCCATTTATTCCGTCTTCCTCTCCAAATGTGCGGCATGTGCTGAACACTGTGTAACACAGGGACTCTGCACTCGCGGTACAGTGTGGTTCGGTACAGTACGGTACTGTTTGGAACGCTAAAGCCCTGGGTCAGGCTCACTTGGAGTCAGCTACGATGCGTGACGTGATGCTTTACCGCACGGTTGGGGGCGGTTATTTTAGTACTATTCCTCATGGAAACACCAAAAATATGTACTATACCATACCAAACCGAACTGCTCCACTCCGTGGAATCTGAGTTACCCCTTTAAAGATTCAGTATGTAACATGCAGGAGGGTCTAAACGTTATAAAATGAATACACTACCCAAGAGTATGTGTGTAATTGTCTAAAATTACTTTAAAACCAAAAAAACAACAACATTTGGATTGTAAGATAAACTTAAAGAACATGTCTTTTGTGTTTTGCAGGCTACGCAAACAAAGAAGAATGACCGTACTTCCCTGAAACACTTGGGAGTGGTGAGTGGAGGTGTCCTCCATTTGTTTACATTCTGCAGTCTCACCATTAGGTGTCACTACTTCCAACATTGGACCTTTAAACTCTCCTGGTATTCAACTCTTCAACAAAAACTCATTCACGAACACAAATTGGAATAAAAAACGGTACATTTGTACGTGAGCCGCGGAGTCTGCGCTAATCGGCATATGAATGAATGAATGAATGAATGAATGAAGCCAGGGAAGGCGAGCTTATTTAGGAAGTGTACCCACTGCAGCCTTCCACTTCCACTCCCAGAATAGCCTGCAGCTTTACTGTATTTGTGGCTCTTTGTTAGCGCGTCGCCTCGAGCCTCAGCCTGCTGCATTTGAGCAAAGGCGACAACAAAACACTTGTTTTTGTTGCGAAACGCCTGAATCTGATTCAACTTCAGAGGATTAGAGTAACAATGGAGGAGACTGCGCACTAAAAAAGTGCATTCACACACACACACGCACACACAGTCCCTGCCCAACTGGGAATGAACTGCTCCAGAAAGGCCAGGGCCTTGGCAAGGTAATTAACCAAGGGTACTTGTTTCACATGGCAGAGTCCATTAAGTGCCATGTCACACTGATGTCAGCTTAAAGGTAGCGCACACATGCACACACACACACACACACACACACAGACACATGAACACACACACTTTCAAATGGGGGCAAGAGCGAGAACGACAGAATGAAAGCGAACAGAAAGACGTGGCTGAGGCTTCTTCTAAGCGGTCCTCCCTAATCAGCAACCCCATTCCCCCTCCAGGTCCGGCCATCGATCGGTAGCACCGCCACCCCCGGAGCTGTGATGAGGAGAAAAGGAGGGATGTGATACCCCCCCCCCAAATACCCTCTAATTGCCTGCCTGGGTGACTGCCATACAGCCACCCCAAATGGCAAAATGGCCACCACAGCACGAGGATGAAGCAACTCTGCAGCCAAAGCTTTGAAATGGGCCCCAACGTAAGCCCATTAGGCACATGTGACCACACACACACGCACACAAGTCGAGGGGCTTTGGAGGAGCGGAAAAGGCTGCATTAGCAGAGGGAGGAAGTGGCTACGCTTCCCACCCCAGGACCGCAACAGTGAACAAGCCACGGAGGCACCACACACACCTGAGAGAGTGTGTCCACGTATGAACCCACACACACACACACACACACACACACACACACACACAAGCAGACACGGTAGCGTCTACCTTTCTGTGCCTCTCAGTCTACTGCTGCATCTCAGATAACATTGTGCCCACTGAAGAGACTTCCACACAAGCTAACTGAGGTTTATCTGCCACTTAACAGATGAGCCAAAGGAAACAGGAGAGGCACTCGGGGACTGAGCGGAGAGAGAGACAGGGAGAGAGAGGGAGAGAGAGAGAGAGACGAGGACGGGACAGAGACAAAAGGCCCCGTTTCTACCCGGCACTAGAGTTTGGTTCAGTTTTGGTACAAATTTACATTTAGATTTGTCCAAAGTAGTCACAGGTAACACAATGTTGGGGCACCTACAAAGGTCTGATAGCTGCGGGATGAAGCTAAACACGCTTTAGTCACAACAAAACAGGCCATTTTAGAATCTGCTCTCAGAGGCCGTTCAGCGAGGACCAGTGTGAACTGTGTCACACTGTACTTTTTTTGTTGCCTTTACAGGCCGGCTTCATTCTGTAGTGATGTCACGCTATCCACGTAGCTAACGTTGCTACCACCCTACACACCGTGTAAGGCTTACCGTTTTAAGGAAGGGTTTCCTCCTCTAACCCTTCCTGTTTTCTGCGCATTCCTGATCATGTGACCTGCCATGATCATTATAAGGAAGCCTCTGAAGGACAAGAAACAAATCACAATCTTAAAACACAAACTCAGCCCAACATTGTTGGGGAGGGGAGCATTTTTGCAGAACAGAACAGAAGAGCTACGGCCTAAAAACCTAACCTAACATTTGGAGGCGGGGTTAGGATACCATGGCGAGCTGGACCGCACTGGTTTGGACACGCGGCTAAAACAAAGTCCCCAAACTTAAAAAACTTCCATGGGTGTTGGTGTTGACCTCAAAAGTGAGGACGCAATTGACGCAGGCAGGTGTCTCTCACTGCTCTCAAAATGATGATCACACTAAGTATTGCCTTCAACTTGATTGCCTCCTGTGTGTGTGTGTGTGTGTGTGTGTGTGTGAGCAGTGGACCGTGGCGGAGCACAGTGGCGGATAGATGTGCGCCCGCAGCCCCCACGAGCTGCCGTTACGCCGCCCAGAGCAGCACTGCAATTAAACGAGCGAGGGCTCGCGATGCTAAGAGCGAGGAGGAGCAGGGGCCGGAGAGGCGCGGACCTCGCTGAGTGAGTGCTGAACTGAACACTGTGCTGATTTGTGCACAGTGACTGTCCTCAAGAATAGGGCCATGTATTTTTAATCAATGTCAAAGTGATGAAGTGTGTGTTTGCTTCACACAGAACAAAAAAAAAAAAAATCCCCTGACAAACACAAATGGAGAAAGACAAACTCCCTAAGGGAGAGAGGGAGAGAGAGAGAGAGAGAGAAAAGAGTGGACGGAGCGTCGCAGCAACTGACCCGAACTGCCTTCTCCGTGTCACTCCCACAACCTGACACTTAAACCTTTCTCCCTTCTGTGCGAGTATAACATGAGTTTAGAGTGTAATTAACATTTTTAATAACAATAAATACTGTTTGGATAAGTGGTCGGCTGGCCGATAATTAGAAATTGGCGGATCCGTGGCCATCCCTCAAGACAGACACATGCTGACGTTTCTGCAGGTTATCTGGTATTGGGAATCATTCCTGAAGCATAAACAAGCCAGGGAGATAGGCTGGCTGCCCTCCAACAGCCTGTCTCCTCAATTTTACAGGCCTCTTTTCCCCTTTCAGCCAATTCAGCCCCAAATATCGATCAGCAGGGAGAGGAGGAGGAGGAGGAGGAGGAGGAGGAGGAGGGGGGAGAGAAATTGAAAGAAAGAGATGGGTAGGGGAAAAAAACAGAGGGGGAGGGAGGGAGGGATTGGAGAGCTGGGATGGAAAGGCGGAAATGGAGGCCAAGGAGGTGAGCGATGTGGGTAAGTTGCAGAGAGGCAGAAAGTTTCTCAGTGAATTCCACGCACACACACACACACACAGATGACCAAAATGAGGCAGAATCCGCAGACAAACATCTAAACCTGGGGGTGTGAAAAAGGATGAGCGATCATGTTGCGTCTCAATCCCCGACATGCGATACGGAAACCCGTGGCGCCATAATCAGATCATTAACCCAAGGCGCGGTGACCTAAGGAGAAAGCTCGGTGATCCCTGACTGAAACGCAGGGCATTAAGGAAGCTTCTGGATGGCTGCTTCACAATTATGGAACCGCAGAAACATCGGCGGGCGTAAATGAAGCCACAACCGCAATCCTCGGATACATTATTCCCTTAAGTTCTCTCAGCTTTTTATTGGAGTCTTTACAGTCTTGGCCCCCATTTGTACGCCACTGTACTGTATGTAATCTGACAAGGGGCTTGAAGGGTCTGATGCGATTACGGCAAATGAAATTACAGCACATTCACTGCGCCGAGGCACTCCGCCTTATCAAAAGAACCAATTGAAATGCTACTTAAGGAACGCCAGATGTTCTCGTGGCGGAAAGGCTCGCGACGATCCCTGACCCCGACAGAGAGCCAATCGCGTCCGAGGGTCTGAAGGAGCTGGAAGAAAAGGGGGCAAAGGAGCGAAAAAAATAAGAAAAAAAGGGGGGGGGGGGGGGCAGTCAAAAGGCAAGCTGTACATAGTTTTACACACTATAAAATATTCATTTGCTAAGTGGTACAGCATTTTGCCCTTTGAGAGGTTCATGCATTGTTTAGGCAGTGGAGCAGAGGAGGAGGAGGAGGAGGAGGCCGGATGGTGACGGAGGAAGTGCGCAGTAATGGGGCCAAACAGGAGGGCTGATTTATGTGCACAGTCACCTGCAAATGGGGGGGGGGGGGGGGGCAGAAAAGAAGTCTTTTACCTATGCTCTATCCTCAAAAAAACAGTTGACCGCCACTGCACCGCACCGCACCGCGATTGGCCCCCGGCTCTCGGTGACAGGGTCAGCAACGAACGCTCGTGACGCCGACAGATCCAGTGACACTCGTGTTAGACTTCTGCTAAAACTGTGACTATGATATTTTAATTGCTCGTGTTTTCAACTGTCAGCGACGCTGAGGATGAAAGCCACCGATGGGACCGGTGAAGCAGCAGATGGCGGGGCTGCAGTAGCACCGCCGATGACTGATCTGTGGCATGTGCTGCAGACAGTCGCACACACCCTCTCTCTCTCTCTCTCTCTCTCTGTCTGTCTGTCTGTCTGTCTGTCTGCTGCACAACTCAGTGCAAACCCTGTGATTCTATCATTGGAGTGTTTATTCTGTGGATGTTCACTCTAACTTAAAATAACTAAAGGGTAATTTAACAGAATATATGGCAGTGTAAGTCCTCAGTATATTAAGAATATGCTTTCTTTGCTGTCAAATAGCATTTTTCCAGCTGAAAACTGACGTTCACTGTACACGGCTCACTCTCCCACAGAGAAAATCAGCGATCCTCCTGTGAACCTCCTGTATCGCCGCAAGATAAAAATACCGATTTTTCTCAATGGAAGAGAGTGAGCAGTTTATTAACTTAAGTTTCACGCCGTCGAATGATGAGATGAAGATGTTTGGACTTTAACTGGTGTGGATTTGGTCTGCTCAGAAATGTGTCAGGAACACCCACTATTCTTTCTCTAAAAACCAACCAGTGCAGCATTTCTTGGCTTGTTTATGTTACGGCAGCCATTACGTGATATAAAAAGAGATAAAAACCCCCGGCCACAAGCAGACATGACAAACCGACTTAATACCCAAATTGGAATACTAAAGATGAGTTACCTCTGACACCGAGGCCTCTGGTCCGGTCTGTAATGCAGCTGCCCCTCCCTGCATCGCACGGCTCACAACAATAGCACATGCGCTAATGCTCGGGCCAGAAGTGGTCGCCACATTCCCGGCAAACACAACCCAATCTTTAACCTCTTTATAGTGCGCATGATATACTTTGCAAGCAGGGGCCAAGGCTTTATCCATTATGAATGAGACCCATATTACTCCAGGCATTAGCAATGTATGAGCTGGGCTTTAGAAACACAAGGTCTGGGTGTTTTTTTTTCTGCCTGCATCTCCTCTGCTACTCCTCCCTGCCCCTCGTCTCCTTCCTCGCTGTTTTCTTGCCTTCCTCTCCACGTGCTGCTGCTCTCCCACAGCCTCGACTCCTGCCTGCACCGCAGCTCATCGGGGCCGAGTCCTGCCCGTCCGATCGGTTGCTCTTTGAATGCGAGGCAAAAAAAAGGAAGAAAAAAGGCAGGGCTGCACCCCGGGGGGGGGGCAAGGCCCCTCAACTGACTGGCTCAGCACGCTCTGCAGCTCGAACCCACCCCTCAGCGGCATGAATCGCTCTGCCTCCTCTTACTCAGTCTGATCTCCTGCCTCTAAGATCGTATTTGACTTCTCAAAGGCAACTGAATGTGTATGTGATGGTCTTATTCTCTCATGGTTTGCACACGTTTCACATAAATCTGTGGATCCACATAGGTCTGATGTGGATTGCCTACATCACAGAGTGGATATTAAAAGAAATCCTGGCATTGAAAACCTATATTTGTTTTATTTCTGTAAGTCCTTCCTCGTCACATCCAACAAACTAATCTTGTGAGGGAGCGGCGCTGACGACTGGAGCACCTTCACCTTCACCGCGCACGTTTAGCAGCGTGGCAGCGCAGAATACGGTGGGAAGATTTGAGCAAGTTCTCTCTGCGGAGTGCCGCACTCCCCCAGGGCTGCAGCCCTCATCTCCACCTCCTCTTTCTTCACTTCCCCACTGTGGGACAATGAGATTACAGCAGCCCCCAGGGGGAAAGCCCGCTGGTCGCCTATATGAGGAAGAGAGCACACTTCAAAAGCCCTCTACGGTCCTAACAAGGGGGTCAGCCTGATAAAGACGATGTCTCGCTTTTAAAGGTCCAATATGGAACACTCAGCGCCGCGAGGATGTCAGGAAACAAATGTTACGAGTGCACGAATGCAGAAAGTAGTTCAGGAATTCAGCTAAAGAAAATGCAGTCATGTTTGTTTTCACTTTTACATTTTGCACCTTTAATTGCCCTTTTTTAATTGTCTGCTTTTCAATGTTCGGTTGCATGAGGTACCGGCATACAGTAAGCAACGTCTGAGCAGATTTTTACAACTTAACTCCCAAAAAAATCTGGAGTCTGCTGCTCTCCTGCACCAAAGCCCATAGAGAAAATGGTCGTTTCTCGCTGGCTGGAACGCAGCAGCTGCTGGTCGTCTGCTGCCTCGTTTGGTGAGACTGTGAATCACGGTGAATCTGAATAACGCATTTCAACGACTGAAGACACAACATAACACACGTGAAGTGACTGACGGTGGCAGCGGTGGATCCTCAGCTCGTGTACGCTGCGATGTAAAATCGCTGATTTTCTCCATGGACTTTGGTGCAGAGAGTAAACTGGTTTACAAAGCGACGCAGACTTCAGTTTCCTGCCTTAAAAGCCTGTCTGTCGGTGACATAAGGCTGTAAACATATTCTTAAGACATCCGACACTTAAGCGGGCGTAGATTTTATGAGGTGAGCCTTTTGTTAAGTGGCTGGAATCTGTTTTTTCCCCCCCGCTGTCCCCGATGGCAGCCATGTTTTCTGCTATGATCTTGGATTGCATTACTCGAAACCTGCAATGTGATTACCGAGTTTCAGGAACGTGGACGTGTGTGGTTTCAAATCGCATTAATGAGTCCAAATGTACAGAATGCTGTTAGCTACAAGGTAGGGGAGGATCACGAGTGCCATGTTGTCCCCATGTAAAAGGGAAATTAACATAGTTTCAGCCACAACAAACAGTGGAGGACAGGAAGGAGTGTGGTGAGCAGCCGAGCACCAAGAGGCCTGGACAAGGCCTATTATGACAGGAAGCTCGACTCATCAGCCATTCAGGGCGCTGTAAGAGGAGACATAAATCAATGGCGTGCCAATTATGACACCACACTGAGCCGTGTGAGTGCAGGGAATTAGCAGCACAAATCTCAGTATCAGGTTCAGTGAGATGGGCCGCTCTGGAGTGGGGAGGGAACGCCAAAGACACACCACAGGGAGGATCGAGAGGAGGCAGGCAGAGACAAAACAGTCTGCATCATCGAGACCGATCAGGAAATCAGCCCGAAAAAAACATTCATGTTTGTCTGTTATTTTGTTCTCTCCCCGGCCCAGAGAGTTAGAGCGTGCGTGGAGAGAAAGGGCCCTGCGAGTGCCATTATCGAGTCGGCACCGAACCAGCGAGGAGCCGAAAGCATCTGAGGTGAAACTGTGAAGACATCAAACATGCCGCTCATATTTCATTCTCTCACAGTGAAATTTCTCTCTTAAGAACATTCAACCTCCCCCTCCACACACACACACACACACACACACTCAGAGTGCAGAGAGCAATCAAGCAAGCGTCTCGGCCAGTCTGGGGGAAAATCTGCGAGCAGCAGCAGCAGCAGCAGCAGCAGCCTCCGAGTTCAGCTGGACCCCGACGCGATGCCTCGACACCGCTGAGCTCACAGCTGCATCCCACAACTCTGATTCTGATTAAATGGAAACAGAGCAGCCCATTAAAAATGATTAACATACATCTACGTACGTACGGGTGCAGCGTGCACAGTAATGCGGCGCATATATTAAGAGAAAAGATAGGACTTGAAAGAGCATATCTTGCAAAAGCATATATGTATTATTTATCACTCAGACATCAAAAAGGGAGACTTTGTAATAACCTTATTTTCTTTTATTCAAATGCAAAGGTAATGCACGTCCTGGAGCTGGAGCCAAGAGCTACAGCTACAGCAGCCTGTGTGTTTAATTTAACGTCACACACGTGTATATATATATATATATATATATATATATATATATATATATATATATATGTATGTTTCTTTTAATTCCTGAGATTAAGATGTTAGTCGTCAATCTGGCTCCTGTAACAAAGAAAAGACGAAAAGGACGTGTGAATAAAACGGCTACAAAGTAAGTTTATTCAAATTGAATCCATAGATCTGTTTTGCCAAAATTGATCAAATACATTTAAAAGCTGGGGGTTGGCAAACCCTGTATTTGTCGTTATCGATCGGTAATTCCATAATAACCTCACAGCATAATGTAAATCGAGTGATTTAAGAGAGAACTTGACTCCTCCTCCTCCTCCTCCTCCTCCTCCTCCCTCCAGACTCCTTTACAGCCTTGAAGAAAATGTGGACCGTGACAAAACAAGACCCCGCGTTGGGATAAATAATAATATACAGTAAGTTTCTGTAGGACTGGACCACGGCCCTCAACTTTGGGAACTACTACTGCAGAGAAAATGAAGCAATTATCCTGTATTCACTTTTTAAACATTAAAAAAATCAAGTGCATGGATGGAGACAGGACAGTGTGATAACTCATCACCTCCAGGCTTCACACACACACACACACACACACACACACCTGGGGGCAGCAGGAGCCAGAGCGTCACTCCGGGACTCAGAGTTATTCGATATCCCCAGCGAGCTGCTCAGGTCACACTCCTGTACAGTGTGTGTGTGTGTGTGTGTGTGTGTGTGTGTGTGTGTGTGTGTGAGTCATCAAACATCAAGGCTTGCTGCCTCGCGCGATCTCTGCTGATTTTGGATTCTGTTCACCGGCTGATAAATCACGGCTGTTTTAATTGTACGCTGACCTTGATGAAATGAGTGGACATCATTTATCAATTAGGGAGTGCAGCGGGGTGACGTTGGGGGGGGGAGAAAGTGTCTGCTGACAGAATTCTTTTTTATCTCCGTCTTCCTTGGCTCGCTCAGCCACCTCTCACCATTTCCCTCCTTTAATATCATTACGCCTGTGTTACACTGCAGGCTTTTTTTTCTTTTCCTTTCTGCTGCTCGTGTTTACCAAAGTATAATTCCAAGAGGAACAAATAGCAGATAAAAGACATGTAAACAATAAAAAAAAGAGCCGCTGTGACCGCTGTAATCTGTGCGTGGGCGCCTCGGCGTCAGTTAGCGCAGTAGCACCAGGCTTTTTCATGACACGTAAAACATCAAATCCCCCGGAGAATACAGCTGCCACGAGGAGATGTGTTTTATGGCGGGGATTTAGGCTCCGGAAGAGAGATTTGAGTATTACCTATTGTTAAAAAGAGAAAAAGTGCAATGTTAGGGGAAGTGTGGCGGAGGACGGGGATATTAAACAGCGCCTGTTAATGTTTTACACAGTGTTGTCGAGGCTCCCGTAAAGTCGCGACGGTAACTCTCGGTGTTGAGGGAAAGGTTTCAAGAGAGTGGGAGAAGCGTGAAGGAGGATAATCCCCGCCTTTCGGGGGGTTTTGTCGGATCTGCGACCCGTCCACCCACTGTAACCCTCGTCAGCCATTTTCTGAAGCCTCGCTCGCGTTACGTTAGCAGGTACGCGGGGGATTGGTGACGAACGCCGACGGTTTTTATGACGTCACCACAAACAAAGGAAGAGGAACACAATCACACAGTGGAGTTTTTTTTTTTTTTTTTCACTACAATTCTTCATTCCAACATTATGGAGAGAATGATTTTAAGGCGCTCATAAAACTGGATAAATTGGGAGCTGTCCCAAGATTGTAAAAAGTAAGTATTGCTAAAAACAGTCAGGGCTAATGGCAGAAGGGGATTTGCATCGCTGCCAAAAAATGAAGCAGACAAGACGAAGCGATGCCAATCGGAGCCGAGGCCGGTGACGGAGAACTGCCTGCACTGCAGAGTCACTTCACCTGAGTGTAAACGCCAAGTATTCATTTGTCACAAACGTGGTTTAAGTGCGGGATTAAACCATTTCCCCCCCCCCACCACCTACACCACCAGCAGGGAGGGGAGTATGGTTCTGAGTGAGTGTGTGTAGGAGCTGCACCTCCAGCCACACGACCCACTATACCCTCATCAGCCGTTTCTTACTCAGAGCAGTGAAGCATGAAGGAGTACATCATTTTTCATCCCTCACAAAAGGCTCAGTGAGCCCTGTCTTTAACCAGCTAACAACGCACCAACCTACCCTTTAGTTCTTCAGATATCTTAATGCCGCCGGCGTCCACTTAAGTCGGGGCCGGTGTAGAGAATGGGCCCCGGCGAGGCCGGCTTCTCTAACCTGCGGTGTTAGTCCGGCCCCGCGCCCGGAGAGACAGTGACCGCGAGCCGGAGAAGCCGACGCCGACCTTTTCAACGGTGGGCTTTGCTATTCACAAACAGCGGGGCCCCAGATTGTCTTCGCCCTCAGCCAGATGAGAGCGCCTGCTCATGTGTGAACAGCCTGCATGGAGATCCAAAAAGCCCTGCAGGTCCAAGGGAGCATTTTACAGCCTGTTTAACAGTAACTTCAAAAAAGGAAAAAAAAAAAAAAAATCCCCTATGTCCCATTTTTTTTCCTCCACAAAGAGATTTCTCAGACATCAGGCCTTGCTTGCTGATTGCCTCCGAACTTGGTGTTGATTAAAAAGTCAGCATTGTTCGGGCTTTCTTGTTTTCTCTTTCTTGTGGATCCTGGGAGTACAAACAGCTCGATAGGCTGCGTGTGAAAGTCTTCGGGCCTTGTGTCTGACGGGGGACCCGTGGTGAGGAGAGAGAGGGAGAGAGAGAGAGGGAGACAGAGAGGGAGGAAGAGGGGCCTGCTTGCCCGGGCTTTTGGAATCCAATAAAGTGCTTTATTCCGGGGCCGGGGCCGACGTGAGGCTAATCTTTGATCTGAACTGGAAGCTGAGGGCTCCGGAGTGGGGCCACGCTGCCCGATTATTTATGGGAACTTCAAAGGTTCGCTGATCACACTTGTGTCTCTTATCTGGCGAGCAAGAAACAGCCACAACAACAAAAAGTGACTTTGCGAGAGGAGAGTGAATTCAGAGCACGGAAGGGGAAAAGGTAAGGGGATAAAGGCGTGAGCGTTTGAAACGGAGGGGGGGAGGGGTTTGCGGCGGCTCTGTTGGGAGATCTCCAGATTGGAAGTGATCAGACTGGTGTATATGAGCCATCTGCCTGGGAATGTGCCTCTGGCTGCGTCCGAGAGACAATCGGACCTGAGGAGGATAAGTGTTGCTCCTCCTTCCTCTCTGTTCCCATGAAGGAGAGGCCGCCAGTGTCAGGGAACCCCGCTCTCCTCTCCTTCCCTTCATCCCCCCTTCATTTTTTTCCACCCTCCCTCACTTTCTCGCTCTCTCTCTCGAGCTCTTTCACCCCCTCCTCCTCCTCCTCCTCCTCCTCCTCCTTCCACTATCACCACCGCCACCTCCACATCACATCAGAAATGTGACTGGCCTCAAACTGCTGACTTGCTCACAGTCCATTGAGTTTCCTCTCCTTATCAAATTACAGCCACCTCAATAACCCACTCACTGCAGCACGCCGGAAGAAATGAGGTTTTCTCCACCGCCCGCCCCTGGCACTGCACTCTTTCCCTTAGCTTTTTTTTTTTTTTTTTCTTCTCTCGCATTTTTCTTTCAAAAACAGCAGACAGGGGGAAAGAAAGGGGAGGTGTAAGAGGGCGGCGGCGGCGGCTGATGTGAATGCCGGTGTATATTTTCAGAGAGGGCACGGGGACATAATGTTTCGTGGCGATGTAAATGCAAGGGCGGAGGAGATGCCCCTCGGCTGCACGCTGCAGACACGCGCTGATGTCCAGATGGCGTCCGCCTTCCGGGAGACTATTTTCTTTCTTTCTTTCTTTTTTTTTTTACTTCCACCCCAACAACTACCGCAGTCACAGTAACCCACTGAGACCCCGCTGCTTTGCCTCCTCGTAGCATGAGCCAGCCCGGGTCAGAAACCTCTCCACTGCAAAATAAAAAAAAAGAAAGTGTAGAAAATGACACAGTCCCCATCACCTGTTATATACCTGCGACGAGGAGAGCTTAGGGGAGCGGGCGAGGCAGACCGCGTAAGGTCATCCGTCTCATTTTGCTGCAGTTATTACAAAGTCAAAATGAAAAGTCCTCATCCCCGGGTCAGCCGCCTTGACAGTTGATGGATGTCATTTAACCTCCTTCAGCAGCTGGTAACTGGTTTAGACACCGAAGTAAATAATAAGGTCTCAGGGAGGAGAAGTCGGGGAAAAACCTGGATCCATTTTCTGCGGATATGACACAGTCGTCTGCAAAGAGAGCGATTGATTCTCTCTCTCTCTCTCTCTCTGCGTCGCGGCCGCACTGATGTGTTCTGAGGTCGTAATTGTGCCTGTGTTAATGAATGTAAATGAGAGCTCGGGACACATTTGCAGGAACTTGTAACACCCCCCTCCCCAACCCACCTGCCCCCCCCCCCACACCCACTCACTCACTCACTCAACACACACGCACACACGCAACTACTCCTCCCGTGTGAATTAACATCAATATTTATCTTAGTTCTATTATCCAATTCCTACCTCATTCACATGCTAATTGCCACAATTACCATTAAACAAGGGCCGCGGTTCAGAGGAAATAACCTGCTGCTGAGCACTTGAATCACTGACTCGTCACCTGTGATGCATTTACACGCCGCGCAGCCCCAGCAGGAGAGGAGCGAGGAGACGCAGGAGACGCAGGAGACGCAGGAGAGGGTGCATTAACGTGGTGGATTGAAAAAAAAAAGAAGAAAAATGTGCAAAACTACAGTGCAACCGCGAGTTTGTTCATATTTTTGGAATCCCATTCTGTCGCCGGCATCACAGTTTGGCTTCCCTGACATGAGGAGACAGTAAAAAATAACCCGCCCGGCAGCGAGAGGAGCCCAAATTGAGAATGAACGCTCATGTATAATGATTGGAAAGGAACCCGGGGAGGTTTCACATGAAAAGCCCAGCAGTGTGCCAGCCCCAGTTACCCGGGGAGCCGCGGCTGACGCGCTCTGCCTTCACCTGTTTTATTGGAGACGACGCCGGCGTGTCAGTGACAGCGAATGTCCAAGTGGAGTGGGAGTAGATTGGATTAACTCCCCTGTGAAAGAGCCTTGTCTACTTCCATTGTGCATCCTGTCTAGTTAAAACTAACACAGGTGCGCCGCGGCACTGCGGAAGGTGCGCTGACACCGGGAGTCGCGTTGGGAATACCTGGAAAACCTACAGAGACACAAACACGCGCATTCGACAACACACACAAGGGGAGGGAAGCGTCTCCGCGAGGCGCCTGCAACGCCCGCCGGACTCTTTGGAGCGCCTGGTCCCTTAAGGGTTAGACATCCATTTTGCAAATGGACATGGTGGAGGAGAGTGTGAAGGGTGTTCCTGAAAGAAAGAAAGAAAGAAAGAAGAAAACCAAAAGGCCTTGCAGAGAGCAGAGGCTCGAGCCACTGCTGCAGCCCCGAAATATAAGAGCTAAAAAAAAACACGTAACTGCATGGAGACACAGAGCCCGCTACTAACTGAGTTGTAAACTTCTATTGCCCTTGGGCTGCAGTCATCCTCTGATCGAATCAGCCTTCAACGCAGGAGAGTGAATTCACATTCACACAAACAATATATGTATATAAAAGAAGGAGAGACGGAGAGAGAGAGAGAGAGAGAGAGAGAGAGAGAGAGAGAGAATGCACACACACACAATACAAACAAAATTAGAAAAAAGAAAAAAAAAAACAAGTTAAGAAAATCTAATTCTCCTCCTGGGAGCCGTTTGAAAGTTTCTGAGAAATAAGTCTCAAGGCAAAAAGTGACAATTGCGTTCTGGGTTTCCGAGTTCATTTCAAACAGTCGTGTGAATGAGGGATGGGTTGCTGGTGTCAGGCCCGGCGTGCTTCTTTGGCCCGGCCCCCGCGCTCACGCAGCACAGTGAGGGGGAGCCGGTGACCTTTGCTGACGGCAGAGTGCCTCGTCGCCGAGGCCTCTCAGTCGTAAAGAAGTAGACGCGGCGTGAAAGATCTATTAGTTTGCTCTTTTATCTGTAATAATCCTGACAGAACAAATAATACTCGGGCAAAATATAAAAGGTGAAAGAAGGAGAAAAAAAGATGCTAATAATCATTCAAAGTGATGCTTCTGGGAGCGAGCGACGCAACAGAAACGTGCGGGGGGGAAAAATATGAATTCTTGCTTTGGATAAATCGACTGCACTCGTGCACGGGGGGGGGGGCGGGGGCGAGGTGAACGGAGGCCGCAGTGTGGACGGATACCATGAAACACTGTCTCGTCCTGTGCACACAAACCTCGCTCGTAAATTATCTGGAGCGATGTGGAATTTATGGGCCAGAGATATCTCACTGCCGGCCTATCATTTCCACGCCTCTGTCGCCGTAAATTCTCTCCAAAACGGCCCAAACGGCCTCTGCAGCCGCAGATGGAGATGCAGTGAGAGTCCGAGTGACGCGGTGGCGGCGGCGGCGGCGGCGGCCTGTTTCCCACTCAAGTGCCCACTTCCTGTTGGGTAAAAGCAACCGGCAACACATGCAAAACACGACAAATGTCACAATTAGAATCTGCTCTGTTTACGTCGCGTGAAATCAAGTGCCGGGGTAATTTGGTGAATTGGAAGATGATTCTTCCAATTGCCAGACATGTGCCGCTCTCTTGTTTTACCGCAGCTGCAGCGGCTCAATGGCTCGTGTTTGTGTGTGTGTGTGTGTGTGTGTGTGTGTGTTTGTGTGTGTGTGTGTGTGGAGAGATTGGCGGGGAGCTTTTAGAGTGCTATCATGGAGTAGGTGGAGGACGGTGGAGTGTATCAGAGAGGGCAGTCCGCGCACGCTGCCCCTGCGAGATTGGATCCTCACCCGTGAAATGTAAGCACACAGGGAAACGCTCGGCGGCAACAACCCACCAATTTACACAGCAATTTTCCACTCGCTCGCGACGGAACTAAATCGCATTTGTCCCGCCACAAACCCGTCCCCCCCGTCCCCCCCGTCCCCCCGGCCCCCCACTACCTCCGCCGTCGCCGTTGATACCGCACGGCCCTGGAATTTCATTCATATGCAGTTAATTAGCGCTTCCTCAGAAAGAGCAATCGTCGGGGAGAAAGAGTAATTTATTACGCTTTATTATAATTCATTGAGGAAGCCGGAGTGTGTTTGGATATTAGAATGATTACTTGTGTTTGTGCTGATAGCAGTCTGTGACGGAGAGAGAGAGAGAGAGAGAGAGAGAGAGAGGGAAAAAGAAAAAGTTATTTACCAAAAACAGCTGGACGGGTAAATGAAGGCCCTCCCTCCCTCTCTCTCTCTACACGACAGTATCTGCCCCCCCCCCCCCTCGACTGTGACGCATCAACATCTCTGGGTTGTTGTTGTTTTTTTTTACTCCACTCTTTTAAAAAACCTTAATTGCTATTCATTACTCGCTATATTGCTGAGTGATAACAATGTCGGACGAACAATTCCGGATCATTAAATGAAGAAGAGAGGGGGAGGAATAGAACAGGGATGAAGAGCTGGGGCAGTTTGTTCCAGTTTCACCTCTCTGGTCTTCTGTCCCCCACAGGAACCAGACCTGACAGCTGATTAGTGTTGATATTCAGGCAGATGTTTCATGTGTCTGCACCTGTGAACACAGACATCTGCACTTTCAGGCTTGTTCCTGTAGCTTTCTGTAGTTCCTGTGTGAAAATAATATTCCACTTTATTTTGTTTCTCGACATCAGGACGAGCGACGGAAAAAGACGCTCGGGGGAGATTAGCCAACAGTGAATCAGAGGAAGTGTTTTTTCTCCACGCCGGCGAAGTCCTTTCAGAGCCTGTAACCTTCTGACTTTTACTCGAGTAAAGAAGTGGAACCAGTCAACACGTGGTTATCTGCTTCAGCAGCACGTACTGGACAGTGTGGACGGTGAACAGTGAGCAGGGCCGCTGCAACGGGGGTGGCGAGAGCGGGCAACTGTGTCTGAGACCCCTGGAAAACAGCCGAGTCCTGCTTTATTCTACGTTCTTCTGTGGCGACCTGGACGTTACAGGACCAGTGTGTAACAATGAGGAGGCAGAGAAATAAGTAAGTATGTTTGTTTAAGTGTATCATCGCTTTAAAATGACAAAAACAAAATGCCCTCGTCGCCGTAGACTGAGGCTTTTATACGATCGGCTTAAATCATCTAAATCATCATTTAGGCCGTGTTTCTACAGCAAAGCCAGTATAACGTCCTTTTTCTATTGTTCTATTGTTGTATTAGTGAAGTCAGGCGTCACTAATTAAACTAACTAAACACCGGACTTTCGCGCCAAATTTGTCTCATTTCAGTGAACTTAACCCTTTCACACCTGAGCCTCCGAATGGCTTCTTTTAACCATAAAAAAGTGCTTTTGAAAATAACACCATAGTCGTTACATGACCGTCACATTTTTGCATGTTTGGAATATGAAATTTAAACTTCATAAAACAACCTCTTTTTTGAGTCTTTGTCTCAATGTGCAAAAATGAAATAAAAAACCTTATGCTCAGGCGTTTGTTTCCAACTCTCTGGCCACAAAGACGCTGACTCGTCTTTGATACTTTAAATGGAAACCAGGTTTGTAAACAAACAAACAACCCGTTGAAAGATCCTCTGAAGACGTGTGAAAATAGGGTCTGAGAGAGGAAATGTGATGAAAGGACTCAATATCATCAACTTGACCCCGCCCACTGGATGCCCCCCCCCCTCCATCCCTTCATCCCTCCCCACCACCACCACTGTCAGCATCACCACTAATGTAGCACTCAGCCCAGCAGCCACAGCGGCGGCGACACACACATAAACCACCAATCGCTTTAACACACAAACATGTTTTCTTCATCAAGTGGCCACGCCTGCGTCTGCACACGCACACGCACACGCACACGCACACACGCACACACACACACGCACACACACACACACACACACAGACAGAGAGAGAGAGAGAGAGACAAGCGCGGGCCTGCAGAGGCTGTAATCTGTAATTTGTAAGTTCCATTTGTTTTTAACACACACCAAAGCAGCGCTCCTGTGGGACCTAATAAAACCTCATAAGCACGTGGAGAGGAAGCCCGAGGCGCTGCTCTTTCCCACAGATCTCACCTTGATAGATGATTTTAGAAAAACACAGAGGCGTGCGGCACTAACAAAGTGCTGAGAGAGAGAGAGAGAGAGATACTGAGAGTCTCTGTGTGTGTGTGTGTGTGTGTGTGTTTGAGGAGAAGTGAGGAGGAGGAGGAGGAAGAAGTGGGAGAAGAGGAGGAAGAGAAGGAGGGGGTTCTTATTTAGGCTGAATTACACGAGCTTCTCTTCTTTCTTACTGGTTATCCAGTGAGAAGCAGAGTAATCAGTGGGATACCTGTTTGGTTACCCGCAAGGAAAGAGGATAGAGTCTAAGCTTTTGCCATGTTTTCTTTCGAGTCACAAATTTCACAAATTCGATCCCATTTTAAACATTTTTTTGTCATTTTTGTGAAAAGGTTGTGCTAAAAAAAAAGGATATAAGACACTCTATATTGCACAGTCTTATAGTCTCTGTATACAAGTGTATGTGTTCTCAGGGTTAACTAAAACAAACTTAATTCTGGACTCCAGACCATGATGTTCCACAGCGTTAAAGGGGGAGTAGCACTGGGAATCACACACACACACACACACACACTTTACTTTATATTATTTTATAGGTCTCTAAAAGCGAACGTCCCGTATCCGGCAATTTTGAACCCCCACCTATATGCAATATAGAAATAATCATTATGGTAATAATAATAATAATAATGATAATAATAATACTAATACTTATAATAAAAGGGTTCATTTCATTTGGAGAAACAATTATAAACTCCACCCGGGGGGAGGTCATCTCGTCTCTCACTCCAGAATACCTGGAGACTTTCTTCCCTCTTCTTATATATTTTATTTTATTTTTTAACCAACTTGAAATCAATTTCAAGCCCCATTTAATTTTAAATGAAAGGCTGACCCACAACAGCACAGTTCAGATATTGATCTTCTTCAGCGGGCGACCCAGCGTGGCTCTGAGAAGTCAAACACAATGTAAAGTTGCATCCTTTAAAAATTAAATAATGAGATCAAGCACGAGGAGAGAGAGAGGAAAACAAACTTCGGAGGCTTTTTTTGAGAAGAGAAATTACTTCTTCAAACTCAGTTTCCCAGACAACAAACAACAGTCACTGCAGAATTCAAGAAAAAGCAACAATAATCGATAACGTGACGGAACTTTGGCGACGTCAACGACACAAAACTGGGAGAAAAAGCGAAGACAATTCGATTTAGGGAATTCTGTCAACAGAAACTGAATAAAAAAAGTCCTAGAAAGTCATAATTATGGGTTAAAGGACATTATTCTGAGATAAAAAGTCAAGATTGTGCATTAAAAAGTGATAATTGTGGAATAAATTGTCAGAACTCTGAGATGAAAAAGCTAGAATTGTGAGTTAAAATGTAAAAAAAAAGTCATAATTAGGGATATAAAAAAATGTACAACAACAAAATACAACAACACATAGACACTAAGAATAATAAAATTATCAGTCTGTTGTTCTGCGTCTGAAACATATCGAGCCATAAACAATCGTTTTGACGTTCCCTGCTTTCAAAACTATTGAAACAAATACAAGAGAAATGTAGTTTAGATCCTCTGTTCCATCATATTTGTCCTTTGAGTTTGTTGTTTCTGATGTTTTTAATTCTTTCTTTGACTTTCTGTGACTGACGCACAGTGATGTTTGTTGTTAGTTTGTTCATCAGGCTCATTTTTCTCAACTTCTCCTGTATCCATGTAAGAGTTCGGACACTTTGTCCATGTCATTCGTGTGTGTGTGTGTGTGTCTCAGAACGATATCAACCTTCTTGTCAGAGTGAACTCCAGCGTTCACCTGCAGATGTGTGTGTGTCAGCAGCATCATCAGCAGCAGCAGCAGCAGCAGCAGCAGCAGCATCCGTCTGTCTCGCGGTGTCAGTGGTGTAAGGAGACGAGCTCGCAGGAGCAGCAATAATGCTTGGCTGTTCACCACTGCCATTAAGCCTGCTGGTGATAAAAAGGTGCAGTGCCTTTAATGGCTTGTGATAGCTTTATTTTTTCTTTTTTTTTCTCCCCCACTTCTTCTTTCTTCTTCTGCTTCTTCTTCTTTCACTCGTGCGACCACTCTGTTAACTCAGCACACGGGGGTAATACGTCTCATTTGAGAGGATCCCGCCGAGAGGAGAACGCTTGAAGGACAGTGTGAGAGTGACACTACATTATAAACATAATAATCACAGCTGGCTCAGATACTGCAGTAAAGAAATAATTGGACTCACGCTGGTCCGGCTGCTTAAGCATTTTAGCGCGTGCCATTTGCAGAAATGGAAAAACCCGGAGACAGATTATATTCTCAGAGGGGGGAGAAAAAAAAAAAGCGGGTGTGAGGTGATCCTCCTGTCTCTCTGCTCCTGTAACAGTACGTGTGTGTGTGATGTAGTGAGAGCTCCCGCCGTGGGAAGACAGGGAGGTGTCGTGTCGTACCGTGTCTCGCGTCGCTCGCGGTTGTCCCTGACATTTTTTTGGGGGGGGGGGGGGGCCTGACCCCCAGTGACAGTGACACTGCAGTGTCACTGTGTGTGTTAATCTAACCCAGAAAGGGTTCAGATTAAGAATGAAGAGATTTTCCTCATACTGAGCATGAAACAAACGTGCAGCGTCAGCAGCATTGTGTACAGATTATAAATTCCTTAACCCTTTAACACCTAAGCCTTTAAAATGTCCATCTGTTTTTTTTTTTTGGCTTATTTCAACCATAAAAGGGACAGGAAATGTGTGCTTTTTTCCCATTTTTCCACAATAAAATTCAATATCTGGCAGTAATTTACAATTTACTGCATGTTAAAATAGTGTGCTAACACTGTCGGTGCACATGAACACCAGGTCTGGTGTGTCAAATTTGAAATTTAAACAGTATAAATCATATTTAAATTAACATTTGCTTGAGTTTTTGCCAAACAAATGCAAACTTAAATGCAGAAGTTTCTCCTCTCGGATGACAAAGACACTGATTTGCCAAATTACCGTAATAACCACACGCCATTTTCAGAATTGCTGTAATGCAAAGTGCACTTGCATTTTACATGTACATTTTGGCTAAATTGAAAAAAACACATAAAAATCTTTTAAGAACTCTTTTTTCTTTTGACTTTTCTTACAACCTGCACATTTGAATCCTCTATGACGTGCATTTTAAAAAGGTTTCTTCCCATTTCTGGAGTGACTACTATCATCACATAATGTCGTACAATCTTTAACAGAGCAAACAAACTCCTTTACACTCCGATACCTTTCACTCATGAAGCTCTTTTAAGGGTTCAAACGTGTCATAAAAGTGAAAACAACAGCGCTGTAAACAACCCGGAGAGCATCGCAATGCCACACCCACCTCCAACACTCACTCATTAGGACCTTAAAAAAAAGTGGGCGTCGTTACACCATCTGCTGCGCGGCCTGTTGCCATGACGGCAACACCGTTTGTAACATATTTAAAGGAATGCTGTTGTTTTTTAATATAAATACTGTTATATGATAATACGGAGGAATAATTGAAGAAATGAACCATTAATCCACTCTTTCTTCTTCTTCTTTCAGCGGTGGATTTTTTTTTTTTTTTTTAAATAAATACATACTTTTAACATACATATATATCTATATATGTATATATATAGATATATATCTATATTATGAGATAAAGGATGATGTTTTAGGGTGTCAGAGCTGGTGCCGCTGAGGCCTTCACTGCAGCGACCTGCGTCTGTGCCTCTTTTTTTGTTCACGTCATCTTTAAATCTTTTGGTGCGGAAACACACAAAAATAAATAAATAACCAATGACAGAAAACAGTGTGGAGCGATTAGCAGGTAAGACAGACAAACATCTCCTGTGGTTTCATATTTCCTCCGTCGTGTGTGTGTGTGTGTGTGTGTGTGTGTGTGCGGCAGCAAATGTTTAACACTGATGTTAATTAAAAGCCTCATTAGAAATTTGCCACCGTTGAGAGAGAAGGGGGGAGAGAGAGAGAGAGAGAGGGAGAGGAAAGTTGGTAATTATCGTGAGGTGCGTACGTCTGCAAGCTTTTTGTTTTGCAGCTCGGAGTGGAGTGGAGTGTATTAGCATCGGCGGCGCGGTGAATGCTAATGTGCTATGACACCATATAGGTTCACAATATAGATGGGGAGGCAGCGCTGCCGGGGCTAACGCTAGCACATTAATGACTGCGGGATATTTAGCATTATTGGCAAAATGTAAATACACATTTATTGATGCACTTGTGCAGCAGCAGCAGCGTGTGTGTGTGTGTGTGTGTGTGTGTGTGTGTGTGTAGGCCTGCCTGCTTCCACCTACACATGACTGGAGCTGCACACACACACACATATGCATTTATGCGTGTAAGCTTAAATATGTAGGCGCACATTAAAAAATACAGACGGAGCCCCAGAGGAAAGGCTTTGTTGGTGAGGAAATCTTTTGCGGTGTTTGTGCCATTCTTCTATACGGGGAACAAATTTAATTTTGTTCCATTTACAAAGGTCTAGTGGAGTAAGACGGTGGGTAGCCTTGAGAAAAACACACACACACACACACACATAATACACAAGTCAGACTGACTGTGAAGTCTCTGTGAAGAACAAGGCGGCACTCGCTCGCTCACACGCCAAATGAAATTTCAAAATAAACGACTGAGCTGTGATTTACAATTCTCCTCGGGGGCAGAGAAAAGTGAGAAAACATTTCAATCAGCCCCCCCCGCCCCCCCCTCGCCCCTGCGCCTTTGTTATGCCGCTATGAATCAGCTGTTTAAGGGACACACGGCGGCGAAGGCGGAACGGAAATGATTTCACACCAAAACACATATTGAGAGGTGTATTCCACGAGCCCGTGACGTTACATCGCCAAGTTTTTCGGTGCAGATTTTATTGCTTATTGCTTTATTCCAACATCACTCTTACTGCTAACAATTCACTTTAATGACGCTTTACCATCATGCACTTCAAGCTCTACTCGCTTCTAGAGCCGCAACTAGCGATTATTTTCGTAATCGATTATTTCCTCGATTCATCGAGCAAACGCTGGGTCCATGAAACGTCAGGTAACGTCAGAAGACGCTGATCGGTGTTTGTCAAACGGGGAAACGACGATGTTCTTAAAGTGTCTTGTTTTTGTCCACAAACCAAAACAAGGCAATCAGAGATGGCCGACTTCACCCCATTCACGCAACAAGCCTCTGGCGGCCTCTGTTGGTCATATTGGCAAGTGCGGAAACACAAACAGACAGACAGACACACAGAGCCACTAAAGATAATACTTCACTCTCACTGAAGTAATGATTTCTTTGTTACATGGAGCAAAGAAAGGAAGGAAATAGTCACGTTTAAGAAGCTGAAACGATCAGAAATCTTGTTCTAATAATAAATAAAAGCTTCAAAACGATTAAAGCGATTATCAAAATAGTTGACGATTCATTTAGTTAATGATTAATAATCGAGTTATTGATTCTAGCTACAACACAGCAGGTATCATTCTTGTGTCGGACGACAGCGCTCTCCGATCGATCGCTGGCCGATTGAAGCATCGGCTCGTTTGGAACCACGAAGAAGAACCAGGTCCTATCACTGGTGGAAAAGCAATGACTTTAACAATGAAATAGATTCAAAGTCATTTCTCTTTTCAGATTTGGCTCAAACCTGCACGAGGGCAGAGAGCAACCTGTTTTTTATTTTTAGCTGCTGGATTAATAAGCGTTTGCCGTGTGTGTGCGCCGAGTGTTTCCCTGCAGCAGGACAGCGACTCAATATAAATTACAGTTACCATGTTTATGCAGATGAGGGGACGAGTCACAGACGGCGCGACTCGCTGATGTGTTTCTGGTCAACAATGAGAGGCTTTCGGATACACAAACACGCTCTGTGAAACATAGCTATGAATGACAATGAAGGGAGTGAATTATACTGTGGAAAAGGAAAGGAAAGGAAAGAAAAGACAGTTTTCTTGCCGTTGGTTTCTTAAAATATCGGTTGGTTTGTTTGTCTGGCTCCTCCTCCTCCAAGTTATTGTTCATTCATTTAAAACGTTCACAGCGACACATGTGTGTTTGTGCAAGGAAACTTAAGCCACGCCTACTTTCTGGGGTTGGACCAGAACAGCCAACAGCTGCAGATTGTCGTCCATGTTTAAAAAAACCTGAATTTTCTCTTTGAGTTTCATGACTTCAACAAAAAAAAAATGCAATTTTTGTGTCACTACATGATTCACGACACAGTATTTGTTCAATTTTGAGTTTCCCAGCGCGACGGATGCAGAATTCTCATGGACTAGCATCTATGTATGTCCTGAATGTGACGTCACTCATCCACGACACTCTTAGTTTCATTGAGAAATCAAGACTTATATAGATTTAACAGTTCTTTTTGTGTCCACAGGTAAAGACTGAACAGTACAAAGTGTACATCTCATATACTCCGAAACAAATATGACAAAGTGCTATTAATTCCTTTAAAAATGCTGACTTTTGTCTGCAAATGTGGGAAAACAGAGTCTAATGTCGTGAATTGAATCATAACACTTGCAGTTTTTTTCTCTTCTTAACTCAATCTGCCTCACTTCTTATCGACTCCTTTCATCTCGTTCATCAAAGCTTCACATTGTCGTTGCGACTGTGATTGTTACGGAGAGCGTCAGAGAGAAAGTCACCTGCTGAACAGATGACGTGCACGTATCGTGTGACCATTAACGCTGAAGAGGGAAGCAGCTATTGTATGTTAACCCTTTTCCCGAGGGGTCGGGTGGGAGGGAGGGTGGCGAGGTGAGGGGGACAGCGGCCTCTCGGGCGAGGCCGCGGCTCATTTCTCAAACTCGCCTCCACTGCACCCACACGGGCCTAACGAGAGCCTGTGTCGGGACAAAAACCTATTAGGGGCCTCCCCAGTTACAGACAGCATCTCCATTTACAGCTGTCAATAGTACAGCTTGGCCTACAATAATTATCCCCCAGGAAGGAGCCGTCTCTGCGCGGCTCGCATTAGTCCGTCCCCGGGAGACCGCCAACCCGAATCCTTCGATATCTAAAGTCCCTGTGAATAGCGACGCTCTGGGAGGCAGGATCAAGGCCTGAACCGAGGGGGAAGTGTGTCACGAGTATTCCCAGACTGCATCCCTCGCCTTTAACCAGATGTATCAGTGTGTGTGTGTGTGTGTGTGTGTGTGTGAGAGAGTTAGCTCCAGTGCAGTAGAAAAGAGATCAGCATGAGTAGGAATAAGAGGAGGAGGAGGAGGAGGAGGAGGAGGAGGAGGAGGAAGCTGAAACCAGAGAGGCCTGGGCAATTCCTCCCAGGATCCACCGCCATGAAAGGATCGCCTCCTCTCAGTGACCTAACCGTTTAGGACGATACCGAAGCCGCACGCAGTTAAGAAACGCGGGGAGACATTCAAAACAGGGGGGGGGGGGGTGTGTGTGTGGGGGGGGGGTGCCCGCCACGACTGAAGAAGCCACATAAAAAGGAAAAAAATCAATACATGCAACAATAACAATAGACATCAGCGCGGCGGAATGCCATGATAGAAAATCCAATTCCAAATCAAAGCGAGGCAATTTTAGAAAACGGGGGGAAGAGATCTCCAGATAAGTCGGACGTAAAGACACAGAGAGAGATGTGACATGACGACAATAACAACTGCTTACCCCCCCCCCCCCCCCCCCCTTCTCTTTTAGACATAAGTAACACCCTGCTTCTCACCCAACAGCATCCTCTTAGATAATAGAGTTACATTTACGAGCGTTGCCATATGCCCACCCAGTGCCTGGTAAATAGAAAATCCATGCGATGCCATGTTTTTATGGCTCTGAAGACAGCTACTAACTACCACGAGCAAAGCCGAGCTCCAGCCGTCAGCCCGGGCTCCGCACCATAAATATATTTATACTTTAATACGGGCCTACAGCGGCGAGCGGCGCATCCCGTAAAAGCCTTCCCCACACTGTAATTCATAACTCCCTCAATATCCAGCGCCATAACTCACGAAATGAGCCGCTGCTATACAAATTGGCGGCGGAGGGGAGAAGTGACATCATCCTGCGGAATGGATGAAGCCGGCGGGAACCACGTGTGGCGGAGAAACTCTCCCCGTGTCGAGAGGAGGGACGACCGTGACGCCGCCACTTTCTTCCCCCTCTCCTTCTTTCTTTCTTTCTTCTTCTTTTTTTTTGGAGTGTAATCAGAAGCTCACAGTTCTCCCATCACACCGCAGGGAGTCTCTCCTTGTGCTAATGAAAGCAAACATTTAGCCGGGATTTATACGCATATACTACAAGCTCACTACAAAGAGCATCAAAGCACAGGGAACACACACACACACACACACACACACACACACGGGGCAAGGTATGCTTTGCTAATCTTTTATGTAATAAACTCCTGTCTTGCTGTGATATCATGCGGTGCCACGTTCACACATAATCAGCAAATAGCTGTTGAGGAGAACCCAACTTAATACAGAGTCTTATTTGAAATGCAAACAAACTGCAAAGGCAGAGGCTATCACCTCAATCTACAACCCCCCCCACCCACTGTCACCGCACACGAGCCGACGCCACAGCGAGAGGAGAGAGAGAGTGGGGGAGAACACGGGTGTGTGTGCCCCCCCCCCAACTCACATCACTGCAGGGCGAGGGTTTACCGCAAAGAGAAGATGACGAAGAAGCTGATACTGAAGAGGGATTTTTGAAAGAAAACAAAAGGGCAGTTGTATGAAAATATGAAAACACAGGAAGTTTCAGTTTCAGCTCGGACACAAACACAACACACACACACACACACACACACACACACACACACACACACACGTGGGTCAGAGGATTTGAAAGAAGTGGAAACAGCTCAGAGGGATTTTTGCCACGTGACACTTGACTTGAAATGATTCATCAACAATTTGATTCATCGCCAGCAATTTTGATCATCAATTCATCGTTTTGTGCAAGGATTCCGGGGCGTAAACGTGCTTAATTTCTCATTTTTCATTGTTTGTTGTTGTTATTTTGAGGGTTTGGGAAACAAAAAATCTAAATTGTATTAAATGACTTGTTTAATTGAGAAAATAGGCGACATATTGACGCAATTATAATTTATTATTATTTTTTATTTATTATTAGTTGTGGACCTACTCGACAATAAAAGCATGAAAATGAAAACTATGTCTATATGAAAATATCACAATCAGAAGCTGCAACAACATTGAAAATACTGTCAAATACAATCAAATGCACTCTGTAAACACTTGTGTATACGAGGTGTTGCACTCATGTTAAATACTGTGGAGTCTGATTGACACATAAACACAAACATACACACATTTGCATATAAACAAACAGAAACAGCTCTGTTTACCTTCCATTATATATATACACATATACATATATATGTGTATAAACAAGCATTATTTTAAAGCTGTAGCGCCGGCTGACCGGTGGAGTTTGCCCACTCTGGCCAGATGGGTGGGAGGGGTGTGAGGTTCTATTACCATGATGGCGGGGGGGGGGGTTCAAAATAAGAAAAGCTGGAGTTCCACTATTCTTCCCCCTGCATCGCCGCAGTGAGTGAGTGACACACGCTGTTTACTGCAACACATGCTGCCGGGTAGTAAAAATGGAATTGGACGCTCGACCCCCCGCCCACACACACACACACACACACACACACCCCCCCCCCGTCACCATGGCACTATAACAGCACTCCCATCCCCAACTCACTGAATTAAAACATGTGAATAATTCAGTAGCGAGACAGACGCGCGCGGTCTCTTAAGAGTCACCTTGTTGTTGAATTTTTCACCCTCAGTTTTTTAGGGTTTTTTGCAGAATGAATGAATGAGTGAGTGAGTGAGTGAGTGAGTGAGTGAGGGAAACAGTGGAAAAAAACAGAAACATAACACAATGACATGTTAATTAGTGCAGAACACTGTGTTTGTGTGTAAAAAAAAACAAAACAACTTAATATTTCAGAGACAGTTTCTCCAAAACAAAGTCCATAAAACACTCGACAATATACATCATTTAAATGGCAGCAGCGTTGACCTCACATAACGACTTCTTCTTTTTCTTTTTTACGTCTCGTAATCATAAAAAAGGCCCCGCGGCCCTAAATTCTACTGGTTTTGAAGCAGATCTGGGGTCAGATTGGGTGACGCCATCAGGACGTTACATAGGTGTGTAAACACACGTGGGAACAAAGTGTAGCAGAAGAAGAAGAAGAAGAAGAAGTTGGCGTCAGATAAGCATTTTACTGTCAGAACAGCGTCTTAATATTCTCAAAAATAACAACAACAAAGAAAAAGTGATCACGGACACAAACGTCATCAGCAACTTCATACAAATAAAGAGAATGGGAGGAGGAGAGGAAGACAAGAGGAAGGAAGAATGGAGGGGGGGAGGTGGTGCTTGGTTGAAAGGATAAATTAAAGGGGTAGTCCCCTTCACCTCCACTCCACACTGTGACCCCCCCCCCCCCCCCCTCTCTCTTCTTTTGACAGCGGTCAAGGGTTAGGAGGAGTGCGATGGTGGAGAGTGAAAGTGCTCAGGGCGACAGCGACAAAAAGCCCGAGCCGCGCGATCACGTGCAGCCGCGGAAGCGCACGGAAGGATGGAGTGAAAAGCATGGATGGAGAGCAAGTGTAAGAGAGAGAGAGAGAGAGAGAGAGAGAGAGGGGGGAGGGTGGATGAAGCGAGCTGTTATCCAGTCTTACCTCGGGCAGGTAGAGGAAAGCAGGGGGACACTGGAGCGAGTGAGGTAGCATCCCGGAGCCGGAGAGCAGCAGGCAGCCGGAGTTGGCCATGGAGCTCAGCGTGGGGTGACGGGACGCTTTGCGCATTTAGCAGGGAGATCCTCTTCGCTCTACTTCTCTCTCTCTCTCTCTCTCTCTCTCTCTCTCTCTGGCTCGCTCCCTGCTCAGTCTCTCCCTCTCTCTCTCTCTGTGGATCCCTCCTTTCTTTTGCCTTTTTAAATTTTCCCTTCCGCTGTGCGTGTCTATTGAAGATGGAGCAGGGATGCGAGCGGCGCGCAGACAATGTGCATGTTCCTCCTTTATCACTATTGCACACACTCTCTCTCTCTCTCTCTCTGGCTCTCTCTCTCACTATCCGTGGCGCGACTGTGTTTACTTTGAGCACGATAAAAGCCAACATAAGCATTCAGACACAGAAGGGGAGGTTCTGTGCAAGAAGAGGAGGAGGATGAGGAGGGAAGGAGGAGGGGTTGTAGAGGCAGGGCTGGGTAGGTTAGGGTGGGGGTATGAAAGAAGTGGTGGTGGTAGCATTTGGGTGGGTGCTGGTGGTGGTGGTGGTGGTGGGGGGGGGAGGTTAGTGAAGAGGTCCCTGGTGGATTTGAACATCAAACAGGGCCGGCTGAATAACAGAGGGGATGTGAATGACATTAGAACAGCTGATCCTGGGCATTAGCACCTCCCGGGACGCTGCACGCTGCCTTTTAATTGCACCCCCCCCCCTCCCCCCCCCCCACACACACACACACACACACACACACACACTGCAAACACAATACATAAACACATACGCGCCACGAGCCAGCGCCACCTCTGTCTGTGAATGAGTGCACGCGCTCAAGGACACATTCTTTATGGCAGAAAGATCCTGTAAATGCATTTAAAAAAAAGAGAGGGGGTGGGGTGGGGTGGGGGGTTGTCATTAGGCCTGGTCGTGACATCCTTCTTCATCTGCACTTGCATCCACTGAGCTGTAAACATGCATCCGGCCAAGCATGCAGTGAAGAGCACGCTAAACTGTACCAAAATAATTTTAATGTATTTTCTTTTATTATTAATTCCGTTTGATAAAGCTCTGAGAAGACACCGACACAGAGAGAGAGAGAGAGAATATGATGCATTTATTACATCACGGTTCAGGCTTATATAGGATACAACGTTACCTTCAATAAATTGTTGGAAATGTTATGTCTTAAGTCTTGACTTCAGAGATCCACAGAACATAATATGGGTCAAGACAAGCTGCACCTGCTCGTCTTGCAGCTTCCTTAAACATTTTATTTCAGAATCACACGATAAAAAAAGAAGAAGATAAATTTACATCTAAATGCTTCATAATGTGTGCAGTACTTTCTGTATAATTCTGTTTCACTTAATCCTCAAGTGTGATGTGAAAACATGCCACCAAAGAGGATTCACCTAGACGAATGGAAATTGATCCAGAACGGTTCAAACGTGGTCCTGTTTCGTGTGCAGCTAATTCACATCCCTATTTATTGGTCTGGTTCCAGATTTTTCGCATCTTAGAAACAGTTTTCAACGACTCTAATAGATGTGGCTCACTGATGGAGAGACCTGTGGGCAGGATTAAGAATTATCTTCCACTGCCAGAGCTGGAACAATGGCAGCAGAAAACAAAAAAAAATGGCATCAAGATGAGGCTGATGCAGCTGAACTGGAAGCAACCTTCCACGTAGGAGGCGAGGTAACCAATCAGCATAGTTATCTGTTGTGACGCGACACTCTTATCAGCAGAAATCCTTTTTCTTTGGTTCTAAATGTGTTTAATACGTGTATCATCTAATTCTATTCTTGCAACCATCAGCTGCCATTTTTGGACCATCATGTTTTTTACAATAGCCCACAATGGACAAACTACAACGACAATATTTTGGGGTTTTGATGTTAACTGAAGGTCCCACGGGTTCTGCAAAACATAAAAAGATTATGGTTCAGCC
The DNA here is from genome assembly GCF_958295425.1 of Solea solea. Taxonomy (NCBI): domain Eukaryota; kingdom Metazoa; phylum Chordata; class Actinopteri; order Pleuronectiformes; family Soleidae; genus Solea; species Solea solea. The sequence goes on along the minus strand of NC_081149.1, from coordinate 6,074,190 downwards.
GTGACATGCAACTTCACCAATAAACGCAATTCTACACACTGCACGTTTAAAAATACCGTCCTCTCATCACTAATAAGGACAGAATTTGCTAAAACTGATGTGAAACACTTAAATTTACTCTACTAATTGAAATTTTCCCATTAAAATTACTTTTGTAATGTATTTTATCATTAGTTCTGACCATAAATAACAAGTATGTTCCAGTATTTTAATGGAATTATATTATTATTATTATTTTATATGAACAGAACAGGAAAAAATAAACAAATGATAAGATTCCCTTTGAAAGGATTAGACGTAAAAATGTTGTTCTTTTTCAGGTTATTTTTCCGTAGAGTCGCATTTAAATCGGCTAATTTCTTTCCCTGGTGTAAAAAGCTGCTCCTAGCTAGCGCTAGCAGTGAAAATAATGATGTGTGTCCAGGAGAGATTCATACCACACCAAACAAATGTTAGATAATAATGTTAGAATGAACATTGGAGGGAAATATAGACGCTAATGTACGCACTGATTCAATTCCACACTTTAGAAAGTATATTAGCATTGCTCAGACAGTGCTAACGCTAACGCTAACACTCCTGAACAGCAGTTGCTCCAGTTGCGATTGTGTGGAACCAAATAAGAAATAATATAGATAACCAGGTAGTGTATGTTGTTGTTGTCCTTTTAAAGCTCTTGCTTTTCTAACAGCTACTTAAACGACATAATTGTTTGTTTGTTTTGTGATTTATTTATTTGTGTTGTTGTTGTTGTTCCAGTTATGACAGCAAAGCTGGAGGATAAAATAAGTTATATGGCGTCATTTATTTTGTTTTTCCTAACATTTTATAACCAGAGCCAGGGCCATAAAATAATGACACCAGGCATCACTTCCAGACGGCGGCATTAAAAAAAATAAAAGATCTGTATTTGTATTATTATGACAAAGTGGTATCTATAGTAAAAAAAAAGAAAAAGTGGATTTTTGTCAGATGGCATGCAAAACTGTGACTAAAAGATTTGTTCCTGTTTCTCTGATTTGCCGATTTGGCCGCAGTGGCGGTAATGACGAGGTCCTGCTGAGGCAGACACAACACAAGCACGCAGCGAATTAGCTCGCTCTGGGACGCTGCCCCTCTGCAGATTAAATAACGCAGCAGCAGCAGGAGGGACGGACGGCTGACCCGTAATTACACATTCATACTTGTGTTTTGTGAACTTGGCTGAAAGAGGCCGCCTTTTTTCACACCTCTACACTGACAGCCATCGTTCTCAGCAGAATACAGTGGATATAATTGGTCTGACTGTTTGATGCAAGGATCAGTCGTCACCGATTATCTGGCGTGGTTTGGGGCTTGAGCGGCTTGGCGTTGCCCCTGTCTCTCTCTCCTCTCTATGTGTTTTCCTGTCTCGCGCTCTTTTGCTCTCCTTTTTTGCTCTGTTAATAATTCAAATGAGCACTGCCAGATCACTCCCTTCAAAGGGGAGTTTGCTGGAATGTTCTCAACAGCGCCTTTTTCTTTTTGTCATGTGAAATCAAAGCCCTCAAACGCGGTGGAGATATCCTCGGTTAACTCCTCACACTGCTTACGTGCCAATTAAAGAAAGATCAACAACGGCTGCAGAAGGCTGACTGTTGATCACAAAAAGAAAAGGGGGGGGGGGGGTGAAAAAGGAAGTGATTCTAATCACCGTCATCATCAGTTTTATCAGTGTCACCCCCTTTGTCTTCCTCTGTTTCTTGCTCGCGGCGCAATCACCACATGTCTGTGACGGCCCCGCAATAATCAGCATAATCATTATTACCACAATCACCATCATCATCACTGTCACTGTTGACTCTGTCATGAGTCTGTCGTGAGTCTGTGACGCTGCTGCCACACAACGGGACTCGCACTCCGTGTCAGGACACACACACACACACACACACACACACACAGGAGTGCGTTCAGTCGCCTCGCATGACAAATCTGTCTCCTGGAAGGGAAAAAAAATTCACATTCCCACACACACACCAAACTGCATCCTCAGCCGTGTTTCGTAACAACTGTACCTGCTCCCACATTATGCTTGTTTTTCTGAAACATCACCAGCGGTGATGTAATTTACCAGCAAGCATGGGACAGTAAGAAGATTACGTGTCACGATAATCCTGACAATTGTTGTTGCAATTTACGATATTGTTTTGATCATTGTTTAAAAAAAAAAACAATGAAATCAAGATCTTTCATACATACATACACACTTGCATACAAAGCTACTGCATGGGATCTTTAGTGATCCGGTAAAATGTTTTCCCTGTTTGCTTGTCCCCGACTGTTTGGGCATCCTGGGGCACAACAGCTATTTTTTACATAAACACAGTCAGTGAACAGACAAGTTGCCTGGGTCTATATTGTAATGCTGAGAATTGTTTATGTATGTGTTTCACTCATTGCTTTAAAAGTTTATTGTTTTTAGTCTGACTACGATAATAACTTGGTTTTCCTAATGTCATGTAAAAACGTTATCAAGCTAGTCTTAGTCGGACTAACATGTGACTCATAGTCCGATTACTCCCGCATGTATACGCTTAGTCGGACTGGAGTTGGACTTGGGGTTCTGCACATGCACCAAAGTAGAAGTAGACGACATATAAACTGCAGTACTGCAGTATTTCTTCGGAAGAAACGGCAACCACAAGAGCCGTGAGTGAGTTGTTCGGGACTAGTTTTTGACGGAGGCGTGGACGAGAGAGGATGTGGTCGCCAAGAGTTCAGCTAGGAGGAGTAGCTAGCGTGTTATCCACCCTGGTTGAACTACCAAACACATTTCTGCTCCTCCTCGTTTTTCTCCGTTATCCAGCTACACTGGTATGCCTGGTATGTGTCTAAAATGGCACTGTTGCATGATCATCAACCAGAGCTGATCTTCTGATGATCTTCACCTCACCCTACCAAGGTGGTTTTTGTGCCTAAACTTGACTACATTCATAATCAGGAAATGGTTTATCAACTTTATTTATTATGTTTATGCCAAAAACACCACAGACTGAAAGTCTCTCGCTCTGATCAATGTGTGTTTAGAAGAAGTTGTTGGGGAAGTTTTTTGAAGAAGGTGAAGAAGGTCGTGGCGTCTGTGATATATAGAATATACTTGGCCAAGCAAAAGAGAGGCAACATCAACACCAGTAATGTACACAGCCTGACGCTTCCTCCTTCAAGATGACACATACACTGTAGTCCTCTGCCTAAAGACCTTTAACATATTCCATTAGAACCAGGAAGACTCAAACTCCCTGTGGAGTAATCTGCTCTCAGCTCCATCGTTATCTTCATTTTGAGTTGAACCAGGCTCTGATTGACTTCTTACTGGCATGGAATGGACATATAATAGCGTTCTCTTGGAGTCAAACTTTGAAAACTTACACCTAACACGTGGAATTTCAAACATCATTTGTAAAAGACAACAACACAAATGTAGTTTAGGAGTGTAACAAGTCATTTTTGGAAGACCTGGTTGCTAATGAGATTCATCTGATTTGAGGCATGGTGCGACTTTATAGCTTCGCTAAAAAAAAGTGTGGCAGAGAAAGACAGTGTTGTCCTCTTTTTTTTGTAAAAGTGCTTCTTCTTTGTAAAGAAAAAAAAGGGTTGAAAGCAGCAGTTCTAGCAGTAAAAAGCCATCACATGCACTGGGAGCTCAGTCAGCAATAATCAAAGGCAATACAAGCAGCGACTAATGGGGCTCAAACGATCGGCGGTGCATTCCTGTTCTCCGCTGTTTATCGTATGACCGCCGATCAATACGGCGCACTCGCACTAATCATCATAAGAGACGACTGTTTATTTCCCTTAACTCCCATCACGCTGACAGTGGAGGAGGAAGTGATCAGATCCTTCACTTAAGTAAGAGCAGCGGCGGCACTGTGTAAAAGAAGCCATTAAATCTGCACTCCTTCATTCAAAAGTGTTCCTCTGTGAACGGATGACTCATAAGAGGAAATGTATTTAAAGGCAGTGGATATACAGAATTATGGCGTTATAAAATAATGCAGCGGTGTCTGTTGTTGGCAATGGAGCGGATGCTTAAAACACACAGTTAAATAGTTTAATCTGTCAAATTACACAAACATATTTCTTTGTCTGTGTAAAAATCTTAAATCACAGGTGGAATGTAAATATTTATCTCCATAAAGGAGGTTCTATATTTACAGCAATGTCTGAGTTTATGTAACATTATACAAACAACAACAATTTTTCTTGGTGGGAGCACAGAGTGTTATTTTGGAGCAGATCTGATTCACTATAGGGTATTTTTAATTATTTATTCATTCTTCTTTCTCAGGAAATAAAACTGAGATTATCAGAACAATCAGGCATATGCAGAGTGCAAATATCATCAGTCTACTCAGTGGACATCTCCTTTTCTTGCAACTTTTTAACGACATTGTTTATTTTTATCTGTGTATTAATTCCATTTATTATTATACTATTTTTTTTTTAACTGGGGGAATTCTGTATCATAATTTGCTGAAAACAAAGCTGTATTTTGAACATTAAATATATAGGTTTCCAAACCACACCAGAAGTTTCCTGTGAATTTTACTTTTCAAGATCATCCTAGCCCTGGTTTCCACACTGACAGAATTTTTTTTTTAAACTTTAATCTAAAAAAATACTAAATGCTAAAAAAAATAAATTGAAATGTAAAAGAAAAAAAAAGTTATACTCTTCCTATACCGTAACATTCTGAGGACATTAACTGAGCATCCTCAATGGAAGTTACAAGTACAACATTTCCAATTTTCGCTGTGGAAAAATACCTTTGTGTGATAAAAGTGGGAAAGCAGCAGCAGCAGCAGCAGCAGCAGGGATAGAGATGTGCAGATGGTGCAGTAGATGAGTGCACATGCACTCACTGCTGCTCTATGCACTTCACTATGGACACAGCTCCCCCATCAGGAGGACCACCAGACTCTGAACAACACCACTCTATGTCAGAGTGGGAATTATACTATATTCTGCGCACACACACCCCAACTTTGTAAATATGTATGAAAGTGAAACTTGCACTCCGTTATACTCTTCATTAGTCACAGTGTGGCGTATAATTATCCCATCTGAGCTGCTCATGCGATCAGTTGGGTTGTAAAATCCGGAGAAAGATCGGGGTTTTCAACTTCTCCTGTGGCACACACATGATGACACAACACGGAGCCAAAGAAAAAAACTCTGGAGACGCCGCTCTGAGGAAAACAAAGCGGCAGGGGTCTGGTGCCGCCGGTTTGCAGTGGTGAGGAGCAGCCAGGCCTTTAGAGGGGGCACCCTTGAAGTGCCTCCTCTGACAGCCTACCTCATTATCTGGCATCTCCAGAGTGCCAGCCAACCTTGCTGCAGAAGAGGGGGCATGAGGACGCCTCCATCAGCCGGCCCTGGGGGCAGTGACAGAGGGGAGGGTTGTGCTCTCACTAAAGGTCCACTGATTACATCTCAGGCCCAAAGCTTCAGGGATCCCCACTAATTAAAGGTTGTGTCATATCTGTTAGAGATAACAAACCTATATACTGTAGCGCTCTCTCTTTTTTTTTTTTTTAATAAGGGAGTCCATTTTATAGACTCCCCCCCCCCCCCCCCCTTTTTGATATCTGTGCTCTTTCCGACATCATGTCAGGGATTGCAGAGCTGGATCTGCATTCGAGGCTGACCAGCTTTGTGCACCCACAGGGAGAGGGGGGGTTCCCGTTAGAACTGCCCTCAACCCTCAGCCATCTCGGCATGCCACGCAGCGGAGTTTTTCTGAGGCATCGGGGATCCTTTGTCTGGAGGCATAATTAAAGCTCTCGTTCATTATTTCTTCACTTTGAGCGCAGATCTGAGTAATTAGGAGGTAGTGTCAGCGGGGGGTGGTGGGGGGGTCAGTGGGGGTGTCGGTTCCATGGCAGCACATGCACACACAAAGAAAAAAAAACATAGAGTTGATTGTTTCTATGTACGTTGAAGTCGAGCTATTGTTTTAGTTCTACTACGCGGTTTGAATGCCATGTTTTTATACTGGTGTGAACGCCTCCACTACACTAGGTGGCGATATGTGTTCTTATAGCCAGGTTAATGTTAGGGTTAGCACATTCTGCTTCTGTGACTCTTTGTGCTGTTTGTCCTTAAATGGAAATGGCCAAATGTCGGAATTTATAGCAGGCAGACGGAGAAGCTTGACACAATTCCTACGCCCAAAATGATGCTAGTCTCGCGACTCCAGCTGTCCAGCAGTGTGGCAGCGGGGGTACGTGAGATGCAAGCTATGCAGATCAGAGTGCAGCGCATCCGTGTATCTTGGCGGGTTAGGGGGGGGTTTCCTGGCCTGGGTGACCTGGTAAATAGTTGTGCGCCATTCCAAGTCTTCCTAACATTGTTTAACTTGAAGATTCTTTGAGCCGACAGAACGTACACTACGTCTCTTTTGTCAGTCCAAAAGTGTTCTACCCTGGATTTTGCTGATGTCTTCTTTTGTGTACCGGTTTCTATTACTATTATTATCACCTGTCCAAAGCCAAGGGTTGGTAACTGTGGAGCATGTGCAGACCACGCAGGTCACCTTGACTCCAAATGAATATATTCATTCAGTGATTCCCCTCCCAACCACATTATCTGGTAGTATGTGTTAATCCGACTTTGACAAATTCGATGTATTGTAAAAGTAGAGTTTTTAGTTGGACTAACACAATTTTAGCATGTCTGCACACACACACACACAAACAAACACACAGATGAAAAACAAAGCACAAAGTTAAATCTAGCATCAAATGAGCCGCATTCATCTCCCACCTATCTTTGGATGCCAATATCTGGCGCGGAGTGAAGCATGTTTTTTCTCCCCTCAAAGCTGTCATGTACTAATGCATTGATTAAAATTTTTGATTAAATGGACAGTTAGGGGAGGGACTGCAAGAGCGATCTGCCATTTATGCCTCGATTGGAGGCTCAGGTAGGATGGGGGTGGGGGGGGGGGGGGGCTGCATGGCTTTTGCTGCGTTGGGAGCTCAGGCACTTTCTTCTCTAATGGATTTTGAAACAGAGCTTGGCTTTTATAGGGCGTCATTCATCCTCATATGTTTTCGCCCTGCCACGTCTCACAATCACTGCTTCTTTATGGCAAACTAATGCACCCGCTGCTAAGATCAGCAGGTTGGCTCTGGCCATCGCTCATCGTGCTCCGGCCAGATATTAGGACGTTTCAGAAAATGTTTTAAAAAGCTTCCACTGGGGGGAAGGGGGGGTTGCGGCAGAGCAGAAGCCGAGGGGCACTGACTTTCTGCCTCCCACTCGGTCATATATCAACCATCCACGCCACGCCGTCTACACCCAAACACACACACACACACAGGCCACTGCTCTGACAAGGAAAGGAAAGGAGGTGGGTGATGGAGCTTTATGGCGGTGGACAGTCAACGTTCAATACATCGAGCGTTTTACCACCCTCTTTTACAAAAGTATGGCTTGCTCGCGGTTACGGAGTGCTGAGGTCACGGGGTGTGTGATAGTTGTCGGAGGTGGGTGGAAGGCAGGGGGGGTTTTCGTTGAGCCATGGTGGGAGACAACAAACGGGGGGGGCGGTTGCTCACGCTCCGTTAGCCCTCGGGGTCGAGAAAGATGCTATGACAGCGCGAGATAGAGAGTGACAGGGCAGAGGGACGGCCAAGCATGGAAATCACATCAGATCAATGATGAAAAATTCAGTGGCGGCAACAGTCGCTCTCGGGAAACCCACGTCACACGGTGCGTGTAAGAGCGCGACTACGCTGGATGTATATGGAGAGAGGCTAATGTGTTGCCAGGCAAATCATTGCATTTGTCCATTTTGTCTTGCAGGGATTTATTTCACTTCAATAAAGATGTCTCACCACGCTGTCACAGAATTTATATAAATGTTTGTTTTGGTACTGCGATAGAATTTGATATAAACCCTCAAATATGTCTAATTTCCATAACGCCACAACTTTTAACTATCGTTTCACATGTAGCTACGAAATATTACTCGATATGAGAGGATTATGGCCTTTGTTTTTATTTTGTATGTCAGTGTGTTGTGTTTTTTTTCCCACTTGTCTTTTTCAGTTTATTATGCAATCACTGTGTGTGTGTGTGTGTGTGTAAACACACTACCCACAGAGTGTCACGGTTGTGGACGTAAACGGTATTATGTGTGCACTTGTGTTGGTATTTAAAATTACGAGCTGCTCTCCCGGGGCTCACACTGTGTACAACAAACGTTATAGTGTCAACAGGGAAAAAAAAAAATAAAAGGGGCCCACTCACCACTTACACAATAAGAACATATCGACATCACCCACTTGAGGTGTTGGTGACTACGGTGTTTTGTGCTTCAGAATAAAACCACAAGCAGAAGTCCAACAATGTGTTATTTGATTGTATTTATTTCCTCAGAAGTAACTAATGTCAGGCCTCGCATAGAACCTCTTACCTTAGGGTTTTGCTCCATTACTGTGTTACAGATCCATGTTGTGCTTGCTCGTGTATGAGCTTTACGCTGGTGCATGATCGAGGGAGGCACGTAGAAACAGCCAGATTGCTCCCGCATCTGCGACTTAAATCCCGTTTTTGTTATCGGCGACACCACGAAATGTCTGTAAAACCAAAGATGGCGGGTGGGAAATGTTTGTTTTTACTCATTTTCAGTGCTAAATGTGCCATGTGACACTCTTAGAGACACGTCTCATTCCCATGAAACAACAGAGGGAGCTGGAAAATAAAAGCCATACGCTGCTCTTCACTGAGTTTCTGTAAATTATAACGATTGTTATGAGTAATAAGAAAATAAACAATATTCCAGCGAAATGTAAGAGAATGTGAAATACACAAACACAACAACATCACAAGGATCTTAAGAATAAACTTAAGATCCTTGTGATGTTGTTGTGTTTGTGTATTTCACTTGGGAGCCCTATAAGAGTTTGACAAAGGAAATAATACACAACTTCTTATGTGCTGGTGAAACACTGAAATTCCAAAAAAACCAAGAGGGACTTATAAGTTCATATAAGCTAAATTACTTTTAAATGAAAACACTATAGCGCACTTTAAATGACCCGGCTGCGAGGACAAACCACAGACGTACCGTTTACCGCAGTGTGGTTCGCCTGTAAAGCTTTTCTTCTTCAGTGCACCTTGATTTTTTTTTTTTTTTTTTTTTTTGCAGGTACTTAATTTATTAAATTAGCCATAAAAACAGACATTCCTATCTGCTCGTGTCAGCAGTAAAATATAAAAAACCCATAAACTTTACTTCTCCGTGATACAAGCATTGATATTTTATACAGCATGATACTTTTATTTTTTTACTTATATTGCCTATTCCATAATTCTATGTGTTGATTTCTCCAGGCTGGTGTGGCTGCACTAACGTTTGCACATGGCTGCTCTCATTTAAATCTGATCCTTATTCCAATCGGAACTCCACACTGACATCCAAACCATAAACTACCTGTTTCTAGGAGGGGGAATTCTACCTTATAAAGCATCTGTGCTGAAGCATTTTGTCCATTTTTACAACCTAGAAGCACACACAAACACACACACACACACACACACACACAACCAAGCAATAGTGTAATCACGCAATGCTGAGTTTAGTACCAATCAATAAGTCAGACCAATGTCCTTAAAATCCAATCCTGAGACTCCAGAATCCTGCCGCTCCTCCTTCTGCCACAGAGTTAATTGCGTTTACCTGTTGTCCCGCATCTAAATCAGCCTCTGCTTCCACATATAACAGGATCTGACTGCAGTGAAGACAACACACACACACACACGTAAACAAACACTTTGCTTAATACGTTGTCTTAGACATGATTTTAGGTTGATTTAAAGCATGACAAAATGGAAAAATGTCCCCTGTTCAACGTGGAGTCCCCTCTGTGGGAGTGTGTAACGACGCCGAAGTCCCCTGTTCTACTGGTTTACAAATACACACACACACACACACACACACACACAGTAACCGCAGTCAGTCCTCATGACCCCCCGAAAAATGTCCCACAATTCAAATCCATCCGACGCAATCATTGTGAAAATCAACCACGCGGAATTTCGCGCATTTCAGATTCCATTGACATGCCGTTCAAAAATAAATAAATAAATAAATAAAAAAATAAAAAAGGAACCGTGACCATAATGGCTGCAGCCCAAAGTGAAGTCAATTACATAGATTGGTGCGGTGACATAAAGTGTATTCCATTTGGGAGCAGATTGGTCACACCCAGTAATGTTCCTTTCCAGCAGGCATACCTTTGACCATTACTCTAAACAGGCAGTCGGGGGAACCTGGAGACTCATTTTCCCCCACAACTGTGAACGCCGGTGTGTCTCCCAGAGGGGTTACGGGTTCACGCTGCAGCTACTGCGCTCTCATATTTAGCAGCGGCGTGCGGGGTGAGAAATGGCACGCTCGATACCGGCTGAGGATGCAGACGCACACAAACACACACACGCACGCGCACTACAAAGGTTTCCATCAAACACACAAACATGTGTTGGCCGCTGTTACCTCCATTTAAAAAATCAAAAATCAATGAATGGGATCATTCCGGAGATAATTCAGATTCAAGCTGCTCACGTTCATTCGTCTCGAGACCACATTTCCCATAAGCCACCGCTCGCTCACAAGAGCGATGAGGCTGTTTGTCTTTTCTTGATCTTCCTCCTGCGTCGCTGTTACATTTGTGAATTCCACCCACATATTTGGCTGCAAACAAATGACAGTTTTTTCCCTCTCATTTCAAAAGAAAGATCAACAGAAGAAACGATCATCAACATGAATCGTTATTGCCAGCCGGAGCTTTTCACTCCGTCAAGCATCTGCTGTCGTCCCCAAAGCAACTCTGCATCAATCAATCCATCCATCAATCAATCCATCAATCAACAGGTATTTACATCAGAGTCCTGCCCACAGCTCCACCTCAAGCACATGACTCCAGTCCACTTGGTATTTCACCATAGCAACGCGTCCACAGACACCGGCAGGACAGTAGGACAGAGAAAAGACAGTTAAGTGCTTAAAAAACCCCATCAAAAATACATCTTTCAGAGCATTAATTTGCTCCCAAAAAGGGCCCTGTCATGAGTCTGACTGCTGAATGTTTTATGTAGCATATTTTATTTTTAGTCCTATCAGCGTATTTTTAGCGAGGAGCCAGGACTTTTGAGATGTGTTATTTAAAGAGAGAGAGAGGTTATAAATAAGACAAGTGACTGTATAAACACTGACCTTTCAGGACCACGGGTCCTCACGGAGACCAGAAACCTTGCGGTCCCTGAAGAGGCAGAACCTCATTTGAGATTAAGATTTGAATTGTGGTGAGGATAATCTTTATCTGTGAGGACATTTTGTCCTTCTGCGGACATTTTGTCTGGTCCTCACAACTTTAAAGGCCTTTCTAAGGGGTTAAGACTCGGTGACTCACAGTGTATTCCAAACTTTTCATACAAGGAACGGCTTTTTAGAGATGAAGAAGTGTCACCACCCAATTCACAACATAACTCAGGCTTAATGTTTGGTTACCCAAACTAAAACGTAAGACTTAATAATGAGTCTTTGGGGATGACAGAGTTAGGGTTTGACTTAGAGACGGGGTTAGACATGAAGATGTGGTGTTTACGGTTAGAGTAAGGGGCTTGGAAGAATGTGTGTTTCCCAGAGAGAGTGTGTGAGGTTGTAAATGTGTGCTCTGTGTGTCGACACCTGCCGGCCAATAAAACCCTCCTGTGCAGCATGAAGTGCAGCCTGGAGCGTCTGCTGTTGTCACCCGAGATCCAACCTTGCCCTCTGACCACATCACCGGCAGCGTACAAAGATGACGACCCCCCACACCAACCCCCCCCCCCCCCCCCAACACCCCTCCTGCCTTCTTTCCCACTCCACCGCCATCATAACGCAGCTTCGGGGACTCTCGCACTGACACCGATTTTCCACGGACATCTGCCCCGGAACGACGGGCGGCTCGCAGAGACAGAGTTTAAGAAATTCTGCCCAAAGGAGGCGGCGGAAGAAATGTGAGTGTAATATCTCTGGAGCGGGAGTCATGAATGCAATATGAGTGCTGCGATCCCTGGTCAATATTTTAAAACATGCCTGTTTTTTAATGCCGCCCCTTTCCCATGGCAAATGTTAAAAGTGTCAATCTCTGCGAGGCGCCCCCGCTGTATGTGAGAGAAAAGAAAATTACAAACATACATATATGCACATGTGGACGTGTCACCGGCAAACGTTTGAGCCCAGCTACCCTCGGAGAGAGGGATTGTTTTCCCTGGTCATGCGTGTCCACTGTGATCGCTCACGCTCATGTCGCTGTATTACGTCCCGTGATGCTCACTCGCTCTTTCCCTAATGCTTCTTCTTCCTCCACTCTCTAAATGCTAACTGTCAGTAGGTGTTGCAGGACTGATAGAGGCTCGTCCGTTGCCTTTCTCATTACAGCGGGAGAGACAAAATCCGGCGAGCGCGGTAACCTTTCATAGAGACAGAGGGAGGGAGGCATCCACACAGAGCCGGCACCTCCGTCTACTTGACATAACCCTATTACCACTTCCTTAATTTGTCCTGCCGTGACAAGTCGCAGCCGCGGAAACGGTTAAAAGAATGGGTGAACAAAAGCTGCATTGCATGATGGGGGTCGGTTGACGGCTGGGGAGGAGGGAGGGTGGGAAGTTGTCGAGGGTTGGAGAAGAGCTGAGCCGCGTCAGCCATATCGGATCATTTCTAAAATGCCCCCCCCCCCGACTTCACTGATCACTCTCTGTCTCCACTCACAGGCTGTTTTTTTTCCTGAAACCCTGTTGTTTCTACATCAATCAATAAAACAGGTACATGCAAGAGTCCGGCCTACAACTGCAACTCCTCCCCTCTTTGGAGATTTAGCATATTTTACCGTTGAGCCAGTTAGTGCTAGCATTTTAGCTAAAGCCTGATTTGCAAGTTTGCAAGTACCTTTCTGCGGATTTTCAAGCACGGATCAATGTGGCGCTATGTTGACGTGTGTCTTCACTTGCGATATCAAGAAGCAGCGTAGAACACACGTGACATTTACATTTAAGTATTTAGCAGAAGCTTTTATCCAAAGCGACTTACAAGAGAGGAATCAGCTACACAGAAGTAGTCTTGGAAAGAACTCCACTTAGATAGGAACAGTTGACTGATAGAGGGGGAGATTGAGATTGTAAGGTGGATCCAAGTTCAGGGGTAGGGGTAGGACAGAAGATGCTCTTGGAAGAGCTGGGTTTTCAAGAGCTTCTTGAAGATAGACAGGGACACACGCCCCTGTTCTGGTAGCGCTCGGTAGGTCATTCCACCAGCACGGAACGACACATGAAAAGAGTCTGGATTGTCTTGTGTCCAATCCTTTGGTGAACTGAGTGGTCGAGGGGTAACATAAGCCTTTAGGTGAGCAGACCCATGAAGCACCCTCGGTAGGAGGCGACAGTGGTGCATAAATCAAGCGCCACTCGGTGCCCGGGAAATTGGGGTGAAGTTGTTTGTGTGTAGCCGGTGCTGCTACCCCCCCTTGCCCTCCCGTGCTGGGGCCCTTGTTGGCACCCAGGGTAGGTCACCCACCAGAACTGGTTGTAGCATCAGCTCCACGACTGGGCGCAGTAAAGGGCGCTCCTGTGACAGAGGGGGCGATTTACCACTCCCAATTGTGGTATTTTCACTGAGATCTCTTGTCCCATGCGAATTGGCCATTAATATTACAGATGTCCTGTGGTAGAGCTTAAGTAAACAAAATAGTAACAAGTCCATTGTAAACTTAAGGCGTGAGGAGTTACCTAATCACGCTCTGTCTTCACTCAAAGGCCGTTTTTTTGCCTGAAATCCTGAACTGAACTTTTTGAACATCAGACGTGAGGAGGCGCGCTGATCATCAAAAGAATTTGTCAACCGTTTAAAGGAAACAGCGATAATCTTTTATTCTCTTCTGGCCTCGTTTCACCCTGCCTTTTGTCAAACGTAACAACGTTCCCTCCCCTCTTTTAATATTTCGCAAACACCCGAGTTCTACAGGAGAGGGGAGAGAGAAAAAAAAACAACCTTCAGTGCTGATTCTTTGTTTCCTCAATCTGTTCCTACAAAGTATGATCAAAGCGGCAACGCAGGCGCCTTGTACCGCCACAACACCTCAGAAATAACAAAATGACTGGCAAAAGAACTGAGTAACAGCTTCAAAATGGCTGATAATAAGAGCCGCTGAAGTACGAGCTCAGTGAAAGTGCCAGACACTCAGACAAATGTGACACTAAATCCCGCATTTGGCACATCCAAAGTAAACAAAAGTGTTGATAAAAGGAAGCCAAAGCAATCTTCCTTTGTGCGCATACATTTGGAAAAAAGGCAGATAGCAGCGGAGGTGGTGGCGGTGGTGATGGGGGTTGGTTTGTCTTTTTTTCTGTGTCAGCCTGACGTTTCAGCTCAGGTGCTTCACTGGGAAGACTCTTCTCTGCAATCACACACAACTGGCTTCAACTAATGTGCTGTAATCACAAACTGATCTGACAGGACTGAATTCCTTTAAATGCAGCTCCTCAAGTGACTGTTTTTGCTAGTTTTGCACACGTTACGGCTCAATATTTGTCTTAAATTACAAGTGGAATCAGGCCGAAGACAGTTTCTGTCCTCAGTTTGCTCATCAGGCCAGATTTGGATTTTACACACAAAACATATGATCGGCTTACAAAACCCAACGCATTAATGCTCGTAGATTAAAGTCACAACAGTACACAGAGCCGGTGAAATTAGCTTGACTCGGACCCATCTGTGATGTCAAAAAAACTAAACAGAAAAGAGAGCCAATGAGAATCTAATACATCGGAAACACAAATCTAATAATCCAAGACACCGTGATGCAATTCTGTTCAAATAATTTGTTTGTCGTTCAAAACCTGGAGGATAAGTCGGCGCTTTCATTTCCTCACAGTCGACAAATCCCATGACAATATCAAAAACCAACCATGTGTTAGTTCGACTCGCAACACTTTGATTTACTGACTCTTAACGCACAGAACACCAGTTCTTACCGAACACGTAAATCTGTAACAACAGGGATATCTGTGTGTGTGTGTCAACAGAGGACACAGACACCAACAATATCTCCCTCTGCCTATAGGAACCACCTGTCTGCCTGTCTGTCTGTCTGTCTGTGTGTTGCATGTTATGCGTGACCCAGTTGAGGAAGCCACTGAAGCTTGAGTATGTAATTAGCTTCTAAAACCTTTGATTTAATCTTATTTTATTTATTGAAATGCAAACACTCACCTCATGAATGGGAATGTTGATATCTTGAAAGACAACCTCTTCTCACTTTATAATAATTGAACATGCTCTCATTTGCTCCCACACCAAAGTCCATAGACTCCACGGACTTTGGTGTGTGGAGAGTGAGAGGTTTACAAATTTCAACTGGCCTTGTTGTGACGTGACGATTGGAAACCGTCGTCCAGTTGTTTGTGGAGATGCGGGAAGTTGTGACACGCTTACATGAAAAGAGTTGCGTGCAGAGTTTGTGTCCACCACACTCGTCCACCTCTGGGCGGCTACTGCCTCAGCAGTGGTGAGCTCGCTCCCTCCCTCCCTCCCTCCCTCCCTTTCTTCCTTTCCTCGGGCTTCTCTTCTCTGTGGCCTCTGATCTGGGCTGCAGCGGTGGCAGCCATAGGTTCGACACCTGAGCGCAGGAGCTGTCTATGTGGAGAGATTAAAGGGGGCCAGTATCGATCCACAAGCACTCATGCATTTTGCATGAGGGGGACATTGTCAGAGAGGCATCTCGGATTTGAAAGAAAAAAAATAGTAGAGGGAGAACTCCAGAGGAAAAATATGCTGAACTCTGTGAAAAATCTTAATGTTGAAGTGTTATGCATGTAAACTTGCCTTTATGTATTGGATTGTCCATGAACTCTCATCGACCCGAGATATTACTCGTTTTTCATTTCTCGCTCCCCCCACATACACATCACATCACACCTCCTCCTCCTCCTCCTCCATTTCTTTCCTTTGGTGGTTGAGGTTGTAGCGTCGTTGAAGTCAGAATGTGAAAAATAAAAACAGTAAAAAAAATAAAATAAAAAATACTGGCAGCCAGAGAGTGTCTAATGGCGGCGGCGGAGTCAGTCGGAGAATTCTCAAGTAGAGTGTGAATTATTTAGGAGGTGTGGCTAGTGTGCAAGAGCCACCAACGCCCCGGCAACCGCCAGGCAGAGAGGCCGTCGGAATTCAGCGCGCCACGCAACACTTGCCCGTTTGTTTGTTTCACATTAAATCAAATTCTTCTCCTCCTCGCCGTCGGTGAGAGTGTGAGTGCGAGGTTTTGGCCTTTAGGTACGAGAGAGAATAAATGTCTTTTTCTTTGGCTTTAGCGTAAAAAAAAACCTGTTTATGAGCCAAAAACAGAAATCACTTTGACCCATTTTTCCCGCTCCCGTGATGCAACTGATTATTCATCATCAACATTTCATGCAGGTCATCATACATGTTTAAAGGCACTGAAACATTCTCCCTCTCTCTCCGTCTCTCTCTCTCTCTGTCTCTCTCTCTCTCCTCCTTATCCTGTAAGCGCACGCCAATCTCACCTGAACGGCCCTCGATAACGAGACAAAAGCAATCAATCACGGATATTGGCGGGAGAGTCGGGGGATGACACGGACGACGCTATCAACAAAAAGATGGGAAGATTTGGCGAGAGGGTGAGAGTGATTAGGAAACTGCGGCGGCGGCTGGCGTGACACGCTGATCCTCCGCAGTTAAACAGAGGCGGCTGTCATCGCTGGCAAATGACGACGGCGCCGAGCGCAGATAAAGGAGATGCGATCAAGGTGCGAGGATCAAAGGGGTTGTGTCGATGCAAAACAGCTTCACACACACACACACACACACACACAATTAGCTTTAGTGAGTCAATGGAAAACAAACACGGATTGTGCTCCAACCCTCTTATGACCATCATGATAATCAGGCCGCCTGGGTTGATTTATTTTGATTTTATGGCTGTAGAATTGTCACAATTCTTTGACACAAGTGTACTCTCTGCTTTCTGGAACCCATCGCTCCGTCTTCTAAACGCTTTATCGTCTTATCTAGATGTCACAAACGGTCTTGAGGAGCTACGGTAATGAGAAGTACGCATGCCACATCCTGTCTAGTTACTACAGGAAGGTCACAGAGGAGTTAAGGCCCAATTCCATTTATATTCATTTTTACCCCCCATCTATTCCTACAGCTGCTTCTTAGAGATGACGTACAAGGGGGGTGGGGGTTAAAATCCAGCCCTACGAAATGGGACACCCCCATGTCGTCATGTAAGCAGAGTTTACTACAAGTGGGCGGGACTTGTTGGCCAAATCAAGAAGATGCCAAATAAAAGAATAAAAACAGTGTCAGTATCACGTCTAACGAGTCGTTAAGGTCAAGGGTTAGGGTGGAACTATATGCTTATAGCTCCACCCACTTACAGTTCCACCCCCTGGTCCGTGACCTAACCCTTACTCTATCTATCTATCTAAAATCAAAATGGGTGATTCAAACTTTGCTCAGAAGTTTCAGAGTGATAAAAATGATCAAATCCCACATAAATAAAGCCCGAACTCTAGAATAATAAATCAATAAGTCATTTGATTAATCATTATTGATCAATACGTGCAAAATGATATTCATCACAATCATAATACTCGTAAACAAGCACTTTAGTTCTTACACTGACAAAAAACATCAGTGGAATGACGTCACTCATGCGAGTTGTTAAGTGCACTCAAATCAAGTTTAAGATATTAATTTCTGAGCTGCTCCAACTTCCCCCCCCCCCCGAAGGATTAAGTTATTTAAATGTCTTTATTTCATTACCATGTGCACATGCGCAGCTGTAGCCTGTGTGTGTGTGTGTGAGTGTGAGGGAATGTTCCAACATCACAAAAAATAAAAATAATAAATAAATCTAAGCATTTAAGTAGATTGTACACAAACACGTCGCGCCGAAGCTTGATGGTACTAATCTACAAATGGCTTCTTGATATTAAACTGCTAATTCTGGGGATTAAAGGATCCACGAGAACACAATCCCCTTTACTTCCGTTCCAGGGTGTGCTGAAATTGGCTTTAATATTAATTAAGCACACACACACACACATACTGTACGTAGATAATTAAGCACACACACACACACATACTGTACGTAGAGCAGCATATGTACACTTCCCTTATTCTTTGAGTCAGGAACAAGTTTTCTAAAATCTGACTTTCTTTTCCCTTCACAGCTGTGTTTAATATTTATACACACAAGAATATTCACGACTACTAAAGAAAAGAAAACTTCACTCCGAGCTACAATAGCTTCGACAAAAGTGCAGGTGTAATGTTTACGCAGAGAGCGCTCGTAGGTTAAAACTCATGAGTCGTGAAACTGGTTGTATTTTAACGGCGGCGTGAAAAATCTCCAAGTTGGCAAACTTTATTTGGATCCATGTGCGATTAAAATACCTGTTTCTCTCCGTTCAGACATGGAGAGGAAATGATGTGATGATCTGTTCACGTGTCGCATGTGACCAACACATCATGTGTTTAATAAGGGACTGTTCAGAGGAGTCTCATGTAGGCCAATCAAAGCCCTACTCGCGCTGCTGTGACATGAAATGAGCTTCAATCTTTGGATAGAGGAAAAAAACACAATGAATGTTGAAGACATTCGCATAAATCAACATATAAGCAGTGATAAGTGTAAAAATCTGTCTAATCTGTCATCAGGAGCATTCTGGTGTGAGTTTAGCACAATCTACACAGGATTAGATTTTTATTACCACACGCACAGGTCTGTGCGGCGATATTCGTCTTAGAACTCTGCATTGACTTTGTTGAGGGTTCTAGAATCTGTTTGTCGGTGACAAAGAAATCCATCCAGATTAGAGACCACCTCCTCAGCTGACGTCATCCTAACCTTTAACCTTGACCTAACCACAATTCAAATGAGTCCTAATCCTAACCGGTTCTTCAGAAGGACCAGTTTTTGGTCTGGTCCTGACAAAGACAGTGTTTATGCCAGAAGACCACGCACAAACACACATATCCTCCTCACCATAACCATCACAACTAAATACCTCACCCATAATCTAACCTGAACCCTTAAACTCTAATCATTAAACCAAACCAGAAACGGTCCTTTAAAGTTGTGAAGACCAAATTTCTGTCAAAATCTCAAAACACGAAATGTCTGTGATACAAAACGTGAACTCGTTATTCTCCGAGAAGTCTGTGACTCCGGATTTTTCCACAATTCCAAACCTTCCCTGGCCCAAACTTAACCAGTCCCTCAGAAGTGCAGTTGTGCCTCATTAGCACCAGGTTTTGGTCTCTATGTTTATGCCAGAAAAAAGGTCCTAAAGAGGTCACAAATACAAGCGCGCACTATTTTGACAGACTGACAAATCGCTTTCGTTGTGGTTTTCGGACGCTCAGTGCTCCTCCTCCTCCTCCTCCTCCTCCTCCTGTCAAATCCTTATTTGACTCCACTTTTTCCTTCTTATGCGTCGAGGATGAGGAAATCAACTCTGGCTGCAGAGTGCGGAGCAGCTCCGTGTCGGGAGATTTCAGAGCGGCTTACGCAACCAGAACCCGGAGTAAGAACCCACCTGTATGTTCTGGCCAGAGTGTGATTTATTTACTTTGTGGCTGTGTTTCCTGCCCCATGTTCAGAAATGCAGCATTCAGCTCACGGGCTCACCGTGGATTCATAAAAGCATGTTTTGTGGGGGAATAATAATAAGCGCAGCCACAAGATTTGTACTTTTCTCTCCTTCTTCTCCTTCTTCTTTTTTTTGTTGTTTTTTTTCCCTCTCGTTTCACCCGAAAACAATATTTTCATGTTGGAAAAGATGTTGCAGCCTGAATCATTTTTATGATACAATATCTCTGACATAAAAAAAGCACAGTGAGGTGAAAACGTGTGCTATAGTTTTGTCGGCCAAGGCTGCAGCAGCAGCAGCAGCGGCGGCAGCAGCAGCGGCAGTTTCTTTTTTTTCTTCCCTGATTAACAACATGAGAAGTTCTTCTTCTTTGATTGAATGTGTTATGACAGCACTTTATCCATTATACATGTGCTGTAGTACATTAAGACTGACACTAATACATCACGTTACGTTGACATGCTTGTCTCGTTGAGGCTCAGCTGACGACGGCGCATCACAACAACGCATTCCTGTGAAGGTTGTGTTTCACAATATTTTGATTATTTCATCGATTTAACCTTAAATTAGGATTATTGACAATAAAAAGAAGAAATAGAAAGAAATAATAATCTAACATTACCTATATTTATATTAAACATGTGTTGAACATTTACTTTTTAAAAGTAAAAAATGCTGTACAAAAAATGAGAAATTTAACCTCACTGCTACATGTTCTTTCCTGTGAGAATTTCAAAATAAAAGTCTTAGTGGGTGATTTTTAAATGAGGCCCCAAGGCCTTATGTTGCCTGTACAAAGTACATTTTACATTATCCAAACAGTAGAGACGTGATGTTCTTGCACTATAGATAAGACAAGCTTATAGTCCCACAATGGGGTGATTTACTGCATATTCTATGTATATTATTGTATATAATGTATACTGTCGTACACTGGACCGCTTGTGTTGCTGATACAAGCTAATTTCTTGGTTTTAGGGCGGCCGCCACAAGAGCGAAAAAGTCACATTAATCTATTTCTATATCTTCCATGAGAACGAGACGCTGTTTATAGTTCTCACGTCGTCACTTTGTGTTCTTATAATAAATTACACAAACACTTTGATTTTCTTCTTCTCCTCGATTAACGCACACCGACCCCCGCACACGTGATACATTACATAACACGGCAGACGCTCATACATTACTTTACATTACACTTTTTTTTGCTGAAGCTGCACAAGCGCAGGGGGGGGGAGGGGCTTTTATGCGGCCCCCAAATTAAACGAGAAGCGAAATGAATCCGTTTCTGATTTTAACGATGTTTTACGTTCAGTGAAATGTAAAAAAAAATGGTTAATGTAACGTATTGTGCTGACGAAAAGGAAAAAGTCTCTTAAAAAACAGGGGAAGACAGTAAATTGACATTGCGCGTCAAGCGTGTAAAAGTCAAAGAGTCAAATGTGCGCAGGCGGGGGGAGGGGGGTGGGGAGGAGGAGGAACCGAGGAACCAGCATGAAAAACTACTCGCCGCGGCTCACATTACCTGCCTTTTTTTGCAGCGAAATAAGCGGTGTAATTTATCCTGACCTTTTTAGATTACTATGAATGTGCTGTCTGTGTCGTTTTAACTGACGTCCTCAGCAGCTTTTTCCGCGAGCCCTGGAAACGCTGGCCATGAAACCCGAGGAGGCGGCGGCCTCGGCGGGGGTGGAATCGATGGCCTCATGCCGCCGATACAGCAGCGATACAACAGCAAACACACACACACACACACACACAGACAGTGTGTGCGTGCGTGTGTGTGTGTGTGTGTGTGTGTGGGGGGGGGGGGGCTGCCTCACATTCACCAGCATCAGCACACGTCGAGGAAAATCGCTTTATCTCATCCTCATCATCATCACCATCATCATCAACCGCCGCACGCGACTCACCTTCAGTGGAGTTGAGACGGATTCGCGAGCAGACGCCTGTTTCAGCTGTGACAAGCGCTTTTCACGATTGGAAATTTCATTCCTAATGGCTTCTCTGGTAACGCTTTAATTCACTACCTATGTGATATCAATTCCATTATAATCTCATTAAGCGGCTGCACAGCGAGGTGATTTTCCAGCGACTGCCAGCCGATCACTCGCTGTCTAATTGAGCAACACCTTTTTTTTTAATTCATCATCATCATCATTATTATTATTATTATTATTATTATTATTATTGCCCCCATTATTAAATGAATGAACTTAATGGACTTATTTTTTTCCAAATTGCCAAAAAGAACCCCCTGGCAACATGTTTTTTTTTAAATTCCATTAGCAGATATATTGAACCCTTTTAAATAAAATAAAATCAGACTCTGTGGTGACGGCGCTCACCTTCACACACTCAGACAAAAGGTTGCACAATTCTTTACAGTACAGACACAAGATGAATAAATAATATTCCAGGGAGCACGTCTCGTATTTCAGGGACAGACGTTAACCAAACAAGACTAAAAAAAACAATAAAAAGGGTTGAAAAAACAAGATTTTTCACATCTTACCTAAATATATATCTTCTTTTTTTTTGGTTTTTCAACCTTTCATTGGTTGAAAGGTTGAAACAGAACTATGATAAAGATAATATAGTGTAAATAAGGTTGTGTTATAACTACGGAGCCTGGGAAGGAAGAAAAAAGTAATGAATGCACTTTTGAGAGATTGTAATGTAATTCTTCTAAAAGAAGAAATACACTTTTAAGAGATTGTGAGAACTCGCAAAAGTACATTTCCTCTTTTCTTTCAACTTAACTTAACCAATTTACTTTTCGAGAAGTATTTTTCATCTTTTGTTTTTCGAGCTTTCATTGGGTTGAAATGTTGACAAAGGTAAAAGATAAGATAGGAATGATTCTAACTACGGAGGCTTGGAAGGAACAAAACAGGAGTGATGCATTTATGTGCTTTTGAGAGATTGTAAGAACTCGCAAAAGTACATTTCCCCCTTTTCTTTAAACCTAACTTAGCTTGAAAATGTTGGAGAAGTATTTTTCCAACCTTCACTGAAGGAAATGTTGACAAAGGCGTAAAATAAGGACGTCGAGGTTTAAAAATGCAAAGATTTTGGGGAAAAGTATTTTTCTTTTGTTTTTTGTTTTTTTTCAAATTCTGATTAGGGAGAGGTTTGGAAAAACTAAAAGCAACTTTTTCATTTCAAATCCCCTTCATTTTCAAATGTCCCCTACAGGACTCCGTAGTTATGACACAACCTGTTTTACGTTATCCCATCTTAACTTACACCAAAGCAGATTTATTTTTCCATCATTTTGACGGTAAATTAGATTAGAATTGGAATTATCAAAGCAAAAATCCATGTCATTATACTTTAAGACGAGTGTTTGTCGTGTGAAGCTTTAGTTCTTCCTCGGACTTGACTCCGTCTTCACCTCTGACCTTTGGCCCCCCCTCCCCCATGTATGAAGACACTTGCACACATTTTGAATATTGCATTGTAAGCCGAACATAAACTGAATAATATATGAAATGGATTTTTTTTTTCCTGAAATGAGATCTTTTTCAGTAACCAGAGGCCGCCACGCAAAATTGCCCAGAAGATGAACAGATCTGCATAACTGAGCGGCCGATCGATACGTCTCAAACTAAAATGGCAACTCCTGATAAGGTTATTGAATTTTCTTTTTTAATTAAAAAGCGTAGCGCCGCACGCCCGCTCTGTCAAATACCACGGCGGCGAGGGGGAGGGGGAGGGGGAGGGGCCGTACACGTTTGTTGCTGTTTGAAATTCGCCGTCCGCTCCTGACGCCGCGTCATCAGTCAGCGCAGCGGAGGAATTTCTTCTCCCTTCGTCTCTGTCATTTCCCGGGGATGAAGCTGTCAGAGGCGCTCTCTCCGACCTCAAGCGATGACATTCATGAGGAAATTAATTCTCATTACGTGTCATTCATCAGCTCTGAAACGATCCGTGTTCTGCTCGTGCAACATCGCTTTCCATCCAGTGATTTATGTTTTCAGCAGCGCGAGAAAGAGGGAAAAAATGAAAGGTTCAGTGAGTGAAATTTGAAGTTATTGTCTTTTTAGCAGTAAATAGCGGCGTTTTTAGTACCAGTGATAGTACATGGTGTTTTGTTTTTAAAGTACCTGCTCTGATACTAAAATGTGACGTCAACAGACAACAACGCCACTGATTGGTCAGAGAGTGTCGCGACACAAGAATCAGCGCTAACAATGCAGAACTGTAGGTCAGTTAAAAAGACTTATAGTTCCAAAATCTACTTATAATCTATTATAATTCAAAAAATCAATTTTTAATTAAAAAATCAATTTTTAGTTCAAAAATCAATTTTTTATTCAAAAATCAATTTATAATCCCAAATCCCACTGATTGGTCAGAGAGTGTCGCCACTGAAGATTCACGAGCGCGACGTCCGACACAAGAATCAACGCTAACAATGCAGAACTGTAGGTCAGACTTAAAAAGACTTAAAAGTCTGTGTGTTTGTGTCGCGTATAAAACCACATGGAGGCAGATCCACGCAGCCGTTGCTATGGCGACTACGCCCGCGTTGAGGAGGAACCAAAACGAGTAGAGATGAGTTGTGCTTGAACTGTAAAATGGTCAAAATGATATGGACGTTTAAATTAGCAGCTCTATGAAGGTGTGGCCTTTTTGGAGCACCGCGGTTTTACACTAGCCCACAATGGACAAACTAAACCTCTTTTGGATTTAATGCTAAATGAAGTATGAGACTTAATAAATCCCTTTAAAACTCATCCTGCAGGGATCAACGTGGCTCTAGAGTATGTAACACACGCGTTAAAATAAAAATGTCCCCTTTGCATCTCTTTTGTTTAATGTAAACATCCAGAAGTGGCACACTCCGTCCCCCCCCCCCACAATCCCATTCATGAAAATACATAATTTAAGAGCGAGCACCACTGCGCCGTATGAATAGTGAACATCAGTGGATGGAAAACTCCGGCTCCCTGGAGAGGGTGCCATTACATTCAATCAGCAAAGCACTGGATAAAAAGTCATTTCACTTTTCTGCCGCGGCCTCGTCTCAATGGCTCTGTACATTCAGACGAGGCCGCGGTGTGATAGCGCGGCGTGTCAGGACGAGCACTAAAAAATGGGGCTTTTAACAAAGTAGGTTTGGGGGGGGGGGCTTCAACAAAAGTCACCACGTGGCAGCCGAGCGGAACGGAACAACGCTGACCGTCCTCACACGAGCCCGAAGGACCCACGAGCAAACAAGCGGCACACGGTCGCTGGGAGGTCCGTGCGTCCGCGAGTGGTTGTCAACAAGATAATGTCAGAGTCTATTTTTAGACGAGTGAAAGTGTCTTCCGGGGCGAAGTGAGCCACTTTTTAAATATTAATTCCTTGTCCGTGTTTTTAGCGCGCAGACAGGTTTCTCTGTCAGAGTTTTACACTTTGAATGCGCCCGCGAGAGCGAGAGAGAGCGGACGGTGACGCCGTGATCCGTGTCAGTGTCTCCTCTGCATTCAGTTCTGCAGCAGCATCGTTAATCCACGTGTCACGGATGATGGTCACACAACAAGCTGCAGATTAGACGCATAACTCATTGATGACGTTGATTATTTGGCCGTTACACTGCTGTACATGTGTAAACCACATGGTTGTCATGGGTTTTATCTCATAAGGATCTTCCACGTGCTCTGCAAATGTACTTTCTGCTCTATTTTCTTCTGTGTCCGTGTCGTTAAAGGATCCGTGTTTAACATTTAAGAGGTTTCATTGGCAGGAACTGAATTGAAAGACTGAAAATGAAGGTTTGTAACCCGCTCAGTCTCCTGTACCAAAGTCCATAGAGAAAACCATCGTTTTTAGCCCGCGTGTGGAAACATGAGCTGCTGGTCCTCTGCTGCATCATTTGGTCACTTTGGGACATCCAGGAAAACCTGAAGGAAGGATTTCAAATGCCGACGTCACAAATAACATTTTAAAAGTCACTGACGGAGGCAGCGGTGGATCAACGAGTCCTGTGCGCCGGGACGTAAAATCGATGTTTTTTTCAATGGGATTTGGTGCAGGGGGGAAGTGAGTGGAATAAAAAAGACAAACACAGCGAGAGGTTGCTGTGGACATATTCTTAAGCTGTCGTGGACTCAATTTAATGTAGTTTTTTTAATAGGTGAGATCTGGATTGGTAATATTATCCGGATCTGGTTTGACATAGAGAGGAGAAAGTGCAAGTTTTTAGGTGTCCATCCACCTTATTTGTATATATATATAAATATATGTTGGGGAGATAAAATGACAGCCGTGTCACATTATACAGCGTTTTCACTGGGAATTATTTATCAGCAGCAGTTCAGTCGTCTTCATGGTCTGGCCCTTTGCACCCTGCTGAATATTTCTGTTTCTAGTCGGAGCTTAAAAAGGATTTTCTGACCGCGCGGCTTCGCTCACACCGGGCATGAAAACAAAAAAACAGCATACAGCAGGTTATATAATGATCATGAAAAGTACATGAGAGTGTGAACGCCGCCGCCCCTCCCCTCCCCTCCCCCCCCGCCCCACCCACCACCTACAACAAACAGGGCAACACAGAAAAAAAAAATCACACTGACAGGAGCGTGCACGTGGAAAGCACGGACGCACATGAACACACACACACACACACACACACACAGAGAGAGGCCGAGAGTCTGACATGAGGTGAGATGAAGTAACGTTTTTCTCATCATCTGCCGAGCTCGGCCGTGTCTGACCTGGAGGATGGAGGTAGGCCCGGGGCACGGCCTCAGGACCCGGGGCAGCCAGAGCGAGAAGCCGGGTGCCTCCGTCGAGACTTATAAAGTCCCAGCCACAATTTACTGGGAAGGCTGAAATTGTTGGCCACAGCGCCGCGCGGCCCCTGCTGTCAGAGCCACTCTTATTTGCTTCATTCCCTTTGACACTGCCTCTCGATTAGGGTCATAAATTCCGTGAAATCGGTCAATAACCTATAACACTAATGTCACTCTCCTGCCATTAATTTTACAGCCCATGTGCCACGCTGTTTCTTCACCCTTTTACGTGACAAGTGGGTTTATACGCACCGGGATTGATTGAGAAGAGTATATAAGAAGCTTTGAATTGAGCCTTTGCAACCCTAAAGACAAACACATATAAACACACACGCGGATATAAAAGCCTATATACACACACTCTGTGTACTATAGGAGCAGAGTGGTGTGGGGGCACGAGCTCGTATATTTCCACATTAAACTCAAGGTGCCTTCGCGCCAGACGTGACACGGCATTTTCACACCATCAGACGAACGAACGCAGTGAACATAGAGATGCAAACGGACGACATGTGGCAACGTGTGGGTCCAGGACGAGACCGTGTCTTTGGACTATTTCAGCCGGAGCGAGACTTTTGTCCTGATGCATCAAAAAAGTTGTTCTTACGTCGTCATCATCATCATCATCATCATCGTCCTACTGTGTGTTTTCTGTCTGAAAAAGCAAGGAACGTCCGTCAAACTCAGCAGCTCGACTTGCTAAGGGCACCAGTGTGTGCAGCGCCCACTTTCATGTTGTTTGGGTGGCAAAATACAAGCGATATCCACAGAAATGCAAGAGAAATGCGGCTAAAAGAGGCCCCTCTTCCCCCCCTCTCTCTCTCACACATACACACACAGCACAACAGGTATCTCCATAACAAGTCGGTTTGCTCGACAGGCTTCAAACCCGCCTGGTGACCGTGTTAAGGGCACCGGTAAGATTGCGAGTTTCTCACTCCAAGCGCAGCCTTTACGTCACGTGATGCAGCGGAGGCGGAAGCCCGTCTGCAGTTGGGCGGCACAGAACAGAGGAGACAGTGTGTGCTAGATACAAAACAGATGGTGATGAAAACCCAGGTGCTAGTGACGAGAATCACAACAACCCCGATTAACGCACGTTTTCAGGATATTTAAGTCTATTTCTTAACTGATCTACAGTGCGGCATTGTCCGCTTTGATTCTTGTGCGTCTTCCTGTCATCAGTGCACGGCTGTCTGACGACGTCACACAGTTTCCCTGGTGATGACGTCAATAACAACAATAAGGCCATTCTGCAGAGCCAGGTTCAGGGCCAAAGGAATGCCAAATTGGATGTTTCTAATCTTTTGTCCGTGAGTGCAATATACATTTTTGTTTTGTGAAAAAAATTGCGCCAGAGAATCGTAATCTCAATTCTAAGCAAACAAAAAATTGTGATTCATTGCCAGATTTGACGTTGTTTGGAGAACATCCATTTGATGCCGCTTTGTCCTCCACAGGAGGGTCGAGGACAGTTCTCTCGTGACCCATTCACCTAATCCGCATATTGCATGTTTCTGGAACCCGGAGAAAACCCACGCACAACCGGGGAGAACATGCAACCTCCATGCAGAGAGGCCCTGGTCCCAACCGGGGCTCGAACCCCCGGTCTTCTTGCTGCAAAGGCAAGAGTACGAAAACCAAAAAACAAGCACATCTTGAATAGGGTAGTGGACCAGTTTTCCAATCATTTCTGCAGATTGAACAGAACTATATATAGTCAGGCTGGTTAGCGCGTGTGTGTGTGAAGACATCGAAGTGTCCGGCCCATTGTCCATCAAAGCATCAAAGGAAAATGGAATTTGCCCTGTTCATAGCACAACGGAACTCAAATCCTCTGAAGTTTGCTCTCGGCCTTCTTGGCGAACGCCAAACAAAAAGAACTCCCCACAAAAACACGTCGCGTTCAGTACTTAATCTGGGCCAGAATACGGTTCCTCGCCCCAAAACTGAACTGAGCACGAGCGCGTGACTGTGATTGTGAGAGACAGTGTCTCGGCGCGATATCTTTATATGACTTTTTATGTGGCTTTGAGTTCTAGAGCGAACGACTTTGGTGGACAATATGAAAGAGTGAAAATTACATTTGTTGCTTAGAGAGAGAGAGGGGGAGAGACGCAGGGAGAGGAGGGAGGGCAGAAGTGGTTTTCTTATCATGCGTGGCAGGTTGCCAGTGGATATGTTGCTGCCGTCCTCACAGGAGCCTCCCCTCCAATCTCCTCCGTATGTGAGAGCTGACACTTCGGGGCATATCTGTGGCACAGGCGTGTTAGCGATGCATACACCTTCTGCTGCAACGCTGCCGAGCAGGATGACGGACTGCCGTGAGAGACTTCAGGAGTTACTGGCAGTGCAACAGGCCCGAGCACAAAAGGTAGCGTAAATAAATAAGGTTCGGTGGGAGGAGGAGGAGGAGGAGGAGGAGGGGAGAGAGGAGGAGAAAAAAGATCACCAGTATATTGCATTTGGCAGAGGAAGGGCTTCCTTAAACAGACACTATTGTGCGAGTGCATTCAGGAGAGGGAGCGTCTGCAAATGAATGACTGCTGAGAGACGCTGTTTCTTAACTTAAATCGGCTGAGGAAGGACATTTTTAGGCCAAAGCGTGTAAAAACTGCCAGGGAGAGCTTTCATTCGCTGCCTCTCGGAGGCTAAATATGACACAACGTGATTTCTCCACGCACTTTTTTTTAGGTCCGACTGTCAACGCTCGAATGATGTCTCTGCCTATTTTTAGGTGTTGGGCACGTCACCGAATTTGGGGCACAACTCTCTCAACCTTTCCGTCCGTTTTTTTTTTTGACTCATCATTTGGTTGGAGAAGCTTAATATTTTTATAACT
This sequence comes from Solea solea, assembly GCF_958295425.1. Classification (NCBI taxonomy): domain Eukaryota; kingdom Metazoa; phylum Chordata; class Actinopteri; order Pleuronectiformes; family Soleidae; genus Solea; species Solea solea. Next base: position 6,044,874 of record NC_081149.1, on the reverse strand, counting down.
TTAGTGCGTGACTTTTTAATATAAACAAATGTTGTCAAATGAGTTGCCACAGCGCTGTTGAAGCCAGCGTTATAACAGGTTGGTGTGAATTCTACTGCTCGAAAAACCCGTCGGTCAACAGCTTTTTAGGGGATAAATGCTCCTCAATTAGGGAAGTAGCCCTTGGTTGTCCTAAAAAAAGTTGCTACACTGTTGGGACGCTGTAGGAGAAAGACAAAAAGTGAATATAAATATGTGTAGAATGACTTTATCCGGGCATGGGACACTGATATATTTTTGTTTTTTTAGTGCGTTGATTTATTTTAAACAAAGAAAACGTAACATTTATGGATCAGACGTCAAAGGCTCCAAAAAGAGTCCAATAAGAAGGTCTCGCTAGATTTGTCACTAGTTTGCTTTTTTGAAATAGAGTTGCTACCCGTCCCTGCTCTCCTGCTGTATACACACAAACGCTCCCTCAGTCACGTCGCGTCACTCTTGACATCAACAGTATCCCTTATAGAGTTCCATACTGCAGCTTTAATGTCGCCCGCTTCACTCTCGGTGAAAACTTGATTCCCAACATCCTCTCCACCACGTTCCCTGAGCGCGTGATCTCTCCACACAGACACTATCACCTCATGTTCTGGCCCACGTCTCCATCCCACTACTCCACCGGCTCACTGTTCAGGCGCACTCCCTCCTTTACTCTCGCAATCCTGCTGAAGAGAGACAGAGAGGGCCCTTCAAACGCCGCCGCCGCCATTAATCACTAAATCGGATTTTTGTTTTTCCTTCTCCTCTGGAATGGTCGGGGCTGAAGTGACACGGAGCCTCGCAAAATGGCCGCTCGTAGTAACAGCTCACAAGCCCCTGGACAACCTGAGGCATGGCCATCCAATCCCACATCATTAAGGCGAGAGTCCTTTATTGTGTTGGAGGCATTAAATGGTTGCGCTGGCTATAGCCCTGAAGTCACACTCCACTAGGAGAAAACAGCAGAAAAATAACGGCACAGCTGGATAATGACTTTTCCCTGGGAGGCTGACCATGTGTACAAAAGCGCTAATGATAGCAGGTGCAATAAGCGAGCGCAAGGCTTTTACTGCGTCCGGATCTATTTTCCTCTGCTAAACTCGCCAGTGATTTCCCCTGTGTAGGTGTCTTTCTGTAGTTTAAGAACACCCCACCACCACCACCACCACTCCCTCCCTCCTCCACCTCCTCCTCCTCCGCCCGCCGCCGCCGCCTCTCTCTGTATCTAATCTCTTTATCAGCTGTGCAGCTAATATCAAAGAGGACTGTGGTGTGAAAACCCTGCAAGTAAAACCTGCTGTCAGAGTCTAATCACAATTAGCCAGGCTCTAGACCCATTAGCCCCAAGGGGGGGGGGAGACCAGAAGCTGACAGAATTATTGCGAGAGCTACCGATCGCTAATGATCCCGCCGAGTCCGAGAGGTGGAGCACGGGGTTTAAAAGAGAAAAAGGGAAAAAGGGAAAAAGAAAATGGTGTTTATGTTTGAAAAAATATGCAGTTTACAAGCAGATGAGGTCGGTTTTAATCCCGTCGGTATTAGCGCTTAAAGAGAGAACAGTTTCCTGGATGCACTGACTCGACTGCTGCTTCCTTATTGCAGCAGCGCTCTTACATCACCTCTCTGTCTCTGTGTGTGTGTGTGTGTGTGTGTGTGTGTGTCTTCCACATTATAAAACATTAAGCTGGAAGTTAATGACTGATTGCAACAGCCGTTCCTGAAACTTGTATGAGAGGAGACGGAGAGGAGCAACAGTGCAGACAAAACAACGCCACGTTCTCTCTCCTCCTCCTCCTCCTCCTCCTCCTCCTCCTCCTTCCCCTGGAGTGAATCACCTGCAGTATAAGCCTTTTAAAGAAGCGCCTCACATTCCATGTTAAGCCCCCAAACGGTCCCGGCTGTCTGAGGACTTGCCAGCGAGATAGAAATGTCTGAAGTTATTACAGCAGTCAGGTAAAGTGTGAGGCGGCGTGGCCCCCGTAATGGGGGTTGGAGAGCTGGGCCAGTGGAGTCTAATGAAGGCGTCTGGGCGAGTACTAAAGAGTCTACGTGACACTACTCCTGATCGGCCTCCCCGTCTGAGGACACAGATCAATTAATACATTAACAAACGATTGCGAACACTTCATCTTGCAATATGAAACCGGCGGCGGCGGCAGCGGCCGCACCCCGCCTCGCCGCCCTCTCGCTCGGAATGCCTGATCAGCTGTACTACGCTGTCCGCCGTGAATTTAAACCACCTCGCTGTGTGGGTGTGCAGTCTCAGACCTTATAGAAATGCAGTGTGGCCACAACACGCGCTCCACATACACTGTAGTGTATGCACGGGGGGGGGGGGCCATAAAGGAAGCCCGGAGAAACGCAGGCGTGTGTCACGTGACCTGTCTGTTCTTAGGGCCGTCGCAAGACGTGAGGCGACCGGTGTGAAGCCATCGGGGTGATTTCTTCTGCAGGACTGTGAATGTGGTGGTTTGTGATGAGTGAAGTGTTTATTTCTGCTGAATATGAACAATAATTTATGACAATTTGAATTGAAATAATTAGGGTTGCAGTTGATGACTTTTCAGCTTCTTGAATTTGAATATTTTCGAGGTTTATTAGCTCCATGTAACAACGGAATCATTTTTCAAGATTTCCTGAAATTTTTCGTTTTATCTATTATGCCATAAACATAATCAAAGTCATTTTTTGCTTTATTTTGCTTTTCGTTTCACAACACGTGGTAGATTTCTTCTGCTTTAGAACCTTGGTCTTCCGCGTTTAGGTACACACGGAGCTACATATGCCATAACGTGAGAGAGATTCTACAAACACACGTAACCTGAGGAAAACTTGCGTATATTGTGTATATTTGTGTCACATCGCCTATGCTAATGATGCTGTGATATAACCTTTTGTGACCAATATAATGCCAATATCACAACCTCAGAACTTTGCTAGAATCAGCCATTTCAAAAACATAAGGCACATATTTAGGTAATTCATCGATACCAATACTACTTATCGATACCAATACTTTTCTATGATTTGATGCCGAGGGAAATGTGTGATAACGCATGTGACGACAGGCAGTAAATCCCTGATAATCAAGTTAGAATAACATGACGTGCGTATTGATTGGGGTATTGTTTGTCAAGAAGCTAATTGATAGTTTGGTTTGGACCAAAGTGGAACCTCTTTACAGCATGTTGTTGTTGTTTAGTGAAGCTTTGACGTCACATTTAGAAGGTTTATTAATCATATTATATTTACATTTTTACTTCTTCCGACATCCGGTCCAAAGATTATGGCCAGTAACGTCAACGTCAACGCCAACACTGAAAGTCATAAGAGCTCATCCCTACATGCCTACATATGTCTATAAATACAAGAAACGTCTGTCTGTCTGTCTGTCCAACAGTTTGCCTGACGGGCTTCAAACTTGGCAGGCGACTTGCTGAGGTTACAGTACTGACTTTGACACCGTTTGGACAAGAAATGAAAGAAATATCCTCCAAATATGTGACAGCAAAACACAAAAAAAACCGGGCACATATTGAACGTTTGTCATAAACTTGACGTCGTTACCCAAATCTATTACATCCATGTCACACAGTGTGATTTGTAATGATCTTACATGATTGCTGAACCTGCACAATTCATCTACGGGGAGGCCGAGGAGGAACCCAGAGCGCCAAATGGCCGCCGATCCAAAGCCTCAAAGCGGCTCCTTCCTCATTTTTACGCGCATGTTTGTGGACGTTTCTGTCATCGCGTCCCCCCCCCCCCACACACACACACACACACACACATAAAGACAAATCATTAATGCAGGCCAAACACACTGTATGAGCAGCCCGTGGCACACTTGAGTGCGTCGCGCGGGTAAAGTCTTAACGTAAACCATTGCTCCTTGCCATGCCATATATATCCAGCCTCCCCATTACCACCATCTCCACTCGACAGCGAGGGCCCTGCGCTGCTAAATTATTCATCACACTGAGGGGAGGACAGAAGCATACATGGCTTCTCCACTCCATGCCTCTTCCCCTTCTTCCTCTCTGTCGCTAATACAGAGGAACAGGCGGGTGGAGAGAATGATGTACAGGCCGTCGCTCCATCACCGCGTGGCCATCACAGCGAGATGTGCAGCCTCCACTTCCTCCAATTACCACCGAGGCAGGAGTCGAGGACGGGGGCTTTTTTTGGGCTTTGCACACTGTGGCGGAGCAGACGGTCGCTGGCGTTGCCCACCGCGCATATGGGCGAGAGGAAGGTGGGTGGCACCCAGGGGCCCCATGCATAACCTGGGACGTCTTTGTATACACATTCATCTATATCAGTGGGCAACAGGGAAATGTAAGCCAAAGGTAATTGCCCTGGATAAGAACATCTGCTCGGTGAATAAATATTCTAATGAGGGGGAGCTTGCAGGTTCCCTAGACTGATGCACGGCTGACAGGCCTCCGGAGGGACCGCAGGTAATGCTCACCACCTGCAGTTCAAACAGGAGGCGGTCCCACCCTCCTCCCGCAGATAAACGCTGGCCGACTCTCGCGCCCTCGCCCGCTGCACGCACACGCGCCAACAATGTGTGGTGAATCATTGATCTGGCGCGCGTGCGGGTGTGCACGGGGTTATTATGGTGATGCGTTTCTCGCGGAGTGACAGGTGTAAAGCGGCGCTCTCACACACACACACACTTCCCACTCTCTTTGTGTTGCTCGGCGAATGTTTCGTGCCGCGGAGCAGATGTTGATTTTAGGGCCTGCGGGGGGGACGTAAAAAAAACACCTGAGAAGGTGAGGAAGTAGCCATAAATATCGCACCTTCACTTCCTGCACTGTTACAAGAAGAAGCATCCATTTTATTTTATTTTATTTTATGTTATATGAATGTTTTCCAACTCATTCCTATACCTGCCAGTCAAAAGTGCATGTTCCTGCTCCTGTGTAGGATTATTCTTCGGTTTAATTCATCATTTAATCTATGGAATATCAGAAATGGAATATCAGTAATGCAAGAAATGCAGTAAAAGGATGAGTTGTAAAGTTTTTAGCACAAATTGTTGAGAACACGGCTCAAGTCTACTCATCGTCATAATCGTTTGAATATCAGTGAAGAGTTCATTCGTCTTGTGAGAGGTTTCCAAAATCAGAATCACGGAAATCTAACATGAATGCAAGGAAGGTTCACACGCCGTCAACAGAATCTTTTCCTCAAGAGCTCAAGGTGCCGTAAAAATGCAGGTCATGCACTGAGAAGCTGATAGAAAACCTGACAAAATAACAAGCATGTTCCGTAAAAAACTTTCAAATTTGAATTGAAACTTTACGGCGTGCAGATAGAGAAGCAGAATAAATATGTCCTCACACTGGGAAGCTAGAACAAGTAAAACATCCTCCTGAATGACTGCAGCGATATGTCCTATTCTCACTTAACTGTGTCAGTTAATAACATCCATAACAATGATCTAAAACCTGAGCCTCGTTCTTGTGTCTTCACCTGCAATGACACAGAAATTATGCATCATTATGCACACGTGTGTGTGTGTGTGAGTGAGTGTGTGAGACACACACACACACACACACAGATATTGTGTCACTGATTCCAGACGACAGTGAATCAAAAACTGGAGGAACACTCGGAGAAGGCCTGCGTTAGAGCGAGGCCTCACCGAAAAGTGGGAGGGGGGAGTGAAAAAAAAAAAAAAAACCTTGCTGTATTATTTTCTTTGAGTTATGACATAATTTGTAAATCAAAACCTCGCCGTCTCCTCCGCTCGACTCGGAAACAAAAAGGAAAAAAGTTTTTCCTTGTCAAGCTCGTTTCTCCACTCGGGAGAAACTTTGGCCTCAAAATCATTCTGTCTCTCCGCTCAGAAATCAGAGCTCTCAATCAATAACGCAGTGCTGCCTCGTTCACAGCGGCTTAACATGCTCTTTTTTCTTATTCACATTTTTACACACACACACACACACACACACAGGCTTTCCGCGTATTAGGTCATTTATAATGGTGTCGTCGACGTATAAAGTGACTTTTCTGCCCTGCCCGACCAAAAAAGATGCTTTATCAACAGAAATCTGAGCTTATGTTCAGTAAGGCTGCCACACACACACACACAGACACACACACTGTAAATATGAGCAGCCATTAAGAAGAGTTTGCTTTGTTTTTCAGGGAAAAAGTGAAAGAATTCACAGAAAAACTGCTGCAATGTGCAGCAGCAGCAACAACATGTAAAATAAGAAGAAGAATAATAATGATTGAAATAAGGGGCCACTATTGTTGCAGGGAGAATAGAAACCACCGAGGGGACAAAACTAATCTGACTAATCACACATGATCTCTCGAACAGAATTAATCAGCAGCTTGGGTTGACAGTCCGTAATCATCCTCGTCCTGTGCTTAACGTGGCTTCATTTATGACAGGAAGAAAGAAAGAAAGAAAGAAAGAAAGAAAGAAAGAAAGAAAGAAAGAAAGAAAGAAAATAAATACTGGGTAACAAAAACAGCAACGTCACCCCCAAAAGAAAAAATAACAGAAGAAGCCCACACTTGTGTCCCCAGAAGACCCAGAGCGCCACGTTAAATAGCCGACTGACTGGCGACACGTATGTGCACACACAACAGAGTGCATGCTGGGTAATTTTTGGACTGTCAGTGGAAGTTGAGTAACAATACTTGTGGGTAATACTCTCTCATTTAAAGGCTGAATAAATCCGACGTGTCCCTGCTATAGGCCTTCTGTAGCATCTGCAGCAGATCAGCGTCAATGAAACACATGAAAACACACACACACACACACACGGTGTACTGACGCATGCAGTGCACCACACTGCTGGTGCAGAGTTGAAGTCCGGGAGAAATCCGGGTACTCACCCAGAAGTACATCATCATGGTGGAGGTGGGACAGGTGCAGGAGACAGGCGGGTGCAGGACACGAGCGGGAGCGGGGGCCGAGCACTGGGACGGGTCCAGCCAGAGTTGGGGAGGGGGGAAGAGAAGAGTCCGAGCGAGCGTTTGGACAGAAGAGAGCTCCGCTGATCCCTGCTCCGCTGATCCCTGCTCCGCTGAGGCAAGCCCTCCCTCTAAACTGTTGACTTCAGGTCGCCCCCCTCCACACCTCACTGTTCGTCCCTTTTCCTTCCTCTTCTTGTCTTCCCTTAAGAAATCAGCTTGTTCTTCTGTTCATTTCTTTTTTTAAAAGCTCTCCCCTGTTTCAAACACACACTCCTCCTTTATCTTCTGAGGCAAAACACAAGAAAGAGGGTGGAGGGAAAAAAAGGCAGAAGGAAAGTAGAGCCAGGGAGGTTTTGTAACCTCTTTTTTCTTTTGACACTCTTGCACTTCTACTTGCTTCTCTCCACACTTCAAGACTCTCTCTCTCTCTTGCTCTGCTACTCTCTCTCTCTCTCCCCTCTTTTTCTTATTGGTGAACGTGGAATCAGTCGGTACACAGCACCGAGGCGGCGGCAGCAGCAGCAGCAGCAGCAGCAGCACCAGCAGCAGCAGCAGCAGCAGCAGCAGCCCGCACGCTTGACAGCTGCCTCCAACGTTTCCTCCACCGGAGCCCGCGTGTGTGTTGCTCTGCACAAGAAGAGGAGGAAGAGTGCGCCGAACAAACCGGGATCCTGCGAGACGGTACTGTAAAATTCAGCATCCACGAGAGGGAGGGAGGGAGGTGAGGAGAGGTGAGGGAGGCAGGAAGCTGGAACTTGTGTTGGAGAGTGCGGTGGGAGGGGGTGAAGGGAGAAGGGGGAGGGCGGTTTGTGTTGACGATGATGACGATGATGATGCTTGTGATCGACAGATCGCTCCTCGTTTGTTGCTGATGGCGTTTGATACGTCGGAACCGAAGTTGTGAGCGATTTAGAAGAAGAAGCTGGTTCCACGTTGCACCGCCGCCTTCTAAACGTCCGTCTTCTCCCGCTCAGACGCACTCGACTGTTGATAAGAAATCGACATCGCCTTCTAGAAGAAGAAGAGCGGAAGAAGTGGGTGGCCACCAGGGGGCGACTAAGGAAAATCAACTTAGTTTGTAAGTCTCGATCACTACTTTCAGCTCTTCCGTAACAGAACACGACGTCAAATTTGGAGGGAAAACACACGGCACATGTTGAGCGCACGGCGGCGCGACTGACAGGTGCCGTAAAGACGAGCCCAGCGTGGGTTAAATCTGCACATCCTGAGGCTTCAAAACAGTCATTTCTCACCCAGAGTCCAATAGTTGGAGTGAGTACAGTTCAAAATAAAAGTGACAGATCACTGACCAGATGAAGCCGGTGTGAAACACCTCGCTGTGCCACGCTATATTACATTACATGCTTTAGTGTGTTTTACATCTGCAGGGGGGGGGGGGTGGTGAGGAGTGAGAGAGAGAGGGAGGCGGGGTGGTTGGTGGTGATGGTGGTGGTGGTGGTAGTGATGGGGGAGGAGGCTATCTTCTTCTAGACAGCACTGTAACAACGCGCCTGCCTCAGCAATTTCCAAAACATATCATCAATACATGACCAGGAGCTGGCGCTTCTTAAATATTAACCCTGTGGCGGCCGGCGGTGGAGGATGGTGGAGGATGGTGGTGGATGGTGGAGGATGGTGGAGGATGGTGGAGGATGGTGGAGGATGGTGGTGTTTCAGTGGGGGCTGCACACGCCACAGAGAGGCTCTGGCGGTTTCTGTGGCATCCCCCAGTGCCCGGATCATCCAATAAAACAAAAGACGTCCTGGGGGATGAGCTAATTTGCTGTAGGATCCTGAAGAACATTTGCCAGCCATACAGAGAACATTGGAGTAATGAACAGAGCAGATACATTTCAGGTTATGTTACCCGTCAGTAATTGCCACATAAGGAGGCCGAGTTAAATTTGCAGCTGGCTTTGAGCGGGGATTGATACACAAGGGGCCTCGTTCGTACGGCGTAACTGTCATCTTAAATTTATCACCCGTTTTATTCCGGCATCCCCCCCCCCCCCCCCCACACACACACACACACACACCTCCCTCAGAACGGCACAAGTGAATGGTGAAATATGAAACATCGCGGCGGCTGTGAGGGAAAGGGTAAAAAAAAAAAAAGAAAAAAGAAGAAGAAGAAGAAGAAATAGCAATTAGTGATTTTGAAAATACTGTGAGGTTTCAGCGGGGATGGTTTATTCCTGCACTTTTGATAAATCAAAGAGGAGCGTCACATAATTCTTCCCCCCCTCACATCTCATCACAATGCAGCTTTTCCATTACTCCACACACACACACACACACACACACACACCAAGTCTTATCAGTGACATTACCATGCACATACAAGTCCATATCTTTATACATGTCCGACCAAAAACCCCCCCAATGGATTTACATTAGCAATCACAGAGCGGGTAACCGTCCCGTTCCTACATCAATCTCTGATGGGAAATAAAAATGAAATGCACTTCTCAGGCAACTCGGATTAAGAATCGCACTTTTATCAAATACTGAAGTCTATTTCAAGTCCTGCTCATAAATAACTGGGGGGAGGGGGCAGGGGGGGTGTAGGACCAGGAAAAGAGGGGGTAGACTAGAGGGGGAGCAGCAGCCGCAGGCGGAGGATGTGTGTGCATGTAAGTGACATGAGAGCATCGTGGTCTGAAGCTGAGGGCACGAGGGGTCAAAAAGGTAGAAAACGGGGGGAATTTGAAGGCTTTTAAGCCAATTAGAGATGAGGAAAATGGGACTCGGGGTTAAGATGGCGGACGCACTTCAACCCCCCCGCCCCCCCCCCCCCGCGCTTCCCGTCTCCTCTCCGAAACGCCACTTCTTCTCCTGTGATCCACCACTTCGCTCGCCGAGGATCCGAGTGGCTTTCCCCCGACCATTTAGATTCCCCACCGTAGTCTAGACACTCCCCGGAGACGCCGCCATCCATTATGAAGACGGAGCCTTTCAAAGAGATGAGGAAGTGAAGGGGCCCCACGCCGCGCTTGTTCTGCCTAAAATGTCCGTCCGTCTCGGATGCTCGCCGGCTCGGGAAACCTGTCGTGTGAATATTTCATGACGATCTCACCTCTGCTCTGCGGTGAAACAGAGAAACTCCTGCTCGGGTCTAGTCATTACAAAGACCCCCCCCCCCCACCCCGCCTCTCACAGAGGGTTTCCGGGGCCCGAAATCACACCGCGCAGGTCCTTATTCACTTCTCATTCATCAAACGTCCGCCGACCTCAGCCTCAGCCGGCGAGCGAGACCCCGACGCGTCAGGCGGAAGACGGGGGAAGAGACGCGACTCCATCCCGAGTCTCCCTGGTTACATTCCTTTAATCACACACTTCACTTTATGGAGTGACCCGTTTAACAACTTGCAGCCACGCTCGTTTTTTTATTTTTTTTTATCTAGTCTTCATCTTCATCCGACTCCACAGGTCGATGCTGACATTTCAACGCCGAACGCAGCTCATCACGAGAAGCGAACCACAGGAACATAAAGTTCCATAAACTGGTTTCACCTCTTGTTACTCAGCGTTGTTTGAGAATACTGAATTTAAAGGATTAGGGCGATGGAGAGGACACGCGTGTCCTGTGAAAGTGTCCTGTGATTGGTCAGGGACTCCAGAGAAGACTGGGGGAGGACACATTTTTGGACAAATGCATAAAATGGAGCAGACATCTCTTGGTTATCAGATGTCACAGATACAAGTCACTACTTTCCTCTTGCAGCGACTGTTATTGTTAGTTTGCTGTCTTTAAAATGTGGGTCCTGCATAAAGAAAGTTCCCAACCTTTTTTCCTTGAAGCCCCGCCTTGCTTGTGTCCAGGACAAACCAGCCCCTCCCCCCCACAATCCGAAACCTCTGTCCGGGCACGCACACAAAAAAAGAATAAAGTAAAAAGTTTATATACTAAAATAAACATCAGTTTTAGGTTTTTGTTCCTCCTGTCAGTGTGTACAGATAAAAACTGTCCTGTGCGTCCATGTAATCAATATTGCATGGTTTTCTTTTTTTATTTGGGTGACTTCTAATTATCCAGTAGAGTGTCTGATTGGGACGCACAAATATAATTATATTAAGTCGTGTTTTAGGCGTGTTTTTAATGTTTTGTGTTTATTTTACACCTGCCGGTTCTGTGGGATGTCCTCTTTTTTCTTTTTCATTGCACCTTCGCTTTGATTTATTTGGACATTTCTGTCAAAGCGCTTTTGTAAACTTGTGTGTAAATAAAAAATAACAATAATAATAATAATAATAATAATAATAACTGGTTCTTGGAATTCTTCCAAAGGCATGACGCTGACACGCAAACAAACACAGAGGTTAAATAGGAACGTGTGTATGGACATATAGACCACACACACACACACACACACACACACACTCAGGTGACTCATGTTGTGAGGGCAGACAACAACCGCTGTCACGGCTTTAACATGCGTCCCCGATCCGCTGAGTAACGGCTGAGCTCACAGGGCGACGGCGGCAGAGAGGGAGAGAGGGAGGGAGGAGGACGAGGGAGGCGGGCGACATCCCGCTGTGGCGGCGAGGCGTGGCCTCGTGTAGCAATCGCGCGCCCTGCTGCCGAAACACGCCGCGTCTGCCCAGCAGTGGTATCAGCGTGACATGCAGCAAGCCTTCACATCCCCAACACACACACACACACACACATACACAAGCCCCTAATTACTGCGCAGGCCTGCCAGTTTGCAGCCCAGGGCCAGTGCTGCCTGTTCTGTGCCAAGATGTAAACACTGCATTATTAACACCGCACACGGCCATGTTTAATATACTCCACGTATGTCCACACACACACACACACACACGGTTTAGTGCGATTCTTTACATGGAGACATACAGTGGATTTATTGTCGCACCCAGACATTGAGTTTGAGAAGCAGCAGATGGGCGATTTGCTGCGTACAGTGTAATGTATGCTTACAAATGATGTTTAATGATGTCTTGCAGGGGGGGGGGGGGGAGGGACCACGAGGCAAAAACATTACCGTTTTGGAGGCTAAATGTGCAGACTGCAGTTAAATAAAACAAGTACAACCACGTATTGTTGTTGTTGTTGTTGTTGTTTTTGTGCGTATTTATCGGGCTGTCTTCAGAACAGAAAAATTGCCCATCACGACGGTCTAAACGTTACCTCAAAATCCACATCATCACACCGGCAGAATTAAACAGTCTGGAGGAGAACGCATGAATATTTTAATGCAATTTTTTCCCCTGACTGGTTTGTTTTAAAGGTCCGCAGTGTGACATTTAGGAGGTTATATTGGCAGAAACCGAGTGTGTTTTATACTTTAAAATGAATATTTAAAAAAAAATCCAGCAGAGAGCGAAAGTGAGCGGCTCCGCCCACAAAAAAGAAGGATGGGATGACACAGGGAGCTGTGTGTGGCATGGAAAAAAGGACATCAATGACCATTCTTACATAATTCAAACATACACTTCAGTCAAACTGTTAAATACACAAACTAATCCTACATTCTCCGGAATGACCACCAGGGGTCGACTCCATTGGTTTGTATGCAAGAAAACACATGTAACATAATCTCCGACCCAAAACCTTCGACTCGTCACATCACACCAAGAGGAACTCGTTAATAAATACTCGACAAAAAGCTCATGGTAAATAAATGAATTTGAGAGGAGCAAAAACAGAGGAGAAGAAGTGTGACATGATATCAGTAAAATACTACAGGGGAAATCTTGTAAAGTTGAATTTTACTTGATTTGTGTGTGTATTGGCAAGAATTTCGCAAATCATTTGTTTAACCTACTGTATAAAATGGTCTATTTTCAAGAAAGAACTGTCAAAGTTACAATAAAAGTGTTAACTAAAGGGTAAAAATTAACTAGAAGTTGGTGGTTTCAATACAACAACAACAAAACTGTGCCAGAGAGTCACTGTCAGGAATATTTGCACATGCATACACTATCACATCATGAAACTATCGCTGCTTAATCAATGACAGAGTTTTTCACTTCTTAAACAACAAGGAATACAACAAGGAAATCAGGAAAACTGATGAAGTTTGGCTTGTGGCCCGAAGAACGTCATTATTTCGATTTTCGGGGGAATTTCTGGGTCATTTTATGTCCCAAACAATTACTCAATCAATCGAGAAAACAATGCGCAGATAAATCGATTATGGAAATAAGTCCTACATGTACTACATGAAGAACCAATGGCAAAATGGGAATGCAGTAGCTGGTGTTTGACCACAGAGGGCAGCAGAGCCACTGACGTTTTTATCACAACACACAAAACTATGAAGATTTACACCTGGATCAACAACAAATAACCTGAACTAGATACACATATACACTAACCCACTGTGTCTGACGTCTATACACACATACATATACATATATATATATATAAATACAAATATATATACAGTATATATACATATACATAGCTGAACTATAGAAGCTGTCGGGCTGTCTCAGCATCGAGGAGAGCGACAAACACGAAACCAAAAGCAATCCCGGCAGCCCCTCGCGTCTCCGTTTGACATTAATTGATAATCAAACAAGCCTCGGCATTAGACATTTATGAGATCAGCAGAATTATCTGTTTAATGTAACCCAATTATGTGCAACCCTTGTGCACCAATCAACGGTAATTCCCGACTCATAAATGACAGCTACGGCGACAGATTTAATCAATAACAAACATTGATGAAAACTCGCGACCCGCTCAGAAAGAGGGTAATTAACGAGTAGAAGAAGAAGAAGAAGAAGAAAAAAAAGTGCCTTTTCTTGGGGAAAATTACCCTGCAATCCTCATTTCTATACACAAGAATCTGCGCCGGATCGCGGGCTCGTATCCCGGGGCCGGCGTGGCTGAGAGTACAAAAACAAACATCCAATTTCCCTTTGACAATTAGGGACAGACATTTATCATTAATTCTTAACACAGGCTTCAACTAATCCAGTTCCTAATTAAAACCTTGTAATTTTCCTAAGCTGTTGCCATAAAAACTAAACTCCATTTATTATTCAGACACTAGAGCCTGGAAGAAGAAGAAGGAGAAGAAGAAGAAGACACACACAGAGCAGCTTCACCTGCAATTCTTACGTTTCATATTCCCACAGGAAGCCTTCGGAGCTTCAGAGAGCACAGGAAACCTTTTAAAAAGTCTGATATTTAACAACACGCTAAGATACAAGGGGGGAGGGGGGGGGAGGTTCCCTCCCGTCTCCCCATCCACAGCAGACGACTGTCACATCGTCTACGCTGAGCAGAAACTTCCACCAACACATGTCAGAGGAGCAGGGAACCAAAAAAGCAGCCCATTAGACACCAGGGGAGGAATCATGCACCTGAAGCGTGTTTGGGCCTCAACAGAACCCAACGTGAAGGAAAGAGGTAAGACTGCTCTTACCAGTCTTGTGAAGAGGGGCACTCCCAAATGCCAGAGGTGATCGTTCAGCAGTCCGCTGTACACCACGTTCCCGAAGACAGCGATGCTTCCTGACTTACACAACGTGTTTCCTGCGGGAGACACACACAAAGAAACACAACTCGGCGTCATTGAAACAGACAGGAGGCAGCGAGGGGGCAACTCCGGCGGGCAGCAAGACAAGAAAACAGAAAAAAAAAGCAAATACAGAAGCAAATTCAATCAAAGGAAATCATTGCACAGGAAGAGAAATAATAGAGAATGCAGCATTGATTGTTATAAATATCGATTTCAGGGGCTTATTGACCTTACGTGTAATGACTAATACAGATAGGTAGCTTTGTCCACGATCAATAAAGTTGCACAACGGAGTCAAGCTGGTTCGACAACATGGTTACGACAACGTGGTCGCGCACGCATCACCAGGAGTCTTCAGACCTGAGACTAAACCTGGCAGTAAACACACGTACAAGCACTGTAGAGGTTCTGTTTTTAACGTGCGTGGGACAAGAAAGACCACATTTGGATAGAAAACCTGAGGTTTAAGCGCTAGTTCCCTCCAGTATACACCTGCTTTAGTCTTCATCATAACACAGCGTTTTCTGCCTGGAAACTGAAGTCTGTAACCCCCGCTCGCTCCACTCTCCCACACCAAAGCCCATTGAGAAAAGCGACAATTTTTAGCTCACCCGGACACAGGGGGCTGCTGGTCCGCCGCTGCCTTGTGTTACCGCGGTGAATCCGAACCAAGGACTTCAAACACCGAAGTCACAAAATAACACATTTAAATCTACTGATGGAGGCAGCAGTTCATCAACACCTCCTGTGTGCTGTGACTCTAAAATCCTTGATTTTCTCTATGGACTTTGGTGTGGGGAGTCTCCAGTCAGACAAGGCTGCGATAAAGCAGCAAAAGATAGATAGATAGATGGATGGATGGATGGATAGATAGATAGATAGATAGATAGATAGATAGATAGATAGATAGATAGATAGATAGATAGAAAGATAGATAGATAGATAGATAGATAGATTGAAAGATAGATAGATAGATAGATAGATAGATAGATAGATAGAAAGATAGATAGATAGATAGATAGATTGAAAGATAGATAGATAGATAGATAGATAGATAGATAGATAGATAGATAGAAAGATAGATAGATAGATAGAGAGATCGATAGATAGAGAGAGATAGAGATAGAGATAGATAGATAGATGGATAGAAACACACTGACTATTTCCAAAACACATCAATAAAACCACACAAAGTGACAGATCTGAGGTCTTGTTTTGAAAAGGAAGTGAAAGTCAACGATTTTTAATTATCACTGGATCAGACCCTGACCCCGTACTCTTCATTAGCTCGGCGCCAATGAGCGGGGGGGCCTCCACACACACGTGCGTGTTGAACGTGTACATTCACACGTGTCCCCGGGAAGGTGATGTAGTGCCGAGGTTTGGCACCGGAGGCAGGGCGCCCGCCCCGGGCCCGCGCAAGTCATGAACGCAAGCTTAAGGAGTGAGCACCAAAAAACACAGGTCCCCGTTGTAGTTTCTGCACAAAGGGGGGAGAAAAAAAAAAAAAGGGCTGCAGAGGCGAGTGCCAGGGGTGGAGAGAAGCAGGGAAGCAGTGCTGACAAGTAGCACATGCATTATTTAAAAACAAAAGTAAAAAATGCCCATTAAAGTGTCAGCGGTGCTTTCGGCAGTGCTGGCTCGGGCGCGGTGTGCGTATTACTGTTATTAATGGGCCAGGCGTGGGGGGGCATCGCCTCGGTGTGATTGCTCTGCTGCTGCTGCTGCTGCTGCTGCTGCTGCACGTCCACTCTGCTTTTCCCTCCATTTCTTCATCTGCGTGTTTGTGTGTGTGTGTGTGAGGAAGAGGAGCAGATGAAGAGGAGGACACAGAGAGAGAGAGAGAGAGACCCCGAGTGCGCAGTCAATGAGCTCCTTCAGCTAATATCATTTCACATTATTGAACGCATATTGAGGCAGAAAAAGAGGCAGAAGTTGTCAGACGAATGGGATCAAATTCTGATCCGCCGTCACGGCCGAGCGTCTGCTGGGAATGTTGTCAGCATATTGGAAATAAGTGCAGAGCATTTTTTCCTTTTTCTTTTTCTTTTCTCTCGTCGCAGTTTAAGATCAAGGGCCTATACATTACAGCGACTGACACAGCAGAATGAGGTCATTGTGCATGTTGTAATTACAGCTGGGTAAACACACTCTGCTGCTGCTGCTGCTGCTGCTGCTGCTGCTGCTGCTGCTGCTGCTGCTGCAACACAGGAAAACACACAGACGCGCTAATAAAAGATCAAAAAAAAAAAAGAGAAAAGAACGAGTCAATCGTTTTCCGCGCCGAACCGAAGTATAAATAGTCATTTTAATATTTAATTCTTCAACGGAGACAAATAAATTGAGCAAACGATCGCTGTTTGTTCCTATAATCAGTTCTAATGTAGTGGAATAGATTAAAAATCAATGTTGCTCTTTTTTTTTTTGTACTCTTTCAACAAACAAAGACACAAACCTGACCTGTTACAGTCATTACGTTTACATCAGACCTTCAGATTACACGTTAAATTGAATTTCAGTCGAAGTCAGACACAGATAACAGTGTTTTTCCATGATAAGTGAACGTAAATCACAGAGCGCGACATGTGGCCAACATAAACCTGTTTCCTCCTAAAAAGTGTCTGTTTACTCTGATTAGAACAAGATAGAGTCGGGATTAGAATAGAAAGAGTTAAACTGACTGCTTTACTCTGTCTATAAATCACATGGGGAACAACGTGATGCAACAGTGTCTGTATTTCCCCTGATAGTAACACATGTGCACGTAAGTTTGTAACCGGCTCCACTCTCCCACACCAAACTCCATTGAGAAAAGCAGCCGTTTAGCTCACTGGGACACAGGAGCTGCTGGTCCGCTGCTGCCTCGTATGGACGCTTCGTGCCACTGCGGCGAATATGAACACAGGATTTCAAACACCGAAGTCACCAAATAACATTATTTGAACTTAGTGAGGGAGGCAGCTGCGGGTCAAGGACTGCTGCGCGCTGTGATGTAAAATCGTTGATTTTCTCTATGGACTTTGGTGTGTGTCAGAAAATGCAGTAAATATTAAAGAGTGTTATAAATTAAGTGTAGTGTTATTTATTAGCGCTAAAACTGATGTGACTCGACGTGTTAGCTCGTTGTTTTATGATAAACTGTTGATCGTCCATTTCTTTCTTCTGCTGTTTTGGTTCTTAATCCTGTTTTTTTATTTTTTTTTTAGCAGTAGCTGAGTGTTCTCTCATCTGCAGACTCAACAGTATTGAGCCCAACCTCTGATTAATTATTAATCATGTGATTAAAGTGTGTGTGTGTGTGTGTGTGTGTGTGTGTGGCTAGAAGTGGAGAAGTGAGGGAATGCTTTGTATTATCTATTAACTTTTCTTCCTTTATCTGTGTGTGTTTTTTTTCTTTTTAAATCTTCAATATTCAGAATATAGGCATTTATTTACACGCATCAAATAATTTCAGGCCTAAAAAACCTCTGGCATGTACAACAAGAGCTGCAGAGGGTTTTGTTTTATTAAGTGACTGATGCCTGATGCTCCAGTCAGGCTCAATTCTCTTCTCTTTTTTTTTGCCTCCATCTTCTCTTTTTACCCCCCCGTCTTTTTATTTTATTTTATCTCCGTGCAGACGAACGCGTGGAGTTAGGCCAACATAGATTTCAGGACTGATGCTGCTACTACCAATATTTCAGGCTCAAATCTGCTTATAAATTATTTGCAGCGCCAACAAGATTCAACCTCAGACTTCACCGGTTTTCTTTTTTAAAAAAAAACAACTTTTCTTCCCAGCGATGCCAAAGATGAATGGAAACTTGTTCAATTACAATCGGTTTGGACTGAAAAGAACGCAGTATTATTATTGTTTATGCATCAGCAACTGTGCGTGAGTGTGAGTGTGAGTGGACGCACTGACTGACTGAGCTACAAGAGACTTGATGTCGCTGTTGTCTCCGAGCTTAAACACTACAATGAGAACAGCTTGACCTCTTTCCAATTGCATATCAAGAATGTTCTTTCATTTACAAGAAGAACAATAAGCGATACTGACTGCACTGTGTGTGTGTGTGTGTACCTAGAACCGGCCTCCACACGCTCCGTGAAATCACAGGGATACAAGAAATGAAAGATTTTAGCCCTTCATGAGTTACCTCAGCGTTCAAAGAAATCAGAGTCTCTCACACTCTCATACAAAAGTCCATAGAGAAAATCAGCGTTTTCAGCTCACAGTGACACAGAAGCTGCTGGTCTACCGCCGCCTCGTTTCATAAGTTTGTCCGCACAAATAAATCAGAATGTGGATTTTCAAATGTCTTAGTGACCAAATAACACATTTGTATTTACTGAAGGAGGCAGCAGTGGATCAACTACTCCTGTGTGCTGTGGTGTAAAATTGTTGAGTTTCTCTATGGACTTTGGTGTGTGGGGGGGGGGGGGGGGGGGGAGCGAGAGGTTTACAAACTTCAGTTTCCTGGAGAAGTCTGCTCAGTCTGGATTTATTTTGATTTTATGGCTGATTTGAAAAATTATTGCCGACTTTTTCCAAAGATAACTTTCCATATCTGGCAGTTATTCAACTGTTTAGGAAGAAGCCGACGTCACAAACGTGTGACACGCTGGTGAATCTCGTCCGTAATCGGAGGCTCGTTTTGTGGAAGTCCTGAGATTCTACGACAATGACATGTATATTCTCTGCTCTCTGGTATCCATCCATCCATCCATCCATCCATCTTTTCCAGCTTTATCCTCCACATGAGGGTCACGCGGTGGTGCTGTGCCAATCTCAGCTGACATACGGCTAAAAGCAGGGGGTTACACCCAGGACAGATCACCAGTCCTTAGTTTTTGAACTTTCTAGACATCACAAACAAATCTAGGAGTTACGGTAATGAGACGCACGCATGCCAACAGAAGAGAAAATATCCTTAAAATATTCTAGACTTAAGCTCACAGACTGTCTCCCCTGGCGGCCATGTTTGAGCCTTTGCGTAAGAAAGAAGACTACCTAAAAAAAAACAGCTGAGGCATAACTCAAGGCTGTCACACACCTGGAGCAGCTGGACAGCAGGAGGCGTGGTCGACCCGTCAAATCTGACAGGACGACCACGCCTCCGTGACACCTGATAAGGTCACCACCTAACATCAGGTGAGAGCTCTGAGGAAGGCGGAAGATACGCCTCGAAACTGGTTAACAAGGGAAAGGAAAAGACTGTTTTAAAAAACGAAGCAAAAAAATGCTAAAGTTGCCATGACATCAGCTTGAGGCTGTAACTTTAGACTGGGATACATGCATTTTTGACTTCTTCATGTGTGTGTGTGTGTGTGTGTCCTCCTCTGGACTCTACCTTTGGACGTGGGTCACTTTAGGCATTCAAACTCACACAATGTGCAGCTCATTTCTAGCAACGAGGCACATTGCTGCAATGCAATAAGGGAAAACAACACTTTTAATAATTCAGGCCCTGAGACTGTGGGTGAGGTGGTGGTGGTGGGGGGGTGAGGTGGATGTCGGCGGAGGGGGGGGAGTCAGGGTGTTGGAGGGAAGATGTCTTAAAGTACCGCAGAATGGCTCATTTAGCTCCTGCTACGCATTATTAAAGTTGTATCGAACCCCCCCCCTGGGTCTTTCCCGAAGTTTTTTTTTCATTTTCCCTTTTTCCTCTTCCCCCCCCGAAAAGCCTGCGAGGTATCCAATAACAACGACCAACATTTATAAACGCCAGCGTATCCTTGCACCTTGGAGGAGGAGGTAAACAACGGTGTAGCTCTTCATCTCTCTTCCTCCCTGTCCTCACCAGTCCTCCGGTCCAAAGTCTGTCCGGTTTTAGCCGCCCCACACACACACACACACACACGAGCGCTTGCCGTCCAGATTATTTTTTCTGCCTGAGCTGAGACCACGATGCATACAAATATGTGGGGGAATGAACCACATTTTTCTATGGTGTGGAATCAAATTGAGTCATAAAACCGCGTGCGCCGTTGGCACTGACGGACGCACGGCGGCACCGCTAAGGACGCGTTCAGAGGTGCCGCAGATTGCCTCGGAGCCCTGATGGCAGCGCAAAGAGACCGACAATGATTTTTCTTTTTTTTTCCCCAGTGAAAGAAGAAAAGCAGAGGAGAAGCAGAGTTATACATCAATGCACACAACAGGTCAATGTGCCGGCTGCTGCTGCTGCTGCTGCTGCTGCTGCTCTTCATTATCTTCACAAAAACAGCCAATACACAATATCAGCTCCTTAAGATCAGGTGTCTGAGGTTTTTTGTTTTCACTGAAGTTCTCTCTGTAAAATCACATTAATCCACACATGATTTAACTGTCTGACGGCATTATGCATATTCTCTATCATCCCCACTCAGCTCCTAATTGAAGCTTCACGACGTTTACACCGAGTTAAATACGTGCTGGTGTGTGTGTGTGTGTGTGGCTGCAGCGACGCTCCGTGAAATGGAGCAGAATTGTTGCAGACTTCTTGTGCATCATCTCATAAATGTTGTTTTTCTACCAAAATATTCAGCTTGGCATGATTTTGGGACTCGTCCTCCTGAGTATAAATGGTTAAAGTGGTAGTTCTGGTTTTTTAAATGTGTGCTTGTATAATATACCGGCACAGAGGACACTGGGACCATGGCCGTCAGCAGGGGACACCAGGAAAAACTCTATTACTAGTAAAATGTATGCCTGTTTAAGTATACGGTATACACTCTACCTTACCTTTAGACAGGCTTTTCTGACTGGAAAGTTCACTTTTTGTTGCTTGGCAAACCAGTAGCCACCTGCACCAAAGTCCATCGAGAAAACCAGTCATTTAACGTCACAGCACACAGGAGTTGTTGATCCACTGCTGCCTCCATCACTAACTTTAAATGTGTTATTTTGTGACTTTGGAGCTTGAATTTCTTGTTTTCTGATTTATTTAAGTGACACCAAATGAAGCAGCAGTGGACCAGCAAGTGCTGTGGCCACGCAAGCTTAAAATGATGATTTTTCTCAATGGACTTTGGTGTGGGAGAGTGAGTGGTTTAGAAACATTTTTTTTTTCTTGTTGAAACAAAAGCTGTCTAACAGTGAGGGAACATATATTCTAGGGTGCACACTACTAACCCATTCAAAAAAACAAACAAACCCTGGTCTGTCCCTTTAATATTCTCTAGTACAAGATGCACATGATGCAGTTCAGAAAACTAAACCCACGTGCAGTCAGTGGTGGTCAGCTTTTGACATTTCAGCGACACCCTCAAAGGTTTTTCAGCCGGCGGCAACAAATTATCATGATTGTAATTTACGATTACTGCTTACGTCGCCACAATAGAATAAGAAAGAAAAAAAAGAAGTAAAAGTCTATTAAAATGTCCGTTTAGTATATACAGTATATATATACACGCACACACACACACACACACACGCCATAAACTCGCTGCAGGGGCCTTAAATCACCCGCGCTGGAGGAGACAGAAGACGGGAGGTCGGGCAGAGACAGTGCACGTCGGACGTGTTATGATTGGCCGCTGTATCTGTGTTTTATGAGAAATCAAATATGGTGGAGTCAGCGTGATGGATATCTGACTGATCACGTGTTCATTGTGCCTCACGGACGAGGCCCTTAAATCTGGATCGGTCGTGATGTTGATCAGCTTGGAGATAAATGACAGTACAGTGACTGGAACTGGTCTCCTTTATCCACACTCTCTTTGTGCTAAGCTAAGCTCAGTTAGCGGCTTCATGTTTAGTATGCAGATATGAGCGCGGCGTCCTTCGTCTCCTTATTTCGCTCGTGGCAAGAAATCCAATAAGTGCAGGAACCTCAGTCTGCTGCATTCAAGTCAAACCCTTGTACACTGACAATTTAGCACCGGATCCATTAAATGTGGCTTTAATTACACCAAATGACACTTTTAAGCTCATTTTCTTGTTTTTTAGTTGGTTTTTAATTGTTTCCATGTTATTAACTCGCGAGCAGGATTGATCAGAGCTTTCAAAAAAGGAATCTTCCAATTTTCCGTTGAATTACACTTTGGATACACGTCGGTATTTAAAAAAGAAAAAAAAGATATATATATATATTATAATAATAATACGTGCGATGTGACAAGAACAACGTTAAAAGTTAAAAGAGTGATTCTTCTTCTTTTTTTTTTCCTCCTGTGTCTGCAGGTTCATCCGCCAAAACACATCACGGTGCATCATCATCACCTTGCATATCAAAGCGGCCGTAGCCATGGCGGCGTCAGCTGCTCGGCCTCCCGCTGTGTGTCAGACCCTGACATTACTCCTGCTTTGTCCATCTGAACATCTTAGCTGACTAAACACAGACCACGTCTGCATCAAAGCTATGGAAATTAGCCACGCTGTTACGTGGACCGCTCTCTTTGCCGCCGAGGCGATTAGGGCCAATTTCTATCAACAGAGTGCACACACACACACACACACACACACACACACATAAATACAGTAGAGTCCAGAGTTGCATTGCATCACTATTCTCTCTCTCTCTCTCTGTTCTCGGTGGTCTCCTCTTTCTCATAACGCAGCCCCCGCTTTAATGGATCAGTTGTTGAATTTAAAGTGAAAATAATGTACATTTCTCTGCTGTAATTAAATTATTATGGGCAAGAAAGGAGGTGTGGGCGAGAGAATAAAGATGAAAACCCAGCACTGCACACACACACACACACATGACCTATTTCTATACACTTTTTTATGTATACGTACATACATACACACATACAGTATATATATATACAAAAAAAATGGTCCTGGACACCCTCAAAGATGACATCACTGTGGGTTGTGTCACAAGCACTAAGTTACCTTATGTTAAGTTACCTTTCATTACATTAACTTGCGTTACATTACTTCATGTTATGTTAACTTCAATTATGCTACCTTACATTACGTTACCTTACATGACCTAAAGTTATGTTACCTTACTTCAAGTTACCTTGCCTTACGTTACGGTACCTTGTGTTGCCTTACATTACATTATGTCATTTAGTTACATTACGTTACCTTACAGTGTGTTATCTTACGGTGTGTTACCTTACCTTACATTACTTCACCTTACGGTGCGTTACCTTACCTTACATTAGGTTACCTTACAGTACCTTTCCTAAAGTTACGTTACATTACGTTACTATAAGTTACACTGCCTTGCATTACGTTAGCTTTCATTACGCTTCCTTGCGTTACCTAAAGTTATGCTACCTTACTTCAAATTACCTTGCCTTACGTTACAGTACCTTGTGTTGTCTTACATTACATTATGTCATTTAGTTACATTACGTTACCTTACAGTGTGTTATCTTACAGTGTGTTACCTTACCTTTCATTACGTCACCTTACAGTGCGTTACCTTACCTTACATTAGGTTACCTTACAGTACCTTTCCTAAAGTTACGTTACGTTATGCTTCCTTGCGTTACCTAAAGTTATTTCCACTTACTTCAAGTTACCTTGCCTTACGTTACGTTACCTTTCAGTAACTTTTCTAAAGTTACGTTACGTTACTTTAAGTTACATTGCCTTACGCTACATTACCTCACGTTACGTTAGCTTTCATTACGCTTCCTTGTGTTACCTGACTTATGTTACCTTATTTCAAGTTACCTTGCCTTACGTTACGTTACCTTGCGTTGCCTTACATTACTTTATGTTATGTTAACTTAAGTTACATTGCCTTACGTTACATTACCTTGAATTAGGTTACGTAATGTGACGTTACCTTAAGTTAACCTACCATACGTTACCTTACACTACACAAAAACAACCCCCCTGCTCTTTATCTGTCTATATTATTTGCCTTTCCTTCATTTGAAACCATTTGTCTGCATTACACTGCACATACATTGGGGGGAAATACAGTGAATTGTAGCCACCGGGCTCTCAGGACCGTGTGGTGTCATGTAACTGGTTAAATTAATGGACGCTACACGTGAACCCCCCCCCCCCCCATTATTTTTTTTTAATGGGAAGCAGTAAAAGATGAAGGTGGAAGGAGGATGACTGGGGGAGGGAGGGGGGTGAGTTTCACACTCATCATCATTATAATAATTATTGTTATTATTGGTGTCGGAAAAGTGCCATGTTGCTGTTGTGTAATCACACACACACACACACGAGAAAAAGAAAGAAAAAAAACTATTTGTGACAGTCATTTCCACTCCTTCTTATCATTATCTCTTCATTATCATTATCGCCATTACGATCGGTCGCAGCATTATTATCTTAATTGTTCTGAGCGCCATCGCAACGTACTGCGGCTAATGACAACCTCGAGATGTGGAGAAGACAGTCGGGGGTCGGTGGGGGTTTAACGCAGAGATAAATAATGGAAACATCCATGAACAGCAGCCATGAAACATGTCCAGGTCGGTGGGGGGGGGGGGTTCGTGAAATGTTCTGCAAGACACGAGAGCGAGGACGCGAGCGTTGGAGACAAAAACAAAGACCTTGAGGTTATTGATTGAGTTCTGCTTTACAACTGTTACACACTGTCTCTCTGTCAAGCCCAGTAAAAGGGCAACTATTGATTTCATTCCATACATTCTTTTTTTTTTTTTTTGGCTTTGACTTGTGAATTATTCAGTCGGGTTTTCCGACTTGTCAGTGCAGCAGAACAAGAGAGTGAAATTTCAAAAAATAAAACGCACAAAACGACACGTGTACATGAACGATTTCTCCTCCAAATGTGTGTTTTTTTTTTCCCACTAACCTACATCTGCTCGGCTTTGTCAACATCAGCTGAGCGACAATTCCCACAGGTCGGGAAATCTCCTGTAATCCGGGATCTTTTTTCTTTTTTTTTCATCCTTTCTTTCTTTTCACCCCCAGAACAAAAATTGTCGTCAATGTTGGATCCAGTCCAGCACGTGTGAAACACACAGCGGCTGTGAAATGACACCGGGCTTTAGTGCCGCACACTCTCAGGCCCAGATGTTTCGGGATAATGTGACAGTAAAACTACAATGAAAGACGGTTACAGGCGGTAAAATTCCACCGTTTATATTTTGTGATGTTTTCTATTTTGTAAGGGTGTTTAACTGTGGGGGTCAACTGCTGCAACCCTGATTGGTTTGATTGGAGTACGTGTGTGTGTATGTGAGATCTCTAGTGGTCACAGGTGGATCACATTAGTAATCCAGCACTGGGGAAATGCAAGGCGGCGGCGGCGGCAGCAGTAGCTCCTGCTGGTGGGAGCGGACTGTGGTCTATAAAATATCAAAGCAGATCGATCGGTGCGACCTCACAGCGTATCCACGCTTAGCCACGAGGCGGGGGTTAAAGCCAGTCAAGAGAGGAAAACAAACACTTCATAACAGCCCTTTTTGCTGCCGCTCCTATTACAATAAAAATACATAACAACTCGCCCGTCTTTGTGCATGCAACAGCACCAGCTGGAGCCGCCGCGCTGAAATTAACTTTAATGCCATTCTCTCTGGTGTGAGAGACAGAGGCGGAATAATAGAGCAGCGGCAGTTCACTTCCTGAAAAATCGGCAAAATCACAGGGGGATGGCGGTCGGCTGCGTCGCACCCCGGCATCCGCGTCGTATCCAGTATCAGGACCGAGGCTCTCTCAATTGCACCCTGGAGGCTGGAGCTCACTAACTGAAGAGAAACCAGGTCAACTGATAGGGGAATTGTGCTGTTATCTTTATATGTGCATGCTGCAGATACAGTGGCTCTCTCGCTACAGCAGGCTCGCAACGTTTTTTTTTTTTGTTTTTTTTTTTTACAAAGCAATCAGGGCCTGTTATCGATGCGGGGGCTAAACTATACAGTAATCCATTCCATGTTTACTAATGAATCTCTGTTTAGGGACACGGCTCTGTTCTGCACCAGGTGGAGGGCGGGGCGCAACTATTATACCCTCCATTCCCCACTGGTCAAAAGAAAATGTTTAATCACGCGGTTTAAACCACGTAATATGCATTCACTCCCATGTTACATGACTCTACAATGCACGCAGGCTTTAAGCAGCTGCTGCTCTGCATTTACCGCGGGGGGCCTCAACCTCCAACGACCCGGGGGCCAATGGACGACAGTGTTCAGCAGTGGTGGGCGATATTCCATCATGGTATCACAATAAAAGGCATTCATGATGATATTGCACATCATTTCAAAATAAAAGGGCTTGTTTTATTTATTTTTGCTTATAGTTGACAAAAATACATGACGCAGAATTATTAGAAAGTCAGTCAGTCAGTCATCATCTACCGCTTTATCCTCTGCCAGAGGGTCGCGGGGGGTGCTGTGCCAATCTCAGTTACATCGGGCGATAGGCGGGGTACACCCTGGACAGTTCGCCAGTCCATCGCAGGGCCACACACATAGAGACAAACAACCATTCACTCTCACACTCACTCCTATGGTCAATTTAGAGTGTCCAATTTACCTATCCCCACATTGCATGTTTTTGAACTGTGGGAGGAAGCCGGAGAACCCGGAGAGAACCCACGCACACACGGGGAGAACATGCAAACTCCATGCAGAAAGGCCCTTGTTCCAACCGGGGCTCGAACCCGGGTCTTCTCGCTGCAAGGCGAGAGTGCTAACCACTACACCACCGTGTGGCCCATTATTAGAAAGTGTTAGAATTAAAACACCAGACAAGCTGATATATCACTTAATGTTGAAGTAGAGCCTAATGTATTATCATAATAAAATGCAGATTGCAGTTTTCATTATAAGTTGATAGTAAGTGGTAGGATGCATTGGACGTGTAAAGTGGACGTGAACATGCTCATTTCTTCTTCATTTGCTTGAATTCGGAAGCGATGGAAAGTGAAGCAACACTGAGACATGCATTCATTTTCCAGGTGTGCCATTATGCAGTACATGAATGTGAGTATTCCCTCCTCATTTCTTGTTGTTCTTGGAGAGAGTGAAGTTTTAACCTTTATAGGGGCACGCTTGAAGATCAACTTTTCCAAGATCAACGAAATCCCAAGAACCTTCAGTTAACATTCTGTGTAGCCACACTAACCACAACGAAACATGCTCACTGTCGGTACATTATTTACGTCATGTCTCCTTAAAAATATCTAAAGGCCACAGTAGCAAACAATTGACAACGATATATTGTTATTTTAGTTTTGACGATTTGCTGATGTGAGTGAAGGAAGTGTCCCAAGACAGAATCTCTCTCCCCTGGTTTATTTTTTAGCAGTAGAATTCACCAATGAAACCTTTGGCGGATGTTGTACTCCAACCGTTTGCAGATATACATGCATATGTCGTAGGGATGCAAAATATTGGTATCAGCAGATACTGGCAAACACAACAAGATATGACTAATGACTTCAACAGGACACTAAAAAGGCTGCTAACTGCTTGACTTCTATGCGGGTGCCCTCTAGAACTATTGCTTTCTTACTTTTATTTTATCTACATCTGCTGTTACATGAATATGAAAAATGTTATGTTAATTTCACGACAGAAAATTACTACTAATTACCTCGACATAATTGGCATATCGAATATTGGCAAATAAGTCCAACATCATGCATCCCTTTATATGTCATTTTTGTATTTCCACCTCACCTCAGTCGGTTGTGACATAAAATACATCACTTCCTGTGCACATCTATGGAACGTCGCCGGGGTTTAAATAACGCTGCTATACTAAGAAACGCAGAGAGAGCCATGTGGTGCTGATAGAAATGGGACTGGGCTTTATTCTGGGGATTCACGCGAGGAAGTAGAAGCATGGTCGGCCCTCGCCGACTTGACATCCCATCATGACGGGAGGGTGGGGGGGGGGGGCGTGTGTGTGCTGGCAACGCACAGTCTGTTTGTTGTGCATCCATCAACCCCGGTGTCCTGCCCGGGAGCCGATCGATAGCCAACACAAAAGCTCATTGATGACAGACAGCTCTTGACAAACATATAGCATTTTTTTTCTGTCGAGTATAGCAATAATCTCCAAGGTCACCGCGAGTCATTCAACGGCGGCCGGGGCTCATACCAAGTTGTCTCAATGTCTTTTCTGAAAAAAATAAAAAAATAAAAAAGGTCTGATGCATTTTAAGTCAGCACTGAAAGCTCTTGGCACATTGTTAGGCAGCTGTACACAAGGAGAATGAAAGCACACATACTTGACGAGTGGTGTAGCTGCCGCGGCGTGTGTGTCAGTGGACTGACAGTGGAAAAAAAGGGGGAAAAAACAGAGCCCAAGGACACATATCTAATCAGATACTTAACGGTGTAATGGAAAGTCAGATTAGTGGTCAGCACGAGCTGAAGAAAAACTAGCTGTTAATATTTTAGGGCCTGTTTTCATGAGGATTTTTTTTTCCTATGATTTAAAAGTAAGTTTGTGTGACAGCTGAGGAGATGGACAGTGTGCACACACACACACACACACACATGCTCAGACTACAGGTGTGTTAGGGCACAGACTTGGAGTTATAATAGGAGGACCAGGCTCCCCCCCCTCAGGCCATCCTGCCAGCTGGCCGGACTGAGTGTGAGTGATGCCCGAGTGAGGCAGCCCCATTAGGGAAGTGCTGGTGGTGAGTGCAGGATAGCTCAGGTAATTAAAGCCAAACCAAAGCAGGCAGCCGAGGCGGGGGCTCCCAGATTTATGTGGCTGAGTAATGCACATACTGAAGTCAGCGCGCCATCCAAAGGCCTCCCTCACTTACAAACAGTCTCAGGAGGCATTAGCTTCCTCACCACTCTGATGCAGCCTATCACTCTCCCTCTCTTTCTCCATCTTACTCTTCGTTTAACGGCTTTTGTTTTTGGATTCCTGGGCTACTCTCGCACACTCTGCTCCAGACCGGGTATTAACATCTATCCTGTGTGATTGGATAATGTGCAGCTCACACGAGGCACAGGTCTGGACGCTACTTACTATATACGCTAAATGTGTCTGAATGCCAGAAAACCACATTCGATTAGAGACAACCTCTGACCCGCAGTTTCTTTCCCTCTAATCAGTAACCATAAGTTGATTTATTGGCAGCCACTGACACGATATCATTTAGTTGTGAATGGTAGCGATGCTACTTCATGTTACAACAGTGTGGATGTTTCCTCAGACACGTTACTTTGTTCTCACATGCAGACACGATATGGGAGTGTTTTTGAATAAAGGACAAAGAGAAGACAGATCTGATCTCATGTGGTCACAAGAGACGCATCCAGAACGCATTGCAACGCCAGCTGTGAATGGCTGTATTCCATGTCAACCAATGAAAATATCCACGTCTTTGAAGTCTTCTCTGACGTCTTTAGTTATTGGTAATCAACCATCTAAGGGGGCTGGGTGATAAGAGGGTCTGGAAAGGCGATAGTGTTTAAATTCAGGATTTGTAATGTAGAGTTATATGTAAAGCTAGAGAAATAGAAATAGGCGAGACATCTGCCAGTCAGAGTTGGCCTTTTCCGCTCACAACACCCAGAACGTTCCCAAAAGAACGAAGAAGGTCAAGTTGGAAAACGAGTGAAAGTGGAGCTGAGGGCAACAAAAGTGGTGGTGGACTTTAAAGTGAACTTGTGTTATCCTGCCAAGTTGAGGACATTGTTGGTAAAGAAAAATAAAAAAACACAAAAAAAAACTGGTCTGTAAAAACAAGAATGTCAACCAGAACTTGGAGACGAAGAAGAAAATGCTGACTCATGCTAGCTTGACGCCTGCAAGTTAGCTTAAGAGTAATAGTTTGTTTGCTGTTAGCTACACTAGCATTAGCAGTGCTGTGCTACTTCCGTGCAGCTAACAACACTAGCATTAGCAGTGCGTGATACGTCTGTTCTGCTAACAACACTAGCATTAGCAGTGCTGCGCTACTTCCGTGCTGCTAACAGCTAAACAAGCTTCAATAGTGTTTTTTTTTCATTTTATATGGAAATAAACTACGCGTTAAAGTTTAACTAATTAAATCTCTGGTTTCTTCAGGATGCTTTTCCTCCTTTAAACAGTATCGGGGGGGAAACTATGATAAATATTCATCAAAATGGGAAAAATATTCTTATTGCCATATTGCTCCACCCTAATTCTTTCATATACATGCACAAAAAGCTTAATTATTATTAAATTAGCGCCGCAGAGACTTCCCTAACATGTCGGGTGTTCCAACTGCTTAATAAATGAACCTTCTCTTGATATTCACTCTACGTACAAGCGTGACAAAAAGCTTAAGTGCGACTCTGATGTTTGCCACACCTTGTCACATTCTCCCGACACCCATTAACATGATGTTGAACATCCCAGGAAAAATGATAACAGCGTGTCTGAGTGTCAGATACAGTTCTGAAGTCAATGCTGTCAAGAAGCTGTCAGAGTTAAGAATCTCAGAGATGAAACTCTCGGAGGAAGCCGGCCGCTCTCGGCATTGAACCTTTTTATTTATTTTGTTCTGGTCGATCGCACCTGTCAGTCTGTATATCATTTACTTATTTGTGTCCTTGTTAGCTGACCAATGATGTGCGCGCGTGGAGCTTCAGAGTATACCTGCTGCCCGTGGATGAGCTGATTTCAGGCCATAACTTAAAACCCCAGCCTCGCTGATAATGCGCTGGAGAATCAGCTGGGATGTTCAAACCACGCGGAGCCCGAGAGCCTGGAAGGTAGAGGCATACAGTAACAAAAAAAAAACAAGCTGCTGTCAGATCGCATTTCATTCCTCTCTCCATGGATGAAAACATAGCCGGAGACACGCAGACGTATCAGATGGACAATGCTTAGATTGTGGAATAGAAAAACAGATCAGCGCAGGAGAAGGAGAGACGTCCTCGGGAGAGGGAGAGACAATGAAACTGAGAGAGAGAAAAAAACAGATGGGCAGACAAGCATTGAGTAAATCATGGAGAAGCTCCTCAATGCTGGAAGAGTATGGAGGATGGCAGCACTGTTTGGGCAGACTTAGCTGCAGTGTGTACAGGCTATAGCATTATCAATGCTGACAGGCAGACAACCCGTTTATAGGGAAAGGAGGAGAAGAAAAAAAAAAAAAAAGCATGAAGGAAATCCTGCTCTTGTCTATCCCCAATTGAATTACGGCCGTGATCCAAAGATGGGGAAGGGGGTGAGGTGGTGTGAGGAGAGGTGGGGGCAGGATAATATTCTTTGACGAGAAGGGGCCGCTCCAAATGCTCGTGGAAAATGTGTATCCGTACAGTGCGTCCCTCAGGGCTCACATCTCACAACTTTGCCCATCTATTTTTATTTGTTCCCCGTGCTTCTAGTTAAAGCAGCGCTGCAAAATGGATCAGGGTGGGGGTGGGATGGGATGGGATGGGGGGTGGGGGTGAGTGCAACGAGGGAGGGAGGGAGGGAGCGGGGTGTGGATCGTCTGACCCCCGCGATATTGTCCGAATACTGATGTCGCTAAAAGTTCCTGCTGCAAAAAGATACGGCGGATCAAAGTGCAGAGGGGAAATGCAACGCAACACAACACAACGCAACACAACACACTCATTCACTAAGTACACAGAAACGCACACACACATGTGTGCATGTCGTGAACATGGTCAATCCATCCTGTAAGTTTTCTCCCCAAAAGTCAAACAGCGAAGATGAAGATTTAACGGCTATAGACAAAATGTCGTAACCGAGCATCAAGACCTGCAGTGTACATGTAGCCTCAGCTTTCATTGTTGGATTGTGTTGGTGTCAAACAACTGTAACGTCACAACCTCCACACGCTTCAATACAGCCACTACAATCCCCAAATGGTGTTGGATATAAACTGTGAGCTGCAGCAGCAGCAGCAGCAGCGGCGGTGGCGGCGTTCCTGGGAATATGAGGCCGACTCCAGGAAGAATGATTCACCACAGACACAAAAGTGTGACTCAGGTTGTCCAAACACCGGATCTGGGGCGTCTCAGGAAGTCTCTCCCCAATCATAAATTGGGAAAACTGATCCGTGTGTGGTGAAAATGTATGTATTTCCTTGCCTGTGTTTTATTTGATGTATGTATGTGTGGTACACCTTAATCTGAGTACACTAAGTCACTTGTTATTTAGTTTGAATGTATTTGCATGAGTGTTTTGTTTTATACATGATCTTATTAGTGCCGACAATAATCAGCTAAATGTCTAACTTAACATGATTATTATTTCATGAATTATTGTGCAAGAATAAGGCTGTAGGAGGAAAGAAAAGAAGGGGGAACCAAAGTGTGGGTATCGGGTAAGCACGGAACTCAAGGTGAGGCGCACCGCCCTCCTCTCCTCAGACCGAGGCCGTTTCTCAATACTCAAGTAAGCAAGTATGTATGTATTGTTCTGCTGTTTGAATGGTGGCTGGCACCAAGTGCTGCAGCCTCATTAGCGCCACCTACGGTGTTGATAAATGAACATATGAAATACTTTTAATAAATGCATATATATATATATATGTTGTTATTATTTTCACATTTTAAATATTTGACTTCATTTATTAATTTATTTTTATTAAAATATACAATACAAATAATACAATGTGCAAAATAGATATATTACAGCATTGTAGAGTAGTATATATACATATATATGCATATATATGTATGTATACATATATACTACTCTATAAATATATAATGTGTACAAATATATACTACTCTACATATCTAATATTATATTTAAATACAGATACAATGACCGTGCGACTTTAATATAAATCTAAAATTCAAAGTTAAGATAAAAAAAACATTAATAATATACAAACTTTCAAACTGTCAGGTCAAAACGTTTCCATTAAAAACAAAATAACACGTCAACAACAAATCTATGGATCACACCGAGCATCTAATGACAGCGGATCATTTCATCAGGACAGGCCGAGGTAACGCTGCTCTGTGCCGGGCACAGTGAGCGCCGAGCGTCCGCAGAGGCGGAGCTTATCACCTCCCACAAACGTCGCTGCCAAACTATAAATACGTCATATCTTCATACACAAACCACATGTTTGAATTCTAAATGACTCTTTTCTCGCCTCAAATGATGTTAAAACTTTGTTCCGGGACACAGAAAAATATTTATTCCAGATTTATATTTATATTATCTGCTGCTATGCTCTGCTGAAATGTATTCTGGGATACATGGCCATCGCAAGTACGCTTAAGTCACCTCCGATGCATACTTGGTCAAAATGGGCGGAGCTGTTCGCTTACTTGAGAATTGGAACAGCACTTGGACTGAGGCTGATGACGTTTACACAAGTACGCACAAGTACGCACAAGTATGGATATTGAGAAACCTGCTGTGCTGGTGTCCCTATTCCCTGGTATGATTTATTTAATTGTTAATCTGATTTTGTTAAGGTATTCTGACATGTTATGCAAATGTTAATGTTAAAGGAAGAGAGTTAAACGTGACATAGTCAGTCATAGTTTTATGTTTGGTTTGTGTTTGAAAATGCATTTTAAATTGAACACGTCTCCCTATGTGTATTGTGTTTCATGTTACTGATACAATTGTCATTTAAATATTTAGTTAAAACCAAAGATGGTTTATTTACAGTAAGTGAATAGAAAGGCAGATTTCTTTAGTGAATACATATTATATATTTGTCGGGGTATTGCTGCACCTAAGGGAAAAAGAGTAATGTTTATTTCTGTGTATGTGGAAGCTGCTTAAACCATTGATGTGGGAAATGCAGATATAACTGTAATGATTTATTTAGATTTGAACCAACAAATGGACATTGAGACTGAAACCGAATTGCACAAGGGAATGTTTATTGTCTATGAAACGTTTAATTTTGAAGTTTGTAATAAAGAGGCGGAGATTGAGAGGAAAAGATGGTGGTTCGTGCTCTCATTTAACAACTCTGTAATTGTGTTTTCCCAGGTTGGAGAGAGAGCAAAACTCTATGAATACATATGTTTTATTGCATCAGTTTCACTCATTTGAAACATCTTTGAGTGAGTCTGGTAGTGGCAGTGGGTTGTGTCTGTGACCTCGCAGGCCTCCCCGTGTCTGCCACTTAAACGCCGCAGCGCCACTGCTCCACCTCTCAGAGAGACTGATGCACCGGCACAGACGCTTGTCTTACCGCTGACACTTTTCCCTCAGTCCAAACAGGAAATGATGCATAAGTATGTTGGATTTACTGCCACATACAGTACGGCTGTCATCACCATGACATACGCAGTGTGCCTCCACTTCCTCCTCTACGCTTTTATAACTCCACATTCACCCAATCCCCAGCTGGGACTGGGGAGGTGACAGTGTTGGTTTGAAGGTGGGGGCACTTCCTCAGTCGCACCTGCCTTTTTACACTCGCTGCTCCGCTTAATGGCACTTCTCGGTGCCCGTGAACGTTGGGGGACGATCGTTTCCTTGACAAAATGCCCAATGTGTGGAGCCATTTTGCACATATTTTCCACGACACCTGTACTCACGCGTGTGTGTGTGTGTGTGCGTTTGGCTGAGAAAGTGACTCATGCGACGATAATCTACACAGCGACTGTCGTTATGACACAGGGTGTTTCTCACTCGTGTCCACCGCAGATGCATTTGAACTCAAGCCACTGCACAAAAAAAAAGTGTGTTCATTATTTACATCTATGTTACAGTACGTGCATGTTTTAAAGAGGAAAAATAATCATAGGTACAGTGTAGTACAGTGTTTCCTGACTGAAGCTGCTCACAGGAGCTGCTGCTCTGTAGCTGCCTCATTTGGCAAGTTTGTGACACTGAGGGTAAATATGAGCAAAAGCCTTTCAAACACCAAAGTCACAAAATAACACATTTGACCTTTGTTATGAGGCAGCGGTGGATCAACAGCTCCTGTGTGGCACGATGTTAAATGGCTGATTTTCTCTATGGACTTTGGTGCAGGGAGTAAGGAGTTTATGAAGCAAAGCAAAGCTGGGTTTTTCGGCTGGATAGGGGACGTTTAACGGTCAGATAAAAAGGCGAAACATATTTGTACGAGGCCGTACACACTCAAGCTTGGCGTTGATTTGATTAGGCGAGCCTTTTGTTAAGTTTCCTGCAACAATCAGCGAAACACTGGGTCTGAAAGTGTGGTCTGCTGCTTCACTGTGTGCGACGCCGCCACTGACTGTGATACTCGCTAAATCGCGTTGCTACTCCACTATTCAAACATTCTTGTTTTTGCACAAATGTGCCTTTTTTTTGTTTTCTTTTTCTCTAGCAGACTGGGCTGGACAATTTCTATAAACTCAATCATGAAGCTGTTTAATGTGGTGATTTATAGACAGAGAGAGGGAGAGAGAGGGAGGGAGAGAGAGAAAAAACACTAATTAATCCCATATCTCTATTAATCTACTGTTTATTACAAAAACCAAATGAGATATAAACACATGACCGCCGCCGATGCAACTGCGGCCATTAACGCATTAATCAGCGGAGGCCGTTTGGAATGTGCCAACCGAGCACATGCTCGCCATTGATTTCATTTTGACCATTATCGTCCGAGGTGGCGACCAAAATTAGATGCAGCTCGGATAATTACCCGACAGTCGGCAGCTAATTATCGCGCCGCGGAGAGACGGGGAGACAAGAGAGGGCGAGGGAGACCTCCAACCACTTCTCGCTAACTGGCAAACTAGAGATGTGAAGGGCTCGAGGTGGAGACTGGGGGGGGGGGGTCTGAAGTCGGTTCCTTGAGAGTGAAACCCAGCCGGATTCCAATGAGACGCTGTCCTCGCCAAAACAAACACAGGGCATGATGCGCGTCCTGATTCTCATCTGATGAAATCCATCATTCACGTGACGGCAGGAGGACGACACAGACAGGAGCAGCAGACCGTAACGCACACACACTCTCTGTGTGAAGTCACTCACCCACACACACACACACGAGTGCAAGATTGCGCATAATAGCAAATTAGCGCCGGTGCGGCTAACGCGGGGGATCAGGCGCCGTTTTCGCAAGTCTTTTTTACGTTTGGCAGAGATTCATGAGTCGGGGGGGGGCACGGGGGGGTTTTAACAGGGATGTTGGGAGGGAAAACTCCCGAGGTCAGAGGTCGCGGGGAGAAATCAGCCTCGGACACGCTTATTACCCAGGATTCTGTGCTGCTCACAGACGAGCAGCGATGAGCTTCACGGGTTCACTGCACAGATGACACATGCATACACCCAGGACACAATATTTCATATTGCTGTCTTAACTGTGATGGAGTGGCTCTTTGATCTACTTAGGTTTAGTGCTGCAACAATAAATCTTGCAGTGATTTATTGTGTGCAAATACCAAACTGTCCGGCTTCTCAAACACACACACACACAGGTTTACTTGCTTTTACATCACTGTCACTTTAATCTCTCTGGTTTCGGACCAAACAAGCTGCGTTTTTCTAATTGTTAGACTATAAATAAAAAAAAAAACAAAAAAAAAAACACACCTGCCTTTTGATTTAAAATCCCGACGCGAGGACGGAGACTTTAAATTGGATTACGTTCCTTTAAAACCGCAGCGCTGCAGTTGCCAGAACAGCGCCGAACCTTGATCAACGAGGTGGTGAACCACGACATGGTGATGCGAGTCGTTGTTGTATCAGTCACTCGGACGGCTGTGATAAACTATGTTGTCCTGTTGGATCAGGAGGTGTCACTTTGAAAGGCAGTGACAAATGACCGCTTCTGCCATTTAGCGTCACGGTGGAGGAAACATCGTAAAAGGAAAAAAAACACACAAAAAACGGGCAAAACTGGGCTGGAACACAAGCGTAAAGGAGTAGTTTTAAGTGAGGTTTCACATGGAGGTGACTTTTAGCACCCAGATGTGTATAATCTTAATGTTATGCTCTCTTAAAAGTGATTTCACAGCTTTTTCTTGCTCTCAGACCGACTTTTTCCCAACAGAAAACAAACATTTATATCACTTTGCAAACTACTTACTCCTCCATACCAAATTCCATTGACAAAAACCGCAATGTGAGCTCACAGGACACAGTAGTTTCCAATCCACTGCTGCCTCCATCAATACGTTTAAATCTCTTCTTCTGTGACTTCAGTGTTTGAAATGCTTCATCTGGATTACCCGAAGCAACAGACAAATTACTGATGAAGTAAACCGGCCACTCCTGAGTTCTGTTTTTGTCAATGGACACTGGTGTGGAGGAGTGTGCTTTAACAAAAGTGATAAAAATGTCACGTAAAAGCAGCAAACTTATTCTTTAGACAGGGCACACTTAAGGTAACAAGCATTTTATGGGCGACATTCTTTCTATTTTCCCCATTTGTTGCCCATTTTGTGTACGTTGGATTAAAAGATCCAAACTCTCACTTTAAAACCGGCAAAATGAGGTTTTAATATTTGTATATGATAGTACGCCGCCTCAATTAGCTAAAAATGCATAGGTGGCTGTGCGGCGCCCAGCGCTCCATTGAATAATTAATGTTGCGCTTCCCACTTTATAAATTTTTGAATCCACTGTTTCATTTACATTTTATTACAAACTCATTAAATATTGCTCCTGATGCTCTTTTCAAACGAGGAAACTGTCCCGAGAGTTGCGGCACAGAACAACAAAAGGAATCGTTTGCTTCACGAGGAGACGCGGCGACTCCAGATAAACCTTTTCAACACTTTTCCCCCCGTGTGCGACCCCGTGTGCGACAGTAAGACACACACAGTGTGCACAGGTTGGCCGACTCGCGCTCGGTAAACATCCCGAGTGTTTGTGTGAGCGATGGGTGCGTCGCTCGTTTTGCTAATGGGCGTTTTTCTCCTTCACACTCCACACGGGGTGGGGTGTGGGTGGGGGGGGGGCACCGGGGGGGCTATCTAATGAGCTGCCCGCCCGTGTGCTCTGTCTCCTGCAGCCACCGCTGCCCCGAGTGTGTGGCTTTAACCCCCGTTGCAGAGGAGGATGGATCGCAGGGGCCGCGGCTCGCGAACACACTCGCACACAGAGCTTCATAAACACACATGCGTAGGAAGGAGACTGACCTAAAAATATCCTTATAGAATATGTTACACATGTTTAAAAATTCATACGCAAACTCACACACACACACGCACGCACACTCCCATGTGTATATAACTGCTCCCGGGGCTAATGCACAGAAATCTTTGCTAACAAATGTGGACATTCGTGAAGCGATAAGACGGCGGCGGCGTCGAGCTCGGCTCTTCCCGCTCCCTAATGCACCAGAGAGGACGTTAAATATACATGTGAACCTATGAGGCCCAGGCATGGGCTTCTATAAGCAACACACACACACACATATATATATATCACACAGGGGGGATGTCACGCAACGGGGAGCGAGGAGGTGCGGCGATCAAAGCCGCGGCTCCCCCGTATGTACGCATGTGCCAACATTAGCAATCGCTGATTCGTGTTGGATTGACGTGCACTTGGTGATGCTGCTGCTGCTGCTGCTGCTGCTGATGATGCTGCTGCTGCTGATGCTGCTGCTGCACGTGATGTGAGGCAGAATACTGTGTGTGCATAAAGGAGAGTGAATTCTGGACAGAGTGTCTCTGTCTGTCATCGTCTTCTTCTTCTTCTTCTTTAAACATAGATATGTTCATGTTCATATTCATGTCAGAAGGTCGCCTCATTGATCCTCATGTTTTATTCAGTGTTCCCCATTCAAACTGCGTCTGCTTTAAAGGATCAGTGTGTGTGTGTGTGTGTGTGTGTGTGTAGGCCTCAGGACAGAGGTGTCAAACATGCGTTATAATGCAAGTTATAATGACAGATTTTTTTTTCATTTTGTGGTCTATAGGTGGCTCCATTTAAAAATAAATGTTTTATTTAGAAATTTGGTGAAATATCGCCATGTTATATTCACAATATCATGATGGAATATTGTGATATAGTTTTAGTTTTAAGTTGATCACACACCCTGACTACTATTTTCCCCCCAAACAAATGTCGACTTTATAGACAGTTCAGTGGCCCCCAGGTCACCTGAGTATGAGGCCCCTGCTTTAGGAGGATCTATGGGCAGAGAACAAATGAATTAAATATCCATGATTATGTTTTCATGAGTGGATAAACACGTGATGCCTTTTACACAGCGTGTACAACATTCAGGAGGCCAGTACAATATGTTTGTAATATTTGCATTAACATATAAGTTAAGTGTAGTGTGTGTAAGTGAGTTCTTATACAAACAATGATTTTTTTTCGGTCCCAAAACAAATTTTACAGAATTTAACTGACCTTTTTAAGTCAAGATTTATGTGTATATGTTTTAAATAACATAATGCATGACAACTGAAGTGTTTAATTATTTGCCTAAACATCTCTTGGATTCGTCAATTCAAAATGACAGCAGGTGTTTACAGAGATGCTTGTAAATCGTGCACACAGATGACTGAGTGCAGCATAGCGTGTACAAGAAGTACTTCAAATGTTTCAAATCGGATTGAATTTGTGAAATTTGGTTCACTTGGCTCGTTTTCATGAACAAAAAGAAGAGGAAAAAACTGTCTACTTTTGTGACTTCTGCACAATTATTGCTACTTTATATCACTACTAAACATTTGATATGAACTGAAACATAACTTTGACTCAACAAACACATTTTTTAAAGCCTGAATATGTGACCTTGGGTGCACCTGCGGCACAGATCTGTGTCACATGGGCACTAAGGGTTAACCTTTCAGGGAATAACATTACAAATCAATTCTCAATTAAAAGCTCCTTGGAGTTATTTTTGTGCAACCAGTGTAGTCGCCCTCTAGTGGCTATTCACTATATTCCCACTTCTTGATTGACGTCACTGAGGAAACCAAAAGACTCGAGAGATAAAGTCCATTTTTCATGTCACGTTTAAGGTAAAACTATAGCAACAGGAGGCTACACTTTAGTGTTATACAGCATCGCGATAGATGACGTCAAGTAGTAAAAACTGCAACACGTGATCAATCCGACCTCCTCGTGTCAACGTTCTAATGAACTATAAACCAACGATAAGCATGTTTCATGTACGACGGACACACGGACGCCAGCGTCGCCCCCAACCAAAGGAGCCGCATGTTTTTGATGCGCACTCAGTTAAGCCCGACATCGTATGGAATGCATTCAGATCTGCATGCGAACCATCTGGAGGCCGGGGAGGAAACAGGTGTTCCCGCAGAGCCGAGTCACTCGCTCAAACCAAATCTCCGCGTCGGCGAGAGCTCACATCAAGAGTGAGGCGGCGCGGCGGTCCTCGGCGCGTACGCGCGTGGGGACGATCCATCCGCTGTCACGACGTCAGCGCTTAGCAACGCTTTGCTCCGTACGAGCGCTTGCACCGCCCATCTTTTCCAATTAATTTTTTTTTTTTTTTAAGCTAAAGTACAAATTGCTTTCAAAATAAATAAAGAATAAGGAAGAAAAACAAAGGAGACTGAATTAGGAAAATGAGGAAAATGAGAACACATCGAGCAGCACCGAGCCCGTACACAAACAGCTTTTAGCTCAGTATCAATAAATAATCAGAAAATATATAGAACACTTTAAAATTGAAATAATTAAAAAAAGAAAATAGGAAAGAAATAAGTTTCTATAAAGAATATATAAAACCCCCATGTAAGTGGTTCCTTAGTTAAGTGCAAAACTAACTAAACAACTCTGATAAAACCCTGTAGAAAATAGAAAATAAAAGCTTAAAATAAATATAGAGTTTGTAGTTTGTATAAAATCAAGATAAATGATTCTAAAAGGATCACAAGAAAATGAGGGTAAAACAAACACTTAAAGTGGCATAAGAAACACACAGATAGTAGAATATTAAACAATGACTTTCACTCTGGACGAAGAAGACGCTTCAACAAACTGAGTTTGGCGTCTCAGGGCAACGATGAACGCTGCCAAAGCAATCACTGAGGACTGAGACACAGAGACACAGAGACACAGAGACACAGAGACAGACGGGCGCAAACAACAACAAGCAGCTTTTCCATGGAGTGCCATGGGTGTGTGGGCACAAAGGAACAAAGGAAGAAAGGGAGGAAAGAAGGAAGGAAGGAAGGAAGGAAGGAACTCTTCTTTCTACTTTCTTTCTTTCTCTTTTTTTGTAAAGACCATATGCTCCTGTTCTGTTGCAGGAGCTCACCTGAATAGGATATGAGGTCCAGAGACACTGCTGGTCCAAACCCAGCAGGTGTGCTGCCTCGCCTTCCAATCACATTTATACACACACACACACACACACACACACACACACATGTTGGCACAGCAGTCGTAGTGAGGACACTCATAGACAAAATGCATTTTTAGCCCAAAACAAAACAAGACAAACCCTTTAGTTTGTTGGTCCTCACAAAGATCTATGTAAAACCACACACACACACACACACACACACACACACACACACACACACGTATTCACGCATGTATCCTTCTAAGGACTCATTGATTCCATTTATTTGGACAAACTGAATAAAGAATCTTCCTTAATCTTAACCTGACCACAATTCAAATCTTAGCCCTAAACTTAATCAGTGCTCCTAAAGAGATAGTTCCTTAACTATGGTCAAGAAATAATTCATTTTGAGGGAATTGCGAGTGATCATATGCAAACGATCATGATTTTAAGGGTTACCAACAATCGCCACATGTTTTTTTCAGTTAAAGACCAGAATTTAGGACCAGAGAATTCCTGCAGCGGTGCAGAATTTCATCATAATGCTGTTTCGCCGCAAATTGAATTGTTAATAAATGTCTTTCAACTTCATTTAAAGCATAATTGTGCAGCTCTGACCCTTAAACACACTTAATCCAAACCCTAAAACCAGGTCTGAAACAGCGCTTTCGTGTTGTGAGGACCAGCCAAAAATGTCCTCACGTCAATATAAGGAGGTCCTCACAGAGATATACATGCAAGTATACACACACACTCACACACACTCACACACCAACTCTCTCTCTCTTAATGTAGCAGCTGCCCAGATTGGCCATATTTAGCTGAGACGCTGCTTTTACACTGTTAAGCAATTTCCACGCAGTAAAAATAAAAGTTTTATGCCTTTAAGGGAACATCAGCGAAGAAATACGAGGAGGGAGGCTGACAGCGCCGCCGCCGCCGCCTCCACCTGTGAAGGTCGCTCCACCCAATAACTGTGGAGCAGGAGGACACTTACACAGGTCAGTCATTCGGTCCTGAAATCAGAGGACGGAGACTGTGGTCCGAGTGCCGAACCTTTGAAATCACCCGCAGGGTCTGGGTTTGGTCGTGTGGACCGGACACGATGCTCTGATAAATAAATATGTTGATCTCTGATCTGTTTTTGCCGCTCAGTGCGAGGACAAGGACGAGTGATTTTTACCACAGAGAGAAACTGCACCTTATTACATATGTATATTTATATTTATACTTATTTTTATATATATATATGTAAATAATTTCCTAATTTCCTAATTTCCTACTTGTATTACTTGTATATTGTTTGTTTGTTTATTCTCTATTGTTGAGCTGCTGTAACGCCGTTTTCTCTCCACTGTGAGATAAATAAAGCTATCTTATCTTATCTTATTTACATGACAACACCTGAACGCACCACTTAAAGGGATAGTTCTGCTTTTCTGAAGTGAGATGCACAGGCAGTTAGCCTGATAGATGGATGCTAACTGTGACTGAAAACATAGCTGTCCATGGGGGGTCAAAAGTCAAAACAGAATTTAGCCATTAGACAAAAAGCTAAAGGATAAAATGTCCACCAACCTAAAATATCTTAACAAATATACTTGCTGCTTTATCTCACCATTAGAAGATTGAAGCTAGCCACAAAGTGGACTGCCAGCTAGCCAACCAGCTAACTAGCTAAGTATCTCTATCTGTCACAAGTAAAAACCAGCCCAGGTTCGTGTGTGACATACGAATATGGGTTCATGTAGAGTTCTAATCCACTATCACAGTGTGGCGCCACATGGTGGCGCAGTGGCTAGCATGGTTTGACCAGGGTGTCTAATGTGTTGCATTTTAAGCAATTATAGTTCTTGCTCTACTCTCCCACACCCAATTCCATAGAGCAAATCAACATGTTTAGCTTGTGGGGACACAGGAACTGTTGGTTCCTCATTAAGTTTGTGTCACTGAGGTGAATCTGAACAGAGACTTTCACACACTGAAAACAACACATTTGAACTGAGTGATGAAGGCAGCAGTGGATCAACAACTCCTGAAATCGCTGGCTTTCTGCAGGAAGAGTGCTTCACAAACCCTCGACAAAAAGGCTGCTTCAATATTCTTAGGTTATCATAGACTGGAGCAGGTGCAGGTTTCATCAGGTGAGGCCTTTTGTTAAGTGGCTTAAAATCAGCTTTTCCTTGTGTCGCCGCTGGCGTCCATGATCTCAGTGAGCGTGACCGTCCACAGTGTTCGGGAGTTACTTTTAGCCACTCGACTATTACGTTGCTGCTCCAACTGACTCGCAGCTGCGTTGAGATTCAAAAAGCGCTTTAAGCCCTTTAAAGCAAAACAAAACAGACCAGGGTGAGATTAAAGAGTGGAGAACGATGCACCTGAAGGCAGGAAGCTGGAGAAAATGGTGCTTTTAAACAAAAGCCTTGGGCGAGTTCCACAACACAATCACACTTAAATACCTGTGTAAATGCACACATTGCAGCGTTAAAATGCAGTTACACGCGCACACAAGTACACACAACTACACACAGCCATTAAAGCTTCCCTCCCCTCATTTCTACTGAGGCTCCAGTATTAGTGAAACCCCAGTCTGCTGGCAGCCCGATCCATCATCGCACCACGGCAGACAGACAACGGAGCGCACACCCTCGCACAGCCCACACTCCCACATCTGCATTTGACCACTTTCATTAAATTCAGCAAAGGTAAGACTAATTTAAACTCTCCAAGGCAACTTGAACTATCCATCAAAACTTCGTCTCCCCCCCCACCACCACCACCACCCTTCCCTCTCAACGACTGTCCTCTAATAGAATTAAAAGTAAAGGTCATGTGAAGTGTATTAGTTCGGTGATTGAGTTAGTTACTTCATCCCCGTTGTTCTGCAGCACAGGGTGACATCTTCATAATCAGGAGACGGCGGGGTTTTTCTTTTTGCTGTCATTTGGCGCTTGCAGCTGACGCTTTTTGAAGTAAATATGCATTCATTCATTTATTCATTCTTTACTGCTCAGGATCACAGGAGGAGGGAGGTGGAGACAATCCCAGCTGACAG
Source organism: Solea solea (assembly GCF_958295425.1). Lineage (NCBI taxonomy): Eukaryota > Metazoa > Chordata > Actinopteri > Pleuronectiformes > Soleidae > Solea > Solea solea. The sequence goes on along the minus strand of NC_081149.1, from coordinate 6,000,385 downwards.
TGGATGAGAGGCATCTTACACCGTGGACATTAAGCCGCGTTTCTATGGAGTGGCATTTCCATGAGGAATAGATCCAAAATAACCAGCCCAAACAGTATATTTTGGCACTCTTCCCCTGGGGTAAAAGGGTACCGTCAGGGTGTCAGGGTGCAGCTGATTGGGGCGACAGTCGAGGCAAACGCTCACAGTCTGTTCTCATGCAAAGTTTGACATCTTCCCCACTAACACACAACGTTCAAAGAGGGTTCCCCTAAGGTTCTCCTAAGGTTATTTACAACAAAACCAAAAACTAACGTTTAGAGAACGTTTACCCTCAGGGTTAGGTAGGAGCGTTCTATAAAGGTTGTAAACTAACATTATGGGAACGTTCTGGGAACCAAAGGAACGTTCTATAAAGGTTGTAGAAAAGTTACGTTAGGGGAACGTTCTGGGAACCTTTAGAGAGCATTCTCTTTTTGAGATAGGTCGGAGGTCATCCCAAGAATGTTCCCATTAAATTACCGATGACTTCACAAAAAAAAGCAAATTTTCAAGAAATCCTCGTCTTAAAAAGGACAAACCTGTTATAAAGATCGATCGTATAAAAAATGTGTATTTGAACAATAATCCTAATCCTGTATCCTCCTGTAATCCTGAGGGTAGATACATTTTTGGTAAGAATCTACCTACTGACAATTTCAAGAAATCCCCAAAACTGTCAAAAATAAATCTTGTATCCATCGAAACTCATTGGATTTGAAGAAAAGTTCATAAGTGTTAGAATGACCCGACACTCTACCATCAGACTAAAACTAATCTATAACTGATCCAGATTACAGATTTTCAGTTCCAGAGGATGCAGGACTTCTCTACCGGGGATTAAGAAAGTATTTGTAATTCTGGGCCATGCTCCAACCTGAAACTTTCACTTTTGTATGAACATGAAAAAAGTGTTTTAAAAGTGCCACTACTATGAGCTTTCCTGGCTCAATCTCCCACAATTTGCATTAAAAAGTGGACTCTGAAACTCGGCTCTGGTCTAAATATAGAGGTTATCTGGAGGAGGACCACAAACCCGTGGCTCTGCTCTCAGATGACCTTGTGATCTTTAACTATGGTATACACACCACTTCTGCTCAGTTGTTTCTGGTGAAACCTCTCACGGCTCGGGGCGCTGTGAATGCAGAGCGCCAAACTTTCACGCACATGCAGCGAGAGCGAGTATTTCCACTGCTCTGTTGGCCTCTGGCCCGTCTGGCTCCTGACTGCTGCTCCGACCAGGCGCTTTTCCGAAAGAGTGTGAAGCACTGGAACAAATGAGATGTCTCCTTTTGCAAAAAGGGAAGAAAAAAAAGAAAAAGAAGAGCATGTGCTGTGCAGTGCAGTAGAATACACAATGCTCGTATAATCTCACACATGCTGCGCACCGAGGCTGTTGTCAGACTCTCTTCTCCTCCAGTGTTTTACCAACAGCAGGTAAAGGTGCAACCGTGAACTTCACAGCAAATGTGGATCCATTATGTGGCACCTGAGTGTGTCATCGCCGCCACGACCTTTACGCATGTTGTCGTTATTTGACATTAGGTGTTACAATGGGTACAAATACAAGCATGTGTATTTTAAGTGAAGCACATGAATGTCAAATATACAGTAAATGTTTGACTTTAGGGAGTTAAAAGCAACGTTTCTTTCTTTCTTATATTGGTGTTCTCATGGACGAACGAATAGAGAGACAATAAAATATGCCTTGAAATTCAGCCTTTGCTGTTTACTTACATACAGTATATAAATATATAAATGCTTAGACCTCTGCACCTTTAAACTTTGCCCAAAGTTTCCTAATTATTCAACACATCCTAGTCCTGTGTCTATCTATCTATCTATCTATCTATCTATCTATCTATCTATCCATCCATCCATCCATCCATCTATCTATCTATCTATCTATCTATCTATCTATACATCTATACATCTATCTATCTATCTATCTATCTATCCATCCATCTATCTATCTATCCGTACATCCATCTATCTATCTATCTATCTATCTATCTATCTATCTATCTATCTATCTATCTATCTATCCATCCATCCATCCATCCATCCATGTATCTATCTATCTATCTATCTATCTATCTATCTATCCATCTATCTATCATCCATCCATCCATCCATCCATCCATCATCCATCCATCCATATATCCATCTATCTATCTAGCTATATATCTATCTATCTATCTATCTATCTATCTATCTATCTATCCATCCATCCATCCATCCATGTATCTATCTATCTATCTATCTATCTATCTATCTATCTATCTATCTATCTATCTATCTATCTATCTATCTATCTATCTATCTATCTATCATCCATCCATCCATCCATCATCCATCCATCCATATATCCATCTATCTATCTATCTATCTATCTATCTATCTATCTATCTATCTATCTATCTATCTATCTATCTATCTATCTATCTATCATCCATCCATCCATCATCCATCCATCCATATATCCATCTATCTATCTATCTATCTATCTATCTATCTATCTATCTATCTATCTATCTATGTATCTATCTATCTATCTATCTATCTATCTATCTATCTATCTATCTGCCTACCTTTGCTCCTTTTCTATCTCTTTGGGTTAGTCTTCTCTCTCTTGCTCAGTATGTCAGAAAACTGGATGAATGAATCAGGATATTCCCGTTTCCTTAGACCACACAATTCTATGTGGTCTATGGAAATTGAAGCCCATCATTTATCATTCAGCATTAACATAATTAGACGCTGGTCACTGGCTAAACTCATATCAAACATAATCAGCGTCATGAATCCCATGTTCAAGCAAAGATGTCAGAGTTGGTCAGCGACTCAGTTAAGAACAGGAATCCTTGCCCTCACCCCTGCAAGTTGGCAGATTTAAAAAAAACATATATTCAAGAAGAAAATAGTTTTGTGTGAATAATGTGGATTAGGCAACATTTAGAATGAGTCAAACTTTATCTCACTAAGTGCAACAAAATTGTTTTATTCTCAGTCCTCGGAGAAAACAAGCGAGAGTCATTGAATAATAACGGTGCATTGGCTCCACGAGCTGCAAGGATCTTCGCGGTGAATTCAGCAGACGGGGGGAAAAAAACACACAACACTAGAGACAGTAAAAAAATGACAATTGGATAAGGGAAAAAAACCCCAGAGAGACTAAAAAAACCCCTGTTACATACAGATGACCTCATCTTGGTTAAAGTGGAACCCAGCAGGTTCATTCTTGTATTGATTCCATCCCCGTCTTTGGTGATAAGACGTTATTGTCGCGCTGCTTCTGGACTTAACTGTGCGGACGCTGACAATCAAATCAGACCAAGTTCATTCGCTGTTATCACTGCGACAGTATGTTTGTGTTTACAGACACAGGTGGACTGACCGCTATGGGCAAATGTCGGGAACCTGCTGCTGAGGGCCCCGTAAAACGCACCATAAACGCATAATTAAAAACATTTTCCTTTCCCTTTTTATTGTTTATTCTGAAATCTATGCAGTATGATGGCCTCAGTCACCGCTGCATTTTACTGGGTGTGTGCAGAAATGATAAAGAAGACTCCTCGGTGAGTGATTAAGTCCACGCAGCAGTGTAAAAACTGATGGAAACTTACAAGTTTAAAGTGTTAAATACTAAAGGTGAACGCTCACCAACTCATACAGGAGGATACTTTTGACTGGAGATAAACAAAAGTGTAACATTTTAAGACAGAAGCCATAAGACAATTTAAATGTGTGCACTATCTTAAGAATACACACAGGAAGTTCATCAGTTCACGTGTGTTATTTTGTGACGTCTGGGATTTAAAACCCCTCTTTTCAGATTTACCTAAGTGACCCAAAGTGAACTCATGATGCAGCAGCGACATGGTCAGACCACAAGCTAAAAATGCAGAATTTCTCTATGGGCTTTGGTTTGGAAAGGGATTAATAAACACTTATCTTAAATAAAGCACTGACACTAAGGACAACAAAGACCAGCACTAAAGGGGCGTGGACAAGAAATCACAGGAAACACCAGAATTGTGTCTTAGTAGTTGATTTTCATATGGTGACCCACTTTTTATCGATTGTGACTGAAATTACAAATTGAAATGCAGCGACTGATTTACAGCCACATCCATGACATGTTATTAATGTCATTTTAAAATGAAACCAAATTTGTTTGGGGACCCAGAAAATATCTCCCGCGGCCCATCTGTGGGTCCCGACCCAGTGTTTTTAGGACTCACTGCTCTCAGAATCCACTTCCACTTGTAATTTTCTGCTTAAAGCTAATTCTTGATCCGATAATTATCACCACGACGTTGAAACGTTTAAATTCTCCAGACGGGCGGCGGATTTGCCTCGGCGCTGCAGTGCAGCTGTCGTCAGTTTGTTTAAATGGTGTCCCGTGACGGAGGAGGATGAAGACATAACTGCTCTGTACAGTAGCTGTGTGCATACAGTATTATATGGCTCGGATTGAAATGCAAGAGCAGACGCAAAAGGGAATAAGACAAGGTCGCTGGCTGACTTATCACTTGTCTCATTACTTGAAACAGCAACTGTCAGCAAGTGAGCGTCTTCCTCCTGGTCCAGCACGTCTCCACAGTGCAGCGGGGAGAAATCAGTCAAACAGGGGAGCCGGCTCAGATTGCTCCTGGTTATTCCTTACAGCGCTGATATGTCTTCTGTTGAGCTCAATTAGCGATAAGGAAATCTGAATGTGGACGGCGGTGGAGTCTGTGCAAGAGAGTCAGGATCTTTCTTTTTTTTTTCCTTTTTAATAGCAATAAAGAAAGTTTTTTGGGTTTTTTTTTCTCCGACAAACACGGAGAACACGTCGGCGAGCGTCTCCCCGCCGATGATGAGTTATAAGTGAAAGCCAATTATCTCAGTGGGACGCGTATTAGTGTAAAGACGAGCTGTTCAGCCACTGAAAACATTCCATCAAGGTTAAAAAACAATGTTTCAACCTTTAGATCGCGGGAAGAATGAGAGGGAGACGAGGAGAAAAGAGGGGGTTCAACGGGGGAGACAAAAAAAAAAGAAGACGTCTGAGAGGGAAGAGACAGAGAAAGACGAGGACGAGGGGGGAAAAGACAGAGAGGGCAGGAAACACAAAAGTGTGGAACCTCCTGGGTCGGACGCTGACACCGGTGAGGGATTACCGACAGGAGGAGCGCGGCCATATGGCAGCATGGTAAAGTGGAACCCGCGGGGAGGCGGCGGGCACATTAGGTTGCACGGGGCCCTCGCCTCCTCTGCACTGCGGTTTGTGGGGACGCACAGGAACATTGACAATGACATCAGGCTCTCCCACCTCTGCGATGGCTCCCGGATCCTGGCTGACACGGCTGGCAGAAGGCCAGGAGGAGAGAGAGAGAGAGAGACAGAGAGAGAGAGAGAGAAAAGAAATCACCTGCTCCGCCCCTGCGAGCACCGAGTTACTTATGCCACTCAATAATGACCTGGGGAGTGTCGCCAAAGAGGAGGGGGGAAAAAAAAACACACACAAACAAACAAACAAACAAACAAGCGATGCCATGGTCACAGGGAGGCTGAGACCGAAGGCGTTCACCCGGCGCTCGCTATCGCTGGCCCCTCTCACACAACAGAGGAGAGAGTCATAATAGCACCGCGTTTCACACCAAAAGCGCCTCTGTCGTTAAATCAATAAGTCATTACCTTTAATGGGATAAGCACTTTGAAAACTAATTGAAAACAGCTCCATTTACTCCAGCCAGACCCTTAATGCAAACAATACTGTTGTTGCAGCGAAAAAAACAAAGGGAGAAGAGGAGGGGAGAAAAGACAAGAAGGGAAGGGAAGGAGGGGGAAATGGAGAGAAACACATATGGCACAGCGAGGAATCTAGTGTCTGATAATTCGGTCGCTTTGTAATGCGCTGCTTGCTTTCTTTCTTTCTTTCTTTCTTTCTTTCTTTCTTTCTTTCTTAAAACCCGGCTGCACCCGTTTAACCTCGATCACAAATGCAGACTCGTGAACAGGAGATTCCGACACATCGGACCTGTGGAAACATCGCAGAAGTTTATGAGGAAGGAAGGGGAAGTGAAACTTTTTACTTAGCCGCCGTAATATGATTAAGTCTGAGTGGCTCTTAAGTGATTTGTTTTCCCAGGATCTTTTTTTTCACCGCAAACAGAACCAATACCTCGGCACATACACCCCAAAAGTAAAAAAAAATAAAATGCCGTTTTAAATGGCGCTTTCCTCCCAACCCCCTATCCCCTAAAAAGAAACTGCACCCGAGCAATAGTGAGCATCAAATATGTGTTGTAGCAGGTTTGGAGAGTATTGATTTATATTAGAGAAAATGACTGTGCATTCAATTCCAATCAAAAGCCTCGGTGGCAGGCGGCCAGTTCTGTTACTGAGTGAAAGACACTGTATTAAATGTAAAGCAAATTGAATGCGCAAAGCCAAATTTAAACCTTGGCACGCTTTGCTTAATCAGAAATGGATTCTTATCAACACAGTTATACTGAGGAGGAGGAGGAGGAGGAGGAGGAGGAGGAGTCAGTGAGGTTTCCAGCAAAATAAAGAGATTATATACATGTGTTTAGTTTGAAGCAGCAGAAGCACCATTTAAAACACACACACACACATATTCTGCACCAAGTCTCATTGAGAAAACCAGTGATTTAACATCGCAGCCACACCTGATGTAAAAGGAGCTGTTGATCTGCCGCTGCCTCCATCTATAAATCCATTTGGATTATTTAGTGATTTCTGCGTTTGAAACGTTTCCCATGTCAGCAGACGCAGTGACTCCTGCTTCCCCCCCCCGGGAGCTAAAAACGCTGAACTTCTGTATGGACTTTGGTGCGAGGAGTGAGTTTTGTGGTTCGTTTTCTCAAAGTGACACAGACTGAACTGTTCGAGACAGACACGGTGACTGTGATAACAGCGAGATAAATCAATCAGGAAACAGTTTCTCCACATTTCTTTCTTTACTCCAGCTTTTAGTGAGCCTCGTGTTACGCTGCTTCCCTGCACAGAAGGACCAGCAGGGAGTGAACAGCTCACAAAGTCATGCATTTGTGTCACAGTATCACATTAAAGTACTTTGTATGGTCACTGTTTTAAAGATGCAGCAGTAGCCAGAGTGTTGTGTTGTCATAAACACGTCTGGGATACACAACAACACAGTCCCTGACGCCCAAAAAGAAAAAAAACAGCGTGAAATCAGGGCTTAAATGGTATCAATAAAGACACGGATATTGTTTGTCTGTCAGCATTACAATGTGCAATTAGTTTTAACATCATCATTTCCAAGTTTACAGCAAAAAAAAAGATGAAAGTTTCCAGCTTTGAAATTCCATAAGTATGAATTATTTTCTGTTTTATGTGCATATAAAAAGGGTTAAATGAGGGTTTCTCTAATTCGCTGTAACATACACGCAGAGTGTACGTCTGACTGACGCGTCAAAGTGATTCATTTAAGTGCACATCCACATCCGTCTGTCGGGTAACTAAGTTAGCCATTTAGGCTGAGAGATGATCGTGCTGACGGAACCACGCGGAAGATTAGTTAACAGGTGGGAGTCTGACACACACGCACACACACACACACACACACACACACACACACACACACACACACACACGCACAAACATTCATTCTACCTCTTGTTTTTCTTTCATTCCCCTCCACACTTGGAAGAATGACATGCTCACATAAATGGGTGAATAAAAGAACCGGGGGGGGGGGGGGGGGGGGTGGGGGGTAAGGGGGGGGCACCATCTGGTTGATCCCGGTGCTAATGGAGCAGCTCAATTACGCTTTGACTTTCAGTGGACTGACCGGGACAGCGCGCTAATGTCTGTGTGTGTGTGTGTGTGTTTGTGTGAGCTGCTCGTGTTTAACTGCAAACACTGAGTCGACATAAAAACAACACGACAGAGAAACTTCAGTAAGAGGACGTCACTCGTGTTCCACAGCGCTGGCGCTTCCTGCACTTCCTGTTCCCTTCAGGAAATACGACCACGCGGCGAGGGTGGCGTGTGCTGGCGGGCGGGCGGGCGAGCGAGGAGCCTCCGCACTTGTTGTTCTATCCTTGGACGAGGAGGTGCTCGAGCTAAATTGGCTGCGCAAATGGCTAATGTGTGTAATGGAATTGAAGCGTTGCCCCGCGTAAGGGCGTCTGCTAAGCAAATAAATAATTTAATGCAAATCCCAGCGTCGCGCCGCCTGCCAATTAAGCTAACCTGTTTTAGCTGTAAGTGATTTTATTACATTAGCATGCCCGTATCTCTGACTGCATTAGGGAGGCTTTAATCAGTCTGTAATCAAATTAGAGCACAAGACAGAAGGAGGAAGAAGGTGCCGCATTTTTTTTCCCACAAAGCACCTTGCTATATGGCGCACCTGCACGTCTCATGTGAGGAGTCTGTGGTTTTAAATGCTTTCCTGTAACATATGTTGTGTGCACCATCGTGTGGCGTGAATGCACTTTGAATGCACTATGCTCACTCTCCATGGTGCTGAAACGACCTACAGGGGCGGATCTACAGCTGCCCCCCTCTCATCTAACTTAAATAAATATGAGATGAATTCACGCCAAGCATTACAATTGTAAACATAATCTTAGGGCCCTGAAAAACGTTGCTACGGCCCTGCGTCAAACACATGTCTGAAGTCAGTGAACAGATGTTAACGTCAAATTAACGTCAGAAAGAAAATATTTACTGGGGGGAATTTCACACACCACATGAGGAGGACCCCCCCCCCCCCCCGTACAATTTTCTAGATCCGCCACTGACAACCTGAGACTGCGTTTCCACGGTAACTTGCACAAGCACAAGTTGTGGTCATTTATAGACCAGCGTTGTCATTATTTTTCATCCATCTCCCAGTGATCCAACATCCAGTTCCATGACATAACTTCCAAAGCTGCAAACACAAGCCCAGTCGTACTGATGGTGGCGCTACAGCAACAGTCGAAATCTCCTCCCACATTTTACTAAGTTGATCCCGATCACATTACAGAGCCTCAACGACACAAAACATCAACACAGATTTTTGATTGTTTTAAAAACCGAGCAAATAAAATGGCTGCCTCCCTCGCAAAATTCTAATTCAAATATTCAGAATTTCACCTCACACTTACCCTGAATTCTTCAAAGCATTTTTTATTCTGCCCTGAAAAATTGATTACTAAATGAATCGTCAACTATTTCGATAATCGCTTCGATCGGTTTCAGTGGGTTTTTTTAATAATTAAAACAAGCTCTAAGTTTTCAGCTGCTTAAATGTGAATATTTTCTAGTTTCTGTGAGTTTTCAGCTGCTTAAATGTGAATATTTTCTAGTTTCTGTGAGTTTTTAGCTGCTTAAATGTGAATATTTTCTAGTTTCTGTGAGTTTTCGGCTGCTTAAATGTGAATATTTTCTGGTTTCTGTGAGTTTTCAGCTGTTTAAATGTGAATATTTTATGGATTTTATACTCAATGTAACAAAGAATTCTTTAAAACTGAATAATTTTTGTTTGTAGACAAAAACAAGACATTAGTGAACGTCGCCATTTCAATGTTTAGGGGAAAAACTGATCAACATTTTCCAACATTTTATGACATCTTGCAAAAACCAAACAAGAACTCGATGAAATGACAATAATAATATATATAATATAATATAATATAATATAATATAATATAATATAATATATCATAATATAATATAATATATGTTATCTTCAGCCCTAATTATAAGTTCAGTGTTGCTATTTTCCGTCTAGATGAAGCGCCCACATTTTTCAAACGTTTGAAATCTGCCTTTTCCGTTCATAAACGGCTCATATTCTGCCCCCTGGTGGTCGGCACGGTCATAGGTTGAAGCCAAGCACATATGGTCTGTTCCATGATGTCGTCACTCAATGAGACAGCGTTTGTGTCCACAGTGTCTGAAGTTTAAAACCCTCCGTGGGCTTTGTACATGAGAGATTGCAGATTGCGGCTTAAATTGTTAGGATGATTATTATTATTATTGTTATTATTATCATTATTATCATTATATTATTGTTATTATCGTTATTATTATTAGTATTAGAGCATTATCTGCTGTTATTTGGTTGCTACATCCTTGAACGATATATAAAAGGACAGAAGATTAGTGTGAGCAGCTAACAATGAGTCCTCCTGTCCCCACTGACGTTTGCTGTCACGTCCAATAAAGCGTCACCGGCAGGCAAACAGAAAATTAGCAGCGCGATTAACATTAACAACACGCTGGTGCGGCCGTCGTCCCTTTATCATGGACGCTGACCACACACAAGGGCCATGCTCAGGAGGTAGCTGCTGCTGTGCTGCTGCTGCTGCTGCTGCTGCTGCTGCTGCTGCTGCTGCTGCTGCTGCTGCTGCTGCTGCTGCTGCTGCTGCTGCTGTGCTTAAGCTGTCAAGGAGCAGCCGCGCAAAGCCTGACAAATCTGCCTCAGAGAGAGCGAGCGCTCACAAGACGCTGCCAAAACTGATCCTATCAGTGCCTTGTTTTCCAGCTTTGGTTTATTTCTTTTGCTTATTGGTTGGCTTGGAGGAGGAGGAGGGGGAGGAGGGGGAGGAGGGGGAGGGCGACATGAGAAATGTGTTTGCCCCGAAGGCAAAGTGCAAAGATGAGCCTTGAAAGATTCTGACAGATGCTGGTGATGTCTGACAGACACTGTCTCACGCGGAGCGGGAGACGAGTTCAGTCGTGGTCGTCTTTTTTTCTATTCTCCAAACAAGATAAACAACAAATGAATGAATAAATGAATGAATGAATGAATTCCCTGCCACATAACTGTGAATAAACCTACTGTACAAGTACATGTTTGACACACACACAGGAAACAACTTGAACGCTTGGGCAGGCTAGATTTTCTTTTTTTTTCTAATGACTAATCAATAAATCCACGTTTAATGGTTTTAAGCATGTGTGTGTGTGTGTGTTCGGGGGAAGAGAGACAGAGGGCGCCCCCTATTGCCTGATCTATAAAGCAGTAGCACTTACACTATATTAAGTAGTAAGATTCTAACATTGGGATCAGAAACGCTATCGTTGTAGGTGCCTAAAACAATAAACAGTCATTTAAAAGTATGATATATATTAAGTTTATAGAGGTAAATTCATAAACGTCATGTGTGATACTGAGATACTGAGATGAGACTCAGTAATCACCTGCTTTCCCCACAGTTGATCCTGCCTCTCTGCAGCTCTCTGACGCTCGGGGTCAGGAAACTCTTACATCTCCATGTGCGCATCATCATGTGCCAGGGACCTGTGTGTGTGTGTGTGTGTGTGTAAAGTTCAGCCTTTTTCTTTTGGCCTAATTAACTGATGCCTCCACTGTCAGGCGGCAGCCGCCACAGCTGCTAATGAGGCTCGTTACAGGTGGGACAGTAAAGAGATTCTCCACGCCCCTCACGTCGTATGACAGTTCCTACACCGACACACGTGCGCGCTTGTACAGGTGATGAAGACGAGGCAAACGACGCTCGAGGAGGAAGAAAGGAATACGTTGGCTTGAACTACACTCGTGGTGATTTTCCCGGACGGAGACGAGCGTGCGGAATCGTTACCGCGACCCTCCCCAGAGCCCGCCTCCACGTGAAGTGCAGGCAGGCGGTGATGTAACATTCTGTCATACATTTTACATGCACACACGCACACACACACACACACACTCTACACCAGCAGCCCTCACTCATGAATTATGGCCTTGCAGTTTGAGAAGTCATTGATAGGAAGGCCTAGGCAGGAGGAGAGGAGAGGGAGGGAGGGAGGGAGGAGGGTGAGGGGGGGAAGTGAGGGCAGGGGAGGGGGGGTGGAAAAAAGAAAGAAAAGAAAATCAATCGGAAGCGTCTCAATTAATCTGGCGAGTGGCGGATTGATCGCAGCCCTAAACTGGGTAAACAGGATTGTCTATTTAAGGGCCATGATCCCTTAATCATCACTTTAGCTCAAATAGACCAGGATCGCCACATCTGCTGGCCTGGCCGAATGCAGATGCCAGCGCCCTCGCCTTCTAAACTTCAGCCTCCTCCCTCCTCGCTCCTAACCCTTTGCTTCCTCGTTTCCTCCCCTTCACCTGTGACGCACTGATGAGGCGCATGTGGTCCGGAACGCTCGCTCTCGCCGCTCAAATTGCCGACGTGGGACCGCTCGGATCGGTCCAACCTGAACCCTGACCAACGCGCAAGCCCGAGTTTGTGGCTTTGCTTTCAGGGCGGAATACCAAAACGTGGCATTATGGCTTCACTCAGCTTTCCATGAGGACTAGGAAGGAAGGACGGAAGGAAGGAAGGAAGGAAGGAAGGAGGGGAGGAGGAGGCTTGAAGGCATTCGCCAAAAGCTCAGGCTCTCGCAGCATAACATGAATTACAATAGGGCATGTTTTTATTTTTTTCTGGGAGGATGCAGAGTGTCGAGGACCTGAGGGTGCAGAGATGCAGCTCGGAGAAGATGGCCGGGCCCAGATGAATGGTACGCCTCACTCTAAGTGTTGTCATCACCATACGGGGGAATATCACTGTATCTCCTCCTCCCTCCATCCCTCTCTTATTGTCTGGAGTGTTAGAGTTGCCCAGGCTCCATTCTCTAGAGCCTGATTGAAGAGGCTCTCCTCTCCTCCTCACTGCTTTGATTTACTTAGGCTATCTGCGGGAATTGGGCTGGAAGCTTCCTTATTAAGAGGAGACTGTCTGAAGGGTTCCGCTGACTGATTGGGCTATTGAAGGCAAAGCATGTGAGATACAACAGCTATTGCTATCTCCCACAACACACACACACACACACACACACACACACGCATGCACACATACAACGCAAACAAACACTCCAGTGGTTTATGTATGAGGGTCTAGCAGGCTACATGTCTGTCACAATTCTTTTGGTAGCGAGCTTCAGCCCAGTAAACCGGACGGATCTATCTCTATAAAAGGCCCTTAAACTGCTCCCCGGTGGCGACTCGCTTGCACGCCGCGCGGCCGCACAACCCCGTACACGCACCGGCACACTTGTGAGGGAAATGGCAAAACAGAGACGAGATCAAATCCTGTGGCTGAGCACGGGAGGACAAGGCCGGTCATTGGAGCGTCATTGTTTACACGTCGGGATACAGACGCGCACGCGAGGAGAACGCCGACCTGGTACCTGCTCCGGCGACGTTCCAAGCGAGCTGCGAGTCTTTTAAATACTGCAAACTTACGTTCATCTCCAACATTCAGCAAAGAAAATGTCTAAAATGTCTATATCTAACTGAGGAGTGTGGTGTATGTAGCGACAGCACTGCTGAAAGCCGGCGATCGTGAGCCGAATAGCAACCCGTTCAGTTGTATTTCAGTTCAGGGACTGTGCTCCGGTCATTGATCACTGATTCTAATCATTCAGTTACACCGAAATCAACTGCTTTACAAATCACGACAGCCAACGAGCAACCACGATGTACTTCCTGCAAATGTGTGAAAGGGCAGATGTCGGTTATTCAGGCACATATTCAGCGTTTGTTGATCTTGATCTTGATTATGGAAGATTCTGGAAAATGAGATTACCATGAGCTCCTTGTTGTGTTCCACCTTGACATCTTTGTCGTTGTTGTGTCTCTCTCCTTAAATCCTGATTTAAACTGGAGCTAAACGGCCAATCGCAATGAGCTCGCTCGGCGGCAGACGCCAACAGGCATTTCAACACGCAGAGTTGGCCTAAAGGCCGCTGGCTTTCTGTCGACGCTGCCAAGAGCCACAGGTGCTGCACGCGCCGCTGTCCCAGCGAGGGCTTTAGAAAGTCATGGAGCTGTCCGAGCTTAATGGTAACCGGGCAAAATCGGAGGGCTTCATAAACGAGGACGCATTCATTGGTTCTCATCAGGCAAAGTGTGACTCTCATCCAGTTTCTGTTTCTTCTCCTCATCAGTTTAACAGAAACAATCCATCTTGTACTTTTCACCATGGTTGATTCTCATTATTAACACCTGAGAGTGTAACACCTGGCGTGTGCATGGCCAGTGTAGCAGAGGAGTTTATGTTCTTTGGTGTTACTCCTGTAACCGAAGCAAAGACAAATGAAAACATAGTACTTCCAGAGTCTGAACCAACATCCTCATCACTTTGTTTCCTGGTGTTTTTTTTTAAGGATGAACAGAGATATCACGCTTTTTTTTTTTTTTTTTCCTCTTAGTCACCCAGCCCTGAGGTCACACAGACGAGTCGGCATGAATACAAAAATGTGTTGATCCACTTCATCTGGAGACACACACACACACACATAAAGCCGGAGCAGAAGAAGAAATCTGGTTATGAAGAGAAGGCGGCGGTGGCGGGGGAAGTGGGAGTGGAGGCATTCATCAAATTATCCCTGCCCATTGACGGCTGTCTGCGCCCAGAGGCTCGTCATCTCCCCGCGCTACCGTTTGGTGCCAAAAACATCTCTTTAAACAAAAAAAAACCGTCTCCTCCTTTGCTTCACACCGACGCCCGGCGTCTTGAGCGCGCGATTCACGCGACCTGCTCCGTGACCTCAATTTGCTCCCGTCTCTGTATCTGCAACCAAACCCATCTGTTTCTTCCTGTACTCGCGAGCGGGCGCGGCACGTGTTAGGCACAAAAATAAGGATTTGCGGCAGGAAACAAATGTGATTGTGTTTTTTTTTTTTTTTTGATGACTCAAAGAAGGAAAGAAAGAAAGAAAGCGCCACGGCTATAAATAAAAATTCAAAGTGGTCCAGACTTGATCGTCTTGGCAGCTAATGAAATGAGAGTGGAGTACTGTGAGGTGTGGTTGCTCACACACACACACACACACACACACACACACAGAGCGTTCCAGAACTCTCCTGACTTCCTCTGATGTTTTCCATGATGCCTGCGCTGAAAGACAAACACCGGCTCACCATCCATCTCGCAGCTGACAGAGCTCCAGCTCGGCCACATTCATATTCAGCCATATATGCTATATGCATAAAGATTAGACTTCATCTTAATCAATTCTGTAAATAATTTCATCGTTCAAGGGAAATCACATCAATACAGCCTGGATACATATATATGTATATATATATATATATATATATAAATATGTACATGTTTTTTCTGCAGGTTGCATGCTATTCTGCATACAGAATATGTGTGTTTGTGTGTCATGAATATTTATACTTTTTCTTTCTTTTGCTGATGAATAATGTTGTCTGTTTATCTGTTTATCCCAATGAAAAGGATTGTAATGATCAAACAAAATGACCATTTATGACAGTTATCGTTTCCTCCCCAAGACCGCGTGAATTATTAATGAGCGCCATTGATCGCTCCGGCCCTAAAGAAGGTGAAGCGGGTAATTCCATAAGTGCCACAGTGTAGATTGGTCTGTTAGCTCCGGTTCTGCCTCCACTCCTCGCTACATCTCATCCTCCATTTGTGCCTCTCGTCAGCGCGACCAGGGCAGGGTCTTTCCTGTAATTCCATTACTGCCTGCTGCTATGGCATCCCATCATCCCGCAGGACAACTTAGGGACCACTTAGAGACTTGTGTGCACGTTTAGCCCGCGTTACAGTAATGCTGCCAAGCGGGCAACGAGCGCTATCTATCACTATCTAACAAACAGCGGCCTCCTGCTCCGGCCTCGCTTTAAAAGACACTAGTGGGACAAAAATGGAATGAAAAATACATCAGTGAGTAACAACAGCCCAGAATCTCATAGAGGCACAACACACACACACACACACACAGAGGTTAGCGCTTAGCTCTGACGTGACAAATTAGCACATGACAACAAGTGAAATGACAAATAGAGATAGCACAAAGGGTAGGACTGGTGTGTATCGAAATACACACGTTAGCTTTTCTCTTTCCGCTGTGACTCTACTGTAACTTCCTTATTTACATTATTTTTTGACGTTTTCTTGTCATATATGAACTTCGGAGGCTCCACACGTGTCTGACTGGTGGTTTTTGCACTTTCTGTCAGAAATTTAACAGATTGTGGTGTAGTTCTGGCTTCCACTGACACAACATAGAGATATGACACTTAAAGCTGAGTAACAACATTAGACATATGATAACAGTCCCACGCTGCAGGAAGTGTCGAGACGAACAAAGACAACACTAACATCGAGACAACTGAGAATGCAAAGGGAATTTTATTGCTCAATAAACCTGGTTGCTCTGCTGCTGTATAAACACAAATACTCCCTCAGTCAGGTCTGATAGTTTGCCATAGAGCAGTGGTTCTCAAAGTGTGGCCCACTGCCCCCTAATGGGCCGTTAAAAACTACATTTTTGATTTTCTGTTTTGTAATTATAGCTCCAAAGACTAAATATTAAAGTTGTCTAAACTATGTTGATGGAGTATTAGTTATAGATGATTTTATGTGACTATAGTTGACACGCAAAGGCTGGTTTGAAAGTTTTAATGTAATGTTCTGGTTGTTTATGAAATAAATGACATATATTTGTTTACACGACAAACACAATCAGATAATAATAATATTCCACTCGGTTTCCCACAGTCCCAATACAATCTCCTGTCTCACAGAGTTAAAATTTGTATTTTAAAGATCTGCATCGCCACCAAAATCTAATAATTTCTTCCTTGGGCCATGACCTTTATCCCCAGAAATTTTAATCCAAATCTGCCCTTTACTGTTTGACTTGTGCTGCACAAAAAACACGGGGCAAAAAAAAATAACCTCTGTGGCGGAAAAAATAAAACTGTGTAAAAGTGTTTATTTTTATCAATTTGGAATAAAAAACAGTCCAGTTTACAGGTAAACAAAAGCCAGTCCTCACATTTAACTGTTTTGCCATGTTTACCTTTTTTTTTTTTTCAGTTCTGGTAACTGATAAGTTTTCAGTCGGATCATGGAGGAGACAGAGCAGAGCAGAGGAGGCGCTGCATCCGAGCATAATGGTTTATTTTAGTGCTGTGATGGCTCAGTGGATCAGAGTGTGACCACAGCACATGCAGTGATGGACTGAGGAAGTGCTTTCACACACACACACACACTGGGCTCACTGCTACACTCAACAGATTAGCAGCTTTTGTAACACAAGTGGTGTTTTCTGAGAAAAGACCGGGTTTCCTGAGAGGCTGAGAGGAGTGGATGTGTGTGTGTGTGTGTGTCTGGTATTCCTTATGCTGTGGGGACCTAAATCTGTTCACACAGCCACATTGTGGGGATTTGTCTTCTTTCTTTATGGGGACAAAAATCAAGCCCCCCCATAACTAGAATGACTGCATTTTAAGGTGAAGACATGTTTTAACGTTAAGCTGAGGTCAGGGTTAGGGTTAGGTCAGTCGTTATTATGATTAAGGTTCAAAGGAAATGAATGTAAGTCAATGCAATGTCTTCTGAAGTCATGGAAACCAGTCTGTGCACGTACACGTACACACACACACACACACATCAGGCTCAGATCTCATCACACGTAGTGCTGAACGAAAAAAAAAAATCTAATAGAGATTCTTCTGACAGATATTGCAATTGTGATTTGATTTAGGTATTTTTATTTTTTTTTGGTTTCAAGTCAAGCTTCAATTCAAAAGTCACTGAGCAACAAAATAACAGTAATTTCTGCCGCTGAGAGTCTCTCAATCAAAACAATAACAACAAAAAAGACCTAGTCTGATGATGTCGGGGAGCAGAGGGGAATCATGGGAATTGTTGTCTTCCAGTGTCCCAGCAGATAGCTTCATTAAAGGGCGACCTAAATGAAAAAGTCCATTTTCTTTAACAGAAATATCATCTCCAGGGATTTAAGGAGCGTTGGAAGAGTTTGAGGCTAATGTAAATACAAAATAAATAACGTAAGACTCGGCATATTATACTATTAAGATAAATGACGGTGCATTACCTCACAACACAATCAAAACACAACCTAATATATATTCTGATACAAGGATGAAGACGTAAAGAAATGACTGTTTTCCCTCCCGTAACGAGTGATATTTACAGTAAAATAAGAAATCGAAACAATCAGAAATAGAGGGGTTCAAATTGTAGCCTTTGCGACTCGCGCCGCTTCAAATTCAGATTGAAAAGCGATTGACTCTCTTCTCTCCTTCCGTCTTTCTCGCTCACAAACGCCGATCCGCCTCGACCGTGTCCTCCCACGTCGGCGGGGGGGGGGGGGGGGTGGGGGAGTCCGGGATGGAGGAGGGGGTCAAGCGCCGGGCTCACCCAATAAAACCCCGCCTCCCCCTCTTCTAATCACCCTCCCTTCTCTCCTCCCTTTCATCCCTTCATCTCTGAGCAGGAGTGCATAAATCTGCCCTTCTTGACAGTTGCAATCAACAAGGGCCGTAGTGAACCATGCGTAATGGGCGTTTAAGACAGGGGCGTAGGGGAGCGGCAGAATTTACAGCAACAATTATAGCCCCCGCCCCCCACTCCTCCACCCCCGCCTCACATACAATGAGATGCCTGGGTGTTGGTGGGGGGGGGTTAAAGGGTGACACAGGTACCCCCCCCCCCTTTCCACTCCCAACATACAGCCAACCACTCACAGCTGCCTCATAGTAATACATTTGGATCTCGAGCAGAGCTGTGCGATGAATTCCCCCATGATGCCGGAGAGCAATTGCCTCGCAGCAAAAGCCCGGGACTACGAAGAGTGAGGACCAGAGCCCGGCAAAAAATAATGCACGGGAGACAAAGTGTGAGGAGAATACACGGATAATCCTAATGCTGTGCATCCCTCTTCCTCTGCTCATGTTTTTAAAAAAATAACCGTACCACTGAAAGGGACGATCCATCTATAAATGCGAAGAACGTCTGTCTGGCTATTAACCGAATAACTGTAGAGTGGTTCACTTGACTGGCTTCAAACTTGGCAGGTGACTTGGTAAGAACACCAGCGTGCGCAGCGCTGACTTTGACGTCGCTCCGACAAGGAACGCGAGAGATACCGGGAGAAATGCGACAGATATATCACTAAACGAGCCGCCCCTCATCCCATTAACACGTGTGTCTGTCAGTGACGGCAAAAAGGTTCACACAAAAATTGAACTGGTACTGCATCAGTGTGTAAGAAATGACTATGATGCGTCCTCAGGGATTAAGTAGATTTTTAATGTAAACACTCGCTTCACTGATAACAGATTAAAGGCGACATAGACCGGAAGCTCCAATTAACGCTGCGTTTGTGTGTGTATCTGGGTCATTACCTCGTTTATGAAACCCTAAAGTTTCAGAACAAACAGTTCAGCCACTGCTGAGAAAATAGTGTATTGTTTTCCTGGGCTCTGCGAAGCGGATCGGCACTTCTGTATGCTGATGATGTCATCAGAAATCCTCACCACTCCTCTCACCACCGTAGCACCTCCTGGTGCGGGCACTAGGCCAGGCACATCCGGTTGCGTACATTCAACCGCAGAAGAAGAAGAACTACTCTGGTTGTAGCTGCTGAGATGCAGAGCATCCACCGTGCCAGAGGGGGAGCTGTGTATCTGAGAGCTGGCCTATCTATTACGTCACTTCCAGGTACCTGGCCAATCACAGGACAGTGGGAAAGCTCTCATTGGCTGGCCAATCACAACACAGTCCACGTTCTGGGGGTGTGGTTTTGGTCTGAAACAGCGCGGCTGACGAGAGCGCCAGTGAGGAGATATTTTGATCGGCTCGTTTGCAGCGACTAGGGGTTTTTAACCATGAAAACAAGTTAATATATGTAAGTAGACCTCCATAACTAACATATATGTGATACAAGCATTCTATGTCGCCTTTAAGAGTGCGTTTATTTACCTTTTTAATGCCTAATGACATACAGTACATGGCTATCGGGATTTCACACGTACGCCTATTTCTGAGCTTCAGCCAACTCTCTGAAGAGTAAATAATGAGGAAGCTGAGTTTCTGAGGAAGCTTCTGAGGCTTCATATTTTCGAAACCTGTACGAAAAGCCGGATCATACTCGCGATGGAGTAGATGGGTCCGAATGGTTTTGATCAGGTGCTCCACTCACCGCTACCCTCCCAAACACGCACCCTAACAGCACTTCAACACACTGGTTGCCAGAACAATGACTCTAACACAGCAAGCGGACATTCCCAAACCTAAACAAGCCATCGTAAGAATGTCCAAAGCAGGGAAGAAATAAGAGGTTCTGCAGTGGATTAAAAATGCATTAAAAAATAGACGAGTGAAAGAGAAGAGGAAGCTAAAGACCACGGACAGTAATGCCTGAATCTGGCCCTTCCAACAATCATGGGTGCCTTTGGATTTTAGGCTGATTTGAACAGATTATCAAGCCAAATTATCCTCTATTGTGAGGGCTTAACAGACTCCGCCCCCATGTCTGTTTATATTCTGAAGTCACGGTAAACCACAAGGGTTTCTGTGAGATCCCAAATCCCTGGAATCTCCTCCCTGATGTCGTTTTGCATTGAATTTTCTCCCAAAGAGGGAGCTTCAGTCAAAGTGTTCTTGAATTGGGATTACAGTGGCTGCTTTTGAATGCTTAAGGGTTCAAAATCGCGGGGTCACAAGGAAAATGTGACGGTATTTCAAAGAGTGTGGCACTCCTCATACATTTGCCTGACCTACTCCACTAATTCATGTATCCAGGGGCCCCCTCTCGTCTGGAACAATCCATAACAAATGGCACTATACACCGATGGACATGACGCGCAGAAATGTGTGTATGCATGTGTGTGTGTGTGTGTGTGGTATGCTTTTAACGATCAGTCATTTTAATCAACACAAGTGACCTTTTAAAAGCCATTATGACAAACAGATCAGCTACCAAAGCTGGTGACCCGGTGTGTGGCCCGGGGACGTCAGGCCGCTGCCCCCCAGCGTGACCTTTCCCCCCCTGTTGTGACACACACACACACACACACACACACACACAAACACACACCTGACTGAAAGACAAAGTGATGCAGATTAAAGCTGAAATCATACGTCATGTTTTTCTCTCACTCTGTTTGGAATGGAATCAGCTTGCATATCGCCGAACACAGCGACTGCTAATTGGCCGCACCTTTGTAATATCAAGTCGAGACGTAAAGTGAAATAAAACACCATGTAATTAGCGATTCAGCGTGCACATTCATTTAGTTTCAATGAGCGGAGAAACTAACTATATCAGCGTTCAATTTCTAATCCAATTTTTTTTCCTTCTTTCTTTCTTTCTTTCTTTCTGCGCTACATATTGAATTACTCAACTGCACGGGGGGGGGGAGCGGGTGGGTAGGTGGGTGGGTAGTGCAGGAGATAAACACTTGGTCATTAGTTCTAAACAAGAACCGAGATTCATTACGATTCAGGGGGAAAGAGGGAGGGGAGAAAAAAAAGAAAGTTTAGATAAACTTTAGGGGAGAAAAGAGAAATTGTAATTAGACATGAAAAATATTCCCAATAATCAAATCACATTTTGTACTCGGGGCTTTGAAATTAAATTAGCTGAGTTCATATACTGATGTATCTCTCAGCCACTTTCTTCACTCTAAAATGTGTTGCCGGAACACTAGTCCCCAGAGACCAGATAGGAATCTAATTAACTGCGATCAATATTACTCAGAATTTTCTCTCTATCGTTCCAGCTCTCCAGCTACTTATGTCTCCCTTTGTCTGCCAGTCTGAGGCTCAGATGAGTTTTATTTCTGCAAAAAAAACAACAAAAAAAAACATGTTTGGTACGAGGAGGTCAACACACGAGTCAGTGCCTGTGTCTGGGGCTACAAATATGATCCTGTCTGTTTCCTGCAGACTGTGGGAGGAGGAGGAGGAGGAGGAGGAGGAGGAACAAGACGGTGTTTTCGCTTTTGTGAATGCAATCTTAACTTTCACTTCCTCCATTGTTTCCTTGTGGATCATGACAGCAGACAGAGTTCGAGCATGAAGATTTTTCTGTTGCACGTTTTGCCGATAGCTTTATTCTCATACTTCCTGTTGTCATCTCAACTCAAGCATTCATAGCACCACCTCTTTGCTGTAATTTCATAGACAATCATCTTGTCTATGGCTTGAGAGTTTTAGCTCGTTAGCTCAGTTTCAGCAGCAATCTGCATCCATGCAAATGGTGCCTCCTATTTACATTGGAACTTGGAAGTTAGGAACTACACAGCTCGACTCAACTCTTTTATTTTCTTTCTTTTCAGTGATAGTACCTGGTACCTCATTTTAGTACCTGCTCTGGCAAGGTTCCAATTGAACTAAGCCAATACGTGACAATATGTGACGTCAACAGACAGAGAGTGTCGTCACTGGAAGAGTCATGAGCGCGACGTCCAACACTTCAAAGTTCAAAAGACTTTCAAAAAATCCTTTTTTTAATTTACTGATTCTAATGATTCAGTTACACCGAAAACAAGAGTGTGTTTGTGTCGCGTATAAAACCACGGCAGGTTCAGGTTCACGCGGCCGTGCTATGACGACCTCGCCCACGTTAATTGATGGACAACAACGTAAATGATACCCAACCGATTAGAGGCGAGTAGCGCTTGAACTGTATAGAGTTAGTTAAGTTGACCATTCTGCAGTTGAGCAGTCAAACAAAAAAAGAAAATAGACGCATACACCTATTATTGGCTACCTATTGTTGGCCATTATTAGCAATACCAGTCGATCACAACACTCTACATGGTATTTTGCACAAAACAGCGACATAGCAACATGTCCGTGGATACATACTGAACATCTGTATGAGTACAACTGATGTAATGTGAAACAAATAAGACAGAAGTGCGATTGACAGTAATAGTAGAGTGTTTTTACTATTGGCATGAGTATGAGCCATCTTGGAATGCTGTGTTGGGGTTTTTGGGACTTTCTAAATTTTTCTAAATTAAAAAATGTCGAATAAGAAACTCAGAAAGTCAAACTCCAGACTACAATGATGAGTAGGAAGTGGAAGTCTATCTTTTGCAGATGTTTGCTTAGTTTCCACGACGGTGAAAAGTCAGAACATCCCGATTTGTTTTAGCTTTTGAAACCTTTCATCCACACTTCTTGCCCTTTTCACTCGTACTCCAACTCTTTGCAGTCACCTTGCTTTACTAGCGCTATGTTGCTGTGCCTTGCCATCATATATAGCACATGATTCACTTTATATATAATGCAAAAAATGTTAATTAACAGCTGCTTTATGGGAGCGGAATGTTTTGTTCCACCGTTGGAGAATGATGTCTTTGAAATTGGCTGTAAGTGCTGAATACACCTGTATAAATGCATAGTTTAAAATAAACCATTGGTGGATACTCAAGGTTGTGATATTGGCGTCAGTATCAGTATCGGACACAGAGAGTGACACCGAGCCCTCCCCAGTTGCCAGGCGACACAAAAGATTCCAAACAATGCTGTAGTGAGAAACACAGATAGGCTTAATCAGCATTGTGTGAACTCGTGCAGTTACACGGCACAGCTTTAAGGACTCGTCAGCTCCTTATTGTGCTCAGTAATAAATTCATTTTCCATTCACTATTCCCTCCCGATATAAATCACGTTCCCAGGATTGCATGGTTTTTTAACCATATGGGTAAACAGACACTGTAAGAGCGATGAGTGAAGGACTGGAACCTGGCAGAACGACCGCGCACAGGGAGGCACGAACCTGCTGATTCAGGTGAAAGGAGTGAGATTTGGTGCAGGGAGAATAAGATCCCACAGCCATATGCCGTGTATAGATCAGTGGTTGGCCTTTTCCCTCTCACGACGCTCCAGATTAATTACGATCATCACGTCCCGAGTCTGGGCCCCATAAATCACACAGACTTTAAAATAATGTAGTAAAATAAGATTCCTTACATGGCATATATGGCCAGCTATTTAACACCATTATCACCGATCTTCTGAGACAAGGGGAAATGAGATCAAACGGGGGTTGCTGCTTATAAAAATTGTTTTTTTTGCCCCCCCTTTTTTTTTCTACGCTGGAGGGTAAATGATTACATTTCCGAGTGAACGGCTGCAGGTTGAGGGCCACTCGAAGCACGAGCGGCACAACCGTGTGGAAATGTGAAGTGCAAATAAAGAGCAAAACTGTGTAAAACGCGGATACGCGAGTTCGCCGCGCCGCCGAATAACAATGACGCCCGGCGCCGGCGCCGGCGCCCACGCGACATAAATCTACTCTGAGGAAATCTACAAGGCCGTCTATCAGCGAGATAAGTTTGACCTGCCCGTGTCCCAACTGGACACAAATCCTCTCAGTCATAAATCTGTAAAGGGAGAGAGGGACGGCCTCTCAATCACGAGTCAGCTCGCGTGGACGGGTCCCGCCAGGTGAGGGCTTACGCCTGCGTGTGTATGTATATTATTGCCTGAGCCAACACCGCCCCGTATTACCCCCACGGCAGCGAACGTCCCGGCAGGTCAATCCGCTGTGATCTGTTCTGCTGAGGGGACGCGAGCGTCCACACTTTATTGACACGACATGTCGCTTCGCTCTAAATTACAGAACCCACAAAGTCCCGCCACAGAGTGCGGCTCCGCTCCAGAGGCAGCTCCGAGGTGTGCGCGTACTTTTTTTCCCCCCCGTTTTTCAGCGTCTGCTGAGAGTTAATGTACGCACGCCGGTCAAAGGTCACGCTCATAGAGAATTGGTCTGACGCTCCACACACATGTAGTCAAATCTGTGCAAAATAGTCTCACTGAACACAAGATTGAGAGATCTTTGGGCGCGTTTGTCAATATCTTTAAGCCAATATCATCCAATACCAATATCCAGCCTATAATATAAAATTGTACATCTCTATTACTCATAATAAATATTTAGCATTCATTGATCCCAATCCCAGGTGACAAAGGGCAAAGGGCAGGGAAAGCACTGCTCAGGTCGCCGGTCCGATATAGATCCAAAGACACGCGGTGTATGATGGTCAGCACTGTTGACTCACAGCTACAGGGTCATCGGTTCGGGTCATGGTTCTGTGGATAATTTAGGGCTAATTAGACTCTCTGAATTGAGCGTAGGTGTCAAAGTGAATACTATTATATAAAATATATATATATATATATATATATATACAGTATATATATGTATAATATACTATAATACAGTCTCCTAAACAAAATTCAATCCTTAAAGAATCAAAGACGTAAACAGTTAGTGTGGCCCCTCCCACTTTCTTCGGGACCTAATTAAAAGATGTTATTACCACTGCACGACTCGAGGGAAAAATGCAGGACTTGAGATGAAACTGTGGACGTGATCAGCGATTGATTGTCAGCCGTCAGCGTGAGTGGTCCACGATGACCTCAGCAGAAAGGCAGATGTCCCGCACCAACGTCCACAGAGAAAATCAGCAATATTTACCGCGTTTGAAACCTATTGTTTGTGTTTTTTTGAACCTGACGAAAACGAGGCAGCAGCAGAAGACCAGCGAGCTCATGCGTCCCAGGGAGCCAAAAATGCTGATTTCCTCTGTGGAGTTCGGTGTGGGAGAGCGTGAGCACTTGACAGTAGCAACACAAACACAGGTTTCCGGTCAGAAAGGAGGGCTCACTGTCTCACTGTGAGATGTGTGAACATTATTTTTCAAGACAGTTAGCAATTAGGCTGGTGTAGATGTTATCAGGTGAGTCTGTTGTTAACTGGCTAAAATCCTTCTTTTCCCCCGCTGGCAGCCATGTTTTCATTGAGAGCTCCGTCTGCCGACATACATATGAGGATTGTGCCGCTGTGTATTTTATTATATTATTTTTTCCTGCCTCTGACAGCAGCTCAGGCTTCTGCTCCAGGAGAGATAGTATTATATACTTACAATGTAACAAACAGGAAATGTTTGCTCCATTTCAGAAACACTGACACCGCCCGGGGAGAACAAAATGTAAGCACCGTCTGTTTGTGTTTGCGTATATGCAGTGTACACAGCACTAACGCCATATTACATAACGCCTCGTGTCTCGCAAATAACTCCGGTTGGAAATGTGATCCATTTTGCGTTTGACATATTTTTGTGCGCGATAAAAATTGCCGCAGTGAGCGGCTCTCAAACGTGTAATCACTCTGCGTCGATTGCTCTTGTTTTTAAGGTGGAAAATGAAACAAAAAACAAAGAAGAACAGAGGTTAATGATTGAGGAGATTAAGCGTCCAACCAAGTCGATTTAGAGGCTTTTCCCCTTTCCTTGGCATAAGCTGAACCACTTTATAGAAAACAGCGAAAGAAGATGAGTCATTGTTTCTATCAGTCAGAGAGGAAGGTAAGAGTCGTGCTCATGTGAAGGTATAGTCAATTTCATGAGTGCAAAAGTGTCTCCATACAGTATTGGACCTGTCAAATCATAACAGGGAGAACTACAGGCGTTTACCCATCATCCTTTGCCAGCCAATCCCTGCCTATACAGATAGTAATATTGTGGAAACGGCAGAGAAAACAAAGACTGTGACGTGTGGAAGCACGTGGGCTTCCTACAGGGAAGGGGAGAAGGTGGAGGAGGAACCACAAACATCCAGCCAGGTCAGGAGACTCTTATGCTGTGTTCCCAACAAGTGGAACACTTGAGGTTTTGTCTCAAATCTGCTGAACTTGTTTCTGTACACGTGACATCCTGGGAGGGGGAACCCTCCTCTGTGGCTCTTCCTGAGGTTTCTCCCATTGTTTCACTGTACAAGGGTTTTTTGTGGAGTTTTTCCTCACTCCATGTGAGGGTCTAAGGACTAAGGAGGTCTAAGGAGGGTCTGCTGTACAGACTGTAAAGCCCTTCGAGGCAAATTGTATTCCTGATGTTGGGCCATATAAATACAATTGAATTGAATTAAAGGTTCTGTCCATTCCAAACTGTACCAAACCAAACTATACCATGATGTTACGCTTCCCCATACAAGTCCAGAACCTCTAGAGATCACAAGATACGGTATATAGACAAACTCATACAATCATTTTCTGCTGTGGACAGAAAGATTGATTGAAAATGGCTGATTATGTGACTACATAGTGGGGAAAAAAAGTATAAAACCCTGACATGGACAAACTTTACTCAAACACGTTTGTCTTTTAGCAAATTTTTGTCTTTGAAGATGTTGTAAAAGTGTCTGCACCATAAAAGAAAACTCAAGCATGTTAGATAACTGATCCAAACAAAGCAAACTGACAACACGTCAAGAAGCCCGTGGCCGAGCAGGGTTTGTTTTCACACAGTCACGTCTTTATTTCTAAAGGAGAAACACCCCCTCGCCTCCTCCTCCTCCTTCATCACCACCACCCTCCTCCTCCTCCTTCTCCTCCTCCTCTTCACTTCACGGGGAGTCTGCAGCAGTTCTGTGCGTTCAGCACATTTCGGCACAGTGGATATTTGAAATGTCAGGACATTTACTCTGCTTATGTGTGGTAGATGTGAACTTCCTTACCGCCAGGCACATTCCTGAACCGGCCACATGTATTATTCATACCGGGGCCTGTATACAGGGGGCCAGTCCACTTGACTTTGTCAACGCTGTGTAAACACATGCACTAAATCATCGAGGTGTCTGAAGAAGCGGGAGCCTGTTACTCGGGTGGGACCTGCTGCTATGACAGGTCGGACGGGCCGTAACGAGGAGCCGCGTTAGCGACACAGCGCGGCCATTAAAAATGTACGAACCACCGTCTCCCCGCGGCCCCTCCACCCGCAGCAGCTTCCACCACCAAACCACTCGCGACGACACGCAGCTGCCAGTTCACCCCGTCACCTGTCGGCGCCACACATCACTGTCACCTCTGTCAGCAGGGGACGGAGGAGAGGCGACGACTGTCACTCCTTCACCACCGGCTGTTCTTTCCCATTCCGGATCTACCGGCTCGTTACGGCGACCCGGGATTTTCACACCATTCAACTGACAACCACTGAAACTGAGGCTCTACAACGAAATAGAGATATGATTGTTCTTATATATATATATCTATATCTATAATCCAATAGATCATTTCCTGATTGTCTAATTGGCCCCAGGGGAGTTTTGTTTTCATTTATTAGGAGGAGACCCAGTGGACCTTAGATTTATTGGATATACGACAGCAGCAAGAGAAAGGAGACTAATGGTATCATTTTTTGTTGTTGTTGTTGTTTCTGTTTGGCGTTCAGGATTTGGGTTTTCTACTGTAGCCGCTTCATGTTTTTTTGGTTTCTCACTTCTGTTGAGGCCACAAACAAACGGCTAAAAATAATAAAAGACAGGTAT
The DNA here is from genome assembly GCF_958295425.1 of Solea solea. Lineage (NCBI taxonomy): Eukaryota > Metazoa > Chordata > Actinopteri > Pleuronectiformes > Soleidae > Solea > Solea solea. Next base: position 5,972,282 of record NC_081149.1, on the reverse strand, counting down.
TTTTTTTTTTTTTTTAAAGCAATGGGAGTCCCCTCTGGTTCTGTATCGGTCTCGTGCGCAGAGTGGGTTTAAAGGAGCTCAGATCTCGGCAAATCTGTTTGTGACTTGACTTGAGTCAAAGAGAACACATGACACACCTCCCTCCTACTGAGAGAAAAGTCATTAATGTAAAAATAAAACCAAAAAAAGACAAAGAAACTGTTGTTGAACTGGTTTGTGAGCTGTCATTTTAAAGCCTTTTTTTTTACCCCAGTGATAATTGTATTTATTTTGTCACAAGTGAACTGTCAGTGTAACCATTATACACTCATTATATTCATAAACTATGATAAATGGCGTAAAAGAAGACTTAATATGATTTTAAAAAAAACTATCCATCCATATTTTTCTTTTGAAAATCTCGGTAAAGTGTGTTTTTTTTCTTCCCATAATCTTATAAACATAGAATGTGTACTGACCTGGTATCAATGATCTGGGTAACACAGTTTCAAAGCCTATAACTTAAAGTTTGGTCCAGAGCTGCATTGGTGTTTTTAAAAGTCGATTCACGCACGTTAACAGATGTAATGAATCAAGTGAGAAGCACAACCTTATTTTTACAAGTTGCCCCCTCATGGTTGTTCAAGAGTCTTGTCCACTTCTAGAGAAGATGTGATTTTATCCTGTAGCCAAACACTATATACCGTATATGCTTTGATGCATACATTATGGAAGATGAAGATGAAAGTTCACTTTTAGAGATTATTGACCGCGATCAAACACCAGAACATATTCATTCTGGAGAATTCGGAACCAGTTCCACTTCAAAACTGGGAATCAATACCCAAACTTACCTGTCAGACGCACTGAGGAAAAGCCTAACACAACATTTTCCCCACGCTGAATCCTAGCCTTGTGTTAACCCTCATGAATAAAACAACGACACCATCACAGAGTCGCCTCGATCTCTTCCCATTGACAATATCTGCAACACTTGCCTCACTCAATTCCCAGCGGTTTCCTCCCTCCTCAGCCTCTCATTGGCCCCGCAGTGTGTGCGCCCGCGGACCAAATGTCAAAAGGCAAAAGCCAAAGCAATTAAAAAAGCATCCCCTCCTCCTAAAGAGCGCGGCTGATCTGCCGCAGCGCCGCAGGTCCGCGCGCTGCACCGTTTAAAGCAGGAACACCATAAGCCCTGACACAGTGTGGCCCTGCCATTAAGGCAATCTGTTTGGTAAAAGGACCACCATCATAATTTATCTGTTTTTAAGCTGCACTTGAGTACTTTTCCACATCCATCTCGGCACATTAGAATTTCAAAAGCATGTGTGAATCAAGGCCGGAGACCGGCTGAGATGATTGCAGTGGTTTTCTATAGTCTCCCGTGGCGCTCTCCCTGACCTCAAGTCTGTAATCTATATTTTCAGAATAATACAGAGAAGCAGAGAATGTTCAAGGGCATAACCCTCTAATCTACTCCACTCGCCGTGTACTTGGAACGTCCACCACTCTCGCAGAAAGAAAAGCTACGCCCCGTTATAAGCCGGGCTTCAATTTCCCTCCAGCCGTCAAATCAAAACAATGTTTACCAGTTTCATTGTGCAGTTAATGGCTGGGAAATGGAAAACACACAAACACGTATTGGACATGACAGGAGGGGGGAGGGGCTGGGGGGAAGAGGGGGGAGGGACGGTGGGGGTGTAAGAAACAGACAAACATGGAGCATATGCTCCTTCCACAATGATCAGTGACCTCTCTGACGCGCAACACAGTGCTAAATGAGCAACTTTCCTCTCTGGAGTAGTCAATAACCACAGAGCCACAACGATCGTGTCAGCGTCCGGCCTGGCCAACATTACCCCTACCCCCCCCCCGTGCCCCCCCCATAATTAATTAGTTCATGTCTCCTCCGCTCAGAGAGAGCGGGAGACAGCACAAGGCATATGTACTCATCCATTACATGTGCTATCCAGAGGTCAGTGGCCCTTGCAGGAGCAGTCGGCACAGAACGTTTGCAGACTTCAACCATTTCAGGAGAGACCATTTCAGAAAATTGCCTTTTTGGGTTTAAAAAAAACCCCAAAAACCCAGAGCCTCTTGGCTGCTGTGTCAGTCAGACAATTTGATTAATATCAATCAGCATTAGGAGACAGCGGATCTATATGGCGGGGGACAACACCAGCCAGCCTGAGTCTCTGGGCTCGGGACGTTTGGAGCGAGGCAGCGGGCCGATCCTTTCAGACTCTCTGCGTTTTCCATCTCTGTCTCAGTTTTTCACTTCTTTCTCAACTCCAATCAGTCGTGCCTATCCCCACATCACCACTCTGTCATCTGCACCAGTACCAATCCCACCCCCCCCCCCCCACCCCCCCAACACAATACGCTCCCCGCCACTCCCCCCACCCCCCACCCCGCAATCGCCGGGCCTCATATCACCCTATGTGAAAAACAAGCCCTATCTCCGGGTGGGAAGAGAATCAATCTCTGCTCGCTCTGTGGAATCCCTGACCGTCAGATACCAGGAGGGGAGAGGAGGGAAGGCAGGCGGGGGTGAGGGGGAGTGGGCACATCAGTCTTCCCTTCGCACACATGCTGCCTTTTTGACTTTGTGCTGAGTCAGGATGAAGACCTGAGACAAAAGCCGACCCCCTCCCAATCACAGAGCGTTCCCTTTTATCGATTCCCACCGCGGCCGCCCCTCTCCGCACATCTGTATCAATCTGTGCATTCCTGTAAGTCTGCACTTTGAGCATCTGCGTTGTCTGTGTGGGGTAGCGCTTTAATCAACGCCCGCACATCAGATTAATGGAGAAATTTGATAAACGTCTCGTATTCGCGAGCGGAATTCTGCCAACTCAGGGCTTCGGCTCAGAGCAATGGGGAAATAAAGAATTAGAGTGGAGATGAGAGTAATGAGATGTTTGAGGTCATCGGTTTTTTTTTTGTGTGTGTGTTTTTTTTTTTTAAAGAGACTTTTAATCAGAATTAAAACCGTGTGCAATATCCCAGTGATGATTTCATTACTGGGGAATCAAGATGTCATCCATTTTAAAGGAACGGCATGTCACAAGTTTTGGAACAGGATCAGGAGTGGCTTCATGGAGCAGCTGCTATAGCAGAACTAGTCATAGTCATTAAGACAGACAAGACAGGTCTCATCAAATATTCATGTTTTAAATTTTCTCCCTGCAAAGTGAGCCTTCCTCACTCTCTTAATTTTTAATGAGCATTAAATATCCCCAACAAAAACTAACTGTCATCCCTTTAACTAGCAGGGTTAAGATTATGTACAGTAATTGAGTTCACGGGCCGTACCTGGAGTCTGGAGTCGCTATATAAACCTGTAGCGCCAATAAAAATAAAAAAAACCCTCACCGTGACATTGTGGTAGGAAGCAAATTTGCTGCAAAAATGCCGAAAAGAAATGAAAACACGGTGGAATCTTCCTCTGGTGCACAAACACATACCTCTATTTTTCATTAGGATTTAAATGGCTGCACACAAACACTGGGAGCATGGTGAAAACTTTCATAACCAATATAGATTGGTTATTTTCTCGCTCTCTTTTGACATTGTCACAAAGCTGGGATAATATTGATGGTGAAATTATTCCATTTATTAAGTAATCTTTTGCGAGGCAGAGTTTCAATCCGAGCGCCGGGTGCCGCGGGGCGACCAAAGTGGCACTTTGCGGGCACATTGAACCGTGTCACCGCTAAGCGAGGCTGACACATGGGGAGATGAAACTCTTGTCATTCATTTGCCGGTGACATCGCGTGTATGCTAATGTCCGAGCGTCTTTAGCTCAAGAGGGAGGACAGTTCTGCTCGTGTTGGCACACAGTCGGGGCCTGAGGGGAAATCTGCATGGACGTACAGTGCAGCCCAGCCGTGTGTCTCATGACAGGACGAGACACTGATAAATCATTTGAGCCGTAATGGAAGCACACGCCGCATTGCTAAACTGCACTTCTGGGGGCGGATTTCTTTATGAAAACACAACTGGTGTGAGACACAGTTTTGTTTGCTTTGTGACATCTTGTGATTTGTTTGTGGAGGCGCTTTTCCTTTATACAGTCGTAGCACTACTTAACATCCATCAGGGATCGTACGTGACGGTTCCTGCTTTGGCGATAAGAAGTCGACAGACTGCCGGGCCACCGATTGGTCAGAGAGTGTCGTCACTGGAAGTGCGTCGTCTGACACGAGAATCAAACCAAACAATCAGTTAAAAAAAGACTTAAAAGTCCTGAAAACATGCGTTCATATCCAACACCGAGCAAAGGAAAGCCAGCGATTGTGAGCCCGTGCTTCACTCTTGCAGGAAGTACTGAGCCATTCTATGAACAAATCTTTTCAATTAACTGATTCTAATGATTCAGTTACACCAAAAACAACAGCTTTGACCAGCATTAGTGTGTGTGTTTGTGCCGCGTCTAAAATGAGCATTTAAAACTATATAATGCTAAACCAAACCCAGTAGAGTACTGTAGAGCTACAACCATATAAGTGTGTAGTTTTAAAGGTACAGTGTGTCAAATTTAGTAACTTTTATTGGTGAAGTGGCAGCTGAACGTCCCTCACCTCACCTGCAACGATTCAAAGTGCATATTTTCTCCTGAGAAACGCACTCGTGAAGCTAGTATTCACTTCTGTCTGGATGTAACAATAACTCTGGTAACTATTAATGAAGGCTAATAACCACGGTGGCTCAGAGAACACTTTGGCTTACTCTAAACATGTTGGGTTTGGTTCTCTCTGGCTTTACAGTGACGGAGGAACGTGGATACTTGGCGAGCAGCCCCACCTGAGCACAAGCAACAATAAAAGCTTTTCACTCAGTGCAAATTCATTAAAATTAGAGCTTTATATGTTATTTTTCCCAAAAAATAAAAACGTTGTATTCATCTACACAAATAGAATATCAGGAGAAGATGAATTAAAATCAGACAGCAGCTTCTGTTCCAGCAGGATCAAACGAGCAGGACCTTCTAATGAACACCACTCAATCTCATTACCGCTAAGAAGTTTGTAAACACCTGCAGCCAAAGTCTATTTTTTGCTCAGTAAAAAGAAAAGTCCACTGACCCCTGGCCGGCGCGAGGCATTGATTTTGCATTAATCAGTAAATACATCATGCGGCCATCGAACATATCAATGCACTCAATGAATTCCTTGAACAAACAGAGATCCATACCATGCAATTATTGCCCTCTAAATAGCTCCTGTGAATACTTGAGGAGCTAACTGGGTGTCGATAACGCTCAAAGGCGAGATCTATTGACGCGCGTGGCATTTGAAGACTTTAGCATTTGGCTGGGTTGCCAGGTGACAGGATATAGACCTTGGCTGCAGGCACCTGCACTGTTCAGGATGTTTCTCATCATCTGGACTTTAAGAGAATCCAGCGTCTCTTGGCTGTGAAACACTGTCCTGTCCTCTCAAACAAACAAACAAACAAACAAACAAACAACCAGCAGCAGCAGCATATTAATAAGTCATGATATACTTTTCATTTGGCAACATACATCCATGTCAAAAAAAGACTTTAATTACAAAATGGTGGAATATCAAGAGATAAAGCTGTAGTGCGTAATTTTTAAATAGAAACAAATGTCTGCTACGTTCACATCTTTGTTGATGTGTCTGTGGAGACATAAAGTAATGCATTTTACATCACAACTGATGAAGGGATGAATAATGCAGCAAACGTTAGGGTAAGGCGTCACCATGAGTTCTCTGAAGCATACGCGAGGTGAAATGAACGTAACAACAGAGTTTAAGGTCCAATTTTCCCAGTTCTGGGTGGAAGTATTTTAAATGAATGTTTCAATATCTATAATCATGTAAATGATGTTAAACTTAGGCCTTTAAGCCTCACAGCTTAGTTAAGTTTGGCATTCAGGTACAAAGCCTTTACATGTACCGTCTGATTTTATACAAGTTAAACCCCTGCTTCCTTTTATTGTACGTGATAACTAAGATCTATAATTTCAGAAAAAAATCAAATGTCACTTGATCCAAATGTCTGATTCCACGCCGACGAGGAGAAAATGTGGAGCATAAATCACAGCGAGGCAGTCGTACACGAGAATGACTTATGTGCCGAGGATTGATTTTGCTGAAAATTATAGCATCAGTTTTATTTTTTCACTCTTATTATCCAACCATGAAATCCAGGTCGATTTTTAGCACCTTTTCTTTCTGACTCTGACTTAGTACGATCCAGTGAGGCACAAGCTATTACCAGAAAATCACAGCTTGGTGGTTTTCCTGCTTGTACTTGCAGCTAATGGCTCGAACTGCAGTGGCGAGGCGAGCGTCAGGGAAGTTTGCGCTGTGACAACCTTGTATGTGGACGTCAGGATGTTGATTTTCCACCGTTTTCATCCACCATTAGCAGCTCTAGTGATCGTGGAAGGTACAAAACATTTGGTTGCAAGAACTTATGAACTGACCCGGAAACAAGCGTTTGTGTTGCCAAGTTTGCCAAGTCAAATGTCCAAGCAGGAAACACGGAAAACCTCCTGGTAAACTTCAACAAACTGTGCTACATGGACGTTGGGAGACGTTAGGGGTCGACCCTTCCCTCATAGCTCCAGGGGCAACCTCCACTACCTGGTCTTAAGGCGGTGGAACCGCGGTGAAAGGTCACTGGCTTCAGATCCCGGTTCAGCTGAGGTTAATCCTGTGTGGAGTTTGCATGTTCTCCACATGTGTGCTTGGATTTTCTCCAGGTTCTCAGGCTCCCCCCCAAAAAAAGATGAGGTTAATTGGACACTGTAGATTGACTGTAGGGGTGAACGTGAGAGTGAATTCAGGGTGTATCCCACCTTTCACCCTGTGTCAACTGGGATTAGCTCCGGCTCCCTCCCTCACTCCCTCCCGTGACCCTCGAGTGGAGGATAAAGCAGTTACAATGGATGGATGATAAAGACCTGGCAGGTATTCCCCAAAAAAAACAAATCATAAAAAGAATAACTAAAAGCGATAAACCTGCTTTTCTCCAGCTTAGATTGACCCAGTTTATAAAACAGTCCATTTGATCCAGTCAACCTGTTTGTCTGTTATGAGCTACAGCGTTCCTGTGTGTGTGTGTGTGTGTGTGTGCGCTGATGTGATCACATGTATCAAGGCGGACACCTGACATGTCGGTGTTACTTTGGCAGCAGCTGTCACTGCGGTCTGTCAGTGATCGACTCGCAGCAGATCTGCTTTCAGATTAATATTTCATCTCTCACTTAATAGGAAAACAGATGTTCTGCAGCCATGTACACAGGGAAATACGCCGCCCGCTAATGTATGCATTACTTACAGCCAAGCTAACTAAATTTAGAATGAAATATGCATCTGACAGATGCTCTACAATCAAGTTCCAAAAGCCTATAATGGAATATCGACAGATTTCATTTATGCAGGGCAGACTGACCTCATTGGGGGAACTAATAAAACTTTTGGTACGTTCAACCGGAAAGATGCCCCGGCTGTATTTCAGTCTTAGGCAGCTCTCTGGGTGCCCTTTAAAGCATTGACCTCTCCACAGAGTGAGGGCTCCTATGTGATTAATACTGCTAGGCATTTATTGGCACGCAAGGCACTTTTACCAATAGGTCACCTGGTTGACCTCGGCGCGAGCACCGGGATCGAAGCTGCGAAGACAGGAAACGACGCGGCTCAGAGTGGTAACAAACGGGCAAAGAAAAAAAGAGAGAGGCAACTTTAACTCATAACCATCCCACTCATATAAAGCCTCACACACACACACACACACACACACACACACACGCATCCTTATTCTCTATCGCATTCAACAAGACCCACCCACACAACACACACACAGCCCCCCGGCATAAAAGGTTTCTGCGTCCAGAACACAAACAAACTCATTTGTAACCTGCCATGACACACTCCAACACACACACACGCACACACACACACACACACACAGCAAAGCAAAGTAACATTATCCCCCTGTGCAGCTAGATGGATCAGACTGTTTATCCGAGGCTCTCCACCAGCACACACTGTAAGAAGGATCATAATGTCACCAATTGATTGCGCGGCAATCGATACGGATACCTATTCAGATACCTATTGATGCAATTTAGCCAGGAATATTAGTCCGAGCTCAGGTAAATGTCAGGAGTTCTTCCACAAACCCGCGTTTCTGGGTCATAATTGGACTGAGAGAGTTGCCTAAATGACAACGGACGTTTGCACAAAGTTAACTTAAGTGGGCTAAAAGTGTGCTGTGTGATAGAGGCGGTGGGGGAGGGAAATGTTAACGGCCTTTAAAATAGATTTTTTTTTTTCTTTATCAGGTCAACAAGCTCCTTAAAATAGGATACAATTTGTCTTACATAAAGCAGGATGGATGGAGCATCGGAATGAGAATAACAAGCCGTGGAGAAACGGGCGAGCGCGACACAACAATATATGCACACTCTGGTTTATCAGCAGTAAATAGCCAGTGCCATGTTCCCATGCTCCTTAATCATATTGATGCAAGTACACAAACACACACACACACACACACATTCTTTGGCTCTATCTTCCACAAGCAGTTGAAAACACACACACACACACGCACACACACACACGCGCACACACACACACCCCATTCACACATATTTTTTTCCCAGACCAAAGGAAGAGCTGACTGCAACATTTTTCTCCACTTCAAAAAAGTAGCCAGTGTCAAAATGATAAATGAGGGATCATGAGGGAGCGCGTGCATACTTACATTAGACTGCACAAGAGCTTCACCAGCCGCAGCGGCGCGGACACGCTCCCAGCTCCGCTCCCGAGGCCGCCGTCGGCACAGGGGGAGCCCAAACATGCAAATTACACGCCACCGCCCCCTCTGCCGCGATTAGCGACGTGAAATTACGATCAACGTTAACAATAATGTTTGCCACGCGGGGTGTGTGACCTGACAGTACGAGCGGCTGGATCAGAGGGAGGGGTGTAGGGGGCGTTGGGGTGGACGGGTGGTTGGGGGGGTGGTGGTGGTGGTGCTCCTCACACAGGTGTTGAGCTGCTAAAAGGTCGATTGCTAATTTCCCGGAGGTGAGTGCAGCTCACAGATGTGTGCGAAGAACATCTGATAGGCCTCCGTCTTCTGAATGCTGATGCAGGGGCAGTGTGGGGATATTTTATCTTCTTTTTTTTTTTTTTTTTCTCGGTTTTATAACATCATTTCAGCATCAGTTGCAAAATGGCGGGCGGGGAAGATTGATGGGCGGCGCAGGGCTGGTTAATATGCGTGATTGGAGTGGTACGCGGAGCGTGTGCCGCTTGTTGTTTGTTGTTGTTGTTGTTGTTGTTGTTGCCGAGAGAGTGATGACACGCGTACTGAAGAGACGCACAGGATTTACAGGATCAACATTAATTCCAATAAAGCAGATATTGACATCCAAGCATTTCTGACTGTCCGAGGTTTTTGTTTTTTTTCTTCTTTATAATGATTATAAATGTGCAGAGGACAACAAATCAACTTTTGCTTTGAATGTCTTGACATAATGACTTGGAATGTATGTCTGGTTCATGCAGCACGTGAGGACTTGATGGACTCACACGTATGTGGAGCTGGTAACTGCTTCTCTGTCCCGGCACTGGTGCTCGCTTCAGCTAATCCAATGCTAACTAACTAGTATACTGAAGGTAAAATCACGTTAATCAAATCACCTCACCATCACTTTGGCAACTTTAGCAACTTCTCCCATGTAGCTAACTACAGATAGCCACAATCAGAACAGGTACATGTGAGTGCACATAAAAAAAACCTGTGATTTTAACTGATCACATGGTGTAATAGCTACACCAGGGCAAATATTGATATTTTAAAGTCAACAGTCCCTGCTCAGTTTCACTCGCCGGGCGTCACTACTTCATGTCTCCTCACGGCGGCGCTGCTCAAATGAATGAGGAGAAACTTGGGGTTGGAAGTGACCTGGCTAAAGAAGAAGAGGGAGTTTACAGCGGGATGGCTACGTTAAGAGATGCTCCATCCACGTTACAATACATAGACTTTCTGCACTTTTAACGTTTCACATTCACGTTTTGTTTTCTTCAGTTCAGACAGATATCATGGTGCATCGCTAGAGGATTGTCTTGCAATGTTGATTGTCACAGAATCGTTGTTGGTATCGTGGACCATGTATCGTGTATCGCATTGTGATTCCCACCCCCCTACTGTGTAATGATGACAAAAACCATCATTATGCATGTTTATTTAAACATTCCCCCCTGGTATCAGCAGGTCTGTGAAGAATGAACCATGTGTTCCTGTTGGCATTTTGCTACAGCTACAGTTTCACCACAGACTGTTGGTCAAAATGGTCGTATCATCTTCCAGAAACTCCCGTTTTAAAGCCTTTTTTTGCATAGACGTTTTTTTTGCTTGCCATCAATCACACTTGCGTCCACTCATGTGAAACTACTATCATCTACTTCCCTTTAAAATGGGATCATAATGTAATTAACATCATGTTCTATTGAAGAAGAGCAGAAATGAGACCCCTGGTGGCTAACTACTTCCTGTGGGCTTCACTTTTCAAACTGGAAGGTTATATATGTTTATATAAACATCTTTTTTGACTTGTAAAAGGGAGAAAGAAGCATCTTTCCTTCCCAGAATTCGCCCTCAACCTCTGTCCCTGCACTGTGTAAGTTGCTTCCTGTTAAACTTTGTAGTTTCCCTCCCCCTTGTGTGTCTTTTAGGTGTGTGTGTTTTTTTTTTTACTTCCTGTCTCCGTTATTACCTTTGTGATCGTCTGCCTCACACTGACATGATTCACCTGTGTGTTATGAGTCTCACCTGTGTCTAAGATTCCTCCTCGGTGTATTCAGTTTGTAGGTTTGTTCTGTTCCTGCTCCCGTTTTCTACACCTCCTGTTCCTCTCTTCCTCCTCGTCTTCTCTTTGTTTTGTTTTTTTTGTTTAATTAAAGACTCCTTGTTCAAAATCTCAATCATGCCTTTGGGTTCTGTTGTTGTTCAACTGTGACCAGGATATTTGTTGCTCGTGTCGTCCGAGGATAGCCCATCGCCACCGCGGGACGTCAGACGCTTCGGCAAAGAGGAGCATTTCCAGCCATCGAATTAGCGATGTTAGTGTGATATACGTATTCAATAATTTAGGACGGCCCTCGACGGGTGTTTGAAATAAAAATTGAAACGGCCCTTGATAGGGAAACGTTCCCCCCCCCTCTCTCTGCTGTCGCACTTCTCCAGATAACAAAAGAAAAAGGAAAAGCCCTTGTGAAACTCCTGCACGGGCACAAGCCCTCGGATCAATTACAATGTAATTACAATAGCAGACAGAAATACAACCTGGGTCTGTGCTCTGTCTGCACTGATAACTGATAGATAAGCACCTGAGGGATGGCTGAGAGAAGCACCTGGGCCAGAAACACATCTCAATGCTGTCAATAAATTACTCTGCTGGGGCCGCTCTTTCCTGGGTAAGGCTACACGATCGGCGGGCATCAGCCACATCCCAACCTCCTGTGCAGTCCATCTAGCTGTCCGCTGGGAAAGACTAGTGAGGAGAAAAGAAGCAGTTTCGGATACTGCGGTAGAAAGAAAAGACTGGCTCTCCACCGCCACCAGCACCACCACCACCACCACCACCCCCGCTGCACCCTTGACTTTGTGCGAGCCCTTTGGTAACCCTGCAGCTTTCCAAAACTCTGATCAAAAAGCCTCCCGCTAATCGAGGAGCCACTCACAGCTCAAACGCGTGATGTTGCCGGTGACTCGAAGTCAAAAAGGGGGACGTGGACGCGGGAGAGAGCGCACAAAGACAAAGAGATCAGCGATAAGACAGAGGAGTGCACCCGTATCGACTGCTGTCAGTTAGGCGCATGTTAAGGAGTGTATTAAGGATTAGAGGGGATTAGTCATATCAGATCACTAGAGGGTTATCAGTGGTCGCAGCTCCACAACGAGGAGCTCCGGGGGCCGCTGTGAAACAAGCACTACACCATCCTTGTTTAAGTCTCAATATTAACCCATTAAGCCGGACGATTTACGAGTTTGGGAAAACAATTAAGCCCTGTGATTTTTATTAGGAGCTTGATTGAGTGCCTCCTCCGCCGCCCCCCCCTCCCTCCCCCCGGTGTCTCGGCACTACCAAAGTTTACCCCCTCCAGAGAGCGGAGGCCCCCGCTCCAAATATTGCCGTGATTTAGGATGCAAAACCAACACACATTAAAACAGCTCAGTGCTTATTCCACGCGCGCTTCCACACAAAACCAATTTAGTTTCCATTGATCGCTTTTCAAGCAATTAGATTTCCATTGATGGAAAAAGTAGAGGCTGCTTGTATGAGACGGGGAGGGTCAGTGGTTGGGCTCTGGGATTTGCACGTTTATTCAGGCTGTTTGACCACCTCCTCTAACCCCTGACAGATCCCTGGCTCCGGCCCTGCTTCCCCTCTACCCCCTTCCCAGTCCCCCCACCTTCCGGACAACGAATAATTCACCCGGCATGAAAAAATGCCTGGCGTCAGATTATATATCCGTCTTTATTTCCGATATTGCCTCTTTGTTTCTGCAAACTTGGCTGATTTTCTAAATTGTGGAGTATTGACTGTTTCAGGGCCTGACCAAGCGAGTCTGATGTAACACATTGGAGGTAATGATATCCCAGAGACGGGGAGAGGCAGTGGATGGGGCAGCACTGGACGGTGGCCAGGCTCTGTAACCATTAGTCTCCTCAGGAGCTGGAGTCTGTTCTGTTTGCAGAGTGGCAGAGCTCGCCCATCAGCACAGGAACGGTAACCCAACTCAACCAGTGAAACCACCAGAACCAGTCCCATGTGCCTGCCACAGACACGAATGCCATCACTTCCTTTCATAAAACCAAGGTCATTGCTCGTCTTTCTCGACAAAATAAACAAACTAGAGGGAAAAAAAGTCAAAGTACCCAAGTGAAAGTTAAAGTATTTAGAAGTCTGCAAACTTCCAAGTCTAAGTCACATAAGTCATCAGTAGTGTTTCATGTGCTGGAACCTCCACTAATCTAATTGTCTTTTACAATAAGACAGACGTTCTTCCAACTGCAAACTGGAGTTTGTAATGCACTCACTCTCCTGCACCAAAGTCAATAAAGAAAAATCAAAGTTTTTTTTTAGCTCACAGCAACTTACTACTTCTACCTTTGTTTGGTATATTTGTGTCACTTATTTCAAGCTGAAACAAAGGATTTTTAAAGCTTACATTTATTAAATAACAATGACTTTTGGTGCTGAAGAAGGGAAAAGTGACTGAAACTTCAGTTTGCAGTCAAAAGTCTATCTAACAGTGAGACAACACAGCACACAATATGATAGACTGGAGCAGGTGATAAAATAACTTAAGACTTAGTGGTATCCACTGGTGAGAGTGCACTTCATAACAAGTGGAAGACTCCTCCCATTCTCAAACATATCAGGAAGCTATGGTGACCTCAACATACCCGACAGGACGTCGTTTAGCATCGTCTTTCAAAGTAAACGCACGCGATGGCAGCCTTCTTAAAGCAAGGACTTCACCTAAAGCCTACATACAAGGCTATGAAAGCCATAACAACTTTTATTTTTAAGCATTTATCCATGTAGATTTGAACACACTGTACCTTTAAGTGTCTAAAAATCTGTTTTCCATTGTGTCGGCGAGAGTGTGTGTGTGTCAACCAGAAACCTTAACCTTAAACTGTCACATGTCTGCTTTTCGAAAAAGCGAATGACTCAATATTTAAAAAAAAGGTTGTGAGAGGGTGAAGGCGGTGAAACGAAAATTCCGAGGTATCAAACAAGAAACACTGCATGCCATTAATGTGAAAGTAGGGTGTAATTCCCAGCATGCTCCCCGAGGAAATCCACCGTTCACTGAGCCGCCGGGGGATTTGACAAATGCCTTTCTCAAACACCAGCAAAGGAGACAAATGTTGCATTTAAACAGAAATACTTAATTTCCGCTTTTGGTGACTTGGAGCAGATATCATTAATCAACAAGAGGCCTACCACGCTCGGTGAGCCTGCTAAGAACCAGATGATCGCCCTCTTCCACTCAATCCATCAAGTATGATTGGAGAAAGAAAAGGTTCAAAAATTTTGAGTTGCACCCACGCGGGAAGAGTAATTACCCTCGTGCCAGGCACTGAGGTGTTGTGGTGACACCTCGACCCTCTGTTTATCACGCGTCAGATCACTCACGAGCGTGTCAGCGACGCGCGACAACAACCCAGCGCCTCCACCTATGCTGTGCGTCCTCTGCTTCACCCGCAGACAAATATGACAACGGGCGGCGTCCTGAACTTTTAACGAGCAAACTTATCTCGGTAACGTGGAGGAAAGAAAAAAAACACACACTTTTCTGTTAAGACAAAGGAAGTCGCTGGGCCGTGAAGGACGGGACAGGACGGCGTCTCGGCTCCGTCTCTCAGCTGCAATCTGTTGATTTGTGTCGTCATCTTTGCCCGATCACGTCAACCAATCGTCGCGCCTCACAGGGAAATTACTCACTGTCTACTTCGTGATATTATGCATCAGGAATATATATATATATTTTTCTCCATTTCAAAGGTGCTACGTGCAGCATTTTGAACATTAATGCATCATTGTCAAATTAATTGTGATGCATTTGTTTACCTCATTTTTTAAACAAATGAGACCATTACAGCCTCAAGATCGTGCCACTAAAAGCGTGTGTGTAGCGGCGGCTGCGGCGGCTGCGGCGGCTGCGGCGGCTGCGGCTCTGAAACTCTGCACCGGCGTTTGCTTCTCATTGACGATGAGGAATTTGTCGACGGTAATTTATTGATGAAGCATCTCTGGGTTTTACTTAGTGGAAGTGATGGAAATAAAAGGTGATTGAAGGTAAAAAAAAAACCACAGACACTCCTTTATGAATCTTTTTTTTCCACTTGTTCACCTTAGACTCGAGACTAAGGGCCCTCGGGCAAAAGGGATCTGGGGATGTGCACTGAAAACCCCTTAACAAGGTTTCCTTTTTGTTTCTTTAGCTGTATTCAGACGGGATTAGTTTTACCTGGAGAGGTTTTTTAGTCCCGCCCAAATGTGCCATGTCAGTAATCATCACCAGACGATGTCAATAAAGATTACGCCCACTTTTACTTGAGGTAAAAAGGTCCGGAAAAAACATGTTCTTAAATATTCTGTTATATGCTGTTTACAGGTAGTTTTCCGTGGACTTTCAAGCATGAGTCTGTGGCAAAACTCGGGTGTTTTTGGCACATGACAAACATCATGTCGAACCAAAAGAAGGTTGAAAGAACTTGTCAGAAGTACAGGACTTGTCATGGCTTTACGTTGCTTTTAGGTGCCTATAGTTACATAAGCACCAATGAAATCAAGCAGTAGGCTCCTCAGTTAACATGAATTTGACTTAACATGATTGACCCCTCCTACTTTTGGTAGTTCTACTGAGATTTCTTATCCTGTGGTAAAATGACATTACTCCACTTACCCGTGTAAGACTAATCCTGTCTGAATCTTGCTTTTGTCGAACTCCTGAACGATAAGTGTGTTCATGGTTCATAACTTTCCCAAATTATGGAGCACATTTGGTACCAATCTAGAGGTATAGGACCTTGATTTGGGGTTACGTAGCCAATCATTGAGTTTAAAATGATAGTTCCCTTTTTTATTTTTTTTTATTAAAGTGTAGTTGTTTAGGTAATGATACACTCAGTGCTCACGGAGCCCTTTGTGCCCGCTGCTGACGCCCTGCACCGGGAACCAGCACATGACAGGTGTGGTTGTATGTTATATGATGATGAGCTTACCAAAAAAAGCTAAAAAACTAACAAAAATCACAAAATGTTTTGTTTTCTGCTGCAAGACGAAAGTAATCAGTAAATGCAAGTTTATAAACATCAAATGGAAATATAATGGGGGAACAGGATGAGCTGCCTCTGTAAACACCAGACTTTGTGGTTAAACTACAGTTTTCCCCAGAAAAGTTAACTTTTCCCCATCAGTTTTTGAATTCAGCTTTGACCTGTTTGCTCATATTTATTTATTTATTGATTTATTTATTTATTTATTTATTTTGGAGAATAAAAACTCACTCAAAAAATAATTAGGTCTCCGTTCAAAGACAACATTCACTCGCCAATTTTCTCAGCGATGGCCTCGTTCATTTGCGGTAATTACACCAATTTCTTAAAATGAAGGTGGTTAATGTTTTTTAAGCGACACTTTAAAAAAAAGGGAGACGCAGAGTTGCCGTTAATGAAGGTGAAAGTTTTGTCAAATCTATGGACAAATTTAAAGAGAGGGGAGTTGCATTTTTTTTTGTTTTTTCTTTTTTTGGGGTGTGAGGAGTCGAGGACGAGGCAATAACAGTAAAAAGCAAACAGGCTGCTGCCTTTGCACCACTGGCTCCTTTGCCTCCCTAGTGATACATGCCAGAGATAACAGCTTAATTTCAACCTCAGCACTTTTTACTGCACTGTCCGAGACGTTCACTGCATCAGTTCATCATTGTACCGCCATGCTAGTCACTCTCCACTGCGACAACTCCCCAATTTTGTATTTATTTTTTATTTTGTCCTCCCTGTGCAGGAAGCTTTCAGGAATGAGTGTGTGTGTGTGTGTGTGTGGGGGCGTGCGATTTAGCTCGCCCCGCCCTCCTCTGATGGCTTCAGTCGTGGGAGACTGTGGCGGTGGCCTGTTTGTTTCGCAGAGAACAGGTCACAGGGCAGACTTTTGATTGAATCCCCCACACTGTGACGAGTGGAAAAGGGGCAGAAAGCATTCAATTTCTGTTTTGTTTTGGGTTTTTTTTTTGCTGCAGAGGCTCTTCTTTCTGCAAAAACATTTCCTCCTCTTACTTTGAAAAGCAGGTGCTGGAGCTACTTCAACAGTCTGACATGAGAAGAAGAAGCAAACAAAAAAAAACCAAAACACACAAACACAGGAGATCCACTGACTTGAGTCCAAAAAAAAAGTTGTTTTCCATCTATTTAATTATAAATTAGCTTCTTTAATGTCTCAAATAATCAGTTATTAGGGCTTAAGAAATGTTAATTCACAGAAAGAAAGCTTTCAAAGCTTCAATTTTTAATAAATCAACCAAATATTATATGTTTGCATCTTTTTCAAAGATAAATTAGAATTGTGATATTTGACTGAATCTGAATTGAACCACACAAGCGAGTAATGGGGGTTGGGTGCCTTGCTCAGGGGCATCTCAGTCCTTGACCTATCCTGGGAATTGAACCAGAAACCCTCCGGTTATAAGCCATGACAATTCCATTTCCACTTAGTCACTAGAAATGTCTGTTACAAGCAAATGTCAATCAAGTTCGCGTGACTCATGTAGTGTTTTCGATCTCGTGTCGCCCGGTGACATTCCCGCCCACTGCACACAGGAAGTCATCTCTTTTATAAAACTCTCTTAAGACAGACGGAGGCAACATCGCAGTAAAGAAGCGTCCGCGTAAAGTTTGAGACGTGAATTCCACGGCTCGTTCGGTAGGTTTTTTTTACAGGATAGATGCCTCTTGACTCCGCCCCCTGCTGCGCTCGGTCAAGGCTGATAGTTTTGCGTCACAGAGCCTGTTTTGAGATGAAGGACGCAGTGAACACAACATGTTTCTGTTTATAAAGACCAAACATCGGCAGATTAATATCAACAACAAACAATTATTTTGTAATCGATCAATCTGTCGATTATTTTCTCGAGTAATCGTTTGGTCCGTAAAATGTCAGAAAACGTTAAAAAAAAACGTTGATCAGTGTTTGTCAAACTTGGAAATGATGATGTGCTCGAAAGTCTTGTTTTTGTCCACAAAACAAAACAATTCACTTTTAATGTTATTTGTTATACGGCGCAAAGAATATTTAAGAAGCTGAAACAATCAGAAAAAAAAAACTATAGAAGAAAAACCTGAGAAAACTAAGTAATGCTTCTATACTTAAAGGCCCACACTGGTGCCATTAACTTAGACGCTGCTCGCGGCCGTGAGGGAGGATTTATAAAGAGATAACGCAGACGTGACTCTGCTGAGAGTCGACATGTCAGCTCCCAGATCATAAACACGTGTGTTTCTGCTAAATTTAATTGCTAAATTGTTTATGGTTTAAAAGGCGTACACGGCCCGGCGAGCACGCAGCGCGGCGCGGTGAATAAAAACAACCTATCGAGACAATTCTCAAAAGCAATTAGCGTCGAAATTTAAAATGTGCTAAGACAGATTACAGTCGGTGCAAATCCTCCTGTCAATTTGCATTTCCGTCGTCATGCATGCTCGCCGGGAGACGCCGCCGCCGCCGCCGCTGCTGCACATCACAGAGGGATTTCCCCTGGAATAAAAAAAAGTGACCCTGCGTGGCACTGACAGCACGGTCAGCGTGCCGCGCTGTTATTAACACTGACGGAGGGAGAGGTCAGACACGAGGCCGCCCGGAGCGCCGGGGACAGCGAGGGGGATCGGGGATCCACAGCGCCCGGGGCGTCACGGTGAGAGAGCGGCCCACGTTACACGTCACCTCCATCTGTGGGGGGGCTGTCGAGGTCAGCGTTTAAAAGAGCAAGCATGAGTGGAATATAAGAGAGAAAATATGCTTCATTTTTTCTTTCCCTCCCATTTCAACATAAAATATGTAACCATTTTGCATTAAGAATAATAATTTGTGTACATAAACGCTCTTTAAATGCACAGAAATATGTGTTAATGTTCAAGATAACGCACGGTTTCTGCTGGAACTTCCAATGTAAACTACTAGATATCCAGTGTATCGTGTGAATTCATCACTAATGTTCGTCACCCGTAAAATGCTATAACCAAAAGAGATGGTAACATCGCCCATGATCCCAATCTGCTTCCCCATGCAATAAAACTGTGGTGTGTGTACCACCAGTGGTACGCCAGCTTCCTTTGGTGGTTTGGGAGGAGAATCAGAAATCCTGTTTTTAAGTTTTCATTTATAATAAATGAAATAATAATAATAATAATAATTTGAGTCACCTTATCTCTCACTCCATCTCAAGCTAATGTCACTTTACGTCAGTGTGTGTGATGTATGTGTGAGGAAGAGGAGGAGGAGGAGGAGGATGAGAGAGCAAATGATCTCATATGGGAATAAATCTGCCTCTGTACACCACTGTATTTCAACGTTGGTGATAACTTCCTGTTTGAATGTTTAACTGTTACAGTTACACAAGAAAAAATTCTGATTATTTTTTACACTAAATAGAAATAATAATAACAATGTAATGGCAGATTTAAGTCGCATTTCTTCCGATATCTCTATCCCAGTAAGTCAGCTGCTAAGTTTAAATATATTTATGCGATTAACAGACAGATGTTTCTTGTATTTATAGATTGAGAAAATACATATTTGTGCATTTAAAGCTGCAGTATGTAACCTTTGGTCATTTTGTTGTTGTTGTTGTTGCTATTCTTCTGCTTCTGTTCAGAAATCATGTAACATTATTATTATTATTATTATTATTATTATTATTACGCTGTGTTCTTTTATCTGTAAACGGGCCCTGTCAAGCAATACTATCAGACCTGACTGAGGGAGCGTTTGTGTGTATACAGCAGCAGAGTAGGGGCAGGCTGCTGAACTTCCGGGGTTTTTTTTTTGAGCAGTACTTTTTTGTGGATGCTTTCTTCATGTTTTCAATCATCTTCCCAAACTGCAGTCGTCTCACTTTCTTACACAATCTGTCTTGACTTCCTGTGAGTGGTGCTACAGGGATGTAGCTGGGTGACATGAAATCTACAGGTAACAGGTCTTTAATTTAATTTAAAAGTTTGAGTGAGTCGCTGCGTCCTTTTCTGTTATTATGAGAGCAGATTCCCTCCCTCTTAAAGCTCACGTGTGTCTCCACATGAGTAATGACTTAAAAAGAACCCTGCTATCCTTCACCTTCACATATGCCACTTATGTGTCTCCACTTATCCACAGGGAGAGGAAAAAAAAAAAGAAAAATCAAATGTGCTTTTTATCATGTGTCATGAACAAACCACGCCGTCAAATAAAGAAATATACTGTCAAATGTTGTAATTACACGGCGCCGCGTACGTATATATATCTGCACCTCGTACGGCCGGAGGCTGCCGGCGCGGTCTGATATTCCAGCTTTATCATATTTTAGTTTTATTTGAGGACAGTGGCAGCGCCGTGCCTCCAGTCAGCCATAATTGAAATGAGGAGGGGAGGAAAGATGTAGAGGCCACGGCAACCGCACCCCCCTCCCCCCCACTGCACCACCACATGCCCACCCCACCCAACTCCTTGTAATCAAGCCCTCAGTCCTGTGTGTGCTTTGCCGATTCTTCAAAGTGAAATATCGTCACAATCTCTGCAGTGATATGCTGCCGCGTCCTCCTCATGCCACAGCCTGTGGATAATTAGGCATGTAGGAGGAGTGTGTGTGTGTGCTTTTCTACCCACAACAGGCACACATGCCCACAAACGAGGGGGCCCTCGTTTGCACGCAAGTCCACTGGACGCGTTCAATTAAAGTCATGATCGCGCACATGACAACGTGCTGCTGCTCGGGCGACGACGTCAGCGCTGGACGAGAGACGCTGGCTGTACGTGCAGGTCGAAGGAGTGAAAAGCTGGAGTGGAGGGAGAAGGGAGGAGGGAGGAGGAGGATAGAGGGGGAGGGGACTCATGGGAGAAGTTGATGTATGATCCCCAGTGGCCGAGCTGGTTTGAAGCGTGGAGCTGGGCAGGTGATTCGCAGGCGCCGGCTCTTTAAACAGCGTAATGAAGCAGAGCGGACGCTGCCCCTCAAACCCCCCACCACACCCCACCCCACTGTCCCCCACCACCGACACCATCAACCACACCTCTGTCTGCAGGGATATCGTTTATCGACACTCGCTGAAGTCGTGTCAATATCAAGCGAATTGAATTTAGCCAAACACAGTTTCGTCTTACACTTGGCTGTTCCAGGTCTTATTAAGGGGACACTTTCAGGCTTTGGATGCAAGAGGACACAGATTTTAGCCCCTTTAACAGTTGGGAGGGTTTTTAGTCTTATATTGAATACACTACCATTTGTACAAGTGTTAAAAGTGTTATTTTGCTTTACAGAGGCCACCATCTTGTGCCAACAGCAGAAGTTTACGTCAGAGACAGAACAACAGCGTCCTTTCTGGTATGAGAAGGCCACAGTTGCCTGACACACTTGAAAAAGGGAGACGGAGTCTAGTCCAGAGTCCAGAATTAGTGACATCTAATGGTGAGACTGCACATTGTGACAAACTCCTTCATTTCCTAAGCTTTTCAGGGGAAAAAACTTATTTTATTTAATTGCTCAAACTGAAATCTAGGTCAACAATATGTTAAGTATATGGTCATCACTTTATCTCATCATTGGACAGTCTTTTCTGACTGGAAAATGAAGTTTATAAACCACTCACTCCTTCACAAACAACTCCATCAAGAAAATCATCAATTTTAAGCTCGCAGGGACACAGGAGCCGCTGGTCTCCCGCTGCCTCGTGTGGTCATGTGATAAAGTTTGTGTCACTGAGGTAACTCCAAATGAAAGGATTTGAAACATCCAAGTCACAAAATAACACATCTGAACTAAGTGATGGAAGCAGCATTTGGAGTGTGCTGTGTTCTAAAATCGCAGAGTTCCTCGATGGACTTTGGTGCAATGGAGTAAGTGGTTTAAAAACCTCAAACAGTAAGAATCATTTATTTTACACAGACACAATCATGTCACTCCAACAGGTAGAGACACATATAAGCGCAGGGAGGTGCTGATGCATGGTGGTTAAAAAAAAAAAGTGTGAGAAACAGAAGCACAAGATGTATTTACATAAAAATAAAAAAAAGAGAAGAAGAAGAAGAGAGCAGACCGAAACTGGTCCTCATGCACAATTTACTGCACGTCTATTTGCAGCCGCACGTCTATAACACTGCAGGACGACTGGAGCAAGAAACAAAGACAAGGGGGCAAACGGGGGAGGGAGGGAGGGAGAGAGAGAGAGAGAGAGAGAGAGAGAGCGTTTCATTGCTGCTGATAATATATAAATGCATGCACACATGGATGCTGCTCGTAAATGAATAAACACATACATCAATTTCAAAAATCCAACACATTTGAATTTCAAATGCAGCAGCTTCTCCCCCCTCTTTTTTTCCTCCTCCTCTTCTTCTTCTTCTCCTTTTTTTTTAACGATATGTCTCATTTCTCTTGCTGAGATATAAAAAGGGGGCGAGGGCTGCGGGGAGTAAAAAAAAATTAGAGGGGCGGGAGAGAACAAATGTGGTATGGAATTTGGGGGATTATGTATGTGGTTTGTGCGTTTCCCCTCCCGCTTAAATCAAACGCGTGGCCCTCGGCTTGTTGCCGGTGACAGGTTCAGTGTTTCTAGACTTCTCTCCACCCCCTTTTTAGCGACAGTCCTGAATTGTGAGGGGGGGGGGGGGGGGGGGGGGGGGCGGCTTCTGGTGGAGGGTGAATTAAATAGTCACTCTCTCTCCCTCTCTCTCTCTCTTGCACTTTCTCTTTTTTTCAGTGGCGTTTAAAATCAATTCATTCAGTGGACTGCTGACACAGCCCGGCCCAGAGAGCCCAGGATTTATGGCTCCCTCTAATGGGCATGCTCTGAACCAAAGCCCTGCCGTCAGCACAATTCTGCCAGCCACCCGTCCGCCTCACTCCCTCACTCCATCTCGCTTTTAAAGACGCAGGCACCCCCTCCTACTCCTCCCTCCTCCCGCTGCTCCTCCTCCTCCTCCTCACCCCTCCAGTGTTGGCAGAATGGCCTTGGAAACAGACCCAGGGTCCTGAAAATGTATAAATCCACTGTAACACAATACCAAAGAAAAGAAAAGGAAAGAAGCACTGTGTGCCACTAGTCATCTTCAATCTCTTACATTTTTGTTGTTAAATATCTGGACAATTTGATTCACCACGACACCAGGATCATGTTCTCACCGCATTACGGTTAAACCAGCGTTGACCCGAAATCTCAACATAAATAAAACATATACACACACATATATATATATATATATATATACATATATATATATATATATATATATACATACATATAGTGTATTATATAAGTATATAAGTGTGTTATATAACACTAAATAGCAGTTTTAAGGGAAGGTACATATTTGTACTTAAGGTGACGGATGTGAGGTTTTTTTAAAGGTTGCATAAGAAAAGGTTAAATTACAACTCAAGATTTTAAAACATAACATTGCAATTTAATAAAAGATTCATTATAAATGTAGAAATGTTGGGGATGTTGCATTTAAGCGTGTTTATTCTGCCAGTGTTGTTGGTTACTCATTTTTTGTTGAAAAATCTGGTTGATTTATTTTGAATGATCAGGTTTGATGTTTAAAGAAAATTAATCCACAGAAAGTGAAATATGTATGTGTTATATAACATTAAATAGCAGTTTTGTGGGAGTGGACATTTTTTGCACTTAAGGTGATGGATGTGAGGTTTTTTTTAAAGAATGCATAAAAAAGGTTAAATAACAACTCAAGATCCATTTAGAGACTGAAAATGTGACGTGTTTTCATATTTCAGCGTGTGGCAAACAAAAGATTCCACTTCAATCTTTAAATGTAACACACAATAAAAGAGGTTAAATAAGAGACAGAGAGAGAAGTGAAGTGTTAGATCAGCTCAGGACATTAGCATTCTACTGTACTGCCTCTTTAAATAAGTTAATATTTGTTTCCTGACATCTCGCGCGGGGGGTGAAATATTACATATTTGATCCTGTAAATATTCTCGCATGGTAATGAGTGAAATCCAGGCTGAAGCGCCCGGCTCCTTCCACTCCTCTCTGATTATTTAAGTGCAAGAAGGAAGAGAAAGTGCTCCACACTGTCAGCTGCAGTTTAAAACACAAATTGAATGTGCCGTCCAGTGTTGTTGGCAGACGCTTGCTGTTCGACGTTTCCTTATGATCATTAAAAATCTGGGCAAAGCTTTTCACTAACAAGTGGTGCTTCCCACAGCAGTATATAATATCTCTCTATCCATTACCCGGCCTGAGTAGTGGGTGCTTCCTGAGGTCTTTGGAGCATATACTGTACTTATATATATAAGTATATAAGTATATATATACACATATACATACATATGTGTGTATATATATATATATATATGTATATATTCATATATTCATAACCAAGTCACACGATCTGAGACAATTTATGGTACAAGAAGGGGGGGGGGGGGAGGAAGAAGAAAAAACTGTGATTGAAAACACTCGCCTATGAACTCAGCCGGTGTAAAGACGTATAAAAAAAGGATCATGGCCTGGAATTGCGACGACAACGTGAAGTCGCGACTGTGCAACACTTGATTTGAGCGAGTCTCTCTACCGCCTGAGTGAGTGTAGTGGCTTCTGTGTTGTATTTATGTCCGTGTGCACTCAGGGGGGGGAAATAGAATGAAATAAAATAAAATGAATAAATAAATAAATAAATAAATAAATAAATGCTTTGCTGCCGTTAACCCTGTTATGTCCTCAGGCAGGCGGCTAATTTGCAGACAAATACGGACCTTTACTTGCAGCCCCAGAGCCTCTAATGTACATCCTTCTCCATATCCGCGCGCTGCTCCGCAGCCCTGTCAAAGAGTTACGGGCCCTGAATTAGCCTCCCATTACAGCAGAGCTCCAGCTCCCGCTAAAGTTAACCATAACTGACCATTAGGCGTCGCTTCATTATAAAGCCATGCATGTAAAATCAAGCCGCGGTCCCACGGCCGTCACATCCAATTTCAAAATACAACCCCCCGACCGACTCCCAGAACCTCCATCCTTCTCTCTCACCCCAGTCCAGCCTCCTCTGTGTTTCATAAAATATGATCTGATTAAAATAGATTACACACCTTGTTAGCGGAGCGTTTCATATTTGATACCGTGGCGCTTTAAGACCGACCGCCTCCTCCATGATTCAGGGAGACTGCGGCCTTGTTGTCTGGCCTATTTTGTTTAATAAGCTGCACCACATCAGCGGGGCCTTTTAAGTGAACACGCTCTCCCGGAGCAAAGGCAAAGGCAAAGGCAAGAAAAAAAGAAAAAAAATCAATAATACTCACACACACCTGTACAAAATAAATACATTAAAAAAAAATGACAGCCAAGGATGAGGGGAGGACAGCAGCAGAATAAGCAGCAGCAGCAACAACATGATGTGGAATCCAGAACAAGAAGCGGCTTTTACGTGAATAAATGGATGGAGCCTTCCTGTTTGGGTAGTGAAGCCTGGGGAAGTAGCAGTAGGTACCACCAGGGGGCGAAAATAAAGAACTCCACTTGAATTTGTAACGCAAGAAAACAGAAGAACATAGACGATAAATCGTGAATCTTGAGGTTTCAAAAAAGGGTTTATGGTTTTGCAACCGTAAGCCCTATTCAGGCGGGATTCATTTTACAAGTGGAGTTGGAGTAATGTCATTTCACCACAGGACATTTGTAATGTTAATAGACAATTTGCACGAGGATAAGAAATCTCAGTAAATCTACCATGACCAGTGGGAGGAATCACCGTCACCTCCTGTCACCACGTCTGGTGCTTACTACGCACTTTTCACACGTGAAGCTAATCCTGGCCGTAAAGAGCTTTAGAAGATGCACTTCTTATATGGCATCTATGGAGCGTTTCCATGCACAGTTATATTGAGATAATGTTTATTACATTAGTGTCTGACTCTAGGTTGCTACACTAGGTGGTCATTATCAGTTTCCAGTTGATGTTACATCACAGACGAAAACAATTGTAGCTGAAGGCTAGTTTTTAGCATGTCAAAGTCTTCCGACCATCTGCTAACTTCAGAATATCGATTTCTTTAAGTTGATTCAGTCTCCTCGTCAGTCCAAAAACGCACCAGTCTGGATTTATCCATGTTTTTTTATCTCTGTTGTCGCCACTTTTTCTATTATATCCAGGTCAAAGTTCGCGGGGGGCGGGAACTGAGGAACAGCTGCTTTATTGTACACATGCAGCAGTAATTTCAACTCCCCATTTCAAAGTATTATGGGTATAGGTAGTCTGACTTTGTGACTAACCTGTTTTCAAGTGCTCTTTTATTCAGACTAACACAATAATTGGATTTTTCTCTCCCAACACCATGAAAACATCTTGGGTGTCTCGGTCATGAGAGACTACAGTATGTAAATGAGATATTACAAACGCAGAGGAGAAAGGCAGAAAGTGTGTTTGAGGGTAAATGAATTCATTATAATCCTCACCTCATCTGCTGACTGATGGAGGACTTTGTGTGTGTGTGTGTGTGTGTGTGTGTTCCCTCTGACTGTACTCGGGGAGCTCGGATGTGGGGAATAATAACTACTCACATCGCCTTAAAATGAAAATGACACTCCCCCCATTTACCGCGAACAAAGTCCATGTAAGAGGCTAAAATGTAATACTGCGCTTGAGGAATGTAATTATCATTTAGCGAGTCAGTGAGTGACGGGGCCCGAACCGCATGAAAAACTCATTTTCATTTTTCTTATTATATCGTGATTATATAAACATTCTTAACCAGTGGCCACAGCAGCGGCAAATTACTGCAAATTAGCCCCATATTGCCGTTTTCTTTCGGTGACAGTAAAATGAACAAGCACTACAAACTCAAAAGCATTTATTCCATAAATCAGGCCCAAACCACCGCTGCACCTGTTGAGAATGTAAATAGCTGCGTCTGTTTGATTAAACTCTTACATCCAAACATTTGAAGAGCACTTTCCCTCCTTTTTTTTTTTCTTTCTTTTAGCTGTTTATCCGTCTGTTTTTCTTCTCTGTTAAGTTCACTCTCTCCTCCTACACCAGCGCCGCAACCGGAGTTTCAATGGGCGGTGACGGGGGAGACATAACACCCACCAGCTATACGTGGGGGCACGGGAGGTCCATCATTACCGAGCCACAGTGGTGATCACGGCAATAATATAGAACTATAACCGAGCAATTAGACTAATGGAAATCGTCCCTATTCCTCTTGGCGCGCTGCAGTGAGACGCGCCGCGTGCGCCGCGGGCCCCCCCTGGAGATGAGGCTGGAGATGTGAAGTGGAGAAGAGGTAATGGCGGAGGACCATTGATCCTTGCCGCCACCTGCTATATGGCTCCGCCGAGGATGGGTGGGGAAGCAGAGGCCTCCATCTGGGGAGAGATCGTGCCGGCTCCTGGGCTCTCAGGCATATGGATAAGAGTCTTTCTCTAGTCTTCCGCTACTTAACCAGCACACATTAGTGCACAATATGGCCGGATAGGGGAGAGCGAGGCGCGCATACATACTGACTTTATTACAGCGAGGGCACATTCGCAGCGAGAGGGCGTGAAGACGCTTTCCCTCAGACTCTGGAAGCGTTTGGCTCCTCGGGAACAGGAAACACTCACGTAAACACACAGGACGATGTGAGTCACACTTCCACACGAAGCAGATGGACGTGCTCCTCTCAGGACAAAGAACGGTGTCAAAAAAGTATTTATATTTAACTAGGGCTTGCTATTAAATTCCTGATTTGAATCTATCCAGGGCTGCAACTCACGATTATTTTCAATATCTAATTATTTTCTCGATGAATCTATTAGTTGTTTGGTCCAGAAAATGTTAAAAAAAAGGTTCACCAGTGTTTCCCAAACCTAGAAATCAGGGGTCTCAAACTAGTGTCTAGTCTAGCTTCAAATACTTATATTTATGATGATATTTCACCTAATTTCTTAATAAAAGTGGTGGACCGCATGCAATTGATTAGGGGGCTACATGTGGCCCACGGGGCCTCTGCTATAACTCATGACGTTCTCAAATGTCTTGATATTTCCAAAATGAATCCGTTTTAATTGATTCCTTTGTTATACGGCACAAAGAAAACAGAAAATATTCACATTTAAGATGCCGAAAAAGATAATAATTGTTTTCCACATTGATTCATTTACATATGTTTCACGTTCCATACCATCTTTGCTTAGCTATAAATGGGATTTTCGAACTAATGTTGCAAATGGTAGAAAATGTGCATCTTTCAAACCTGGTGCATCATTAAAAAATGTAAAAATGTACCTCAAAATGTTACAATAATACACTTTAGATCTAATAGGACCACACAGTGTGACTCTACATACATTTGTAGGTGATTATTCAAACGTGAGCCTTTACAAACCCATGGAAATTCCACATATACAGCCTAGAAGCACAATTTGTCCAGCAGAAGGCGCTGTGAGCTCCTGAGCAATCACGACAGTAAACTTCTGAAAAGCAACATGAGGAAGAACTTCTGATTCTGACACCAAAACATAAATATATGGCCTGTGCTGTTAGCTAAAGGTCAAAAGGTCAAAGCATAGCAGGTGCTTTGTAAAAGTCTTTGTAACCAAGGATACAGGAAGTTGCAAACAATAAAAGACTGATGAAGATCAACAGGAATCAGAGAATCTTTTTTTTTTCCCCACTCAGACATTACAGACTTCCCATATCAATCTGTAACACCTGGGCCACACCCACTGCAGAGCGAACCCACAGCTAAAGTCACACGTAATGGCAGAAGCACCATTCCACCACCACACACCACACACTCTGTGCATCTTTGCTTGTACATGTCGGCGCATGAAATAAATAGAAAACCTCCTTTTTGATCCCTTTCTCTCTCTACGACACAGGTCTGCGCGTGTCATCGTCTCTCCCTCAGTACAAATGACAGTAAACTGAATAAATAATCAGCAAAACCCAAAAACAGCAACAAAATTGGTCAGAAAGAGACATTTATAAAGAATTAAGTGTGTTTGTTTTCTGCTGTTCTAGCTGTGAACAGAAAAAATAAATAAAATAGGTAACACTTTAAACATTAAAGTACAGAAACAATAACATTAATGGGGAAATGTGGTAATTATTATTATTACCAATCTACTAGCTTTGATATTGCTTAGGAAATGAATGGCATATTGTCCTCTTATTACCACACTATTACTGCAACAGAAATAGGACTATTTATTGACATGATCACTGTTTTAAAACAAAGGTGTTACTGTACTGTAATGTAAATAATATATAGTATATATAATTAATATTGATAATGAGGTATAAGAAAATCGTGTTGGTCTGCGTTACCTGTCTACAAAACTCAACCACAGCCTGAAAAATTCAGTTTTGGATACATAAACCAGACTCTGGGATAATTATTAATATTAAGGTATGGATGGAATTTCACCTGAAGTTTTGCTCGACTCTCGCAGCAGAAAACAGACATTTTGACTCCGAGCATCAGTTCAGGCTTTGTGAACCCAAACAACACAAAATCAAAAAAGGTGAAAACAAAGTTTCTCCGACAGAAGAAGAAGAAGAAGAAGAAAAAAAAGAAAAGCTGTAGTTAGTCGTAGTGAGCCAGTGAGACTCAAACAAACAGAAAACAGACTGACCTGCCCAGCTGGGGGTCTCCATGTACAGGTAAAGCCGGTCGGGCTGAAGCTGGGTCACTCGACTCACTGCTGCTGCCACAGGGACGGATGAACTCTGCAGAACAATAGACACAAAAGAAAAAGCTATTAAAACACTTTCTGCAGTTGAAAAAGCTGAAGAAAGTTCATTTACAAGTGCGATGCTTTCAGATACTGGAATTTTCTGTTGTACATTTGCTTTTCTTTTCAGTCCAAAACAGAGCCGTTAGTTGGGTAAGAGGCAGTAGATGTTTCCTCGTGTCTGAGGAGACTGCTCAACCATCTTGAGTCTCCTCGGAAAAGAAATGAAGAGGGACGATCCTCAGAGATGAGGACATGCAGAAACCAGAAGCTGAAAACTGAGTTTCTGAAGTTCACACCAATTTGTGGGTTTCAAAAGGTCTTAGCTGTCACTGGTTGTAAATTTCATAAACTCAGTTTCCACCAAGTTTATTTCAATTCAGTGTGTTCGCTGCACAATAGGATGGAGGGTTGATGAGAGCCGCTGCGACTGAGCGTGCCGCCACCAGTGACCAACCTGACCCAATGTGTCAGATGGTGGGAGGGATTCGAAGACTGGGAATCAAACCCACAACCTTCTTGTTGTGAGGCAACAGTGCTAGCCACCATGCAAAACAACTGTTCTGTAACTTCCCACGGTTTGGTGCCCTTCTGTTGAGGTATCAAGCACAGTTGTCGGGTACTGCTAGAGGGTGGAGCTAGAAACATTGCACCGCCTTCAGGAAATTGGCACAAAAAATCTACAATGTACCATGTTTAATTATACCGTGTTTGCAACTAGTTCCCAATAAAATGTCTGTACTCGGCAATGATCACTGTGTTTCACTGACACTGACTACAGTGTGTCCTTCTGCTGTGACGTCACACCGTTTGTTATTTGCTACAACCATGCTACCATGTGACACGCTATTAGTATTTCAGAAACCTCTAATCCTGGGACTGGGATTTTGGTTTGTAGAGAACTGACCGAGAACAAGAAGCTGCACACAGGACAGGAAGTGATCTGTTTCATGTCAAGACAGACGGAGGCAACAGCAACATCGCACTAGTAAAGTGAGACGACCGCAAAACTGCAAAGTTTCACAGTTGATATTTCTACTGCTGAAAAACACCCGGTCGCTCTCCCTGATAGTTTTGCCTGTTTTCAGATAAAGCAATGCAGCAAACAGGCAACATGACACCAACAACGACCAAAAGCTACGTACTGCAGCTTTAAACACAGAGTAAGTCTGCCACTAGGGGTCTCTCAATCAAAACAAAACGAAAAGACAAAGTTTAAAGCAGAATGGGAACACAGGAATTGTCTTGTTTGCACTTTATGGGGAAGTTTTTGGTGACAGAATGTAGTCAAATTGTGAATAAATAAAATTTTTATACAAAAAAAACACTCTCACAACATGCTAGCTAACTAGTAGTATGTAGTAGGTTGTGGTTGGTCACACGGCGTTCAGCTTATGTGACGCTGTTTCTCTTCACGAACGACAACAACAAACATCTGTAACAAAAGTTACGCACTGCAGCTTTAAGCTGTATTCCATTGTACTGGTGCCTCATTGTGTGGCTGTGCTCATGCAGCGAGGGCTTTTCTGCTGACTTGTGTATCTTCGCAGGCTTCTGGTTGGCTGTTGCCCAGAAGCCCGGCCGATGAACCGCAGAGAGAGAGAGAGAGGGGGAGAGAAGGGGAGAGAGAGAGAGAGAGAGAGAGAGAGAGAGAGAGAGCATTGATTTCATCCCAGCAGAAATCCCTCTCTCCCGGTGCCCGCCTCCCTTCCCCGCCCCACACCTGATTAAGCATTTGCGGGGAGCCATGCCAACACAATTTGTCATTTATCAAAAGTAATTAAAAGCAATTTCTTTTCTCTTGTTGATTGGGAATTGACTAATTGTTGAGTCTGTGAAAAGTGGAGGGAATAAATAAAACAGGGGAAGGATGAATTTTACATAAACTCAGAGGAAAAAACATAAATGCTGTAAAAATGAGGGCCAGACATCTGGCTCTGTGATTTCTCTCTACATGATTATGACTGCAAATCCGAAACAGTTGTTGAGCACATTCTGATGTACAGCCTGTAGGCAGTAAATAATATATTAGGAACAGCATATTGACTGGCTGACTTAAAAGGTTGTTTTCTCTTCATGTTTCGTGAAACACGAGAGTGGGAGGGAAAAAAACAAACGCCGGTTGGTTACTTGTTAACGGAAAACGTTTTTGCTTTTGTTTTTTTCCTTCTGAAATTGCCGCTCTCCACTTGTGCCCAAAAGAGATATTAGAGCCGGTAAATACCAAACGAGTGGGGAAAACAGCGAGGTAGAAGGTGGGGAGAGGAGCCCAAGCCATCTTACAGCAGAGGTTACAGTACGTCCGTCCAATGAAACCAAGCAATACCATTTCAACATTATCGGTAACAACCTCTGAATGCACCATTACCTTCTATAAGGGCAGAATGAAATGTCAGAATTGATTTGAGAGGGGAGGGTTGAGATAGAAGTGGGGCAGCTAAGGTGGCCATTTTGTTTCAGCGGGCCCCTTTATTTTGTGTCCCTGGATCATTAGCAGACGGCAAAAAAAATACAAATAAAAAAGGGAGAAAGAGCTGGAAGAACATGAGGGAGGTGTGGGAGGCTGTCACAAGCGTCTCCAGTGATGGAACACACACACACACACACACACACACACACACACACACGTGGGGAAATCAAAGGGAGAGAAAAAAACACGGAAATGCCAGAGGAGTCGTTTAAATTTCCCACCACTTTGTAAATAACTTTAGCTGCACAAATACCTGGCTTCGCGTATAAATAAATAAAAACCTGGCCAACAATTTATTCTCTGCCAACAAACGGAGCCCGTCGCCTCAATGAGACGATTTGAATATCCCTTTGAAGGCTGCAGATGGACACGCAACGCGTATCATTGCCTGGGAACATAGAAATAATTGGGCAACAGTGGGAGAACGCCCGCGTTCACGCGTCTGCTGAGACACACTGAGCCCTGCTTGGAAATTCTAATTGAACCTCTCACTCTCCTGCCTTTTGTTTACACTCCCATTCATCATAAAAAAAAAGAAGAGAAAAAAAAACTAAATTACTTATGTTCTCTAACATGTATGGTTATTAATGTTCTAATTACGCTCCTCCACTCTAATCTCTCGCGCCGCAATTTGGGTGATGTATGTCGGAAGAATGCGGCGAGTCCCCTGAAAGTGAAAACTGGATTAGGAATCTATGTGCAATAACACACCTTCTCCTGGGAGTCATCTGATGAAGAGAGAGAGAGAGGAGGGGGGGGGGGGGCTTGTCATAGTTTGTGTATACATGGGGATTTATGCCAGCTCAGTGAGCATGTGTTATTATATACCGTCTTTGTTCGACATGCATTTTCCGAGCGTGGAGTTGAATAATCAGTTCTCGCCGGGTACGAAACACATGTGCAGGAGCTGCATGGGGAAAAAAAACAAACAAACAAACAAACAAACAAATAAAAAGCAGAGCAAACCGCCTCTCGTCCGGCTCGTCTTATTCTTCTTGCGAACGGCTATAGGTATGACAGCTTTAGAGGTGTGAAATAATGTCGGTGAGAGCCTTGAGGAGCCCCCGCAGAGAGGCTGAGAGGGTCCTGTACCGCCTCGAGCAATGAGTGTTCTTCAAGGCTTCTCCTCAGAGCACTTTTACAAGAGCACAAATTAGGTGTAAGGGATGCCTGTGTTGGTGGGCGCACCCAGCCGGCACACAGAGAAAGAAAGAGCGCGAGAGAGAGAGATGGAGATGGAGAGAGAGAGAGAGAGAGAGAGAGAGAAAAAAAACAACAACGTGGATGACAGTGAAGAAACGGAGGGCGTCATAACGTGCGGAAAATAAGCCCTCACTTTCAAACGTTTACAGCGGCTCAAATATCTGATGATACCTCTCATAGCTTTTAATCTTTAATGTGAAAAATTAATCATCCCATTCATTATTTTAATAGCTGTCATTTTTCTCTCCCCAAAGTGATGATTTATAACCATTAAGCCCTGCGTAGGCTTGTGTGCGAGGGATTTATCGTAATGTTTGCACCAGGTAGCCTCCAACCATATTTCATTACTCTGACAAGCCATTAAAATGCCCTGGTGATTAAACAACAGCTCTGAGGTCAGCGTGTGTTCGGCTGTTTCTTTGCCCGTGCAGGAGCGCGGCAGTGCAACCATGCAGGCGGGGACCTGTAGCCTAACACAGCCCTTTCCCCCCCCCACCACCACCACCACCCCCACTCTCCCGGTTCCCTTCAGACTGGCAATCGCAGTTATAGATCTCTATCTGTTGTGCTGTGCGCGAGGGGCGACACATGCCCAGAGGAAACAGTGGAATAAAGTTAAGAATGGGGCTATTATGCCTCCTCCCCCCCCTCTGAGGTTCTGTGCACTTAAAGGGGGAAAAACTCTGGCCTCAGATCCTCTTACGGTGCGTCCGTCTGTGGAGATATTTCGTGACGGTGTGTTGGCATTTATGCCTCTCTTGTAGCCACTTGTAGTTCTCTTTTACTTCTCTTCCAGTAATTGATTTTCAAAGCAGTCCAGGACGCACATGCTCAGTGGAGACTGTGTGTTGCAGAACATTCTCGCTCTCCATGTGCACGCAGGTGTCGACCCATGAGCTGCACGGGGGTTTTCTTGGAAAATACAAAGACAATTTCTTTTTAATTCTAATATTGTTGAGGTCTAAGCCTAGTCGTAATTTTTAGGATAATTTTTAGATGGTTGGAGTGTTTCTTCCCCGCCTTTATTGCAAACAATATGGTCCGGGTGATCCCCTCCATGTCCACGTGTCCACAGATGTCCATAGACATCCACACATATCCAGGTCAGACAGAGGAAGCTACAAAAGGACAAATAGACCTTAACACCGACTGATCTTCCAGTCCAGTGAGTGTCTCACTCTTGTTTAGGTCGAAAGAGACAACACAGAAGATGGTAACCATGGAAACCTGCTTGAGTTTATGCTGGTAGACACACGTACAACATGGGACATAGAAATGAGGATGCATTCCTGGTTTGAACTGTGACTGCGATGGTACACGAGATTGAACCCACACGGATCCTGATTTGATGTGCGTTCCAGTTGTAGCTGGAGGTCGGATTTCCGACCCAGAACGTCGGAACAATCTCACATCACCCAACAAAGGACACCAAGATGGCTGCAACTTGCATCAGTAGTTCAAACACGCTGCAAACTGTATTGTTAATTGCTTTCTTTCACATGAAGTCAGTCGTACACAAAGGACCGTTCCATTTTTCATCCGTTGACATGTTGCTACGCGCAAAATATCATCGTTATCGACTGGTATTGCTGACAATGGCATATGCAAGATATGTATGTATCCTCTCCAAGGATGCGGGACAAGAATGACAAGGCCCTAAAGTCTAAAAACTATATATGAGAGTGTAAAAAGGTCTTTAGTGGTCGTCACTGCAGTGGTGCTCACAGAGGCAAACCACTCCCATGTCTAACAACACACATACAGCTACAAAGGTCACAACAAACACAGCAGTGAATTTGAGTAAAGGCCAAATCATCAAGAGAGAGGAGCCCAAACCGCCTGCAGCCTCCTGGACGGTTAGCAACATCCCCGACATGTCCTGTCGAGATGGTCGTGTCAGAGCTGTAGAGGCTCTGGAAGAATTTTCCTTATTCCGGGGGTGGCTGACTTAAGTATGCCCTCGCGGTACACACCTGATGTCCCTTTAACGTTCCAGTGCACAGCTGCGCTCTCCCGCAGCACAGCTGACTGCGATTATTTAGAGGAGACGTCCACAGTGTCCTCTGGTCAGTTTGATATCCAAACTCTTTGTAACGGATGGACAGAGATATAAACACCTGCCAAAGCACTCAAAACTGCTTATGTTAAAGTTCTGGCTACAGTTGCTCTCCACAACCACATGTTCCCATCACACACACACAGTCACAGCTGGTTACAAGGGTGGCCAGAAACACGGGGCACGTTGTCAAATGCTGTTTTGACAGCCATTAAAGTGTTAAATGTTGGATTTTTATGTCTGAAGGGCAAGAGCTAGAATGCTGTGGGTTGAAACTGACAGATGTCACTGGAGAAATAGCAGGAGAAGCAGCAGCCGGCAACGCGAAATGGATTCCCAAT
This sequence comes from Solea solea, assembly GCF_958295425.1. NCBI lineage: Eukaryota > Metazoa > Chordata > Actinopteri > Pleuronectiformes > Soleidae > Solea > Solea solea. Next base: position 5,936,749 of record NC_081149.1, on the reverse strand, counting down.
CAAATCCCAGCAAATGAAGCTGGGATTGGATTGGGAGTCGACAGGCCGAGGCGTCTGCGGCGGCTTTAACTCCCCCTGCATGTATGTTTACGTCCGGCGGGCTGGATTGATCACCAATGCCACGTGTGACAGTGACTGACAGCGTCTGTAATTGCTATGTTTGCTTTGGGAGAAGAGCAAACGACCACAGAGGGACCTTGTGGATGAAGCGCGCGGATGTTTCTCAATTACCTACAAGTCAAGCACTGGATATTACATCCTCGTACACAATGGTCATCATCCCCTAGCCTGACTAATGGATATGATCGGAGCCATTTGGGGCTCGACGGTATCGTGAAAAAAAACAACAAAACAAAAACACAATTGATGTTCTTGCTTGTAACTCATGCGCCAACCTCAGGTCGTCATATTTTATGACCCAACAATGGCCACATTCATTTGCCAGTGTATATTTAAATGAATGAGTTGACTTACATTCAAATCTCCTAAATTAATGTATCACAGAAGTGCTGTTTTGGCATCAACACGAAGCGCTAAGCCCAGTTTTGAGATCAATAAAGTCTGTCTGTCTGTCTGTCTGTCTCCTAAATCTATCCATCTATCTACTGACCGACCAACCTATCTACCTGAAATGACATAGATTTAGTAGTGAGTAACAAGTGGTGGAGGAAATGATGTTGACGCAACCACAGGAAGTCTTAATCTGAAGTGGAACTTTGAGTTTTAGCTGCACTTCCTCTGACATTTTCTCTGGCTAGGTGTCCGTTAACTTGGGAAAGACACACGAGCTAATCACTCCACGCCCACAGACGCCCACTTTCTTAGCTCACGGGATTTCAACAAATTAGTTTAAAATTAGTAGAAGGAGGCTTACAGGCTAATGCTAGCGACCAAAAAACACGCATTAGAGCTCAATTGTCCACTTGGAATCACACTTATGAGAACAAAAACACACAGTTAACACATGTTTTTAGCCTAATTTGTTCACGATCACCGTCGGTTGAATTGAAGTGGAGCAAAGTGGCAACAAGAAGTCGAGTAAAAACTGCACATAATGAAAGTACTTGTGGGCACAGCGGAGAAGTGAGTGTACTTATCGACGTACTTTACATCACTGCCAGTCATGATTGGTTAAAGCATATTAAAGAGCAAGAAACATCTACTGGCAGAGAGACGGGGGGCTCAGTCTGTGCCAGAGTCTAAAATCTTTGTTGTTAACATTTACGTCTCCTGCTCCTGGGGGAGCGGAGTGATCATCAGTAAAATCACCCTCATAGATCTGAAAGCCTGCACTGGAAATTAGGGCGTCTACTTGCAGGCCTGCAGTTTCTTGCCGCCTTCCTTCCATCCTTTTTTTTTTTTATGTGTCTTTTCTCACCACTGGTGTTTGTGGGATTTTAGAACGCCGTGTTTTGGCTGCAACAGTTGTCGGCGAGACGGAACAGAAGCTGCAGGGACGACGTCTCGTGTTTGTTGAGAAGCAAACAACAGAAAGAAAGAGAGAGAGAGATAGAGAGAGAGGGGGGAAAATGAACTATGCTAATTTGTAATAGATATCAAAATTCCACAACATTAAAAAGTTAATTACCACAGCCGTGATAAACGCCTCGTAATGCCATTTCGGGGAGATGACTGTTGTTTCCGCAGACCAGAAAAATGATGTTTAGCATCCAGCTGTAGCTCTGGATGCAAAGGGAGGAGACGGACGGACGGGGGGGGGGAGGCGAAGAGGAGGAGAGGGGGTACTTATAATTCCGATTTTTTTTTTTTTTCTGCAACTTAGCAAGTTTTTCATCTATCAGCAAGGCACATTAAATCCCAGCTGGTCAGATGCTCGACTCCTGATGCTCGGTTTTTCAGACATGAAACAAACTGCGGCTGAAATGAAAGCAGCTCTCTCAGAGCGGTGGAGAGAGAAAAAACTCCACTCCTACAAGAGAGTATTAAAAATACATGTTGAAATGAATGTTGGTGGTGGTGATGACAACTTTCACCATATTCTTCCTTAAGTTTTAATGCACGCCGTCATGACTTCAGAGTGGGGGAATTAAATATTAAGGCCATTATCGTTGCCGTTTCCGATATTGTCAAGTGTGGGTTATTTATGTAGCGCCGTTATAATGAAGTTATACAAGCCAGTTTTCATTTTTCAGCCAACATAACAACCGAGAGGTGGCTAGTTGGTAGTTTTACAACCTAAAGCGAGTAACCTAATTCATATATTTGCTGCAGTAAACCTAACGAGATTATGTCGATTTACTACAGGCAGTTCTAGGTGGATATTGTAAATGTTTACAATTTATGACTGCAGGGAAATATATCTCCTTCTTCTTCTTCTTCTTCTTCTTTTTTTTAAAGGCTTCAACATGGAGCTCAACATAATTCTAGTATAAAAAAAAAAGTGCATAAACAAACAGTGAATCATGATGTGCTCTGATTGAGAAGAATCACTGTAAATCTGCCGGAGCCTGAACCCCCCGATCACCACTGTTTACCCACCAATGAGACGGTAAATACTCTGGCTGACATTTGAGGGGAGGTTAGTACACTCGGAGAGCAGAGTGGAAGTGGAGGCTCAGATGAATTTGTCTGACAAATGCTCCTGGAGTATGTGTTGTCGACTGTGCTTCAGCGAGGCCCCGGACTGGGATTTGAGTCTCGCTGAAGCCAAGCTAAGCATGCCAGATCACTAATTGCACAATTTAAAACCAAAGTCCCTGGCAGCTTGTCGTTTGAAATGGAGAGAAGAGCCATTGCTTAATCAGCGAGCTCAACATAGATCTGTGAGGCTCTCCGGTGAGGAACCCCTGACGCACGCGGCTAAAGCTCAGTGTCAACAGCTGAGACAAAGCGATTGGCTGGCTGCTGCTGTAATTGAAACGCTTTATGATGCGACGCGATGGCGGACGCGATTGGGTGACTGAGATGCTGCTGGTGCCCTGACAATGATTTTATTTTCATTTAACTGTTCATTTATGCGCGTGCAACTGTTGCTCACAGTTGGTGGTGATGAAGTTCACCGCAGTGATCTGATGTCTGTTAAAGGCATCACTCAAACCGCTTGGCCGTCGCGCGCGCTCATCTGCATTTCCGCGTTTTATATTCATCTGGCACGTCTTTTGTGTCCACAGCGTGGCATCTGGAGCAGCTGCGGGTTCAGTGTTTCACTCGGATGACACTTCAACATGCACGAGGAACCGAGCCATGAATCAAACCGGTCGCCTTAAAGCTGCAGTGCACCTGAAAACAGGCTCTGTCAGGTAATACTATCAGGCTTGCCTGAGGGCGTGTTTGTGTGTATGCAGAGGCAGTGCAGGGGCGGGCGGGGAGAAGAAGCATTTATCCCGTCAAACGTTTTTTCGAGCAGCAGAATTCACGATTCTTTGTGTTTTCAGTCGTTTTACTCACTTTACTAACTTCCTGATAAATAACTGATACTGATAAATAATTCCACAATAACCTTTCAGCGTAGTATAAATCAAGTAAGCTGACAGAAAACAACGCCGTTGTACCTCCTCTTGCCTCCATTTACAGGCTCACGGCTACGTTTGTAGAATCACGGAAAGATTTAACCAAGTTCATGAAGAGTGGGAGGAGCGATTATTAATCCAGGAGACACAATATGATGCACAGTCGATGTGTGGGTCGAGGAAATTGGACCTTCCTGGTTAGCGCCAGCATTAGCCACAGGTGGGCAGTTACCAGTTGTGTTGATGAATGGAATTTGTGAGCATAAAGGGTGGAAACAAATGATACAGCAACCACAGCTGCAGAGTAACACAACTTGAAAAGTCACGCTGTATTTTAGACGTCCCTACAACAGTTGTACAGGAAACGGAAGTCTTGATCTGGATTTGTACGGTCTACTATTGTCTTCAGAGGATCATTTATCGGTGGACAATCGAGCCAAAAAAGGTATTTTTTTTGCCAACATTCTTTTTATTGTTTTTCACAACATAAAGAAATACAATCACATGTATTGAACAAACATGTCAACCGCACCCCATCCCATCCCAATTGTTCAAATTTTTGGTTGGGGAACTAAATAGTTATAGTCCATTATATAGGAGTAAACAACAACAAAAAACAACAAACATTACTGTATAATTGAATATTACAGAGGGCTACTGTTCACACATCTCCAGGTTCTTCCATCACATGTGGCAAATCTGTTCGTGATATATAAGAAATAAAAGGGTCCCAGATGCGATGGAAATGATGCTCTTGTTGTTTTAGTGTGAAGGTGATTTTCTCTAAGGGCAGAGTGGTAGATAGCTCAGTAAACCACCTGCTGATTCCTGGTCTTCTGGTATTTTTCCAGGATAGAGCTATTATTCTTTTTGCAATTAATATACTCAAATCTATAAATAATCGTTTATCTTTTTTTATTTTCAAATTCTCTGGGTACAAACCTAATATAAACAGCTGTGGGATTAAAGGTAGTTGAATATGTAAAATATTTTGAATATATTGTTTTACTTCTTGCCAGAATTTTTGTATGTCTGTACATTGCCAAATACAATGGAAAAATGTCCCCTTTTCCCTCTCACATTTGATACAAATATCAGGAATAGCACTATTATATTTATTTAGCTTTTCTGGAGTTATATACGATCGCATCAACCAATTATATTGCAGTAATTTTAGGCGGGTGTTAGTAGTTCTTGATTGTGCTTTAGCACATGCCTCTTCCCACTCAACCACCGAGATGTTTTCCTGTAGATCCTCTCTCCATGCCCCCAGCCGTCCCATAGATGTTTCTGCACATCCATCCACCAGACATTTATACATTTTGGAAATTAGACCCCTCCCTAAACAATTCGCATTCATTAGTTTCTCTATAACAGACATTTCAGGGATATCTAATGTTTGATTTTGTTGTGTTCTAATGAAATTTTTTAACTGTAGATATTTGAAAAAATGATTACGGGGTATATGAAATTTATCAACTATTTCTTCAAATGACATCAGCACCTTTTGCACATTGTACAGATCTCCTATTTTCCCCAGCCCCTTCATGACCCAAGATTTAAATCCCCCGTCTGCTTTTCCTGGTGGGAAGGAGTCATTCCTCCATATTGGGCTGAAGACAGAGAGAGAGGACGTTTCTTTAAGATATTTTTTAACTTGATGCCACACTACAATCATGTTTTTCACAATAGGATTTTTTGTAGTCTTTTTAAGGATTTTAGTGCTTGCTGAATACAGGTATGTAGGGAGGGGCAGACTTAGCTGGAGTTCCTCCATTTCTTTCCAGAAAGGAGCATCTCTTTCTGTGAAGTAGAATAGCAATGTTCTCAGTTGTGCTGCCCAATAATACCAGAGTGGGTTGGGACATTTCAGTCCCCCTCTGTCAAAAGGTAAGTACAGTAGTGATAGTCGTGTTCGGGGACGTTTATTATTCCACAAAAATCTGATAAACAATCTTTTTAGTTGAGTGAACAGGTTACTTGGAGGAGGAAGTGGAAGATTTTGAAACAGATACAACAGTTTAGGCAGTATATTCATTTTAAGGATATTTATTTTACCTATTAGTGATATTGGTATATGTGTCCACCTATCCAGTGATTTTGAAATTTCTTGCATTAATGGTTCATAATTACATGCTATAATATGTTTAAGTTTTGGGACAATTTGGATACCCAAGTATGTGAAGCAATCCACAATTTTAAATTGAGTAGCTACATTAGGAGGGTTTTTACTTTCTAGTTGGTTTAGAAACATAATTGATGATTTGGATTTGTTTAATTTATATCCTGAGATTTTTCCAAATATATTGATGAGTTCTAATAATTCAGGAATGGATGTTTCCATCTTTTTCAGAAAAATTATTATGTCATCCGCAAATAGAGCTAGACGGTGCTCCTGTTGCCCAACTAATATGCCTGTTATGTTTTGGTGCATTCGTATAGCTATTGCCAGTGGTTCTATAGACATTATAAACAGCAAAGGAGATAAGGGATCTCCTTGCCTACATCCTCTTTGTATTTTAAAAGATCTGGATATATTACGATTAGTTATGATTTCAGCATATGGTTCTGTATAAAGTAGTTTTATCCACTTATTAAAATTTTCTCCAAAACCAAAACGTGTAAGGATCTCAAATAAATAGGACCATTCCACTCTGTCAAACGCTTTTTCCGCGTCTAATGACAGTAATGCTGTATCTGCTGCCCCCTTTTCTTCAAACAATATATTTAGTATTCTCCTAACATTATAGAAGCCTTGCCTATTTTTTACAAAGCCATTTTGATCTTTGTCAATAATATTTGGAATAATTTTCTCAAGTCTCCTGGCTATTATCTTACTCAAAATTTTTAAATCCACATTTAAAAGACTGATTGGCCTAAAATTTTCACAATTGTTATTTGGTTTGCCAGGTTTTGGCAACAAAGTGATTAGAGCTCCTCTTAAGGATACTGGGAGAATTCCATTTCGAAAAGATTCCATGAACATTTCTAATAGTGGTGGCATAAGTCTATGTTTAAACATTTTATAAATTTCAATAGGTATCCCATCTGGCCCTGGGGTTTTCCCTCCTTTGATATTGTCAAGGGCAACAGATAATTCCATTAAAGTTATATCTTTTTCTAGTTCTTCTTTAATTTCTTCTGATATTCTGGGAATATGAATATGATCCAAAAAATTATTTAGTTCTAAAGTATTTAAACCTATTTCTGAGCTATACAGATTTTCAAAAAAATTCTTGAAGGTTTCATTTATTTCAATTGGGTCCACAATAGTTTCATTATTACCATTTTTCAATGAAGTTATTAGCCTTTCATTCTGCATTTGCTTGATGCGCCATGCTAGCACCCTGCCAGGTTTTTCACCTTGGTCATAGAATGTCTGTTTAAGTCGTAATAGACCTGATAAAGCTTTTGTTGAAGATATTTCATTATATTGCGTTCTTAGTAGAAGTAGTTCTTGGTGAGTACCTTGAGATCCTGATTGATAGTATTCTTCTTCTAATTTCTTTATTTTTGTTTCTAGTGATTTTGTCTTCTTATACGTTTCCTTAGCTTTAGAGCTAGTGATATTAATTATTTGTCCTCTAATAAATGCCTTAAATGCTTCCCATCTGATACTTCCTGAGGTCTCTGTTGTATTTGTTTCAAAATAGAATTTAATCTGCTCGTCAAGAAAGGTAACAAAGCCTGTATCCGCAAGCCATTTCGTTTTAAATCTCCATTTAGGACGATCACAAGTCAATTTGGGATCACAGTAGATTAAAGAGTTTGGGGCATGGTCTGACAGGAGTATTGCATCATAGGAAACCTTCTTAATTTTACATTTTAGTATTGCTGAAATCAGGAAGAAGTCTATACGGGAATATGACTGATGTGTACTAGAAAAGCATGAGTATTTTTTATCATTGGGATTGTCTTCCCTCCACACATCGATCAAATTCATTTCTTTCATGAAATAATGAATGACACTCCTGCTTCCCGAATGTGATCGATCCATTCCTGAACTTTTGTCTTTCCAAGGGTCTAATGTACAATTAAAGTCGCCTGCCATAATACAAGCACCAGGTAAAGAAGCAATAATTAGAAATAAGTCTTGAAAAAATTTTGGCTCATCTCTATTTGGGGCATAAATATTTACCAGAATTAATTGTTCCCTGAGAATTTTCCCTTGAATAATCAGGTACCGTCCTGCCTTGTCCCTAATAACTTTGTGAATCTGTAAAGGAATAGAATCATGAACCAAGATCATGACACCCCTTGCCTGAGAGGTGAAGGGGGCTGACAAAATGTTTCCTTTCCACCTCCTCCTCACTTTGAGTTCATCTCCAAGTGTTAAGTGAGTTTCTTGAAGAAATACTATGTTAGATTGTAATACTTTAATCCTGTTCATAACTTGTTTGACCTTTTTTGTTTTTTGTAGCCCTCTGCAATTCCAGGATGTAATTTTAACCTTTAGTTCAACAGACATTGAGATAAATGACTTTGAGTTTCCCCAACATTTTACGTAATTTCAGCCCAAATACAGAGGGAAAGAAACCAAGAACAAAATACTTTCCCCTGGCCATTAACATACACCTGAGAGTCATTCCTCCAGGTGCCCCCCCACCCCCTTCAAATATTGGACCTCCAGAAAGCAAAAAGCTGGTCCACACAATGTGAGGAACAGTATAGCTATGCTGATGCATAATAATAATAGTCAAAATAATTTAAGAGGAAAAAAAAAAAAAAAAAAAACTGAATATACCTAACTGCTCTGCTACTATCATTAGGATAATTGTTTTAGAGCAACCCAACAAATGAAAAACATACCGATATGTGGTCTCCTGAATTAAGTAATATATATTAAATAAATCGTTTCTTATCGATAGACAGGTGAGGCAGGGAACTCAGAACAGTGTATCTAATTAAACAATTTTAACTTTGCCCTCCACTTCTGTCTCTACAAATACAGGATAACAGAGTAATGTATCAACAGCGGCTTAATTTTCATGTCTTATGGTCCTCTACTCCTCAGTACCTCAGTGCTGTTCCTTATCCGACTGGATTTTCTTAATAAAATGTTCGGCTTCGTCTGCGTTGTTGAAGATGTGGGAGCGATCGTTGTAGGTCACTATAAGCCGGGCCGGAGGGATCATGCCGTACCGGAGCCCAAGTGATCGTAGTTGTCGCCTCGCCTCCTCAAACTCCTTCATCTTCTTGTGCGTCTCCGCTGTCATGTCATTGTAGAATCTCACCGGCTGGTTTTTGTAGAGGATCTGCCGTTTTGCCCTGGCCGCTCTCATCACCGCTTCCTTATCCTTATAATTCAAGAACTTCATTATAATGGTCCTCGATGCAGAATTAGACCCATGTTGTCGTTTTGGCCCAAGCCTGTGTGCTCTTTCCACCGTGATTGTCCCCCGGAGCGGAGTCAGCTCCAGCGCCTCCGGTATCCAGCTCTCCAGGAAGCCACAGGTGTCTACACCTTCTGCGCCCTCAGGTAAATTAACAAGCCTTACATTGGAGCGACGTGACCGGGTCTCCAGGTCCAGTACTTTCTCTTCGAGGTCTTTATTTTTCCTCTCTAGATTTTTCACCTTCTCTTGTAGCTCAGTTGTATCATCTTCTGTTGTCGAAATCCTCGCCTCTGCCTGTGTGACTCTTCGTGAGCAGTCTGTCAAGTCCTTCTTCACATTCTCGATGGCGGTGAGAATACCATCAAATTTGGATGAGAACTCAGACTTCATGTTGTTAATAGCCGTTAGTATAGTTGTCAAAGTGGTACCGGACTCCTCGTTGGTAGTAATATCCGCCTCCGACTGCTTCTGGCAGTCAACGCTAGTGGTGGCGCCAGTGTCCGCGGTAGGATCCATGTTGCTAGCAGTTAGCTTATCTTTAGCGGTTGACGTTGCAAAGTTGGTCAGGCTGGATTGATGTATCTGGCCACGATTCGTCTTCTTAGGTGGCATCGGTATTATTTTTTAGTACTGGTGTAGTTGTCGGGCCGTTTGATTCATACGAATTTTGCTTTTGGAAAGGATTTTAAGGATTTGAGTAGCAGAGCAGTCTTACACGCGTCTCATCAGCATGCCGCCATGACCGGAAGCCCAAAAAAGGTATTTTAACAGAACTCCATCCTTCGAAAAGGTGGAGTACACCCTGGACAGGTCACCAGTCAAACCAGTCAAAGTCTCCACATGACAAACTGTGATCCAAACCTGCAACCCTCAGACACTGATGCACCAATGTAGACGTTGCACCATCGCGTAACTCACTCAACATTTTCTAAAATCATCTGCATGTTTTTTTTACCCTTGTTAAAATTAGAGAAGCTCAGGCAAATTCAGAGTTAGTTTGAAAGAAGCTGAACGATCTAGTGAACTATTTTACAACAAAAAGAACTCATGAAATGAGTCCCACTCCTCTCACACGGTAATCTATTAATCACAGGAAAAAGTGAGACACTAATTTCAGTCACCTCTTAATGTGACGACAAACAGAGCTACAACAACAGAGGCATCTCTGAGTCTTCATAACATATAATACTGTCTACATTTTACTGCTACTGCACGGTAACTCTATGGGGCATTAAATTCTCCATTTCCTGTTATAGTGATGTTACAGGTTCAGGCAATTCTCCACTGGCCATTGAAATGGGATGTAAACATTATTACTATTGAGGCCAGGCTGTATTTTGGTAGCGAGAACATTAGTGAACAGAAGAGGCAACTCACTCACTCACTCACGCACTGCCCCATGTGACATCAAGCTGAAGTGTGGGCTTTTCTATCTAACAAGAGAACACACACACACACACATCAGAGAGACAGGCACACAAGTGGGAGGAGCTGAAGATGCACAATCACACAGTTGCACTGAGGAAGAAGCAGAAGAACAAGAAGGGGGGAAAAAAAACAAAAACAGTGCCCTGAAGTCAATTCCACACTCGAGCAACATCCGTCTCTGATGTGGGAGCGTTCACAGCAAGAGTGATGCGGCACTGAGGGCCATGAATTAAAAAGTCAATATGTAAAACCATAGAGGGATGCCATTTTGAAAAAGCGTTCCATCAATGGAAATCATATTAACATGATAAAGGGCAGATTGGGAGACGAGGGCATTGATTCAGATGCCGCTCTGCGGCTCGCCGTGTCCACCTCAAACATGTTAATGAATTGTGCCGCCAAAACAGAGGTGGACGGGGGGGGGGGGGAGGGGGGGTAGTGAGGTGTGGGTGGAGGGGGAGGAAGAGGGGTCACAGGAGGAAGGAGAAGTTTACTTTAAAGCAACAGGAAGTGGTTGTGGGAGCAGGTCAGGGAGCGATGTGTGCAGCGAACATCTCAGGATCACCTACAACCCTCTAAAATGACTGCAGTAGGTCGATCACACTCAGTCCATACTGTCAGCCTCAAGTGCTTTGGATAAAAACACGTCTGGCTTCTTCCATGCATTTTTTATTTGTTTTTAAGCAAGTGGCAACCACTCGTAACGTCACGTTCATGATTAATGTTGGATCAATTGACAACCAGAAGTTCTTCATTCCTGATAAGATTCAACCAGCAAACATGAAGTCTATGTCAACGCTTTACATGCAGTCTATAGTGTTTTTGGTGCTGCATGAGAACAGCCTCTTGCCCTCACTCCCAGTTGGTTTTAGAATTGATTTTTAAGATTTAAGATTAATTGTTTATGAAGCCCTCACTGTAGCCTGACTCTGGATTATATTTTAGTCCCTTTACTTCCTCATATGCCTGCATGAATTCTAAAGGTCCTCGGGCACCGGACAGCTCTCTATTCCAGAGTGTAGTTTGAAAACCAGGGGAGACGGAGTCTTTGCTTTGAGAGCCCCGAGGCTCTGGAATGACCTGACTGAGGAAATAGTTCTGTCTGAGTCAGTGACTTCTTTCAAGGGTTTGCTTGAAAACATAAGTCTTGAATTCATCAGGTTTTTGACTTGCGCTCTCGTGTCTTGCAACAATTTTACTTCTCTGGCTGAATTTGAAATGTTTTATATTAAATGTTGTATTTTATTATTTAATTGTATTCCGTCTCTATACCATGTCAGGGAATTTTTATTATTGCACTGTTAAGCACTTTGTGCATTGTTTTGATGAGTGCTGTGCGAATGAAGATGATTATTATTCCGTTTTTTTATATATCGTTTTGTGAAGATGAAGTTTTATTGGAGGACAGGAGAGGTGGCTGACTCATACAGAGTCCTCTCCTCCTCCTCCTCCTCCTCCTTCTCCCTCTTCTTCTCCTTCTCTTGGTGAGTTGGGGAGTGGATCCAATTAGAGCGAAGCCTGGGAGAGAAAGATGGAGTGCCATAATGCCACCCAGAGACCCAGAGTGCAAGAGCACAGAGAGCAGAGGATTCACCCCCTGTTGACCATGACTACAGACACATCGCCTGAGGGAGGGAGCAACCAAGGCTTCACATATTATGCACACACACACACACACACAGAAACACACACTCATGAAAGCAACAAGGCAGCGCTGCCAGGCCAAACAGATGAATTACTTATCAAAGACGCACATAGCAGCACCGGCTATGGGGCTGCACCACACAGACAGCTGGGGCATTATCAATTCACCTTCAATTAGCCGTCCTTGGCACGGACCTACGGACGCAAAACCCAGAGTATCGGTGCCTTCACCGGCGCGTCGTTCAACAACAACAACAACAACAACAACAACAACAGCAGCGAGGATCAGGTGTATCCTTTTGAGGAATTCAATTAAAACAGTCTCAGGAAAAGAAAAAGAAAAACATTAAACAGGGGGAGGAAAAAAAACACAGAGACACAATTTCTTTTGAGGGATGAAAGCAGGATTATTTTCAATGCCATTGGAGGCGAATGGTGTGTGTGTGTGTGTGTGTGGAGGTGGGGGTGCTCCTCTCATGGAGTCTGATGGCACAGCACCTTTGTTAAATATGAACTAATTAAGTGGAAAAATGAAAGCGTTTCATCTTCATTAGTATCAGACAATAGGACTATGGAACATAATTGAGAGTAGTTCCACTTTAATAGAATGAACAGAAGTCATTTGGTATTGAAATGTGCGGGGGTGATTTAGCCCAAAAGAAAGTGTATTATTAGATTTAATAGAATACCTACACATGATCAATGCTCGGAGCACAGGTGGTAGTTTGTCTCGGCTCCTTGAAATGATTAGGCCGACGGAATAATGGCCGGCCGGATTCATGTTGCTGCCGCATTGATTACACGGAGCAGCGGCCCATTTTTCATGAGGTGGGACTCTGCGCGCCATTTATTAAACCTTTGCACGTGTGTCGGGCGGAACAACTGGCGAGGAGCGCGCAAACTGGGTTTAGTGGAATCAAGACAAAGTGGTGAGGGAAGATGACGGTGAGGGTGAAAGGCATGAATAACGGGAGGTGTATTTGTGTACACATCGTGGCTGTCATGTGAACACGGAAGGCTCAGTGTCACTTCCTTGATAGAGATTCCAATAGAGTCATTTTACACATTTGCATGGAGTTTGCATATTCTCCCCGTGTGTGCGTCAGTTTTCTCCGTGTTCTCCGGCTTCCTCCCACTGCCCAAAAACATGCAATGTGTGGATTAGGTAAATTGGTCCCTCTAAATTGACCGTGAGAGTGAGAGTGAATGGTTGTTTGTCTCTATGTGTGGCCCTGTGAGGTGTAGCCCGACTATGGCCCCCTGTTTGTCAGCTGAGATTGGCACAGAAAATGGTAGAAAGTGGATGGATGGATGGATGGATGGATGGATGGATTGATGGATGTTGACCACCAACAGCCACTTCAAGGAATTACAAAGACATAAAAAACTTGAACTGTGTAAGAAATATTCTACTCACAGAAAATAAGAAGCCCACAGCATGACTCAGCAGAAATGACACATACGTACAGAATTGGATTATAATATTTTCAAACTCTGAAGTATTGTATCGGCTCACCCTACTCATTTATTAGGTTGCATGAGTCGTGTGTGTACTTCCACGGCATTAACACGTTATCATATTTTCAGAATTTCACCTGTACCTTTATCGTCATTGGATGTACCACATACAACAAAATAACCGTGACTTTCCTTAACACTCCCCCCCGTCCCCGCACTAATAGGTGAAGACTGTGTAACACCAGCCAATGAAATCACAGACACTAGCCAATTAAATCACATTTGCACATAACCGATACCTGACCTCCTTCCTTTGCCATGTTTTCTTAATTAAAAATGTATTTTAAAAATTTAATGGAACTGTTGACAAATAAAAGAGACATTGGAGATGGATGTGTCATAGCAGATTTGTTTAGTTATTGTGCCGTGCAACAGGTTCGCCTGGCTAGAACACTGAATATGAGCCTGTCCACACACATACACACAAACACGTGCTACAAACGTGAGATACTGCGACCTCACAGTGACTGTAAAGACTTCCTCATTCAGCGTGTGATTCACCAAAAGGAAGGCGCAGCATGCCAAAGCAACACAGTCCCCCCCCCCCCCCTTTTTTTTCTTCTTTTTAACTAAAGAAAACATAAGTGCATCACAGAGTTCGACCACATTGCGACGGCTGTCTGGAGAAACACTGGGTCTTTATCACTTCAAAGGCTGACATCCCTCGGGCGACTCGGGGGAAGCCGTGACTGGCACTCGTACAGCGCTCTTTCTGCTGCATTTGTCCAATCTTAGAAAGCCCAGAGTCAGGAAACACAAGGTCTTTTCAAAGTTAGTCAACAGGCCTTTGAAGCGCAGCCAACGGAGTCAGCAACCCGGCGACAAGGTGCCGAGCCATTATCATTCAATAGACAGCCGGGATTTTGCATATTTAACAGGAAATTTCACTTTGCTTTTTTGACACGGGGCATTATGCATCCTCTGTACGTAAAATCCATCAGCACCTTGCCAATTTTGTTTGTTCTTTTTTCCCCGTTTCACTGGGGAAATACAGTGTTTCTCTACACGCAGTGTACGCTACATTCAAAACATTAAATTATATTGACTGCATGGACAAAACAAATTGGATCACAGGTTCAAGATAAACAATGTTACCCATTTATTTATTTATTCATTTATTTCGTCAGCTTTGTTTGTTTTACTGCTGATATAATGTTGCGGGTGAACAAAAAAATCATAATTCAAATTTATGGCATTTTCTTGTTTGTGAACAGATGTTTGCATCAGTTTCGTCATAAAAAAAAGTATGATTAGATTTCAGACACAAACAGGAAACCAAAGAACAACATCTCTGACAAGTTTCTTCAGGAAATTTCCAAAAAAAATAAAGGTCGTCCTGCTGTGGTTCTTAAAGTGAGGTCCGTGAACCATTCAGGGTCCACATCTCAAAGCTTTGCGGTCCAAACAAATGTTTTATTCACTGAGGAGCCAGTGAGCAAAATAATTGCTACACGTAAGCTCCATCATCGTTCTATTTGCCATAACTGTGACCCTGGTTCATTCTTTTTAATTTACAGGTACTCAGATACAACAATGGACATTTTCCAGAGGAGCTAATGTCCAGTAGCTTTGGGTCTTTGCTTCACTGAGGTAAACAGCGTATTGACGTGGAAACAGGGCTTACAGTGGAGGCTTCAAAATGGCAGTTCACAAACATGTGGACGATGTCACGTAACTTGTTCCACTGGGATGTGAGGGGGGAAAAAAATCATTAAGGCGAGGCTTGAACCGCACTTGAACACGCATTGATGGCATCTGTTTTTAAAGAACGGAATATTCCCTTTTTCTAAGAGTAATTCACTGTTTTACACTCAGCAGCACAGTCCAGCCACAAAAACACTCCATTGGCCTTTATTATTTGGACTTCAGGAGAAGCCGTCGTGTCTCTGCGGTTGCCTTGGTGAGCCTTGGTGTCCCCTCAGCTGCCTAAACCGATGCAGTAATGGCCACATCCTCGCCCGCTGGGATTTGCTCTGATGACCCAACTGGAGTGCATTCATTCCTAATGAGCGGCAGCAAGTGCCCGTCTCCTCGTGTGAGGGCCTTCAGCCGTCTGTCCCCCCGGTACCAGGGAAGGAAAGGGAGAGAGCGCCCAGAAAAAAAGCCCCTCAAACCCCCGGAAGGGCAACTGCATAGAGCAGGGGTCCCATGGTGAGTCGTTAATGATCCATATGATGGCCCAGGCCAAGCCATTGTTTGTTTGGGCTACATTACCCAGAGTGGGACAAACAATCGTTTGCGGTGTCACTTGATAATGGCCCAAAAAGCAAATCTCACAGACCTGCATTCTTCACAAGGGTAATTAATTCGCCGCTGTGTCGGGATACTTCGCCTCCTCCGGCTCCTCTCACACTGCCCCCACTATACTCGCCCAAAGATTTCCAATTGTTTTGCAGACAATGGTTTCGGAAGGCAGCGAGAGACCATTGATCAGAGCGGCTATTTGCGAATACAGCGTCTCCGCGCGCGGAGAAATGTATCTTACTGTGTTGCGTTAAGCAATTCCACATTTTAATGGGCGGAGTATTGATGGTGGATGCCAAAAGAGTATGGTATTGACACGCTCAAGCAAATCCACAATGAGGTCTAGAGGGGATAGCACCAGCTCAGCACAATAAATAAAGGAAGGGGCAGCAGACTGAGGAGGAGGGATTGCATAACACTGCAGAGCCCTCATAAAAAAGTTACTATAATGTGTGTCATGATTGACTTTTATGATCAATGCTGCTGCACATCCAGAACTCTGCAGCAGCAGCAGCAGCAGCAGCAGCAGTCAGATCCATACTTCTTAGGCTGGACTACGTAGTAATTACAATTGCCGATTAGCTACATGTGCATTATTGGATGTAATTAGGTGTTGATTAAAATTGGAACATTACTTGCATTAGCTGCAATGAGAGCGATAATGGTACGGCTCCAGACCGGACCTACATCTCCATTCATCATTTAAAGAAACACGCGGGGGGAGGGGAGAGGGGGTAGGGGGGGGCGGCGTGTAACGAAAAAGAAAATCATTTGCTCTCCCTACTTTCTGTATTACCAATAAATCCCACGCACTGAGAGAAACGGATGATCCTTCGATGAGGCAGAGACAGCACGAGACAAGACAAATGTCTGTGCTTACATCAAATGTTCCCAGATACGAAACAATCCAACCACACCAATAAAGCAATCAATGCTAACCTAATCTCCGCGGCCTCAGCGGCACTTGCTTGCCATTTCTTAGCCCCAAAATGAAGAGGAAAAGAGAGCCTGAAAGGCATAAATAAATAAACCTCAAACCACTCGTGTTCCCACTGCTGCCGCCGAGGACGGGCGGCGAGAGGAGGCGAGCGCCGCAAACAAGCAGCCATCGCACGTCTTCAGTGTGTGAAGCTCATTTTGGGAAAGCGGCGCGGCTTTATTCATGCGCAGAGGTGAATTACAAACACAGTCACTTTTCAAATTTGGTTAAAGGAGAGAGGGAGATAGAGGAGGGAAGGAGGATGAGTCATCTCGTGGTTGCCCACACTCTTCGTGCAGAAGGAAGGACAGAGTGGGAGGGCAGAGGATAACACAGGCCTGCAGTCAAAGGTGCTTTGTGGGGCCGGTGGGTGGGGAGTGGGATAAGCCGGGCCACAGTGTTTCAAATGGGGACACTCGAGTGGGTAAAGCCTGCCTTAAAGAGAACTGTGTCTCTTTTTTCCCCCCACTGTGACTCTTCATGCCTCCATCCGAGCAGAACTAAGGGCGCCGCTCGCCGAGATACAAAAGGGGGACAAAATCACTCTTTCACACTTCTACACTTCCATCTCTGCATAGCCTGAGTGTGCATGAGGGGTATGTACTGTACTCTGACACACAAACACACACACACACACACTCCCAGGCACAAGACTGCACCCTCCTGGTCACACCGTGTGGCTACATGCACGGAGCCCCCGTCGTCACATCAGGAGGCAAAACTGTGGCTGGATATCGTCCAGACGCAGTTATACTTTCACTAATGCTCACTCAAATGTCAACGGGGTCCGGCGACAACGGATTCTTAATCCCTCGTATGAATTCAGCGCCCAAAGGCAAGAGGAGAGAGGAGAATATGACGGAGCTGCACACACACACACACACACACACACACACAGACACACACGACTCGACCGCTGGCCTTAATGACAGTGTTCAGTGAATTCAGTTGATGTTTAAATCAGCGGGCGGGGAGGAGGCTCCTTTATTCACCTGTCACAAGCTTGATAACACCCTCCAAGAGTTCCCGTTGAACCAAACGTGGCACGGCACAAACACGAGGTTTCGCACACCTTGGTTGACATCAAATTCAAGGACTTTCCAGTACCAATTTCCTCAAATTCAAGGACTGGAATGCGCTGACACAACTTCAGATGGGAGGACAACTTGTGAGAGCTCGTCTTCGTCCATGATGGCGTCCAATTTTATTGATTTGCAGCACGCTCCGCATCGGGATCTTGGTCAAAGTCAGTCTTTGTAAATTTGTCTTTGGCGAGACTGTGAAAAGTTCATTTCCCAGTCATCGCGTCGTCATTTGCTCTCTTGCTTAACTTTACTTGCTCTTTGTTCTGCACGGAATCTCACGTCAGCGGCGGAGAGAGTGGTAGGTAGCGTCGTAACAAACAAGGGAGGCATTTACCTAAATATCAACTTCACTTCTTTCTTGCACAAAATTCAACCACTTTCAATGACACCCTGTGGGGGCCTTGAAATTTTTTCAAGGACCCATGGAAAAACCCTGGGTTGAGCTTTGTCACAAAGTCTATCAGCTCCACACGACTCGCTCTGTGTTCCTCGGTACAGCAGTTTTAATATCGTGTGTCGCCCGGCGACATTCCCGCGCTACACACGGGACACAAGTCAGCCCTACCAAACAAGACGATGACAAACACTTTGGACACAAAGAAGCGTCTCTGCCGCTGTATACACACAAACGCTCCCACAGTCGGGTCTGATAGTTTTGTTTGACAGAGTCTGTTTTTACGATGAAGGACGCGGCAAACAAATGACACCGTTTGTGTTCACGAGCACCAAACTGCGTCAGAATAATAACAACAACAAAATGTTACATACTGCAGCTTTAAGAGAGAGAGGGCGGGGAGAGTCAAGCTTCTTTTCCCCTCTCGTCCCCTAAGTGAGACGCTGTAGTTTCACTCTATTTGCCCAAATTATACTGTGCAGCCGGTAAGGCCGCCTCGTCCTCAGGAAGTGATGAATCATAAGTGAAAGGCTAAAACTGCTGCAATTTGACTTTTCTTCCCTACATTTTCTCCTCCTCCTTCTTCTTCTTCTTCCTCGTTCCGCCGCTAACACCCAGGAGAAGTGGAAACCTGACGGTGTGTTTCACAAAATGCACGGCCGACTGTTGGGGCTGCAGGTTTTGCAGCCTTCTGTGCCCATTGTTCTAAGAAACCCATTAAAAAACAGCTTGCAGAGCGACAACAGTGAGTGTGGCGCTGCTGCTGCTGCTGCTGCTGCTGCTGCTTTCACAAATGTAATACACATCGGGCTGAGTAGCACAGAACTTTTATTGTTTTATCTAACCCCCCCCTCTTTTTGATAAACTGCAGCTCACAGCTGATCAACAGTCAAATGGAGAATATTTTCCGCTCGCGTGTTTGGCTGCGCTCACCTCATGTGATGAGCCATCGTCGTGTTTTCATGATGAACTTTGGTCATTTTTGCTTTGTTTAGTTGTATATTATAGGTCATGTGTTGATATGATGGCTTGTTTTATGTCATTCTGATGTTATTGTTGGTGCACAGTGATGTTTCATCATAAATTGGGTCCCTAATTGATGAGTAAAGTTATGCGATACCCTACTGTTGTTTTCCTGTTTTCTTTATTATATTAGAATTCAACATGTCAACATGATGCATGTAGACTTTGTTTACATCTCGGGCTGTACCAATGAATCCTTTATTAGGTGTGGTGGTGGGAATGGATACAGTAAAATAATGCAATATTATGAGTGCCAAAGTATTGATATTTTTAAGCATATCACCTTTTAGCTGATAATAACCAAATGACCACTATGTTTTGTGGATTAGCATGTAAAGAAATTGACGTTTCAGTCCACTAGATGGTGCCAAATGTTCGCTCTCACTGCAGCTGTCGCGGGAGTTTATCACAATATATGATTTCGCAAAAAATAGTCTGTATTTCAAATATCGTGATAATATCATATCGTGACTTAAATATCGTGATAATATCATATTGTGACTTAAATATCGCGATAATATCATATTGAATTGTCTCTGGTGATTCCAACCCCCGATCGATTATTGATCACAACAATTAAGTTAATGAACTAGTTTATCTAGTTACCTAAGTTAATCATTATGTGTAAAAATGTCTATATTCACTGATTACAAGTGAATATAATCTGGTTTCTTTGCATCTGTGACAGTAAACTTAGACACAGTTTATAGCATCTTTGCGGAGTATTGATGAGTCTGCGTTTGTTTCAATTGTTAGATTTGAAATGCACTTGTAGGTTTGTAAGAAAAGTAATTTTAGTTATTTTGAAGTGGACTTCAACAGGAATAAATGTGGTTTGAGAATGAAACGTCGTCACGAGAAGGTTTAGGAGAAAACAACAGGATAGTTGAACAGAATAATTGTAAAATGAAAACAACTGTTAGTTGCAGCTCTGTTGAAATTCATATTCACCTCAGGTTTCTTTTTTTCTAATACAATTATAGTGTAATAAGCAGATTAATACAGTTATTCTCATTAATGCAGAAGGATCACTTTGGTAAAATGAGGTTAGATTAAAAGACTATTATGACTGACATTTAGTGATTGTTTTTCTTTAATTTCTTTTGATCATAAATTACCTTCACACACACACACACACACAGAGGGACCAGTGTCTCCCTGCAGTGGTCCTCATCATCAGAAGGGACAGCTCCTGCAGTTTCAGCACCAATAATTACTTGACTCTGTGTCATAATCAAATCCCTTTAATAATGGGAACAATTCAGCGATTGCCTGGCGTAATCAAATTAGCCCCAGTCTTTTTGGATTTTCAATTATCTCCAGTCGGCGGAGCACTTTATCCGGGGCCGCTGTCTGCAGTGGCTCTGACTCGGAGCTCTGGGCTGCACCGCGGCTGAGAGCAGCAGCAGAGCAGCAGCAGCAGCAGCAGAGCAGCAGCAGCAGCAGCAGCAGCAGCAGCCTCACAGTCACAATAAGAACCAGGCTAATGTGATGACAAGATGGCCCTCCTGCCTTACTTAGCCTTTCATTTGTGCTGGGTCTCCTCAGAGTCCCCGCTCTTATCATGTCGTGTCTGCACTGAGCAGCAAACACACGCTGCTGCTGCTGCTGCTGCTGCTGCTGCCGCCTCTGTTTTCTGACTCCAGCCACATTTCCACTGGACAAAAAAACACCTCCAAACATCTGTCTTTTGTCTGTGGTGAGAACAGATAAATTCTGGATTCACTCCCGGGTCAAATTACTCTGCAACAGACGTTACAAATGCTGGGATTTCCATGTTGACTAGTACTTTTTAATGAAGTCTATTTTGCACAGTCCAAAGCTTCAATTACAACACTTCGTTTTTGTTTGAGCATACTGAACATCAGAAATACTGTTTCTATTCCTACACTTAAAACTGATCAATAACGCAACTACAACCAATCTCGACATAAAAAGCATGGTTTTTCATCAGATTAGATGATAATAATCAGAATAGCATGACCATCATATGCTGTACGTACACAGAACATACATCACGCTCATGTGTCGTGACTTTACTCCTCCGCACTCCTGATCCGAAAGGAAAAAGAAAACTCAGTCTAACACTCTTCTCCACTTCTCAGACATCGTCTTAATTAGCTCCTGCCCGTGTGACGGCATGTTTGACGTGACCTCTGACCTCTGTCATTCGCAAAAACCAAAAAGCCTGTCAGATTACTGGCATGAAACCAGGCAGCACGTTATTATTAGAAAAAAGGAAAAAATAGAAAAAATCTATTGGATACATTTCCAGCGTCGGACGACGGGGTGATAGAGAAGCTCCTGGAAAATAACATGTTGACTCAGATAAATAAAGTCTGCGTCAGGATGCAAACACTTTCCCCAAGTTTGATTTCTGCAAACAAAAACTGAGAAAACAAGAAAAAATAAAGAGTTAAGACGGAAGTTTTATAGACAAAGGAAACCTCAATCCTCTAATCTGTTTAAGGTGTGTGTGTGCGTTCAGGTAAAGAGCATTTGACTTCTTATTTAAAAAAAACAAATAAGGTCTTTAAACTCTTTATTTTAAACTTCTTTTTTGTCATTTTGTTATTTATGCCAAACGTTATTGTTTTAAGGGAGACAGGGAAAGTAAGACTGTCTTTGCATGGGTATATTATCTTATCAAGTCTTGACAGTTGTGGCACAAAAGTGGAGGTGACGTCTGTTTTTACAGTTCATGTTTCAGTGCAGACTGTGCCGTGAGCGCCTCCTTGTGCCCAGAAAACAGCCTGGGACACGGAGGAGTTCTGTCAATTGGGGACAGGAGGAAAAAAAACATAATGAATTCTACAGTATCTAAAAAACATGTCCTCACAGTTCGACTGGAAACTGAAGTTTGAAAAACTGCACCAAACTCCATAGAGAAAAACAGCTATTTTAGCTCACAGGGACACAAGGACTGCTGCTGTTCCGCCGCCTCCTTTGGTAAGTTTGTGTCACTACGATTAATCAGGACCAAGGATTTTTACAAACAGAAGTCAAAACAATTACACATTTCAAATTACAAATGGAGGCAGCGGTGGATCAACAGCTCCTGTGTGCTGTGATGTCAAATCACGGATTTTCTCTATGGACTTTGGCGTGGGAGAGTGAGTCGTGACACTAAGCGACACAAATTAAGAGATTACAGTCAGAGACGGCGCTAAGGGTGAGAAGAGGAGATGATGTAGGTGAGACTGTTTGGTGGAACAGCCAATAGGAGGCGCCCTCTCTGCCTCTGAACATGCCTGTCACAGGCCAGACTTCCCGAAAACTTGCAGAAGAGTCTTTAGAGGAGGAGCTGGACTCAAATTTCCCTCTCATATTCCTTGATTTACATAATGGGGAAAGGCTATTGTGGGATTACTGATCAATAGCGACAATAAAATATGTTGCCTGGCTTACATCAAACAGCTGGCCTCTGTGGGTTTTTAGTTAAACAAGAGGAAATTGTGCGTTTGCTGTGGATTTCCAGCTGCAGATTTGGTGCTCGAGTGAGTATTTCTGGCAGCAGGACAGCGTGTGTGTGTGTGTGTGTGTGTGTGTGTCGCCATGATAATGAAGGAGCATGTCACCCAGTTCAACAGTGTGTTTCACTGATGAGTTTTTAATAGATTTTGGACAATAACCGAGCGCTGGCACGGAGGACAAACAAATATTAAACACGGGGCGACATTTGTTAAGTCTCATAAATTCATTGTTGGTTCACGGCTTTGCACTGGATTTTGTCGGCGTTGCCGTGGGAGAAGACGCAATGAATACTTACACGTATTAGCTTAGCATTGTCCAGTAAGACAGTCAAGGTCATAAATGTGATGGTGGAAGGTTCAAATGTCCTCAAGAACATATTTACTGTGTAAAGAGTGACTGGACTTACTCAAATGCAACCGCTAGACCACAACTGCACTCTGCTGTTTATTTATCATGTGACACATCATTTTACGTACTGCACCTTTAATATCCTGAGCGTTCTGAACATATTTAAGATACACAGTAAAAACACATTTTGAAATCTTGAGATTTTGTAGACCACCGCAACACGGGCTTAAGTGTCTCGCTCAAGGACAGGAATTGAACCCTACCACTGAGCCACCATGGCTCAATCCTTCTAACGTACATTTTATATCAGAAAACTACTTTTGATACTTAAGTACAGTAAATATCATATACTTATTTTTACTCAAGTAATATTACAAAAAAAGTGACTTCAGCTTCTACCAAAGTCATTTTCCTGGTAAGATACTTGTACATTTACTCAAGTATCACCTTTAAGGTACTTTATACACGACTGATAAAAAGGGTAAACAACAACAAAGCCTGACAATTGAAACATTACATTTTAATCACGTTGCCTGGTGAAGTACAGTCACTCCCCTACTTACTGTAAATGTTCCTCCTCTCTCACTCAAGTGATTATTCACCTTCTTTTTCCCCCCCGCACACTATCGCTCTCTCTCTCTCTCTTCAAGTATCCTCGATTTGAATATCACTCTGTAATCAACACATGTTGCTGCTTGTCTGTGTTCATATCACTGATTTACATTCAAATCATATTTCCTCTCCTCCCAGCATGCTCAAGTGCAGATGCTGCAGAGACGTAGCCGAGTAAGAAAAAAAGAAGGAAAAAAAAGGTTGCCAAATATACTGTAGGAATAAATAAACACTTTATCAGGCCATGGAAGAGAGGAAAACCTATGTACGGGGGAGGAGAGGGAACAGCAAAAGGGAGGGAAAAAGACTCCATTGTCCTCTTTCGGAACGAGCGGTGTGAGAAGTGATAATTAACCGGTAATTAATTTGGCGGTCTTTATCTCAGAGCAATGTGTGCTCTGCGAAAGATTAGCGGCGCTTTTTAATAAGCGGCGCAGAGTTTGATTCGGCCTATTTCCGCTTGCAACAAATAAGCCTGTGTGTTTGTTTATTCCAGACAGGCAGCTGGCAGAGAGCTGCTGATACGTTCACAGGGAAAACAGGGGAAAGGCTTCCCCGTGCTTTTCCTCTGTCTGCTGCTGCTGCTGCTGCTGCTGGAGCAGGAGGAAGAGGAGGAAGAGGAGGAAGAAGAAGAAGCCCGGGCACCTGACACCACAACACCACTGATAATCACACATGAATGAATTTTCCTCCTGCAGCATTGGATTAACAGAGCAGTCACACACTGGCTGTTACTTTGGTTTCGAGCTGCAGAGCTGAGTGATTGACTATGTCACAATTACAAATATCTTAGAAAAAAAACATTTTACCACAGAAATATTAGACTTTTAGCTGATATCCGATATATCATGAGCACCGATAATCAATACTGATATTTCCGTGAGTCTAACTGAAGGGAAATTATAATATTTGTATCCTCATGTTGCAGCACATGTAGAAATAAATGATCTTCATTGTACAAATAAATAAACTTAAAAAAAAATGTATATAACGGCCAATGTAGATTTTTAAATTTTACACAGAAATTGAAATTCACATAATTCCTCTGTAGTTTCAGGGAAAGTTTACTTGATGGGTTCTTTAGTTTTAGAGCTCCAGAAAAAGAAAGAAAGTTTGATAATGTTTACGTCAATAACATCGGATTTTAAACCAGTGAATTGTGAGTTTTAAACTTAAACTCTTTGCAGTAAATGTGTTTGATTCCTCACAATATGTTTATGTATAAAAGCTAATGGAAGCTAAGTTATGCTAAGGTATACTGAGTGAAGTTAAGCTACCTGGAGATAAGATCAGATAAAATAAATTAAGATAAGCCTGAATAAGCTAAGCTATGCAAGAAAAGTAAAGCTACTGATACACTAAGCTAAGTTAATCTACTGATATACTAGGCTAAAAGAAGCTACAAATATACTAAGCTAAGTTACGCTACCAATATACTAAGTGATGCTATGCTACTAATATACTAAGCTAAATTAAGCTAGTGATATACTAAGCTAATTTTAGATACTGATATAATAAGCTTAGTTAAGATGCTGATTTACTAAATTAAGTTAATTTACTGATATACTAAGTTAAGTTAAGCTACTGATATACTAAGCTAAGTTTAGATACTGATAAACTAAGCTAAGTTAAGATGCTGATTTACTAAATTAAGTTAATTTACTGATATACTAAATTAAGTTAAGCAGCAGATTTACTAAATTAAGTTAATTTACTAAATTAAGTTAATTGACTGATATACTGAACTATGTTAAGCAACTGACATACTCAGATAAGCTACACTAAGGTAAGATAAGATAAATAATGTAAATGTAATGTAAATAATGCTATGAAAAGCAAAGCATAAAAGTTTGAACAATAATGTATAAATTTAGAGGAAACATTAAATAAATGAAGTGTAGCTCAAATATGATCACTCAGCTGAAGGGATAAATAAAAAAATAATAATATACAATAATGTTGATGATTGATTAATCACTGTTGTCATTTTCAGCTTAAAAGATGCAACAATTTTCTCCGTGTGCAGAAAGTGATTCCCGGTTTTATTAAAATTCCGTGGTAATAAATTGAATATATTATGGTTTAACACTATTGATCAGAGGTTATGTGCAATTTAAAGATTCCACCTCGGGCTCTGGGAGACGGTAGCCAACATTTTTCACCGTTTTCTGACATTTTAATCCAAAAAATAAATATATCACAGAGTTCAGTGGAGCCTGTGGTCCGCCATCATTTGTGTCCACACATTTCTGCTGTTAAATTAAAACGCAATGGTTTTAAAAATAGATTTTTACACAAACTACAACTGCTAATGACAAAAATAGTCTGATTACCAAAAGCGAATTTAGGATGAGATTCTTCCTCTTTTGTTTTTTTTAACTATGACTAATTTCCTGCTGACAACCATCTGTATGCATGTATGAGGGAAGGAGATGAGATAATCTCATTAAGACTAAGATTATTTCCTTTGCATTGTAACACATTAACAAACACAAAAATATCAAATACAAACACCACTGCATTCCCTCACATAAAAAACCTGGTCAGGCCCTTTTTTTCTTTTCTTTTTTTTTTTCAGGTTGTTGTTGTTTTACAGTAAAAACAGATACAGAACAATGCTGCCATCTACTGGCAAAGACTGGCATAACACCATTGAGGAGGCACTCAATTAAGGCCTGCAAAGTGATGCAGTGCTAGTGGAAAAAATAATAAATATAAATAAATAAATCCAAGTCAAAGCCTAATTAAAAACACACAAACATGTTATTGGTGAGAGTTTTAAGACAATCTGATAAGTGAGTCACAAGTTAATTTATATTTAGTCACACATGAGTGGGATGAGATCATTTAAGTAACGTCTCTCTCTGGAGGTTCAGAAACCCTTCAGATGCCGAAACACCTGCTGTGAAGACACTGCTGCTGATCAAAGAGTCCAAAATAATATAATAATAAAAACAATATAATAATAATGTCCATGTATGTAATCCAACAACACGCTGCAGTTCCCCTCTGTGTCCACTAGATGTCCCCATGCAGACAGAAATGCAACAGTGGAGCGCGAGAGAACTCCTCTGTCCTCATCCGACCTCGACCAGAACTGCAACCGCCCAGCACGCTGACACACACCCCCCCAACACCAAACATACACACACTCCAAAGCTCCACCCACTCACTGCCTGCCAATACCCATCAGCCCCTGCATCCTCATCCTCCTCCTCTGTGGAGGCGAGTCATCATGTCACCAGCTGAGGAAACAGATTCAGATGCTTAAAGTGGAGTTAAATCCTCCTGAGCTGCAAATGTAAAAACAATCTTTCACACAAACACACACACACACACACACACACACACACACACACACGCTGTACTGTCCGCCCTTCACCAGGTGACCTAAATCAATTGTCAGCCCTCATGACGTGGGGGGAGTGCCCCCTACTGGAGCTTTGACCTTAAACACTCTGCACGTCTGGAACAAATAAAATATTAAATTAGGACTCCCCACTGCAAAACAAAACAACAACAAAGCGGGTGGATAATGGAACCGGATAATGAACGACGGCGTCCCAAAACGCCCCGGTGGGGTCATTGCGCAGCTGTTTTCGGATGATTCCCAGCATGCACCGCTGCCTGGTCGGCCCCGCGGCGTGGCTTCCCCCGCGCTGTCCGACAGTGACGCCACACAGCCAATAAAAGAAATATGAGCAGGACGGAGCGGGAGAACACACACACACACACTCTCTATGAAAAATGAGGATATACGAGCACACAAAATCCAACTCTATTTGTCTCCCCCCCACGCCACCCGTCCTGCTATCCCCCGCCCCCGCCCCCCCTCCATCTATATCCTCTCCCTCCGCACTCTCTCTTCATCTCCCCGCGGCAGAAGTGACTAAAAGTAATTATACATGTTTAATAACTTCAAGGACTATAAAAACCGCTGTCGGGGGGCGACGAGGTCCAGTTTAACGATGGTGATAAAAGTGAGGGTGAGGGAGAGGGGACAGAGGGGGGAGGAGGAGGGAGGAAGAGGCAGTAAGAGAATGAGCTTGTGAGCGGAAACGAGGCCTCGGAATTATCCGGGGGAAACTGCGGCGGCACGAAAAAAGTAGTTCAACCCGTTTTCCTGCAATGGAAGTGAACACCGAGTAGCTTCTGGTGCGTTCCATTTACAGTGGAGGACGGGGGGGAGGGGGGAGTGGGAGTGAAATTCCAAATGCTCTAGGGGAAGGAAGGACCTAATACTTTTGAACACCAAGGGTCATTACATACTTTAACGCATGTCTGATTTGAAAATTTGGAACTTCCGACTTTAAGTGTATTTTTAAGTGATTTTTACTTGTTTTAATGTCACTCTACCTACATCTGTTGAGCACTTGCACTTTAATCTGTTTACTGTCTTTTTATTTCCGACATGTAAGAAGATTATGGTATTGTTTGAGATATATATATATATATATATATATATATATATATATATATATATATAAAAATGGGTGCAATAAGGACAAAAAAATCAATACAGTGAAAGGATTAGCCCCTGGGCCATTTTTGTCAATATGCAGTATGCTGTTTCTAATGTTTCTAATGTATCTAATGCAGTTCAGCAACAGCTGAGCGAGCGCCGCCACACTGGAAACTAAACGAGTATCATTTCAGTTGAAGGCTCCATTACTGGTTCTACAGAACCAATAAATGGAGCAAACACAAAACAATATGAGAAGCAAGAAGCAAGAATAATAAGAATGTTTCAACAACACAAAACGCGAGTCCAGCTCAACCTGCATTAAAATCCAAGGAGAAACTGGTACTTGCCCATTGTCTGATTTAAAAAAAAAGGCCAAGAAAAGAGCTGAGGGCGGGAAATAAGGGGGAGGAGTCTGGGATAATGAGCCTCGTGTTGATTAGACAAGAAGGTGACGAGTAAAGCGAGCGAGGCCCAGTTATTTATACAACAATTCTTACATAAACAAAGAACTAGAAAACGGAAATGCGATAAATATGAAAACGGTCCATTTCGCCTTCCCTCACAAAATCCACACAACACTGAGGTGTTTCTGCAACGCTGTCAATCAAAACAGTGGCTCCGCCATTCAGACAGTTTCTCCAATAATCATGCAGAAGCACAGCATCCACACACCCCCCCTCACCCACTGCTCTGTTGACTCCCAGAGAAGCTGAGCTTCCATGGAAGCTGTCTTAGAGCAGTCACCACTGATGGTGTTGCATGTATAATTTCAATAGTTTACACTAAACTGTACCTGTAGTAATATTATTAGATACACATATACACTACACTTTGAACATCTCCAGAGTCTGGTCACATGTGACATGCCACCATAAAGGCTCGGTCACTTCTGGTCTTCAGTTTAGACTCGTGGACTTCCAGGAGCAGCCAGTTAGCTGACCTAACCCACAGCCCTCCTCTGCTCTGTGGAGCGGTAATGCCGGCAAGACTCCGTGCTGATATTCGTGCTGGAGTATTGACTTTAAAAGTCAAAAGAGACAAAGGCGGCGATGAGGGTGAACCTGTTTGAGAGGCACTGAAGTGAAGTAAAGCTCTTGTAGCTTTGCATCGTGGTCCAGGGCTTGAATTAGTTTGAATTCCAGGAGTGTGGGATTGATGAGACAAAGCTACGCTGTCTGCTTTGTGAGAACAGGAGAAATTGTCTTTCTTTTTTTTTTTTTTTCCCTGTTGTTGTAGACGCCGAGTGATCCAGGGGTTAGTTCTGAATTTCTCTGCCTGCTCCGACTGACTGCGGTTCTGCCTATTTGGTGTGCAGCACAGCATGAAAATCCTCAGAATAACCGCAGGCTCACTGATTCCCACAGCAGCCTGAACACAGAGACGACTCGCCATGTTTTTGGGGGCCAAGGAAACACATACTGGATCATGAAGCTTATCTACTTTTACCGACCTTTGCTTAGTTACAGTTTTATGTTTTTCTTTCCTTTTTTTTGTTCATGATCATTGAATTATTGTCTTCCTCGCCTGTGCAGTGGAATTCCACAAGAGTTCATTGTGAAAAGGAACATCGAGTGCTCCCGGGTTCACGCTGCCTCGGCTCCTCGCTGCCCCAGGCCTGAGCATTTTAGTTGTTATGTATTCGTTCCCAGCTCCCTGACCTTGTCCAGGTTCAGGTGAGTGCAGACCTGGTTCAGTCGACCCAGATGCCCGGCAGCTCTTGTTTGGCCCGAGCTGTGCTGTCGAGGCGCCCGCCGTCCTGCTGAGGGCGTGGGCGAGGAGTGTGAGGGACGCTGAGAAGAGGACGAGAAAGGAGGAGGAGGCGGAGGAGGAAGAGAGGACATTCCTTGGCCTCGGGTGAAGCCGGCGCTGTGCCGCAGTGTTGGACTCACGCTGAGAGCAGGAATATATAATAAACACACCGAGCTGCGAGCTGCATCCGCTCACACACACACACACACAGGAGAAAAACATGCACAGATGTATATGCAAAAAACCTGTGAATTATATATAAATCATAACAAACGTGAACGTAAACAAAGGAAAGCAGAACACTCTTGGATATGACGAGCAACTACACAGATATATTTGGCCAAGAGGAGAGGAATGGGGCTTGTAATGAGAGGGTTGCTGGTTCAAATGCCAGGATCGGATACTGTTGTGTAAAAAGGCTGAGTCAAATTCACTATCACTCATTGGCACGTGCGTGTGTGCAAAAATGACTAATTCTAATCTATTTAATGGATGCAATAACTCAGTATTAAAAAACAAAATTATTATTTTGTTTATGTGTTCATAATCATAGTATTTATATGCATTTAACCACTGTTGAATTGATAATGAAGAATATTATCATTGAAAATGATATTGAATCATCAATATCAGATACCTACTGGCTCAGATATTAAAGTAAAATCAGATATGTTCCAAAAACTATAAATATCACTTTGAGCACTTAAACAAACACAATGAAACATGGATGATATTTCATAAAAACAACCAATAAAATGAAAGATATATACTGTATGTATATGTGTATATATATATATATATATGTATGGTGAACGTGTACTTAGCTGTGTTTACTGCACATTGTTTATGGCAAAAACGTTTATACGGGAAGTTGTAAAAAGCCAAAGTCAGTGGCTCTTATTTTGAAGGTCAGGGTGAAACGTTAAAAAATGGGATAAACTACGTTTCATGCAGCCTTAAAACGAGCAAAACACAACCTTGTTTAATTTGAAATCCCAGAAACTGCCATTAAATTATTATGACGGTAAGACAGTAGTAGTTTAAAATGTGTCTCCTTTCGATATCATCTTATATCGGTGTCATTGTCGGACACTAAACAAAGTGTTATCAAGCCATCCATTGTATTTATATCGCTCCTACACCAACACACTGTTGGGTATCGTGGCACACTGCCATCCTCCCGCTGCTACTTCCGGTATGGGCAGCCAGCGCCCCGGCTCTAAAGAAAGACTGGAGCCAAGGATCAGACCTCCACACCTGCCAACATAAGCCCCACCCCCTCCACCGGCACCCCTCCACCCTTCCTTCAGAACCACACACCGCTCCTCACAGAAACCCACTCAGTTCCAGCAGCAAGGCAACGCGGATGTGGGCACACGGTTCGGCAGGTGTCCAGAAAACAGTGGACACACACACACACACACACACACACACACACACATGCGACAAAAACATTTCTGCTGATTCAAACACAAAGGCAGAGGAAAGAAGGAGGTGTAGGTACAAAACATTGGACACCAGTTCAACGCTTCCTCCAGATTTCTATTTTGGTCAAGTTTAAACAGCAAAGAGAAAATAAAAAAGCCTCTGAAACAGAAGTTGGAGGAACACATGGCACAGAAAATCCAACTCATTAATTAATAACGGAGCTAACACAGAAGCGACACTGATCATTTCATCTAAACAACAATTCAAAGGGACTCATAAGCTTTTAAGCCTCCTCTTTCTCATTAGCTGTGTCCAAATTAAGGGACAACATCCTTCAGAGGACGTGGTGAACAAAGACCATGAAGGCTGAAGGGAAAATGAAATAAATGCTCCATGGAAGATTTTCCTCTTGTCCCACTCTCATTGTTTTGCAGCAAGCTTCTTTACTGAACTACTAATAATAATAAATAATGAGAATTTTTCTTTTAGGGAACTTTTCCATGATCCAGTTCTAGCTCTACTTGGTTCAGATTGATATCAATCACGTTGTTTTCAAAGACTTCGTAGTTCCTCCTCAACGTGGGTGAGGTCGTCATAGCACAACAGCGTGAAACTGACACAAACACACTTTTTTTTAAAGCAGCTTTTGGGAAGGTGACATGTTCAGCCGCTAGGAACAAATTAGTATGTTTTGTATGTTTGTTTGTTTTTTTAAATCTGACACTGCAAAAAAATTAATGCACTAAAATCAATGTTTCTGCTTATCATTGACCCATCCCAGGGCCTAATAATAATTAGCATCAAATTTATGGAAATTATTGTAGTCTTTTTTTGGAAAAGTACTATTAATATTTGATATGTGTATTTCCAACTGAAGTAGTTTTAAAAGACTGACTCATTTAAAGTGGAAAAAAATATTAATTTCTAATATTTTTACAGCAGTTTTGGGGAAGGTGGCATTTTCTGCCACTAGGAACAAATTGGTAAGTTTTTTGAAAGGAGGGTTAAAAAGATTAGATCCCAGAATTGTTCAGTACTTCCTGCACAACACAGTCCTCTGTTAAATATCGACATTTAAGACATTTCCTTTGCTTAATGTTGGATTATTATAACACATGTTTTCAGGACACTTTTTAATACTTAATTAATACTACTGGTGGTAAAAATAAATAAGACTAATTAAAAAAATATATATGTATATATATACATACACACACATACTGTATATACACTGTTTTTTTTTCATCTGCTGCCACATTCTCTTCAGAAAAGGTGATTCATCAGCACTCCCTGTGAATGCTGGGATACTTCGACCGCTCTGGAAGTAACTCATTAGAGTTTTCAATTTTTTGGCAGCACAAGGACACAAACTTTTGAGGCTACATTTTGGAGGAGCCTTTGAAAAGCTGAGCGAGAAGTTAGAGGGACTCATGACACAGAAAATCCAGCTCATTAAATAGTGACGAAGCTAACGCTGATCATATTTAGCAAAGAAGAGGCATCGTCGTGCTCATTAACAGTGTCAGAATTAGGAGGTCCTTCATCCTTCAGAGACGTGGTCAACAAAGACGACGAAGGCTGGACAGAAATTTGACCATTGGGTACAGTTTCTGATAGCTTTAAAGGCTTTAAAGTCTCTGGCTTCTGTAAGTCTTTATGAAACTTTAATGCACTCACAATAATAAATAAGATAATAATAAGAAGGTTTGGATTTTTTACATTTGTGATGTTAGTACTAAAGCTTGTTTTGGAAAATGTGAATCCTGGGATTTCCTGGGACTTTACGAATCCCTAATTTCTCGGCAAAACAGGGACACAATTGTTGGACTTCAAATATGGCCTTCAAAGGATGCAGCCCCAGAAATGGGATGCAGCCAATCCCAGATATTATCTGAGGATGAATAAGCCTTTTAGGGAAGCTGGGGTTTACAGTACAGACATCAGCTATCTTAGAAGACTCTGACTGAATACTTTGAGCTAGAAAGCTAATTTGCCAAGTAGCTGATGCATGTCAGTGTATTTGTTGCCCGTATTTAGACAAGTCTCCTCACATGTGATTGGTCAAACTAGAAATAGAAAGCTTCCTTCCTCCTCTACAGATTCTGCATCTTCACATTTCCTTTTACTGAAAATTTAAGCCAAAACACCTCAAATGTTTTGGTCTAATTTATTATAAAAAAATGTAAAATATAACAAATCATCACTTCCAAAGAGCTGAGATAAGAAAATGTTTTTTTTCCGTTTTTGCACCTGAAGTCAGTATATATATATTTTTTTTTATTCATCTAAGGGATGACTCCACTAATTATTAGTCTTATTACAGTGAAAAAGAAAAAAGAAAAAGAAAGAAAAAATTCAATTAAACAAACTGCACATTTGCCTGGAGCGGATCCAAAGCATAAAAAAAAAAAAAAATAAAGACTCGCAGGAGACAAAGACACCGGCGCCTGCGGAGTGACAGAGGAGAGGGATCTGCCGAGGAGACGCTGCCTTGGCCTTGGAAGGTGGCTTCCCCTCCAGAGCCACAGGAGTCAGGAGACTCAGCACCGGCTGGCTTGGGGTTAGCCTCCATTTGGCAACCAGCGGGCCGAGCTGGCCTCAGTGTGTTCACAAATGAGAGTGGAAGAGAAAGAGGTGATGATGTGTGCGCTGCGGCGAGTCGTCACGAGAATCTGACGGATCACACCATAGGCGCGCATGGTTGTAACCTTCTTGGATAAACAGCGTCTCGTTCTCGGAGATACACAAGTAAAAGGAACGCACGCGCGCTCGTTCTGTTGACAGTGACCTCCCCGAGTGAGTCAGGCGGACAGTTTTCAGGGAAGTGTCTTTTTGACGGGCGGACGCGCCTGTCGCGGAAGACAATTCCAATCACGGCTTTGTTCAGATAACACCCTCCAGAAAACAGGAACAATGGAATAACTGAAGTCTATCATGTTCCGCCTTGTAAAACAACCTTTGGGCTAATTGATCCCAATTAGGCGGCTGACACAAAGGGATGCTGACAAGCACACAGGTCTGTCTGTCTCTCTGTCTCTCTGTCTGTCTGTGTGTGTGTGTCTCCCTCAGGAGTTTATTCTGGCAGCTTTAGCTTTGTTAGCTTCTCACGGCTCTCAGAGCATCTCTGCATATCAAGAGGAATAATAAGAAGACGAAATGGAAACTAGAAGTGATTTATACTGGAACAAAAAGAGAGGAGGGGAAGAAAGATAGAGAGAGAGAGAGAGAGGCAGCAAGACTTTTCTTTCTGTGTTTCCAAAACATGTTGATGGGGTAGAGTGAATTATTCAGGATGTTAGTCGTGATCTCACTGGGATGCAGCTCTAATGTGAGGCACACTGGCTTCAGGGCGCAGGAAAAGAAAAAGTTTGTGGTGGACAAGACTCCAAGTTTAGAACTCAGTGAGCTGAAAAGCTGCACTGTGTGCACACAAGGTCTCACCGTACACAGAGCGGCATCTCACAGTATAGAGACCATGCATTTGTCAACAAGGACAGGCTTGTGTGTGTCTGAAGATTCTGATTCATCCGTGTCATATTGGAGGAGAAAAGAAAGAAAGAAGATATTGAATCAGTAGCAAGTGACCTTGTAGATTTCTGAACACGACCTGAACATCTATCTCCCACCTACAAAAGCTGCTTCTTTCATTTTCCAGGAGACCACTTGCGTAACCACAGGCACGGTCACGTGAACGGAGGTGACTTTAACGCTCTAATGATCACCACCGACCACCTGGAGTCCTGGAGTCGACTCTCTGGAGTCTTATCCACAGGGAAACAGAACTTTTTTCTCTTTTTAGACACATTTCTGTAAACACACTATTGTTTCAAGAAATGTCTTCATACACACGGCGGTGGTGTTGCCTGTTGGTGTCTATCCTGGCGACATGAGCTCCAAACACACACAGAGTACACCCTGGATAGTTCACCAGTCCATCGCAGGGCCACACATTCACTCTCACACCTATGCTCAACATTGCATGTTTTTGGACTGTGTGAGGAAGCCGGAGAACCCGGAGAAAAAACATGCACACACGGGGAGAACATGCAAACTCCATGCAGAAAGATCCTTGTTCCATGCGGGGCTGGAACCCAGGTTGAGCCCCCGAGGTTAAAGTTTTGTTGAGCAAAAATCAACCAAAAATATCACACGACAGAGTATAAGACCAGGTTTAACAGCAAGAGTCACTCCTCCTCATCCTCTGTGCGTTTGTCTACAGCAGGATAAATAACACGGCAACAAACAGTTGATAAACATAACCAGTCGGCGTATTTCATGTCCTTTCCTCTGCTCACAAAGAGAAAAAAAGAAATCCATCTTTGCAGCATCTCTGGATTTGAATATTGACTTGACACCACGAGACCTTCCCCTTGAATCTGCTCAGCAGAAGCAAATCTGTGCCATTCATCACTAAAGTGCAGATATAAAACGAAGGCTGACATCTAAATGATTCCGTCCCAATCCAAGGAGGCCTACTGATATGAGTGTTGACATTTAAATGAAGATTCTCATCAATGGGAAGGTCTAATTTGATCAATGCTAGAAAAAAAAATGGGGGGAAAAAAATCAAAAAAGGAGAAGCCTCCCCGTGTTACACACACACACACAAACACATACAAGTGATGTGCATCTCCCTGTACATCAGTCACCCTCATGAAAGCAGACCTCCCAGTGACCCGGCCCCCGTAAAGACAAGTCGCTGCTCACCGATTCACCGCAGGCTGCCTGCATCTGAGCCTCGCCCGCCACCAACGCAGCTTTCATCTGGCGTGGCTGCGGGCGGAGGGGAACATACAGTACGAGACATGTGACGGCAGACGACGGAGACAAGTACACAGAGATAGGAACAAAAAAACGCTTTCAGTGGAAGGCAGAAACCAGAGATAAAGATCCTGCCGTTCTGCAATAAATCTCCCCCTCTCCCTGTCTCAGTGTTTCACCAACAACAGCAGCATCACAATCTCTGCAACGTTTGATTTAGCAAAGGTTAGTGTAGTCGCAATATTTACTCGTGTTGTAAGTTGTGTTTCCTTTAAATGAGCTGCAGCTACACAGGAAGCGGTGGTGATGATGATGACGGTGATGATGGTGATGCACAGAAAGAGAACGATGGAGACAAACGAGGGGAAAATCAGTGAAACATCAGCGTGATGTTGTTGTGTTTGGGGCCACACGGTTGGTGTAGTGGTGAGCACTCTTGCCTTTGCAGGAAGAAGAAAGGGGTTCACGACCCGGGTTCTCCACATGTGTTCTCCTCCTACCATATGGGGATTAGGTCAAATTGGACACTCTAAATTGACCGTAGGTGTGATGACTGGATGCTTGTTTGTCTCTATGTGGACCTATGATGGACGGGCGATCTGTCCAGGGTTGACCCCGCCTTTCGTCCTATGTCAGCTGAGTTGCGACCCTCATGTTGGATGGATGGATGTTTTGTTCTTGCTCGTGTCTCTTCGGGAGACTTTTGTCTTCCAGAAAATCAAGTTCAACATGACATTTCATTTGGTGGAGGAGCAGTGGTTCAGAGGGAGAGAGAGACTCATCTTTCAAGATGAACGTGTGAATGGAAAAACTGCAGCGGAAAGCAGCTTTGAGCGGTCCTTTAAACTCGTATTTGTTATTACACTTAGTCATGCAAGGTGGATCACGAAGTTTGAACTTGCAGATATCAGACGATAAATGACAACTGGTGTCAATAATAATAATAAATGATTTGGTTGATGTAGAGTTTGAGCAGATAATAGTTTTATAGGGTTCTCTGGGTTTTATTCTTTTAGTTTTTATAAAAGCTGACGACTATCATTGGAATCTAATACTTTCATTTGATGCTAAGCCAAGTCAGAATTAATGTAACTTTGATACTGGACCGGTGTCAATTAAAACAACACTTCTTGATACCCATGCCACGAGGTAGAAATGTTTTTAAAACTTTAGTTGCACTGAATATTTGAGCATTGCTGTACAAATATCAAATATGGCGTAAACATCGTCCGTGAAGGTCCGTGTCACCGTGTAAATTGGTCGAAACACATGATTTGAGTTTGAGTTACTGACACAGCGGCGGTTTTCTGGTGAGAGCTTTCTTTAGTTTTCTGTGCCGTTAACGTTGTGACTTTGTCCTTGAAAACCTTAAAGTATGAAAGAGGAGAAAGGTAAATAACACCTTTCTTCGGAGCAAAGCGATGAATAATGAACAAAAAAAAGAGACACAAAAGAAGTGTCTTTCTTCAAGCGACTGTGACAGGTTAGAAAAAAAAGAAGAAACTTTTGATTTGGATTTCTTTATCTATGATGTTTGTCAGGCACATGCTCACCGCTGGATGTTCTGATGGGATTAAAATGACACAACATCCAAATTTATTTACTCTGTTTTCAATACTGTAGAGGCTCTGGAAAGCAGTTTGTATCGTTGTACACCGTGCAGACATGTCCAGTATTTGTCCCCAGAGTCCAAACACAAGACACACAAATATTTCCCAAACTGTGAGAGAATTTAACAGCGTAGATCAAGGAGTCCCAGGAAGCAAAACAAGCATTAACACTAACCCAAACCATCACTTCACCCTAAAAACAATCTTAAACTTAACCAGTTCCTCAGAAATGAGGTTCTGCCTCATTGGGACCAGGTTTTCTTTTTGTCTCCATGACAACAGCAAGTCTTTGTTTGTGACAGAAAAAGGTTGTTTTTTTGATGTCTGATGAGAAAATAAGAGTTTTTTTTATTTCTTTGTAAAGAGAGAGAGTCAGAATGAGGAGCTCCTCAGAGGCACAAAGACAGAAAGAAAGAAAGAAAGAAAGAAAGAAAGAAAGAGAGAAAGTTTCATGGTTTATATAAAGCCAGTTGTCACGTCATTAACTTATCATGTGCAGAACACAGTCAGGCACCGTGTGCTCACAGGGGGAGGAAGAGGGATCTGGCCTTGAGAAGTCAACAATCACATGAATAGATCAGTTCATGTGAATGTTTAAGCCAAGCAGTTTGAATAAGTGTTATTTTCTATTCCAATTTAGAGGAAACCTTAAGAACACACACAGATACAACAACTGGCCTCCATTTTGAGTACAACAGTGCATCGACTTTGCTTGTATTTTCAAAACAAACACTGAATATCATCATCATCATCATCATCAGCTCATTCCGACAGTCTTTTATATACATAACGGGCAGGAGCGAGCTGAAGCTCACCCACAGTCACACACACCCACTCACCCACAGTCACACACACACACACACACAGATCAATCAACAGCATATCAGCAGCCGCCGTGTCCTCCCTGCACCTCTCATAGGAATGTGTCACCTCTCGCGTCACCTGAGGCAGATAACAGGAGGCCGAACCACGGTGTTAAACTCAAGACTCTGGTGAACGGCTGTAGGTCATCACTGTATCACCTCCACACACACACACACACACACACACTCTTGTACAGCACACTTACTGAGGACACTCGTAGAAATAAGCCTCTTATCCTAACTTTAACCAGCACATCTGGTATCTAAAACCAGGTCTTAACCCCGAAAAAGGCCTTTTAACGTTGTGGGGCCCAGACAAATCATAACCAAGGCCGCACAAATGAGGTTTTGCTGCCTCATGAGGCATCAGTGTTTATGCCTATGTCCCATAGAGTACACACACACACACTTGTAGAGCTATTCTTATTGGGACACTGTATTGCCTTTTCCTCATTTGGACATCCTAAACACACCCTTAACTGAAACCAGTTTATGACTTAACCTAAGCACAATTCAAATCATCATCCTAAACCAGTTCCTCAGAAATCAAGTTTCTGCCTCATTAGGACCAGATTTTGGTCTCTATGAGGACGACTGGTCCTGACAAGGTCAGTGTCCTAAAGCGGTAACAAATACAGGTGTAGACACACACACACACACACAGAGTTGGACCTGCCAGGTGGCATTTTTTTGACTTTAATGTGAAGAAATATTAGATTCTTCCCCCGGCCCGGGCTAAATCCTTCCCCTGGGCTCACAGATCGTCCTGAGAAAGTGGGACACAGAGGACGGGTCAATAAGAGCCCCGATGCCAAATCTCCTTCAAGTCTTGGAGCTCTTTATTCATGAATACATGCTGAAACAATCTCGTGGAGGTGTGAGGGAGTTTGTGAGCAGAGCAGACAGACATTTAAACTGCAGCGCTCGGAGCACCGTGATGATGTGACACATTTTATCTGTTTATTCTGTATTTACTTTTTTTTTTTAAATGAGCAGTGTTGTTGTGGATGTAATGAGACTCAGGCCTGTAGGTTTTAATTACTGCACACTAATTAGAAAAATTAGGATTCAATGATTCGGAAAAAAAACCTGCTATTTTTTAAGGTTTTATTCACCTAAAAACAGATTTTTTTGCAGTGTTTCCAGTGGGACATACTGTACAGGTCGCAATAAAGATTTTCAAATGAAATGTCATAAAGTTAAAGTAAGAAATCAGTGAATTTAATTTGTTTATGGGCAGAAAAGAAGATTAAATAACACGTGATTATTTAAGAAATTAAACTAGAATTATGTTTAAGAGAATGAAGTTGCAATTTTGCAGGGTTAAAATTAAAACTGAGCAACACTGAGGTAAAAGTGTTATTTGA
This sequence comes from Solea solea, assembly GCF_958295425.1. NCBI lineage: Eukaryota > Metazoa > Chordata > Actinopteri > Pleuronectiformes > Soleidae > Solea > Solea solea. The sequence goes on along the minus strand of NC_081149.1, from coordinate 5,896,951 downwards.
CTTTTAGTCTCTGAGATTAAAGTTGTAATTTTGTGATAAAAATTATGAGAATAAAATTGTATTATGTATTATAAAATGTTTATGAAAGCACGCAAACAGTTTTCTGAGAATACATTTGTCATTTTTTGAGAATAAAATGTGCAGTTTTGTATGAAGTTTGTTAAGAGAGCAAGTTTGCAAAGCTATGAAAATAGAGTTTATAATTTAATGAGAATAAAGGTGTAATTTGAATGTTGTTTTTTGAGTTTACATTTCTATGAGAATAAAAGGAGGTCATTTATGTGAAAATGTCTATAAAAACAAACGTGAAATGTTTAATGATTAAGCCTGGATTTTATGAAAAATAAGTTGTAATTCTATGAGTAAATAAAGTGTAATTTTATGAGGAATATTCCAAGAAAACATGTTTGCAATTTTATGAATGATTTTGAAATAGTTGAATGGACTTCTTTCATTTTCTGAAATGTTGAGGTAAAACCTCTCAAAGCATTTCTAACGTGTGTCACATTTAACGTAAATGTTTGTTGACACACATGTACACACGACACGTATGTCATGTTGTTGTTCAAGACAAAAAAACGATGACGGTTCATTAAATATTGTTTCCAGTTCTCAACTGTGAAGGTAAAACTTTTTCTTTTTTTTTCTTGAGCTGAATTTGCTGACCCCCCCCCCACCGACACGAACACGGTGTAAATGTGGAGGAGGCTGCCAATCTCCTCTGCAATATCCCTGTTTTTCCCTGCGCTTAATTACACCATGTGACAAAACTCATGCAGTAATGAGTATTAACGTCAAAATAAAGCTCGTAATTTTCCAGTACACTTTTTTTTTCTTCTTCTTCGCAGGCTAATCAGAGCACAATACCTCACATGACAGACGTCGCCACAGGTTCTGGTTGCATTAGAGCACCTTTATTGTCTTCATATCAAACGCGCTGGAGCTGTCATTAGCACCTGGGTTAAGCTCCGGAAACATAACAGCACTGTGGACAGGAACAGTAAAGTAAGTAAATAAATAAATAAATAAAAGATCCAGACACGGAATAATAGCCTCCAATCTGTTTCTGTTGCTTAATCTATACGTTTATCCGTGTCTGTCACAGACTGTTTAACACGAGCGATAAGCGGCGCATCACGTCGCCTTGAAGGCGGCACGTGTCAGTGTCACTCACACACACACACACACACACAGAGGAAATGTCACATTAATTTGTCCGTCAGCTGATTAGTCAGCAGGAAGATCAACACACACACAATGGCTTCGCTTAGAGTAAAATACAATATCCACGGGGGGAAAGTCATCGCCGCGGCACCGAACACGCACACGTTGACACATCGTATCCGCGAGCCGTGACACGGCAAAGTCAGGATAACGTCCAGCACAACACCAGGAAACACACAAAACAATCACGACATATTAATTAAAAGCAGCAGCAGCAGCAGCAGCAGCAGCGATATAACTAACATTATACAGTATAACAATGTTTCCTTACTACTACACTACTACTACCAATGAATATTGCCATTTCTGTCAAGAAACTGTAATAGTAAATGAAGTTGTTTTTCATCAGTCACACTATTACCGACATCCTCGGCTGCTGCACAAACAACACTAATCCAAACATAAACAACAGTGTCCAGATCAAAACAGCTCACTCGCCCACACCAAGGCCCATGGAAAAAATCAACGATTTTACATCATCGCTCAAAGCAGTCGTTGATTTGCTGCTGCTTCCATCAGGAAGTTCAAAAAAGCTATTTTGTGACTTGGGTGTTTAGATTACTTGGTTCAGTTTTACCAAAGAGACACAAACTGACCACAAGAGGCAGCAGTGGACCAGCAGCTCCTGTATCCCTTATGAGCTTAAAACAGTGATTTTCTCTATGGTGTGCAGCACAATACTTCCGTTTCCTGTTATAAGATCAAGACAAACCAACAAAAGTATTCGTACGATATTGTAAACTGAAGAGGCTTACTGTACGATGACCGACAGAACGGAGCAATACCACCGGACATGGTGGGGGCAGCATAGAGTCAATAGTCCAATCACAGAGAAGAGTTTATATGGGCAAACTTTAAAGAGCGTCTCTGAAAGACTGTGTGGAATTACATCCATCCCATAACCACTAAGCGTCTAGTCTGGCCAGTAGGGGGCCAGAGAAGTGAAAAAAACTTTTTGGAAAAAAGTGGGCAATATGAGCTTAAAATTACATCACAATAGAAAAATATTAGTAGAAGTAGTAATATATGATACATATTTCACATCATTTCAAAATAAAAGTCCATATATTGATACGGAACGAGATATAGATCACAATAAAGAAATGATTCATAGTGCAAAATGTATCTATTACAAAAATATTATTCAATAATTCAATATTAAGTGGCAGGCAACATGAAATCGAGTGGAGGGCCAGTTGTTTGAGACCTCTAACCTATATGTATATCATGATAATGGGACGACTTTTATTTAGTGGTTTCACATTCCACGGCTGCGAAATCTGCCGTTTTTATCTGTTTTCGGCTCAAGCTTAAAGAAATAATAATCACTACATCCAATCCATACATTTCCTTTCCTGTGAATATTAAAAAAAAAAGTCTGCTCGTGTGTTACAAGTTAAATGTTATTAATGTGAAGGAGCAAACTGACGTTTGCTCTGTATTTGTAGTAACTTTGTACAGCGCACCACAGATCCTGAGCATCGTCTCTTCATGTCACATCAGATTTTGAACCAAAATCAAATCAGAAAGAGTCGCGGGCCCGGATGAAACTGGTCTGCGGGCCCTGTGTGGCCCCAGGGCCTTATGTTGCCCATGTGTGCTGTAGAGGAAGTATTGTGTAACATCCATATCAACGCAAAAGACAGCACATGAGTATGTAAGGTAGTGATGGAGACAAAGATGGGAGTGTAAATGAGCCTTCAGGGGGCGCTCACGGCGCACTCAGCACTGTCCAAGTGTCATTGTGCCATTTTTGACTGAATCCTCACTGACAATAACAGATGATTTTTTTATTGAGGCCACATGACAACACACGACTACCACGTTCTTTTTCCAGAGGAGCTGGAGCTGTGCGGCACAGCAGAACCACAGCATATGTCAACTCACTAATGGTTTATTCAACACACACTTGGTACGACCCATCCCCCGACACACACACACACACACACACACACACAAACATTCCTTAAGTATGAGCACTTTCTGATGTACATACATGATATGACAGGAGTGTGTGTGTGTGTGTGTGTGTGTGTGTGGCTGTAACACACACACACTCACTGGGAGACATCTTAAGGACTACACTGATTGGACCGCGTGACCCCATGACTCTGATAGCCCCTCCCACTTCCTCCCTCTCTAACAGGCAGCTCGGTACAGCATCTTTCCCGTTGTTTTACACTGATAATAAAATGCTCACTCCTGCACTCCTTCCCCCTCCTCCTCTTCCTCCTCCTCCTCCTGCACACACGTTCCCCTAATGAGATAAATTAGCGCCTCGCAACAGATGCATGGAATATACACTAATGGCCACCATCTGTCACTCATCTCTGGGAGATGGAGTAAGAACGCGGCGCTAAATCCGATCACAAACCCCGAGGAGGAGGAAGCAGGAGGAAGAGTACAGTAAAGAGTGAGTGTGAGAGTGTTGGGGGAGCTTCAGGCTACCTTTTAATGTCAAAATTCAGATTAAAAAAATCAACCTAATCCAGATTAGCGTTTCCGCCGCATCTGTTCCGTCACATGATTACACTTAAAACACATACATCATCTGACCCTGGGCGTGTGTGTGTGTGTGTGTGCTGGTGTAAACAGGAAGTAGATTGTGCCCATTGCAGTTGGACTCTAAGCGCTGTAGTAGCTAGGGGGCGACGTTGTCCATCGCTCCTCACTTCCAAAAACCAATCTCATTGCACCAAACTGACGTATTACGTTTACTTTCCAACACACTTTTAGATTATTTGTCTTCTAAAAACAAAAAAATAAATAATATCAGGTTCTCAATAGAGTTTCAATTCAGGGGAAAGTGAAAAAATGTCTGTCCTCTGGGGGGGCATGACAGGAAATAGTTGATAACCACTGCACTAAAGCGACGTGTACATGGAAGCTACTTAGTCAAACAGCCACTAGAGGGCGCCATCTAGCCCCCAAAACTTAAAGTCTCCAGTCACGGGCCAGATTTCGGAGTCTAGAGGAGGTAAATGAGTCTAGTTCTCCCTTAAATCACTCGATTTACTACCTGATGAAAAGTTATTGAGAAACGAACGATCAATAACTACAGATACTGTATGTGTGTCGCCTACTGCAGCTTTAACTGTGCTCTGTGATGCGCTGAACGCCCATAATCCCTTGTGTTTGGACTTCCAGGTTAATTCATCTTAATTTTCTTGACATATTCACACTTGTTTGCCGAGATAATTGCTCCATTTTTTTTAATTTGCGGTGTAATTTTAGCCCATAATATGTGTGCGTCTCTCCTCTTTGGGGCCACGTATACTTTCACTTTTATTATAATACTTTAGATATTAGACCAGTTCTTGCACCTGATGTGACTAAATTAGATTTTTCTTTCTTTTATCAATGAGGAAATAATGTTTGAGATGGGATCAGTGGAAGTTAAGTAGCTAATAAAACAAACCCACACACAGTCTCTCCATTATTATTATTTTAACCCCTTTATATTTTCAGTCTCAAATCTCAAAGTTTCTTCTCCTTCACTCTTTCTTTAGTCTAACTTTGGGCGTACGATCAGTCAGTTTATATGTAAAAAAAAATAAAAATTGATTGGATTGAACGCGAGTCAGTCTTTGAGATTCAGAAATCGTCTGTTGGGTTTTCAGGACGTTTCCAGGACACGGTGTCCTCCTCAAGTGACGTGTGAAGCTTTTTCCCAGTGTCAGTTTGTTTGAAGTGCACAACTTTGATTTAAACTGCTGAACTTTTCTTTTTCTCAGTCTGTGAGATGAGAAAAAGCGACATTTCAGCGACAATGACAGAGCAGAGTCACCTCCCTGTGTTTGTCATTGTACATTTTATGCTTTTGCTTACAGAACCAAAATATTGTTGCTTAATACTTCACCCCACGGAGTGCGAGTGAATATTGTTTTTAGTGGTTCTGTCTGTCTGTTTGTTTGTGTTTCTGCACGTTGTTCCTGATTTGTCCACTAGGTATCACATTACCTTCCTGTTATGATAGATCTGTTTGTCTGTATGTCTGTCTGTGTTTCCGCACTTGCCAATATGACCATATTTGTGTGAATGGGGTGAAGACTGCGATCTCTGATTGCCTTATTTACATCTGTGTTGTTATGGAGTTCTGGAAAATCCACCTTTAAACAAACCGTCACGTAATTACGGTGATGCAAAGTGCGCTTGTCGGTCATTGTTATCATGACTCATCATTTTCACGTCATACTTTGAATGGTTGTAGTCTTGTTGAGCACAGGACCAACTTCTGAAGCAGGACAATAAAGTGGATGCAGATCCCCGTGTTTTTTAACGGCTTGTGCCACTTTTTTTTTATGCGCAAACAAAGGCGATGAGATCGATCTCCTTGCTATGAATATGTTTAAGATGATTTTTTTGACAAATATCTCAGTATGAAAACACATAGAAATAATGATAAAAAAATTAAAAAAATTAAAAAAATCTTCTCTGACATTGTGTTCTCAAACTGTGGTTAGCTGCTAAGTAGATGCCACCATGACCCCCCTAAATTTTAGTATCACATCCTTGAGAACTAATTCACTGTGGGGAAAAAAAACGTGTGAAAAACCATTTTGTCAAAGCGTAACATTTGGACATTTTCCCTCTGAACAGATTGTACTGAAGTGTTATTTCTTCACCAAATAGGCCAATTACTTCCGAAATTGACAAGTTCTGAATCTCTATTGGACTCTGTAGAAGCCTTTAAATAATGCAAATGGCGGTTTTCGCGGGAGTATAGCGCGGGGCTTTGCAACTCGGTTCAACGTCAGACTGAGCAAGAATGAGGAGAGACTGTGTGCGAGGGGAGACTTAAGCAGGGGCTTAAAGCTGCCGTCTGAATCGCACCATTTATGCAGAAAGGTACTTTTTTTTCCCCCACATCAACGCTCACACTGGGATCCATCAGAGATATTCTAATAGAGCCTCGTCCTGACGGCTGGTTATTCCCTCAGCAGCGTTTGCCGTGAGCAGACGGACGCTCTCTGTGACAACCTGTACCTAAGAGAAAAAAAAAAAAACGCTTTTCCATATCTAACGACGCGGCGACACGTCCTCTGTACAAATAGCCACAAGTCCATTTATAGAACGTAATCAGACAATGATGTATCCCAGCCTCTATTGTCAGCTGCACAGTGCATTAGCATGCAGCTTATGATGAAAGTGGAGAAAAAAAAAAAGAGGGGGTGAAAAAGACGAACAAATGGGGGTGAAAATGAAAAGAAAGCAGGAGGATCTCTGCGAGCAGGAGAAATGAATCACCCGAGGAGAACAAATGGACTCCAACCAGATATAATGAATCATTATTTGCATGGAGATGGCCGTGAGTCTTTTTTTAAACTGGTTTAACTAATGACAACAAGTGGAGGATAGATCACATGACACAGGGATAGAAAGAAAGAAAAGAAAAAAGAATAGAAGAGGATTATTATTATAATAAGAGCAATCTAAGGGATTTGTTATCACAGAAATAATTGAAGCAAATTGTTGCAGTTCATTTCAGAAATGTAAGATCATATATTAAACGTGAGGCAGCTGCATTTTGTTTACTTCCTACAGCAGTTGACCTTTGACCTCAAAGAAAGAAAAAAAAACATGTACAAACCGCTTTGTTCAACCAGATTTTCCAAAGATTTGGTGTTAAAACAAAAAGTGTATTTCTGTGTTTTTATGAGAGGTGGGGAGACACGGCGATAAAAGATTATCACAATATTTAAGTCACAATACGATGTTATCACGATATTTAAGTCACAATACGATATCATCATGATACGATATTATCACAATATTTAAGTCACAATACAATATTATCACAATATTTAAGTCACAATATGATATCATCATGATACGATATTATCACAATATTTAAGTCACAATACGATGTTATCATGATATTTAAGTCACAATACGATGTTATCATGATATTTAAGTCACAATACGATATTATCATGGTATTTAAGTCACAATACGATGTTATCATGATATTTAAGTCACAATACGATATTATTGCGATATTTAAGTCACAATTCGATATTATCATGATATTTAAGTCACAATACGATATTATCATGATATTTAAGTCACAATTCGATATTATCATAATATTTAGTCACAATACGATATTATCATGGTATTTAAGTCACAATACAATATTATTGCGATATTTAAGTCACAATATTATATCATCATGATACGATATTATCACAATATTTACACAATATCACCATTTTTCTTGGCCAGGTCAGCATTAAAAAATGGGATTGTTTTTTTTCCTGGTATGTGAATAAAAAACAAAGTAGTGTGGAAGTGCACGTGTTGACCGCAGAGAATCTAAGTTAATACTGGCTAATAAAACAATAATATCTACATTTATTCTCTGGTTTTACATAAATACATTCGCCTTTTATTTGTTTCATAGCCCTAACTAAACACATAAAAACTAAATTTGAGACAACATATTCATGGATTTAAAGTGAAAGTCTAAATCAAGAGTGCCGCACAACGACTCCTCCGACGCTCTGTGTGTGTGTGTGTGTGTACTCTATCGTATTTCCACAGAACCACTGATCCCTATAAACTTCCAAATCCAGCAATCATACCGCATCAACATTTCCCACTGAAGGCTTCACATAAAAAGTAACTGGCCTCATAAAAGCCGTGTCAAACATGGACAACCTCTCGTAAAAAAAAGTGCTGATGAAATTTCTTAGACAAAACTATAAATGGCATCTGCAGAGAAAAATAAAATAGTGCACTTAATAGAGCGGGAGCTGGACTGCTTTAGTGTACCCCCCCATACATACACACACCACACACCACACACCACACACACCGTGATACACGTCCGCTGCGGCCTTGAACGACAGACCGATGCAAACATCAAAAATGCAGTTTGGACAAACAGTCTTACGTCTTTATAGACTTTAAACTTTGACACTATTATGCTTTGTACCAGACCAGATGCTTTGATGAAGACCTGAACCTCATGAAGTCAGTTTCTCAAAGTCTCGCCGACGTCCTGCCAGTCTTAATTCACTACCAGAGACTTTTCTGTGGTTTTTAGTATGAATGAGCAAGGTGATAGTAGTTTTAGTTTTTAGTTTTAGTTTGTTTTGGCTTTTAGTTTTTTTTTAATTAGTTCATTTCAATTCGTTTTTAGCTAGTTTTTTGTAAATGCTTAGTTTTATTTTAGTTTTTTGTAATGTATGTAATGTTGTAATGATGTATGTAATGAGTATTTGCCACATGCAAGATTCAAAAAGGTCATGATAATAAGTATATTAAGTGTAAATTGCAACAGTGATAATAGACAACTTCTTATATTATTATGAAAAAATTAAAACACTTTATATGAACACAAAACGCTTATGTATGAAATAAATTAACAAAGACAAAAACTAAGCACATTTTCCCTACAATTTTAGTCAATTTTTTATTCAGTTTCAGTTAGTTATCTGGATTTTTTTTTTTTAAATCTAGTTCTCCATAAAAGTCAGTACAAAGTTTTTTGGTATAGTAAGTTCTCTTTTACCATGTTATTGTTATTTTTGTCTAAAAAAACAAATAAAAAAACTAACATTATGAACTTTCATAATAAAAGTCAACACAAATCAGCAACATTTTAGCTGAGTCATGTTTTGAGCTGCTCATTCCTTCATTTTCAAGAATTTGCTTCTCTCGTTTTATTCAAGTAATCCTTCTTTTCCCCCTCAAATTTAATTTAAATTCCTTAGCGTCCCCCTGAATTGGTTGATCGTAAATAAACACAACATATAAACATGCTATAAATATACGTCTGTGAAACAACCACAAGTTTTGGGATGAATTTATATCAGTTTGCAGTAATCCATCTTAACATCTCCTTCTTAACTGTTTGGTGCTGTTAAAACTGTGAAATCCAAGTGGATGGAAACGTTACATGCAACCGCAAAAAAGGTAGAAATCTAAATATTAGGCCTAAATTTGTCTTTACAATTGCGTGAAATGGCTGTAGATGGTAAACACACGAGTTTTCTAGTTTAAAAGGAGTAAAATAACTTCATAGGAGCCTTTTTTTTATATTTTTTAAATCAGTATTCCGTCTCTCGTCGTTCTATGGTGGCAAAATAAAAATAATCATGTTTGACTTGAAACTCTCTTTTTTTACTACATTTCTGCTTACAGTGGTTTTGAGGTTAATTTTTGCATAAAGCAGGATTTTACAACTAAGAATATTTAACTGCACCCATTTAATTGGCCCCAAAAACGTCTTTGCCTTCTCTCTCACTCACACTGCTGTTGCTTTTTATATTAAACTCTAAGTGAAGCTGCTGCTCCCTGTTGTTATTTTTATTTTTTCCCCCATGTTCTTCTTCTTCTTCCAAGGAAATCAAATTGTCTTGTGCATAAAAATAAACCAAACTTCGCACACTTTGTCCACTCACACGCCAAAGTTCCTCCAACCAAACACAATTAAGAATAATAACACTGTTGCAACACTCTTTTGTTGCTTTACAACTTTTCACTCGACTTGTGAAGAAACAAAAAAACAATGTCTATCCATTATTCTGTTTTTATTTAAGTGTCAAACTCATTTTAGTCACTCAAGACTGTCATACACAAACAACATAAACAGTTTATTCTCATAAATTTGACTCAAAAACACACGTTTAAGCACGTCCTTCAATGTTTACTATTCTGTGTTCCACCTGAAGACAAACAGCAAGTTAAAATACGTTGAATGGCCACCAGGGGGAGACTCTACTGTCGGCACAAATACGTCGGTTTGAATGAAAGACGACCAAACATGTAAACAAGGAGTTCATTAATACTTTCACAAAGTACAAATACTTTGTTACCGTACTTCAGTTAAAAAAAATTCACTTATCTGTACTTTACTAAGAGTTGGTATTATGGTCTGTATTTGCGTTATATAGAGCTTTTCTAGTCTTGATGAGCTGCGTCACACAACAGTTTTCACCCATTCACACGCTGCAACATGAGGTTAAGTGTCCTGGACTCAAGGACATGCATTTTATAGACGATCAGAGCCAGGAATTAAAACCGCAGAGCCTTCCAGTTGAGAGACAACTCCCGCTACCACTGAGCCACCATGGCTCAATCCTAACTCCTCAACTTTTCTAATACTTTTACTTGTAAAATGTAAGTACATTTTATATCAGAAAAAATGCTTTTGATACTTAAGTACAGTAAATGTCATAGACTTTAACTGATTTTTCTTAAGTTACTTAAGTAGTTACTTAAGAAGATAAGATACTTGTACTTTTACTCAAGTATCCCTTCACAAGACTGCTTAAGAGGGAATATAGTGTCATGAAAACACACAAACTAAAAAACAAATAGAAGAGTTGGTTGGTAACTGAATGATTTAAGTGCATTAAAACTAAAGTTACCAATTTCTATGACAACAACTTGACTTTACTTTAAATGAAATTCCTTTATTTGGGTATAAATAACTGAAGTCATTTGGGAAAACGGGTAATAAACGTACATTTCAGCTTACGAAAAAGTTAAATTCCACGAGCTAATTAGTGGTTCCAGTTCTTCTCGCGTCTTTTCTGACTCCGGCACAGACGCGCTCTCGACTGCGTCTCGGGCTCCGTTTGAACTCGGCTGCGGTTGATGAGTGAACAATCATTTACTATCTATTAATGAAATAAAGTGGCGGCGCAGAGACGCCGCGGAGCTTTGTGATGGAGCGGCTTAATAATAAAGCATCATCGCGTCTCTTTTCTCCCGCGTTTCTCGGGGCTGATTAGAGACGGGTTCGGTTCGCGGGCCTTGTCTCTTCTCAAACTCACACTTTCATTTTGTTGTGTGATTGGTTGCTGATTAGTTGGATGTAATTGGATTTCTCTCTCTCTCTCTCTCTTCTTTTTCTCGTTCTCTGCTCTCCTCTTTTTTGTCCATCTGCCTCTTGAATGTCGCGACGCGTGATAAAGAGCCCGCGGGAAAATAAACGACCTTGAACTTTAACTCTGAACTTTGTCCACCTCTCTGTCTCCCTGTCGTCTTCCACGTCCTCGTCCTCGTCCTCGTCCTCATTTGCATGGGCTGCAGTCAGAGCTCGAACAATCCATTAGCTCTGCGTTGGGTTTGTTTGAGGAGATCCATGCAAATAAGTGTGAAATTACACCGTAATCAGTCATGTAAATCGCGCCGGTTCTCAATCTGGGCGTCATTATTTCTTTGTACGTGTTTGGTAAAAATGGCACGCGGGGGCGACGGGTGAGGTTTAGAGAGCGAGAGGGAGGGAGAGGGAGAGAGAGAGAGAGCACGAGGGGAGGAATAAAATAAAAGATGACACAAAGAAGTGTTTGACAAGGAAGAGAATATGAAAAACACCATGAAATGAACTTGTTTTTGCCTTAAAAAAATTCTACCATGATCAAAACTGTTCAGCAAAGCGAGACATTTTCTTTCTGCCTCCCTCTTTGATTTGTTGAGGAGGACGAGGAGGAGGAGGAGGAGGAGGAGGAAGGGAATACGGAGGAGGAGTGCGATGAGACAAAGAGACGGACGACAGAGCAGCTGCGGCACGACGGCGCGGTGTGCATGCGCGCGAGGAAATCACTGAAGAGGACGACGTGCAATGGAGGAACGTGGGACAACATGTGTATGACGGGACAGAAAGAGCGGTTCTTCTGTGGTTGATCTTATATATGTGTATAATTCGTTATATCTCCTATATCTCACTAATATACTTCAAATTAAAACAATGTGTAACTCCTCAGGAAGATGTTTTCTAACGTTATAAATCAAGTGTTGTTGGAGTGGATCATTTTTTAGCAAAAAGCAAAAGTTAAAAGCCATTAAAATCATGTCTTGCACATGCTCATATTACTATGGTGCCATTTTTGTGTAAAAACACTGGGTCGGGACCCACAGAGGGGTCTCGGGAGATTTTTTTGGGGTCCCTAAACAAATTTATTCAAGATTTATGTGTATATGTTTTTAATAACATGTATAGAATTAAGTTTGAATTAGTTTATCAAACTTTATTTTACAGATACGGCTGTAAATGAGTTTTTATATTGCGATTAGTTTTCCATCTTGAAAAATACTGTCTCCATGTAGAAACACTGAGGTAAAGGACTGTCGTTTCCTGTCTTTGTGCTGTTTTCACTCAAATAACTTTTGTAAAAACTGTTGATTTATCTTTAACTTCTTCATATAACGCACTGAAACCTAGACAACAGCCACAAATTTAACTTCTTCTCCAGATGAAGTTTTGTGGGTGAAGTTTCCACGAGAGGGCCGTGACCAGAGAAGATGGGATGTATAAGTTAGGTCTTTTTACAAAGTGTCGCTACTTGATTCTAGCGTTTCCACACAGAAAAAAGAGGCAGGAAACACAAAGAGATCTGCAGTAAGAATGTGAGGAGCAGGTTGGAGGTGAAACTAAAATGAACCAACGGCAAACTAACGGAAAAGACGAATAAATTAAGCTAAAATGAAGCTAATGTTTGAGAAAGTGTTCACTGTGAAAGCTAAAATACTGTTTGGTTTGAGTCATATTTTAGTCATCTGAGATGTTTTAGTTTAAGTCTAGAGTTAGTCATTTAAATATAATCATATTATAGTCATTCCACATGTTGTTATTAAGGTTTGAATTTACAACACATAGAACTGGCAAATGGTTTGTATTTATAAAGCACTTTTCTGCTTTTGATGACCACTCAAAGATGCCACTCACCCATTCACTCGCACTGTATCTATGTTCACCCACTCAAATTTCATACCCATTCACATGCTGCTGCCAATGTCTTCGGGAACATCGGGAATCAAACCCACAACCTTTAGGTGGAAAGACAACTGGCTCTAACACTGATCTTACCGTTGCCCACATTTGCTAGTTACAAGTTTGAAGAAAGTGAGAGTTTACACTTGGACTTATTATCTTCAAAAAGTCACTTGGCTTCAGGTTTGTTGTGTATTTTCTATCTTTGAGTTTTTTTCTCCACGTGGTTGACAAAGGTTTTTTGTCTTTTACGTAACATCGTACGTGAATTACACCATATGATGACGCATCTTCTCTTTCCTCCTAACATCGCGGATTTTCCGTCACAGTTTCCGTCACTGACCCAAATTAATCACTCAGAAATTCCAATAAAATAAGGTTGAAGATGCATTTTCAAGTGCCATACAGACATGAAAAGTGCTCCCTAACGTGTCAGACTCTTTACAATGTAATAAAAAGGCCTTATTCTATACAGCAGTGATAATAAATGAATGAAACATATCCATAAATATTGAATTCCCGGATAAATCCTCCATAACTTAATACACACTGTACCTTTAAAGTTTTACCTGGAGCAAAAAAAGAAGTTTCTGAAAGGAAATAAAAACTGAATCCTGAACTCATGTCTCGTTTTTTTATCTTCCGATGTAAATCCTTAAATGTCCTCCACGCAAAACAAAATAAAACATAAGTTATAGTTTCCGGGGAAACAGGAGTTTTTCACACAGGCACAACCTGAAAATGTCTCTTTTCTTAATCTGGAGAAAATACCTGACAATTTAAAATGAGGAGACGACGCCAATAAAAGCCAATAAAAAAAGCTAATATTACCATAAAGCAGTTCTACTCACTGATTTGTAAAATTGCCCATAATGACATGATGTGAGGAGAGATATTAAAAAGAGAGCGCCATAAAAAACAGCAAGACACTAACAGTAAAATCTCTGATGGCGTAGAGCTTTATATCCTCCTCCTGATATAGATCACGTCTTTATGGATTTAAAGGTGTCGCGTTACATATCGCGTCAAAAAAAAAGATTCTTGACAGTGGATTAAATCACTGACCTTTTGACCTTTGGGAGAATGAGTCGCACCGAGCCGTGAGGTCACTTGATGGAACTTTAAAGGTCCAGTGTGTTTTACTTAGCAGTATTCAGTGTACTTCATTCTTTCTATATACGTGTTTTTAATGACTTGACTGTGTATGAATTGTTGTTTTGATTCATTATCCCAGAACGAGCATTTTAATATTTATATCAGGAAATGGGTCAGCTCTACAGAGGCGGCCATTTTGGACCTCCATGTTTCTACGGTAGCCCACAATGGACAAAGTTATGATGCAAAGTGAAGGCTACATAAGTTAACCTGCATCTTCAAGTCTTAAGTGTCGAAAATGAGTTTAACCAACTAAAATGAGACATTTTGATTGTTGTTGTGATCCTGATAATTTGGAGGAGACAGAAAACATCTACATGAGACGAATCCCAATGTGAGACAAATAACGACAGTGTCCACATAATAATCTTCTTCTCCCACATCACAATTTGAAAAAAACATGCTACAGTAACCCATTGTGTCACTTCCTGTTTGTTTCTGCTCTCTCCAACTCCTTAAATACTGTTGCAAATAATCCAGATATTCCCAGATATCTAACTAACTGTCTTTACACGTACATTCACACACAGTGGGGGTAATCCTAGCCTAGCAGTCGGCTTAGTTTACACAAAATTAAATTTGATGTGATATAAAAGTGTGTCAGCCTCCAGAACACTAGGTGGCAGTATGAACCCTTACAGCTGGTATTAGGCAACTACACGAGCCGCCATTTCCTGTCTTTCTGCCATCCATTAATTTTTTAAATATTTACATTATCAGGGTTCCCACACCTTGGTTGACATCAAATTCAAGGACTTTCCAGGGACCAATTTCCTTTAAATTCAAGGACTAGAATGTGCGGACGCAGATTAAGATGGGAGGGCGTAAAAGTCCTTGGAATCTTGGTTCAAATTTTCTTTGGCGAGACAGATGTTGGAATTTTTCATTTCCCAGGCATCACATTTGCTCTCTCTTTGCTTTACTCGCTCATTGATCTGCACGGACTCTCACGTCAATGGTCAGAGACGGACACCGCTCATAATTATGACTCCACATTCTTTCTGCGGAGGCCTAGTCTACGTACATCAAGCTTTGTAGAGCCCATGAGACAGTGGGTCAAGGGAGACCTTTACCTAAATATCAACTTCACTTTAAAAAACTGACTTTCAGTGTATCCACTTCTATTACTTTCAGGTAAAAAGTTCAAGGGTAAGAGTTGAATGTAAATATGTAGTAGTAGTAAGTGTACTTTAAACTGTCTGACGAACGCGATAGTTGGATTTTTTTATTTATTTACCTGTTTCTAATGTCACGTATAAACGCACCGAGTTTGTCAGCATATGTGTGTCGACAAGACGGCGACGAGTGTGAAGACAAAGTGTGCGAGAGGAGCAGCAGCAGCAGCGACGACGTGAGGGATCGGGATTTTTGGCTCACGTACAATTTGTGGAGGAGTCGTTCAATGAGCTGACAGACGTCAGCGAGTCCTGGTGGAGAGAGACACACACACACACACACACAGAGCGAGAGACACAGAGATACCATCAGCACCGGGAAGCACAAACAGACAGATGGGCTAATTCGTGACTGACTGTGTGTTATGAAACATTATCTCAGTGTCAGTGAAATCAAAATAACATTTTGGGTGTAAACGCGGCTCGAGCGACTGCCAACACAACACCACATGGCTGTGATAGACGCATATGGACCGTGATGCAGGCAGCACTCGGAGAGTAAAAGAAGAAAAAAAGAAAGAAAAAAAAAGGGGGTTTTGTTGCTAAACTGCTGCAAACGCTGTTTATTGAGTCATGCCGAGTTGAACTGCATGCTGCTGTATACGTTTGCCAATCGCGTCCCACCTGCCGGCGCCAAATTAAGCCATCAAATCAATTTCAAGAGTCTGGAGGAAAATGAAGGCCATTATCGGCATTGAATTTTATTTGCTCTCTATTCAGAATTAAAGGCTATTGACAGACGGCTTTGTTTTGTTCTCTTTCATGCACTCTACGGTGAGAGTGTGTGTGTGTGGATAGGTGGTTTGCGGTGGCATTCTGATGCCCTGCCCCTTTAACGGCCGGCTACAGAGCCACTTTATAATCCCCCTCGCTGGGGATTTGTGTATGTGGGGAGTGTATTGCAGCTACCTCAACCTGGCTCACTGCTCTCCGCGGATGTTTTGTTGTCAAATAATGGGAGAGTGATGGGGTCCTACCCCGCTGTGAGCCACCGCAAAGATTAGACAGATCTTCACACTGGACGATTGGTGAGATTTATCACTGTCACTGGCTGCCAGTCCAGGCTGTTACTCTTTTTTGGTCTGCCCCCCGAATGCCACCACCAACACCACCCTCTGCTGCCCCCACCCACTCTGTTTGTGGTGGTTTCTCATTTGGAGCCTGCGAACCAGTTGTCATGTGTACTTTCCACTCCAATAGTGATGATAGCTGTAAGCAGCACCTCAGAAATCACCCGCTGCTTCATGGTCTTTGCACAAATGCTCATTGCGTGGCTCCGGCTACCGTGCATGGTCAAGTCTTGGATGGTGGTGAAGAGGTGGTTGTGTGATTTATTTAATAACTGGGTTTTTGTTTATTTTGGGGGGGCATTTGGGATCATTTCCAGGTAAATTGTCTCAAATGTTGCGGAAAAAATCTTGTTTTTCCTGACATGGGTGAAGCCAAGGTTCTGCAAATCAAATTCAATACTTATTTAATACCGCTTAGAATGCAAGGTGATGCCAACTGCATGATAACCATAACAGTTTAAAAGATATAATCAAGTAAAATACGTCAAAATATGTTCTGTAGTGTCAATAAATGTCCCTATCCTGTCCAGTCCAGTTAGTGCACTTCACGTGTGTTTGCAGAAAATTATGAAATGTACAAGGTTTCTTGAATGCATCCTGAAGCCACTCCTCTAATTCTCGACACACTCTAGATCTTCCAGAAGTGATGACATCTACCAGGGTCTTTGAACACATCTCGTTACTCGATAATCAACAAAAACTACCAAACTAGAGTTGTACTCATAAACCACTTCATCTGCACGCCATGTTTCAATGTCCACGTGTGTGCAAAGTGGCTGTCGGTAAATCATCAAGCAGGAAGGAGGGATTTTTTTATCTTCTTCCTTTAAGAGGCCACATTTCTCAGACGGCAGATTGTGATCCCTATTTCAAAGTGGAGGTGGAATTAGCATGCAGAGGAGAGCTTTGAAAAGGAGCTCTGGCCTTAGCTCAATCTCCCCGTCTCTCCTCCTCCTCCTCCTCTCTTCCTCAGGTAAAAGTAATGGATCGTAGCTGGCTCTGACTCTGGCTCTGGCCTCTGTCCTGTCGCGTCACGCCCGCCCGGTCAGTCGGCGAGCCGACCACACGGCCGCACGGAGCTGCAGGCGCTGTTATTTAGCGGCCGTTCCTCCACGGTCACACTCGCTAACTCTGAGGCCAGCTGTCCAGGCACACCAGGCCCTCAAGGATGGCAGCCCGCCTTAACTGAGAGGTGACACCCCCCTCCACGTTCTTCAACAGAGCGCCATCTTTGGACCAGTGTGTTTGAATACCAATGAACAGGAAGAAAGGGAAGAGGGGAAAAAAAAAGAATTGAACTCTTTACTGCAGTGATGTACAGGAACAGTGAGGGGAAGCATGTCGTAAAACTTTCCTCTGAGGAGGTTAAGACGTAAAACATTTTCTTTATGTGCACTTTGGAGGTGAAAGCCCATATTTCACTTTGAAATGATTCTATCCTTTTTATATATTTTTGATTAATTGATTGAAAAAGGCGGTTTAATATGCAGCGGCTTCTTCATGTCCACTGACGGAGGTGTAGTCTTGTTGGATCTTCAGTCAACGAAACTAAGACAGATTGAAATCTCGAGGTATTTTGTATTATTTTTTAAGCTTGAACCACTTGAGAAGTTAATTAATTAATTCATCTTCTATCACTTCATCCTTCACATGAGGGTCACCAGAGGTCACTGGTGCCAATCCCTGCTGGAGAGGTTTGCCAGTCCTTCACAGGGTTTTGATTACGAATGATTCCCTGAATAAATCTGATCCCCGGGATGATTCGATTTCTGGTAAAGCCCTGGTAAACTTCCACAGGCATAGATTGTGTTGGGTGTGCGGCACAAGCACGAACTGAACTTCCGCCTCACCGGTAGGTGGAGTATAAAGCTCTGCTCACCACGCAGAAAAAACATTGAGACAATAGAAGAAGTAGTCGCCAAGGATAGTCATCCAAGCCTCCACCTGGCAACCCTCGAACCGGTGGACACCCCGACTCCCCCGTCGAAACCGACATGTCCGAGGAAGCTGTAGCATTGTTCTCTTCTTCGTCTTTGGTAGGAATGCGTACTACCTATTCCCCGTGTCCAGACCGCCACCCGATGGTGTGGTGAAGTGGGATACTGCAGGACCTTGACGCACAAGTATACCAGGGTCCACAATATGAGACGCACAATGCGACACAGGCTTAAGTCAGTTCCAGTGGAGGATGTAGTGGTAGACAATGAATCAATGAATGAATGAATCAATCAATCAATCAATAGCAGATCTTTCAAATGGAGATTGATATGACTTGAATTTCTCACTCTGAGAATTAAGATTTTGTCTCTGTATCGAGCCAAGTACCGACACTTGGTCAAAAACTATTTAAATAACGTCCTCATTTGACTTTAAATCGTTTGTGAGGAAACTATGACACATTACAACCTATATATAATTATCATTATTCTACGTCCGGCTTCTCCCTTTGAGTGGTCTCCACACCGGATCATCTGCCCTCTCTCTTGTGTCCTCTCCCTTGACACCAACTGTCCTCCTTGTCTTCCTCCTATGAACCTTCTGCCCATGAATCATTAGGCCTATATACAGTATATATGTATACGTATATATATATCTGTATATATAATGATGACTTAAAATAGATGACACAATGAACTCGCCAGAGCCCATACTTTCACCAGCTTTATCATCCACATCGCTAACTAACGCTAATTAACTCCTTTTACTGCAGGGTTTTAATGTGGAAAAAAATAAAATAACAATATAGTGTTCTGTACATCAGCGTCACCATCATCCACTCTGACACAAACATCCACCTGCACATCCGCATGCGAGCAGGAGCAAAGGTCGTAGGCGTGTAATGGGTGCTGACAGTCACCCGGCGCTCTGACTGCAGCCGGCCTATGTTGATGTGTATGTAAATGTCCAAGTGAGTAGCTGTGCGGTGGAATGTTGATGTACAATCAGTGCAGGAGTGTCTCACTGAAGTGACAGCTGTCTGCGGATGCTGGTGGGCAGACGACTGAGCCGCTCTGCTTAATGAATGTGTGCTGCCATCAGCTGCCGATCTCAACCGAGAAAACCCAGGAAAAAAAAAAACACACACAGCACTGAAACATTGCACCTGACAGAAAGTGAGAAACTTCCAACTTTTAAAAAACACACATTTGATCTAATTTGTTAAATTCCTCTTCGCGTTCCAGATAGTCGTCCATTAATAACGTTGTTTTGACATTTTGGTCCCAAATAAGTTATGTTTGCACTGGAGCAGAATACATTTTTCAAGTCATGCTACTAACACAAATGTGGATGCTTTGCAATGCAGATTCTTCATATGTATAATTCCTCAGAGTGTATTTTTATCTTGTATGTGTGTGTTACCTTGCATCCCTTTAATGCTGTGCTACACCAGGCAAGATATACGTGACATTTTCCTCCCTTATGTCCATGGTTCTTGTCATTTGTTATTTTATGTCCATGGTTCTTGTCATTTGTTATTTTATGTCCATGGTTCTTGTCATTTGTTATTTTATGTCCATGGTTCTTGTCATTTGTTATTTTATGTCCATGGTTCTTGTCATTTGTTATTTTATGTCCATGGTTCTTGTCATTTGTTATTTTATGTCCATGTCAAAACACTTGAATAATTGGGTCAAATGTTTTTCATTCACACTACTGGGTCTGTTGCTAACCGACTTGCCTGTTTATGCGCACCCTTGCAATGTGTCAGTGTTTGCAAGAAGCATAGACTGTATGTATTTAGTTCAAAGGGAATTCCTTTTTTTTTTTTTCAAACAGCAGAGTCGCCCCCTGGTGGATCACTGCTGCTGCTGCTGCCAACATACTTCCGAGACTCAATTAACAATCCATGGCAACAAGCTCGAAAAGCGTACACCGCTGGAGCTGAGAGACAACAGAACTACAGTGGCTGACGTCACACGTGGAACCAAAACAACCGCCATTTTGGCAGGAAGCTCAAACTAGATACATGTTGTGCACCCGAATGCCTAATTAGCCAAGCAAATAAGAGAGGACATTTTATCGGATTACCAAAGATCCAAGTTGATAAAAGAGGTGGACCGGAGCTTTTATTGCGATGTCTAAGCGTTTTCTGGATTAAGAAGACGGAAATTTTATCAGAAAGTTTAAGATCTCAGATGTCTGCAGGTTTCAATACTGGCAAAAAGCAGCAGGGGGCAGTATAAAGGTCAGATGTATTCAGTTTGGGTTTTACAATAAATTGCTTAACGTATCTCAACTCCCCCATTTTTCCTTTCACCCCAACCTATCTAGGCAGATGCTGATGACTTTAAAGGTTTGAAACCAGCACTGGTGCTGTTTGTTTTTGCAGAACGATTTCCTACCACCAGGGGGAGTAGCTTTTCACAGTTCTGAGTGATGCTACGCTGACGACTCACATTAGGTTTAATGCTGAACGAGCTGAATTAACAAAAACAATAAAGTAAAAAATAAATAGGGTTAGTTTTTCAAAGACGCAATAACTACTCGTTCCAAGGGAGACAAATTACCTGCAGAATCAAAGAGACGAGGTGAGACTCACCAACAGCCACGCGACTATAAATACTTTACATCAACGCTGCTAATTAAAACGAGTAAAGTGGTTCTCCTGCAGAGAAATGTGTGCAGTGATCTGAGTGTTTTTCCAACATGATAAATGTCACCTCTGCCAACCCCCCCCCCCCCCCACACACACACACACACACCAACACATAATGCAGCTGCACAGCAAATGCTTGACATAAGTAGTTGTGCCGTTTAACTATATTTAACACCTGGAAAGCATTTTAAAAATATCAACACCTAGCGTTGCAGTTTTCTTTCATATTTTGTGTGCCTCGTGAAAATGTTACATGAAAGGTTGAGGCAGGAGCTGCCGGAGCAGGAAGTTTCGTGGCAGCGATGACGACATCTGAATGGACAACTTTTTCTTTTCTTTTTTCCTTCAGTGAACGTAGCGGAGGTGTAGTTCACCTGTGAATGTACGCGGGCAAAGACACAGGACGGCGGTGTTTCAGTAGCGCTGGTCACAACAACTGTAGCTGATGCTAATTCATTAATTATCAAAGGGTGGCAAAACACCTCTTTACAGTCGAGAAGCAATACACATCTCATGGTGATCACTTATAAAGCCACAACTCTTCAACACTAATCCTATTCAAATCCAATTTCTCCAGTACAAGATCCAATAATGAATTAACCTTTGAAGTTTTGCATGTGTGCACCAAGAGTCGACGGAATGCGACAACGTGATGTGCGATACACGGTCCACGATACCGATAATATCGCAATACAATGATACGATGTGAATATCTGTCTAACAGAAGGAAAACAAAACGTTAATGTGAAAAGTTATAAGTGTTTTTTTGTCCAAGCAGTTATTTGTGGTTATGACAAATGACAAAAGTTATTGTTCTATCCAGCAGGAAACAGCTACTAGTCAGATAAACACACCTTATGACAGTTCTTCTTAATTAACTCTTGCTGAACTGTAACCACTGATAACTAGTGACATAATCCAACCATAGTGGTTTATTTTTGAGTCACGGTGGAGGAAAATAGTAAATCGTAAACCCTTTTTAAACAGAAACGTTATTTTACAAGTTATACATTTGTGTGTACAATGTACAAATGTTTCATTGAAACAACTCCAAATTACGGCGACAACTGATGTGACTGAACCCGACACTCGATGAACATCTTGCTTTTCATTTGTGGAACAGCCACACTGTTCACGTGATACATGTAAACATCCCGTCAGCACAAAACAGACAGAGAAGGTGATCTGTCGACGCTTTTTCAACACGTCGTGCTCCTGTTTCAAAGTAAAAGCACGCTGCTCTTTCACTTCCCTGAACACACACACAGGCTTTTATTTATGTCTTTATTTAGTCATCATATCTACTGTCTTGTCTATTTTAGGAGCTGCTGGATGACTGAATATCTTATCTTATCGTAATATTACAAATGTGCAGTTTCATACCTGAAGAGTAATCATTACAGAAATGTAGACCGCATGTTTTTAGTCAACATAGGAGTAAAGAGTTTTTAGTCAAAATAGAAAGAAAGAAAAATTTAAAAAAGGTTTGTTTTGTCGGCTTATTTAATTTCTTACCTGACATTTTTTGTTATTATTTTATGTTAAAATAACCCAAAAAGGTCACAACATTAATTCATTACTGTTAATAACACAATGATGCAAATGTTTAAATATACAGTTAATTACAATTTTTCTCTATCTCTGGATTTTTAATTGTCTACCTCTGGTGTCGATTATTCTGGCACACGCTCATTATTTTTACTAACTGTGTGCAAAGAAGTGAAAGTGTTTCACATGTGAGACGACATTCTCTCAGTTTACTGGCATTAATTGAGTCCCTGGTTTGGCGTATGTTAATACTTTCTGCTCTTTTAAGCACCTGTACAACAGGAACTGTAACACAGCCCTTTCTTCGCTGAACGAAACAGAGACAGATTCATCCCATTTTCCCCAAATCCAAACTCCAGCGTAGCGGAGTGAAAGAAAGAAAGAAAGAAGCGTGCTCCGCTCACTTAAGGTGACAAACAAAAGCACAGTCTATTAGAAACAGCACGCGCAGACATACTGCTGCATTAACTAATGTAATCGTGTCGAGCGGCGCATGCATTTCTCATCTCTCCTGCCGCTGCTTCATAAGGCCGCAGTCACGCAGCTGCAATCGTATCACAAGATAAAATGAGTTTGAAGAGCTTGCTGTGTGTCTTCTCTGCCTTCCACGCTGCCGTGACTTCTGTTCTGCCTCCTCGCTGCCGCCAGAATTAAACCTCGGTGTGCGGTAATGGCAAAAGTGAAAACAGTCCCCCATTAAATGTCATAAAAAGCTGTTGTGATGAAACCATGTTGTGGGGAAATTCTCGCGTCGTTCAACAAGATGTATTAGTTCAGGAAGCAATTTGTCACCGCAAGCTGTTTCTCTTTATGTTTCTTTTTCTTTCTTTTTTTCCTCCCAGAGACGAAGACTTGCTTTGGACCGGAGCATTAGTGGGTTTTGATGTTTCCTGGGCAATAAACGCGAGAGGGGGGGGGAAACAAAATTCATCATGTCGCACACGACAGGAAGTGAGCTCCGCGTCTGAGGAGGGCCGCCGTCCCTCTCGCACGGCGTCCTCAGACTCACTCGTTTGTGAATCACAGACGTGTTTGTCAAACACCGACGCTGGGAACACACACCTGACAAGATTTGTGGACACTATAAACTTGTGTTGATCTTAAAAAAAACTGTTGATTAAACAGGCAACAGGGAAGCAGCAAAAAGTGAAAGGGGAGGAAGCAGAGTCTGAAAGACGGGAGGTGGAGCTGGGGGTGCTGAGATGGGGCCAGAATGGACATGGTTAGAAATGAGTATATTCGAGGGACAGCTCGGGTTGAACGGTTTGGAAATAAAGTGAAAGAGAGTCAAGGTTGAGATGGTTTGGTCATGTGCAGAGAAGAGATAGTGATTATAAAGGATGGACAAAGGATGCTGAGGAGAGAAGGTTCATGGATGTTGTCAAGGAGGACATGAGTGCACTTGTTGGAAAAGACGAGGACACAAGAGACAAGCCAAGATGGAGGCAGATGATCCGCGGTGGGCGACCCCTAAATGGAAAAGCTGAAAGCAGAAGTTTTTTTTCTGTGACCTTGTGGTTCCTGGTTGTTATCAATACAAAGGTTTCCAGAAAGCCATTCTCGGCGCAGAAGAGTTTGCGAGGATTCAAAAGATTCTTGGAGTTCTTGACTGTGTCAGGTTGTTACCTCCAGAAGCACATGTCATGGACGCATCTTGGCTCTCAGAGCCGGCGACTCTGCCTACTGCGGCTTTAAGGACAGAAAGAAACAGCAGGGACAAAAAATGTGACTCAGTCGCAAAGAGAACAATGTAGGTGGCCAATGAGAAAACAGATGGTGTCGTTTAAACGTCGCCGTTATGCTGTTTTTCACACCGTAAAGACAAGTTAAGGACAAAAAAGTTGTCTATAGCTGCTTTCAGTTATGTACTGAAGTCCTGGGAATGTCCAGAGGGCATTGTTTGCGAGGACAAAAATGTCCTCCAGACATTCTCCAGAGATTCTCCTGCAAGATCACAAGACAAATCGCTGCATTGTTCCCAAACAACACAGTGTTCTGTTTCCTGTGAGCCCGAGCCAGGCATTTCCCCCATCGAGTGGCTTCTTCAAAGATTCCCCCGCTGTTGTGAACACAATCACCCGCAAAATATTCCACTTTTCTCTGTCGTAATGTGAGCAGCAGACACCACACAAAGTCCAGACCTGATACAGAGAGGATTTATGTAACCACTGGCAACAGAGGTGGAACCACTGGGGTTAAGAGGACAAGTGATGGGTCCTACACGCTGCGGCGCCGCAGTTTAAAGTTTTCCTGCGACTAAAATCTGTCACGCGGCCATTTTGCTGTCATATCTTCCCCCCCTACCCACTTTAAATTGCCCGATACGCAGGCAGCAATGACAGTCATCCGGGAATGTCATCTGAGCGAACAATTAACAGAGCAGCAGAAAATGTGAGGTCAGATATAATTAACATATGTGCTGCTCAGCTATAATTGCTCAAGTCTAAAAAAGCAAGTAATTAAATCATTCATATTGAGCCGCGCAGGCGATAACTGACGGTGTTGTGGAGGAAACGGGGTTGCGGTGGAGGTGGAGCTGGGACGCTGTGCTCTGCTCCTCTCCGTCACACCGCCCCTGGGACACATTTATACCGAGAATGAAGCCGCGAACAGACGCTCGGCTTGTAATCGTCTGGCAGAAATAGCAAACACCTGAGTGCTCGCCGTATGAAGGCTGGAGACGGCGCTCGCTCCCGTGACCCAGGAGAGATTCCCCGCCGCTCTTTCCCTTTATTCGCGGGAATCAAAAGAAGTTCAGTCTTGAGCTGGAGGTGCTGCTAATTGACGGCGCAGGGATCCGTTTCGTTATGATCCGCGCAGAGGGCTGGCCTGTCAGCGTTAAGCGAGTGGCAGCAGCAGCATTATCAGTCTGTAAGTCTCAGGTGTCGGCGTCTGGGTGTCATTTATTTATTAAATGAAGGGATGAATGGGACGTTTAAGGTAGAAGTACACACCTGCTAGGACAAAGGGATTTCAGTTGCAGGAAAGAATAAATAACTACATTAAGATTTACAAAATCCAGGCTCTGGAGTTTCACAGCCACCTAAACCTAGTATGCCGATTTTGGCTTAGAAACTAAATGTGAATTTCACTTAAATTAAGGCGATTTTATTGGAGATTCATTAGCTAGTAAATTACTTTTACCTTGATACAATTCTATTGGTATAGTGCCAAATCACAATATACCTTATCTCTTATAAGGTACTGTATACAGTAAGGCAAAATACATTTACAATATTATAGAGAGCAGAGAAACCCAAGCATCAGTGGAGAGAAAAACACAACCCTTTTAACAGAAGAAGAAATCTCTGACGGAACCAGAAGAACCAAAGCTGTGTGGCCGTCTGCCTAGACAGGTTGTGGTGAAAAGAAAAAAAATGGGGGGCAGAAAGGACAAGAGGAAGGTGAGGTAGAGACAGAAGGAAGGACCAGGAGCAGAACCTTTGACAGAATAGGAGAGAACCCAATGGTCCAAAACTAAGGTTTTCAACTAAGGTTTAGCAAATATAAAAACGTGGAAATTATTTGTCACTACCCTTTACCAAAATACAATTAGGATCTCAGTGAAATCCTTATAGTCAGACCAGCTCTCACATGAAGGACACTTTAATGGCATTCATTTAATACCCAACCAATAAGTATGTTTGTATTTGCTTTAAAAAGTAATATTTCCTTAGAAGAAACCTTTTACTTTACATCTCTTCTGGTATGAGAAGGCCACCGTAGTTCCCTGAAGTGTGACCAGAGGAGTCCTCAATTAGTTACAATCTGCAGACTCACCATCAGATGTCACTAATGTCTACATAATGGAGCTTAAAGTTGTGGTTATGTTAATGCAACACAAGTCAGTAGTATCAGGGAAGTAAAGAATGGTAGCTTTAGAGCTATACTGTAGTTGCAGTAGTAATAGTTGTCTTTTAACACTAACATTGTCAATATTTAGACTATTGTCTTTTCATTGTTGAGGTTACTTTGCAGCCAACAACAGCTATTCTACTGAGGGCATGTGTAGCCGTTTGGTAGAACAGTCACCAGGAGGCATCTTCTCTCTCTGAACTGTGGTGAGATTAGACAAAGTCCAGCAACAGAAACAAAACAAAAACACGTCGTCTACCCCGGCGTTGTCGTTGGTCTGTTCTTGCTGAAACAAACCTGTGGATGTGAAATTTGAAAAGAACGTCTCCCGTGTCGACAGTTTGTTGTTTTCATCCAAACTCCAAACTTTAGAGTGAAGATGCGGCATAAATTCCTCCTTCGCTCTTGGCTGATGAGATTATATTTATAAACCACGAGAGGGTTTTGTCACTTGAATGCCAACACGCTGTTATTGTTCATTTGCTAAAGAGACTTTTCCATTGGAGGAACGACTCCTTTATATAACCATTCTCTGCTGATCGAGACGCCTTTTCACGCAAACGGCAAAGAACACAAAGAGTTTGAACCCCAAATTAATCTTTGCTAACAATACTGTTTAAATATATTGTTCATACGAGTGACCCAGAGGACGGACACGCAACGCCCTGAAGCAACATCACCACACTCCCACTTCCAACTGGATTCTGTTGCAATGAAATCTACATTTCCTTTTGTATGTTTCAGGGACAATTCCACCTTACTTAAGTAACTTAGGAAGATGAGGAGTGAGTGCAGCATCCAGGGAGAACCTCTAAATGTTGCCGCCTTGGCCGCCGTGTCCTTCCTGACGATTTGTTTCTATCAAATCAGAAGAAAGGCGCTGGCAACTTTTGACATTATGTTCTCAGTGGAGCACAGATGAGGTCAGAAGCAGAACATCATCTTTCTTTTCTTTCTCTTTTTTCTCCACTATTGAATGGAGGAACTCTGCAGCTGAGTGCTTTTCTCCAGTGAGTCTTCTTTTCATAATAAACCAACAGGCTTTCAACTCATCTGACCCGCAGACTGAGGCCTTCCTGAGCAAATTCAAAACACTTTGCGTGCACACTGTTCTTGACATTTAAAATCATATGAAAATGAAAATGGATCCCAATTAGAGCCTCGGGAAGCGCAAGGCCTTCTTGGTTCTTTTAGTAACAAGCTGGTTGAAAAACCCCCCTGACCCCCCCACCCCACCCCCATGAAATGCCTTGAAAAATTGACCTTCTCATTCTGCGAGCGCCGATAAAAGCAGCCTTGAGTGGCCTAAGATCGAGTTATTTTGATAGTCATCTGCGAGGATGAAAATGTGAGAGTAAAAATAAGGCAAAGCAAAAGGGAGCATAATCACACGGCAGAGAGCTGCGGAGGCAGCACCTTGCACTTAAACGTTCCACATACTCTCAGTAAGGAAACATGACATTAACCTGCTGCGTATTAATGTAGATCACAGTAGTGGAAGATGCTAATTACCACGTTTGGACAGGTGATTATTATTAAGGTGATTGTCGGAAGCCTGACATTGTGTACTGAATAAAAATCTAAAAATACATCAATCCAGCAGACCTAATGACATAAACACAGCAGTGCTGTAACAAGTGAATGTGACGCATGTGACGCATGTGACGGATGGCTTGAAAGGTCGTTGAACAACTTTTTATACAGAATCGAGGGCCCACTTTTTACAGAACAAAATCACACAATATTCATTGTGACAAAACCAAATGTGTGAATAATAATATTATAATGCCTGTGACTACTTTTTGCATCTGTGCACATATTATTTGGACCTGGTAAACAACATATTCAGTATGAATTTATATTATGTGTTACTGAAAGCATAAACTAGAACAAATAAATGTACGTTTAAATATCTCACTGTGCACTTAAGACAGTATGTCGCCTCATAGGCCTGACACTTTGCTGTCTCATGTTACTTTACAGGCATTAGTTGAGCTAAAGTTATTTATTTTTTTTAAACTTTTATGTTTAAGGGTCAGTTAATGTCCATCCTTATGCTAGCTGTCCTCACAAGCGGTGTGTTTGTCAGTGTTAGCTGTAAAGTGTTAAACCTTTAGCTGGTGTCATTACCGGGTTACTGAGTTAATCATTAACAAATCAGGGGTCGGTTAACGAGCATCCTTATATTAGCTTACTTTACAAGTGGCACTTAACCAACGTTAGCTGCAATCTGTTCTTTTATCTTTAACTTTTGGGTTTCATGAACAAAGCTGGCAACCAACCTTATGCTAGCTTAGCTAAGAGGTGCCCGTGGGCTAACTTTAGCACTTCAGTTCTTTCCTTAACTTGTCTTTAATGGTTCCTTAAAACACATTTCACAGTAGTTTAGCCGACATTTGCTGTAGTCTGTTCTTTATTATTAATAATAATAATAATAATAATAATAATAATAATAATGATAATAATAATAATGTTTCACTGACAAAGCAGCAGTCGATTTATGTCCATCGTCATGCTAGCTTACTTCACACATGATAGGCTATAATCTTTAGTTGGGATTACAATCTTAACCCTTTAACACTTAAGCCTCAAAATGTCCATGTGGACTTTTTTCTTTGGCCTTTTTTAACTATAAAAGGGACAGAAAAGGCCCTGTTACTGATTGCTTTTGCCCATTTTTCCAGAATAACTTTCAATATCTGGCAGTTAGTTACAATTTACTGCATGTTAAAATAGTGTATTAACAATTCAAAAGTAGAAAAACACTGTAGTTGTACACAAACACCAGATTCTGCATGTTAAATTTGAAATGTATAGTATGAAACTATACTAACAATAACACAGGCGTGTTTCCCACTTTTTCTCCTTTCTGGCGACAAAAAGACGCTGATTCGCCGGCATCCGGCAGTGGAAAAAGTGCACCTGCACAAACGTGTCGTCTGCGTTAAAGGGTTCAATAAAATGCTACACAGAAAAAAAAACATTTGTGGGTCCTGACCCAGTCCCTGGGAGTGACTGGATTAAAGCAAGAAAAGGAAAAAAAAAAAAAACCCTATGTTATATTTAAACTTGAGGCAGTGATGTCGCCCGGATCACCTGTTGAAAAGCATTTATTTCAACAGGGGAACAAAGGTCAGCATCCTTGCTGGGGCTTTGATTGGCAGGCGGGGGAGTTTGATGCCCCGGAGCAGCGGCGCAGCGGAGCAGCCATCGGTGGCGTGTGGCTTGGCTGGGCCACATTTCTGACTCAATGCTGACTAACTGAGTGTGTCTGCTGACAGTGTGTCTGACTGATAGGATCACCCTGGGAGGCTCTTCCAGGGCCTTTACAAAGTGTGTCTGATAGGCCAGGCCTGTAGCACCGCGTCGGCCCCCGACAAATTAAATTTAAGCCCTGCTAATGCACAGCGTAATCAAACAGTGAGGCGGTGATACAGTTTTCAGCGGGGTTACAGCGGAGCCGAGCAGACGACCGGCTCAGGTGTAGAATCCAAGATGGCAAAGAGAGAGGGAGAGAGGGTTGAGGGGAAAATAGCCGAGTGTGACCTCAGCTCTGTGCTGAAACATCCTGCGCTCACAAGCCAAAGACTCGTATGAAGGAACAACAATAACACGCCATTATGAGATGTAACATTTTGCGACGACCCGCGTTTCCAGGGGGAAATTTGAAAGAAAAGCAATTTCACATTAAACTACCTGACACAATGCAGGGTCTGGTGGAGTAGAGGAGCGCGGGGGGGGAGTGGTGGTGGAGGCAGATAGCGAGGAGTGTGTGCAAGCATGTGTGTGTGTGTGTGTGTGAATGGTTGCTGGCGGTGGGGGTTGCTCGGGAGCGTCTTAACAGCCATTGGACAACTGGAGCGAGACGCATACATCCCCTCAGCCGAGTTAAAAGGAACGGAGTGGATGAAATTTCAAAGCCTCCCCTGCAGACACACACAAACACACACACACACACACACACACACTCACTGCTGTGCATTGACAGGTTCACACATTCAACGCTGTCGCTCCAGCCTGGCCTCTGCTTCCAGAGCGCCCGGTATCAGAAGGTTGGTTCTGCTGTGTTTAATGAGAAAAACAAACCCAAAGAAATCGCCTGAAATGTCCTTTTTTGCTCCCCTTCTCCTTTTGTCCTGCCTTCAATGATGCTAAGAAATGTTCTTAATTAAAAAAACAGTCTCTGACTTGCTTGTTTCCCATGATTGCTTGCTGCAGGTGGTAGAAGAAAGTGAAAGTCCCTGACAGATAAGAAGGGAAGTGGCAGACATCCGCCTATTAAATTCCATTCACTTACTACGGCCGACAATGCTGTCCTGATGAGGCGTCTGCCACGCTGACATCATTATAAGACGCGTTCCTGGGGAACGTCACACAAAGACCGTCGTGTTCTGCCCCAGCACAGACAACATGGCGCCCGCAGAGCGGCGCTTTTCACACTCTCCACTTTTATTTCCCTGACTTGACAGCCTTGATTTGACCCCTCGCTGCCTTTTCTTTACAGACACAACATCTGTACGACTGCGTCACAGCAGCACCCCCCCGGGCGCTGTGAAGCAAATGCACGCAGCTATGTTGCAACATACTAAATCACATGATGTGAAGTTAGTTTGTTGTTGTTTTCTGTTGTAATGCATCTTTGTTGCTAAGCAGTAGTTGCTGTGGTGATCCCGCGCGCTGCACTTCACTGCGGTTCACAGGTCAGTCCAAGAGTGATCGGGACTTTGAATTGGGTGAAAGGGAAGTTGTTGTTTTTTTTTTTTTTTCCTCTCAATGTGTCACATGTTTGCAGTTCGTTCGGCTCGAAGGAGACGGCGCTCGTTAAAAGACTGTGTTGTTTTCAGCTTCACACGCTGACTTTACAGCACAGCCTGGAGATGATGATCATGCTGTGAGACGTGTGCACATGTAGAGACACACATGTAGCTGCTGCACGTTTGATATCGACTTTTACACATGACGACATGGAGAGGATATAAGGAAAGTGCCAGATTTGCCCTTTTTTCTTTACTTCCTGACCGGAGATCTCAGACATCACAGGGAGTCAGGTTCACCTATTGACTGCTCTGCCCCCACCCCCCGGTCCTCCGCCGGTATATGTACTCAAACGCACCTCCAGAATCACTGTCACCCTCGCTGAGTAATTACAGCGATTAATGCACGGACGGAGTTCGCCTCTGGCTCTTGGACACTCTATCAAGACTCGGTGTTGGTAATGGATGAACGCACGTTCTTAATAGAGACCTGAAGGGCGGGGAGGGGGCAGGGGGGGGTGAAGAACAAAACCAAAACACACATATACCTTCGTGATCAGACTGACTTTACCCACAATCCTCTTGGGGGAGATCATTTACCAGCCGAGGAGAGCGGTCAGGTTCTTGTTGCCCTTGTCGCTGCGCTCGCGCTGACCTCTAAAAATGGACAACAAAGATCATATCACGAAACCAATACTCGCGCCGACGGCCTTTGCACAAATTGATTTAGCCACCCAGAACTCACTCCCATCTCAATGAGGTGGCAGCATGCTCACAGCATATATCACTGTCACACAAGCACCCTCTAGTGAAATGTGATTTTTATCTTTATGAGCTTTTTTTTTTTTTTTCTTTTTGCTTACGCCCCCCCCCCCCCCCCCCCACACTCTTCTTTAGGTACAGCGTGTAGCCGGGGTTTGTGTGATAAGTGATGAGAAATAAAGGGTCGGCACATTAGGGTAATACAGGTGCTCTTGGGCGCATATGGGTGCTATCACACAGGGAGAATGACACTGTTGTGGTCGTGTGCGTTTGAAAGCGGCTGGTGAGGCAGCGGGGGGGCCCCCGGCGGTGCACGGCTCATAGATCACTAATGTGTGGGTGAGAGTTGTCACCAGCCAGCGCCTGGCTGTGAAGCACAACGTAGTTTATGGCACACAACCGCGAGACGCAAGCATGAATTGTGGCCCAGGCAACAATGAGGCACTAAAAATAGATGATAAGCTTTTTTTTTTTGTGCGCGCTCGCCCCAGAAACAATCGTTTGATTTCTTCTTTTTTCAGATGTGTTCAAACTGTGGTAACAAAGGATAAAAGAAGCGCCGTATAACGTCTACCTGGGCGCCGCCGAGAGGCCCCCGTGCTAACCTGGAAACTCGCTGAAAACCCTGGACAGACGCGATAAATGTTGCACTTTCAAGTGTGTTAAACGCGCCGAGATAGTCTGGGCTTTCTCGCCTTCCAACTGACAACCTCTGTTACACAGTTAATTGCAGCCAAGTGAAACACAGCACTGTGTCAATTATCATGTGCGTTTGCTCTCTCCCAGTGGATATTCCCACTGCCTGCTAAAGTTTCTACCCTCTTTTTTTATTGCTATTCTGCACAGGTTCTGCAGGCTGGATTACATTTGGGGCAGACAGAGCTGTAAAAACAGAAGGGATTTAAGGACTCAGATTGGTGGAGGGTAACCTAATCTCCCGTAATTGGGGGAACAGTTCTCTCTCTCTCTCTCTTTTTCCTTTTTTTTTTTATCAGCCTACTTTAGGAGACGCCGGCGCTCGTCGGCGGGGCCGCTATCATCCCAGATAGGCCGGAGAAAAGGGAGCACGCACATATTAAACCTACTCATCGTTAATCAAAGCAGCGCTCTTACTTAGCAGGTCACTGGAAATCAACATACATGACGTAAAAAAAAAAAAAACGCCGCCCAAAAAGATCCCTCATGCTCTGGTTTCTTCCTCCCCCTCGCCCGCTGCCCCCCCCGCAACCCCCCGAGCGGCCATGCTGCTCGAGTGCTGTGAAATAACACATTCTGGGCTGCGACGTCGCCGTCTCCAAAATGGAACTAAAATGGAAAAATCCTCTGCCAGGCGGAGCCGTTCTCGCCTCGCCAGATGCTTTACTTCTGAAATTTGCCTAATTGCCACGCACAGATCAGTCCCTTCACTCTCTGCCAAATGAATCTGCCAAAGTGTGTTGCGAGCGTTTCTGTTGGTCCAATAACGCTTTATTTGTGCCGTGTCTTGTGTTTCCACGACTCGTGCCAAAAGACCTGAGAGCGAGCGAGAGATGGAGTTGGAGAGATGTTTTGGTGTCGGTGACATACAGTACATCCCCCCCCCCCCCCCGCTGACCCTGTGTGCCCAGTAAGCTGCGGCGTTGCAGGGCCTCGCCATCTCAACACCCCCACACACACACACACACACTTCATGGGCTGTAGAAACGGACGCTGACCTTCCCACATTATTATACGCACATACAGACCATGTATGTTCTGATGAAGCATGGTTGTATAACATGTGGAGACACGTGGGTGCAAAATGTTGAATGGAAAAACATGGAGCTGCTGTTGTTGAGCAAACACATACGCTGTGGAGAAGGAGAAGAAGGTGGGCACCAAAGACCAAACATCCACGTATGATTCTTCTTCTCAATCAGCACGAGAAAAGAGAGTACCATATATACATATATATACATATATGTCATCGTTCTCAACATGATAACGAGAGAGAGACAGAGACAGAGAGAGAGAGAGAGAGAGACAAACAAAAATGACTCAGAAGTTTAGTCGGCAGAGAGATTCCTTGGTTCCAGCTGCCCCGGCTGTCTGATGAAGCGCTCTCAGCTCGTCAACAACATCCCCTATCGTTCCTCCACAACTATCTACTCACAAAACCAGGACCCGCCCCCTTTATCCCTTTCAGCAATTCCACCATCCTCCAAGAGAAACACCTCCAGAGGCAGAGCCGGCTGCTCGCAGCAGCAGCAGCGGCGGCAGCAGCAGTGTCGGCAGCAGAAATCTCTTCTTCCCTTCTTCCCTTTTCCTCCCCCCCCCTCGCCTCCTTTCACATTCTCTTGTCTATTTCTGTGCATCGTCTCGCTCTCAATCCTTTTGGTATCCACTTCTTTTTCCCGCGCTGCCTGCCTGCCACACAGCGTTCGTGCGCCACAGATGAAATCATAATAAAAGAACAGCAAAAGAATAGGAAACGAAGAGGAAAAAGAGAAGAAGAAGAAAGAAGAAGAGAGAAAGACGGAGAGAGAGAGAGCGAGAGAGACACACACAAACCCACAATCGGCAGCGGCTGGAGAAGCCAAAATTAGCATGAGAATACTCACAGTGTTGTTGCCGAAGCGAGCGCGGTGATGGGAGAGAGCGCAGCACCGGTCCCTCCGTCAGATACAACCTGCACACACAAGATTGAAGAGGGGAGGGAGGGGGAAAAAAAGAAAAAGTAGGCTGTGAGAGCGGCAAAGAGGAGGAGGAGGAGAGAAGAGCAGGACAAGAAGGAGGAGGAGGAGAAGAAGATGAGGGAGGAGGAGGAGGAGGAGGGAGCAGAGCATCCAATGTGCGCACCAACAGGAGCCCGAATAAAGAAATACAAGGATTCCTCTGGGAGTGTGAGTGTTTGGGCAGCGATGGTATGTGTGTGTGTGTGTGTGTGTGTGTGTGGTGTTATGACTGAGGTGTGTGTGTGTGTGCATGGGGGGGGGGGGGGGGGGTGGGGGGGGGGGGGGGGGGGGGGGGGGGGGGGGGGGGGGGTGATGGAGTGTTTGGAAAATATCAAACTCGCTCACTCACACTCACATGTAAGGTTGCACTCGTGTGCACAATCACATGTTCTGCAGTCCACCTACCTCCTTATCACTACCTCACTCTCTCACAGCACAACATGCTCTCTCACTCTCTCACTCTCTCACTCTCTCACTCTCTCTCTGCACTGCCTCACACTGATGCTGGAGATTCTGCTGTCGCCCGCATCTCTGTATGTTACAGCGAGGGAGAGAGAGAGAGAGAGCGAGAGAGAGGGAGAGAGAGAGAGGGGACACCATCGGATCTCCGGGCCCGCCCGCCCGCTCGTACGCCCACGCCACCCCACCTCACCCTCCCTCCCTCTCTCCCCTCCCTCCCTTGTACGGAGAGAAGCGAACGCTTCAATTGAATGAAAGCAATCCCCAGTGGCATTCAGGCAATTATAGCGGCGGCTGCCACTGTTTTCGCCTCGTCTGTCCTCACGCCCTCCGCTTTCTCGTCTCCATCCGTTTTCTCCTGGGCAGAATCAGGAGTCTGCTCCCCCCCCGCGCAACCTCCCCATCCATCCCATCCCTTTTTATGCATATGCCACTATTATTAATCTTTTGTTTTTTGGGTGGGAACACCTTTTTTTGGTCGTGGCTTGCTCCTCCCTCAGCCCACGTGAAGTGTGTCGTCGTTGCTCTACGTGCTGCCTGTGTGCGGATAATCTAGTTTTCTAAAAAACTAGAATTCAACACTGCAGTATGTAACTTTTAAATATCAACAAATGTGACGTTTGAACCACTGTCAAATGAGTTCACGCAAACGCAGGTTAAGTCTATCATCTGTGTTTCTCAATGTGGAGGTGTTTACATGTGGTGTCACCCGGCGACATTATCCCCGCTGCACACAGGAAGTGGTTTGTTTTACGTCGAGACATACGGAGGCAGCGGCAGCAGCAACGCTGAGCTCACTCAAGTAAGACTGGAGACACAAAGAAGTTTTCACGAGAAGTTTCAAAAGTTTTTAACGGGGTAAACATTTACGGTCACCGCCCGCCCCTGCTCTGCTGCTGTATACGCACAAACGCTCCCTCAGTCAGGTCTGATGGTTTCAGAAAAGGTATTTTATTTCCAAAATAACACAATCCTTTGTGTCTGAAAGTGCAAAGTTTGTCTGGGAAAAGTCGAAGGGGAAACAAGACAAACGGTGTCAGGCGACCTCACCGACCCCAGTCACCACAAGCACATAAAACGAGCAGATACGGATAAATGATACTGTATTTTTTCATTGATGATTCACTGATGAAACTCCAGTATCGTGACAAGAACCAGCGCCACTAAACATTTTCCCCACCTCCCCGTCCCCTCACACACACACACACACATACACACACAAAAGTCCCCCCCCCCCCCCCCCCTCCATATCAGCTCCATCTTGCAGAACCTGACAGCACCATTCCGCTCCAGCAGCTACTGAGAGGTGAAATATATTAATCCTCCTGGCCTTATCAGGCCTTTCAAGGCTATAGCACAGCATGGCATGGCATGGCACTGCACTGAACAACACAAATGATTCAGGAGAAACTTTCATATCTGTCTTTAAGGTCTGTTTTCTTTTTCTTTTTTTTGATGCATGCTGCTGCTGCTGTTTTTTTTGAAAATCTAGTGCCACATATAACACGGACAGAATCAGGAGCTGTAAGTCAAACACCTCAGCCTCTAATCAGGTAGCCCTCCCTCCTTCCCCTTCGCCCCCGCACGCCGCATCCCTCCAGCCACGGCTGCACTTTATCTCCCCTCAATTAACATCTTCTGAGCGAGCTTCTATTATCTTACCCACACAGAGCGGAGAGGTCCTCTGAGGAGACGCCGTGGAGGACGGTGCAGCGGCGGACAGACGGGCTCCTCCTCCTACAGCCCTGATGATGATGATGACACCGACGCTGCCTCGGTTTGCAGTAGCCTAATTATACTCGGACATGACAAACTGTAAGCAAGAGGTGCTACAGGAACAAACACAGGCAGACGCGGTGGTTGAGCGGGCGCGTATGTGTGTATATGTGTGTGGCACCACTGGAAGCGTCTGTGCGGGGATTATCTGCCGGGGAACAGACACGTCGGCGTCAAACGTCGGGACAACATCGTCTCAATCTCGTCCGACTGTTTGTTCAGTTTGATTGTGTTTATTCTCTATGTTCTGCACAAGCATTAGCGCCGCGTTATAGCGTTGACTATATTCACCGCTCTGGATGTGAACGTAAGGCAGCGAGAGGCGAGACTCAAGGATTCTGTAATCTAACAAAAAAAGTTTTTAAGACTTTGTTTATTGTCTGTGTTTAATTTGTACGTTACTTGGACTTCTTCTAACAACTGCTTCTCCTCCCCAAGGATGCTGGCGTCTTCCTTCGTGTCATCTCATCATGATGACGCAATAAAAGTAGGGCTGCAGCTCATGATCGATGGGGTCATCGCTGGGTCCATAAAATGTCCAAAAATGTCCAAATTCTTGGAGTTTTGGGATAGACGTGGCAAGAAAACCAGATAATATTCACATCAGAAACCACAAACCGATGAATCAGTGATCAGAATAGTTGATGATGAATTGTTGCAGCCCTTACTTTAATCACAGCTCCAGCTGTGAGCGACTAGAACCAGCGTGTCATTAAAAACACGCACCTCGTGCTCAGGAGCAAGAATCAGGGAACTATGACCACTTCATCTTCACGCTAACAACTAACAAGTTCTACACTAACATTTTTCCACAAGAGCAACAGGGACAGGGACATGAATTATGTCTTAGGTTAAGCTTTACCTTCAGTTTTTGTTTGGGCAAATCTGTCTTTGTTTGCCGTGGAGAAGTCAGGAGTTCCTTTGTCTCTTAATATTCATTTGTCTCTTGAAAAATGAACCAAGTACAGCGACTAACAACAACTTTACTTTTCCTGTCATTTTCTGGTGTGGTTGTTCCAGGACTCCAAACACCACTGTGTACATTTAAATACTGCATATCTGATGCAGCTGGTTGCCATCATTTTCTATAATGTGAACCCCCCCCCCACCCCCGTCCTGTTTCAGCTGTTTGGCTGCCCCGTCCAAACCTCCCTCTCACCCCATGAAACCATCAAACCACCCGTTAAGCCATCAACCTGCCCTCTCTTTGTCCTTGCTCCCCTCCCGACAACAGCGAGAACACGGCGCCCGGCGCCATCAACGCTGAGGTAGCTCGGCAATCTGTCCCCGCCCAGGCCACCCCCCCCCCTTAGCCGACTTTTGGCTCATGCCGGAGACTATTAACAGTATTCTATTACTGTAGGGTTAACCTGTCATGCACTGCTGTGGTTCTTTTTATTGTCTGGCCTGCTCTGAAAGGGCAGGAGATAAAACTCCATCAGCGGGGGGAAAAAAAACTACC
Source organism: Solea solea (assembly GCF_958295425.1). Classification (NCBI taxonomy): domain Eukaryota; kingdom Metazoa; phylum Chordata; class Actinopteri; order Pleuronectiformes; family Soleidae; genus Solea; species Solea solea. Next base: position 5,858,696 of record NC_081149.1, on the reverse strand, counting down.
AACACGCGCCGCCATTCATCGGGGGGGGGGGGGGGGGGGTTAGCCCTTCATGGAGGAAGACGCCGCACGCCACAGTGGGAGTAGAATCCTCACGTCACGCAGAGGATGAATCGTGACTCGGAGAAAGGGAGCTCGATCACGGCTGAAGGAGCTGACGTATCGACTAAGATCAAGCGGTAGCAGCAGGCGAGTGAGGGGGAAGTGATTAAGACAGCACACTAGTGATCAGCGGATGACAGGGGTCAATCCCCTGTTGGGGCAATCGGGTAGTGGCCTTGGGGCGAGGTACTTAGCCCCCAACCCAACACATGAGCTCAACACTCGACACTGCGAGTGGATAAAATGTCAACTCCAACTTCACCCGCCGCGAAAGGTTCAAAGCGAGGAGATGACAGCCAACGCTTTAGTTATTAAAAAATTCATATCGTAATGAAACAGCTGTGTTCCATCCCCCCCCCACCCCACCCCCCACCCCAGCAAACAGGGCACTCCCTCTCAAACCCCCTCCCACCCCCCACCACAACCCTTTTTTTCTCCATGGAATCCATCAAGGGAGGGCCACAATTAAGTGACTAATTTGATTAGGAGATAATGTGAGTCCCACTTAATGGAAAGGACAGACTTCACAACACAGGCAGATTAGTTTGGTGGATGCCTGCTTATTAATTAAGACAGCCCTCCGTGCCCGTATTAAGTCAAACGCACAGATGCTGTTTTAATGGGTCAGGATAGTTCCCCGAGTAAGACAAATGGCGACGTGGTCGGTGTTGGAAATCAGACGCAGGTGAAAGAACCGTGAAGTATCTGCGAGAGGAGTGGTCTTTAAACTTTCATTAACTGCCCGTCGTTATGTAACAGCCAGCTGGGATTGTTGTAAAAAAAAGACCTCCTCATTTCACTGTGCTGCATCTTTGTTTCCACTGTGTGTCATTGCACACCATGGCAACAGCGGCGAGTCGCTGCACTTGTTCAAATTACCTCATTCAGTTGTTTTTTTTTTCTTCCCTCCTGTCTCTGATACTACATAAGCCCTTCATAAAAGCTGCTGCTGCTGCTGCTGCTGCTGCTGCTCGTTGTGTAATGATTTGATGCGTGAGCTGAAGCTCTGCGACGACGACTCCTGCGCCGCTCCCTCCGAGATTTTGATATAAACAATCGATGAATAATTTATCGATTAACTAATTTAGAGTTTGAGCGTGATTATTATTTTCTCTTGTGTCGCAAAGTAATTTAGTTTTTTTCCTGCCACCTCATGGAATAATTTATCACTGCTGTTTTGTTGTTTACGTCCTGCATGTGCTGCCTGTGGTTGCCCACCACACATATCACATTCAAATATGTAATTATTGTGTTAATCCAATGAAAAACAGACTTTTTAAATACATGTCAACATGTTTGTTTGACTGAATTTGTAGTTTGTTCATCTGAATAACACTGCCAGGGAATTCAAATTATTACTATTGCATGTTTACGTTCAAGTGCACTTTGTCCAATAATGTTTATTTGACCTGAAATGCGAGTTAATGGACGACAGAAAAACACAGCAACGCGCTTGACATGGGACCAGCTACAGTGTGGCTTGGGCTGTATTGTTTATGTTCAAACACGACTGAGATTATTGAACAAACCCGGCACAAACCCAACGTTTTGTTTTGTTTTGTTTCGTTTGGTCCAAGCCTGGCTTGAAGACGGCATGCAGACACAGAGTGAGCGGAAGAATACTCTGACTGTATTTATGGTTAAAACTTCCCTGTCGATCACTGTTCTGTCGCAAATAATGCTAGACCTCCCAGCTCCACAAGAGAAACACAAGTCCAATCACTTTCCAACCAGTGTCTCCTTATTATCACTTATTATGGGACTCAACCAGACCCGACCCGCAATGTAAATTTTTAGTACACTTCTTTAATTTCCAAGCATACAACATCTCATAAAACAAAAAAAGGCATCAATGGGGGACCCTGTACAGAGCTTCTACAAAATTAGGCAATCGTTAACAAAAAAAAATACCCCCGCCACAAAAAATAATGGAGCTGGGAACTTGTTATGTGGTCGACCCATTCCTGCGACATGTGGTGAAGGCACAGCCTAACCTCACCCGAACACTGTGCCAACGAGCCACCTGCTAAAGTTGATCTGCTACATGACGTCGCGGGTCAACCCCAAAAAGAAGCTGAAAGGAGGCACAATGCCCCCTAGTGTCACAAGGTTGTCCCACACTTCCTTCAGTAACTCATGTTATTAATGCTTATATAATGAGCCATGGACAGTATAGTCCAATTAAATGGCAAAGTCAACCGATCATGAAAACGTGCTGAATGACAACCAGTCAGATTAATCTGTAGTGCAACAGCTTCAACAGGAGTTCCCGTAGGGAAAAAAAGGTTAAAAAAGAAGCCAAGAGTGTGAGAGATTGCTGTATTTGTGGCAGTTCTCGAATCCTGTGCCGCGCTCTCTCATTCCGAGCACACCTCACCGGCTCCCATGTGCTCTACTTACGGTGGACCGAATCCCCGCTGCGTGGAGCGGGAAGGGTATAATCTCCCAGCAGTATTCTGGGTGGTGAATCTCGCCGGTGTTGTCTGTGCATACCAATGGCAACCTCCCCTCTGTCTGAGGAGTTATGATGGATAAAGACATGAAACGGCCACATGATGCATCAACATGCTGCAGGAGGGGAGGGGGGGGGGTTTACCACTTTGGCGGGTGTTACTTTCGCCACCTGCCTCCCGTGGCAGTCGCATGACGCCGGATTGAATCCTTGTAAAAACAGCCGCACCAGTGTTGTGTTTATGCATGCGTCCGGCCCCCCTCCCCCCCTGGCCGACGTGATGGAATTTCATTTGGATCTTCCTGCACACGGGGAGGTGAAGGAGCACGCAGGTTAAACAGCGGCGGGACGGACTCGTCGTCTTTGGATTGTGTGAAAAACAAAAACCCAGACGGACGGAGCATAAAAGCCTCTAAAAAAAAAAAATCTGATTTGCGGGTTCACATGTCACACACACACGTATGCATATATGCATATATGTGATATAAACCCCAGAGTGATGGAGCGTAATGAAGCCACACAAGGGGGCGACAGTGTCAGGTGACTCCCCTCCTGGATACATATATATATATATACGTATTTATGTGCATCTCATTGGTATGTGCAGCGAGATGAGGCCTTGGCTCTCCTCTGATGATGATGTCTGCTGAGAGCCCGGGCCAAACCCTGGTCGAGAGCCAAACCGACAACTCTGCTGAGGTGGAGGGGAAGATTCGCCGAGCCTCTGTTCTCTCACCAGGGGATCCCCCACATCATTTAGCGCCTCATGCAGATCGCTGCTAGTGGCAACACAGCCCTCTGGGCCCGGGGAATTAATGTACCAAGCAATGGCAGAAGTGATTTATTAAAATAACACACCCTGATGAGAGAGGGAGAGAGAGGAGCCAGGGTTTTTCTCCCCCCCTCAGCTCAAACACATGCACCACAGAGGCTAGGAGATGGATTCATATGTATAGGTGCGCCGGGCTAAAACAGAAGCAGAGGGGAGACCGAGGGGACCGGGGGCAGCCACTACACAAATTGTGCGACAGTCCTCGCTGTCATTGCTTATTTATTTACCCTCTTTCCATTTGAGTCAGGCCTTGTATTAAATTGATCCCTCCTGCCGCGTTTTGCCTTGTTGAACAAGCGCAAAGCCCCGTTAAGTGTCTGTGAAAGGCTGGTGATTGTGTTTGCGGCACCCCGGGTGCGCTGAAGCCGTCCGCTCCCCTCTATCTCCCCCGGACAGACGGGATTAGAAGCTGGGAGAGGAGCTGAATGACCCTCTGGGGGGGGGACGATGGAGAGACGGGCAGGCAGTGAGCAGCTCGGTCTGAGGCTCACACACAAATACAAAGAAATGCGAACATGTGTGTGTGTGTGCACTGGAGCAATCTGAATGCTCATGCACACACGGTCTCAAAAGCCTCTTTCACAATAAAATTAGCAGGTAGAGTCAGGATTTCTTTTTTTGAACCCCGGTAAGAAAAAGGCAATTAATACAAATCCCATTGCCACTGGTTTGTCTGCATGGTCTGGATGGTGGTGTTGTTTTTTTCACCTCTGCATCACTGGTGCGTGAAATGTGACGTTACAAACGTGCCAGAAACAGAACAAGTCAGAAGAAGAAGAAAACAACAACAACTGCAACAACAAAAATGGAGCTCAGTGACAATTTTACACTTGTTAACAATGTCGGATCTTTGCTTTGGGTTCCTCACTCAAACTGAACCAGTGTTTTTAGAAGTGACTGTCTATCTATTGCTTTTCTTTATAAAAAACAAAGGATTTATTGAATTAGCCTTAAGGATATTGTTTTGTTCACTTGTGACGGCGTACATATGTCGTACTGTGTCGAAATTTCAGGGAAACACTTATAAAACAAACTTCTGGAATCCACAAATCAGGTTTTCAAATTCTTCCTTTCAGACATTCTTTAAAGGAAATGATTATTTAAGTTTGAATTCATCAAAGTGAAAACAAACATTAAATACTGACGTGTATGTGTCTGTTTTGGGGATAAAGTTATGGAACGACGCTGAATGAAGATAATCTAGTGCTATAATTGTAAGTGCAATGATAATTGTATTGATTTTCTTGGTTTTTCTAAGAAGAAGATTCCATGAATGTAACCGAAATAAAGATATTTATTCATTCATTCATTGAATGAATGAATATTTCAGCACTAAAATGTTCATTTTGTTGTAATAAGGTCCAGCATTGTCAACACTAAAGATTCACCAAAACCATTCCTGGCTAAAGGTGAAGCCAATGGCTGTTTTGCATCAGAAACATGAATGTGAATGTGAATGTGGATTAAATTAAATTAAATTCCCACTGGTGAAAAACCCATTTAAACCCAGGATTAAATCATTTTTTTTCAGCAGTGCGTGATGAGTTATTAGTAACACACGTTGGGCTAAAATGCAAAAGATTGAGCTTAGTTTCTGTCCCCCTCCAGACAGACAGACAGAGACGCAGACACCACTTGGCCATGAGCTCACACATTAGTTAGTGTACAGGCAGGAATGCGAGTGTCTGCAGCCTCCTCTCACCACCGATGACATCTAAACATCTGCTACTTCAACTCAACATCTGCTGTTTAACTGCTCACATCCAAGGTCTCACACTTAAAGATTTCTGCTCTTTCTTTCCTTTTTAATTAAACAAATCAAAGTTTTGTGTTAATTCTCTCCGACCTCCTCCGTGATTGTGCAGCAGTGCTTGATGAAAAAAAAGGGTTTATGTGCTTCCCTACACAAAAAACTGCTGATGCATGAAGCCGTCCATTTATATAACATCTCATATGGCATTTAATTACTCAAACCATAAACCCCGGCTCGTAAAAATGACATTCTAATGCAACTAACTTGCTACATCAACATGACACATCAGTGACGTCCAGCTGCGTTTGCTGTCCACACCACATCTACCACTTAAAAGAAAAGATCTGCCAACAACTAAATCAATTAAGCTAATTCAAACATAAGTCAGCAAGTTCTCTTCATACAACTTTGATTTGAACAAAAACAATACTCGTGAAATTTGTGCCCAGCCTTTAGCTAGCTAATTAGCTAGCTTAGCTAGAAGCCAGTCGAAGGAACGGCCCCTCAACTCGCAAAATTCCGACTTCTGGCAACAAATGGAACGCAGCAATACTTCATGGACTGACAAAACAAACTGGTAACTCCTTAATGAAATAAAGGGATACCAATGTAAGTTAGAAAATGGTCTTCATATAACTTGTCAACTTTAATTTGAACAAGTACAATACTTTGTGTCTAGCTTTTAGCTTCTTAGCTTCTCAGTTGAAGGAGACCCCCTCAACGGTCCACCAGGGGGTCGCAACCCACGCTTTGAGAAACACCGCGCTAACATCGGTGCGGCTGAAATCAAAGTGTAAATGATATGTTAAAGGAGAAAGAAACTGGTAAACCTTGTACATGTAACATGGAGATTTGAATAGTTATAAAAAATGGATTTCAGAACGTTACTGTACGTCTGCCCCTTCAAAACAACAGAGCTGCACTCAGTCACATCAAGGATCAACACTTTGAATCCAGTCAGATCAGATGGTCACGATGTCGGGCGCTTTCGTCCACGTGTTCAGGCTCCGTCTGACATCTACATCTCACACACCTCATTGAACACCGCGTCGTCTTATTTTATTTGATATTATTTTTAGTTGTGCGTCACATTTGAATAAAAACAAAGTTTGACTTTTCTTTTATAAGCAGTGTTCTCTTCGATCCTGGCAGGGCGAGGCCCCTTGTCTCTTCTGGCCAAAGGAACTCTGGGTCAGTGAAGTCAAAGTGAAAGTGGCAGCAACTCAAATCAAATCAAGTCAAAATCAAATTGTGCGCGAGTGCAAGAGTAAGAGTAAGATTTTTTTTTTTTTTGCAAGAAGACAAAAAAGCTTTGTTAGTGTCAGAGGAAAAGTTACAAGTCTCTGTAAAACAAGCAGGGCCGGCCCGAGCCTTTAGGGGGACCTAAGCAGAATTTGATTTGGGGGGCCCCCCTCCCACCGATAATGTTACATTATCAAACTGTATTAATACAGACGGATTATGAACTACTGTTCCCCTGGGCACAGATGCATAAGGACCATCGTATTTGTTCAAGAGTGGGTGCATACAGGAAGGGGGGTCTGGGGCTCCTCCCCCAGAAAATTTTGAATCTGGTAGATGCGATTTCCTATATTCTGGTGCATTGTTGAGAGCTGGAGAAGGGCATTACATAAATGTGTTCAGATTCATAGCCTTTTGCGTTTTGACTTATTGAGGAAGTGACTTGTTGTGTTATATTTCAAAGTAGTTATTTTCTCCACTTTATAAAAGTTTGGTCGTTTTCTTTTCTGTAGTCCGTAGTTTTTGTGGGTCAAATAGTTTTTTTTGTGGCTCCAGGGGACAAAAAAGGGGACAAAAAAGCATTTTTATTAGCATATATCATAGTAAACAACGAGGTTTAGGGCTGATGTTTTGAAATACTGTTTCAAATGAGGGTCATTTCACACTTTTATGCAGGAAAATAAAAATGTTCAGGTCAACATTTAGGTAAATAAATGGGTTTGGTGCTTCCCATTGGTGATACATGGTTTTTACAGCACATCCAGATCGTTTAAATACATATTTAACATATAACTGTAAATCTTTGACTTTTATTTCCTGGTTTCAGAGCCTGACAGTTAAAGACAAGAACAGCCTCAAAAAATCTGCTCTAAAAAGCGACTGGGATGGAACAAACAGACTTGAATATGTACTGTAATGAAGAGAATCCACCAGAAGGCATTAAAACCTGCACCTCTGTTGTCATCAGAGTGTCGTTACCTGCTCACACAAAAAAAGATCCTTTGTCCCTTAAGCTGTCACACTTTTCACAATTTTACCCCTCCATAGTTCTTTATATTGTTTTGATACTGTTTTTTATGCGGTTTTCCATCTTATTTTATTGTTTTACGACGGCATTTTTCCATCAGCTGGGACTTTCTTGGCTCGCGTGTACGCTGCGATGTGTTGTCTTTTTGTGTTTTATTAGTCCTTACCACGCTGGTCTTTAATTAATTGCCCTTAGTGGGGACTAATAAAGTTGCTTGAATTGAATTTTCTCAGGGAGGTTCAAGTCCTTCCTCGCAGTCAATAAGCTCTCTATTATTTAGGCTCATTTTGCGAAAATAAATGGAGACGGGTTTGCTGAATGCGAGCTTTAAAGGCAGCGGCGGCGGCAGCGGCGGCGGAGTTTATTTTTTTGAGGAAATAAAAATGAAGTGGAGAAGAAAGTAAAGCGAGTCAGCGTGCGGGAATACAAGGATGGGAGAAAGCTTTTTTGCCGAGTTTTATACATGTGGCGTTCAATACTGTGACCTTTTATTGTATAATTGTGTCACTGGATGTCTGATGTAGGGGGAAAAAGGTAAGAGAAAAAAACCTCAAGTGCTTATCCAAAGACCTGAATAGGAAGACGAACAAAAGGAGCTGTAGACACACACACACACACACAAACACAAAGTGCCGACAGAAAACGTGTTCTTCAAAAGACGGGGAGTCGCGCTACCAAAGTGCATTCTGCGTGTCGAACAGACGCAGTCAAGGGGAGACTAACAGATACAGAGCCGGAGGCAAACCGGATTCGTACAGTTCTCCTTTTGCCTTCAGCTTGAACTTTTGTGGCAAAGATGAAATGTGAAATAACAATGGGTTACCATAGCGATGACAGTGGAGCTCATAACTAAGTAGTATGAGAGAAGGGGGGAGCGTCTCGGGGAGTAACGGGGGGGGGGGGGGGGGGTTGGAGCTGGGGGGCAACCAGCTTTTATCTGTCAGCTGCAATCCTCCATCATCAAAGCTCTTCTCCACTTTCAGTGCCAAGAATGAAAGACACCAGTGGATCATTAGTTTCCAGCGAGGAAGACATTTATCCACATTTTTTTTCTTCTCTCCCTCCCCCACCCCCCGACTTCCATTTTCATAAAAGTTAAAGTGGAAAGAGAATGAAGGAGGGTTCATGATGTGGGTGAGAAGAAGAAGAAGAAGGGGTGTAAAAAATGAAGTCAGCAATCACCACTGTTTTGACAACTATGAACTGATTAATGTCCCATTTTTCCCGATGTAGAATAATCTGTTTCTTTGTGTGCGTTCACAAGAAACGCTGCCGTGGTCGCGATAAACAATCGGCGTCAGGATTTTAACCAGCGTCACTGGTGACTCCACGTTAGCTATGTTTACATGGACACAAGTAATGAGAGTAAAATACGTGGAATATATTGTGAATGTTCACTGTGTCTTCTGATTGAGTTTCAGCGAGTATCTTCCGCCGTCCTCAGTGTGACGGATTGACCACGCCTCCTGCTGTCCGGTTGCTCCCCCAGACAGACGGTGCTCCAGGTGTGTGACGGCACGTACGCTCCCTCATCCCGGTTCATCGTCCTGTGCGCACGTTTTCTTATCTCCACTGCCTCCATGATCCACGTTGGTATCAGTTTTCTCTTTGCGCGAATGACTCTGGCCTCTTCCCGATTCATTACATGGTTCTGTTGTTTGCAGTGGTCTGAAATAGCTGATTTTAGGTTTTCCTGGAATGCTTCTTTCTTTTTCAGGATCGTAACCACCTAACATCAGGCGGCAGTTCTGAGGAAGGCGGAAGGTACACTGGGTAAACTGGGTAACAAGGTAAACTTACTGTTGTCCAAAACGAACCAAAAAAACTAAAATATGTGGAAATCCAACCAATATTTCCATTGCCACTAGGGGGCTACTCCACTGTCTGAGGGAAAATTAGTTACTTTTCACTGGATTTATGACGTTAGTCAACACTTTCCTGAGGAGTTCATGGTCTCAGTCTTCTTCGATAGAACATGATGTTTAGAGGAAAACAGATGGATCAACTTCTGAGCGGACACCAGTGTGATTGACAGCTGGTATCGTCCAATAGGAGCGTGGTTTGCTAGTGACCTCTGTGAGTCTCACAAAACTCGACGCCTCAGATTTGAGTGGCCGCCACATGGATAATCTCCGTTTTTAAGCCAGTCATTTTCCTCTGTGTCTTAACCTACAGCATCTCTTCAGGGCTACCTGCGCAGGTAGGAAGCGTGCGCTCTGATGGACGTCTCTCTCTGTGAAAGCAGCAGCCCTTTTTGGAGCACATCAATACGCTGAACTTTTCCCGCCGAGTACCTGAGCTCTCCTGCATGACCCCGTCATCCTTGATCTATTCTGTTTTAAGATACCAGTTGCAGGAGATGGAGGAGGAGAAGGAGCTCGATTACCTCCTGGGACAAAAAAAAAAATCACGCTACTCTTTAAGTTTGCCAAGTGAGGAGAGTCTTCAGAAGTTGTTTGACAGATCTCTGCGGCGGCGGCGTGAGGGAGAGAGAGAGGGGAGGGGAGGGAGCGATGGACATGGTAACCTTGGCTCTCCAAAGGACAAACGCAGAGTTTTGAAAAGATCAAGCAGAAGGGATTCTGTTTATGGAGGAGACACGCAGGAACAGGAGAGAACACGGGGGAGATGCAAGGAGAATGCATGCGTGTGTTCAAATATACAGCGGATAAGAAATAACTAAATCTGATCCTGTTCACTAGAAAAAAACATAGAGAAATAAGCCTGAAGTCACACTCAAGGTTATCGCTGATGTACATTATGATGAGCAATGGTGTTCTTTGTTTAACTCAGACGTTCGTTTTCAAATACAAATTAAAATAAGGCAGAAATGTCACTGACGAGAATTTCTTTTTTTTCCTGTATTTACTTTTTATGACACATGAATCATTTCAGAACCGCCCACCTCGCGATGTAAGAACAAACATTTCTGACACGGCAGAGATAAAGTCTGTCTGACACAGTCATGACCAGATGCCTCGTTTTTGGCAGGAACAGAAAGAAGCCTCAGTTCTTCTTAGCCCAACATTGGAATTTATTAACTCTGCGAAGCCTCTCTAACACTGAGAACAAAACGGATATTACAGTTACACTAATGGCACAAATTAGAGCAAAAGGGGGATCGGGGTGTTAGCTCAGTGAGAAAACCTTTGAGTCGATATAAAAGCGAAATATAAACAGCATTTTAGAGATATCTGTTATAAGCTATAGTTGCGAATAAGTTAAGGCGCTAGCTGTAGTTAATAGTGGGCAGTTGCTTGCAAGGGAAACAAGTCTCTTGAGCAGGGGTCGCGTTAACCGAATATTTTCCGTCATTGACCGTTTTTTTTAAACGGTGACGGAAAAATCTGAGAGCCATCCGTCATTTTGACAGATTGCAATTCACACCCCTAAAAACTATGTTGATAAAAGAGGTGAAAAAAGAGGGATAGATGCAGATGAAGGACAAACTCAGCCCTTGGCCTCAGTGGAGCGAGGAAGCGGCAGTAAGGAGGTTAGGCGAGTTCAGTGGGAGCGGGAGTTCTCCTGGCTGAGGAGGGCGGATAGAAAAATGTTGTGCGACAAAATAAAGATTCCCATCGGAGAATCTGAGCATCATTTCTGACCTGGACACCGTACTCAATGCATCTCGCTATCCTTGTAATGCTGACAGCGTGTTAAAGAGCTATGGACAGGAGGCTTTGGAGCACGTCTGTGACCGGTGCAGCTGATCCACTGGTGCAGAAGGAGCGCATGTTGCGGGATTTCCTACCACGCGCAACTACGCGCAAGCAGGCACGCGATTTAAGTCCATGTGGACCAGGAGGAAGGTGTGAGACTGTGCGTTTAGGCCACAGGTTAACTGTTCATATTCCACAGCAATATGAACAATGCAATTGAATATGTCATTATTATAATTTAAAGTGACCGGTAAAAATAGATAATGACGGGATTTTTATGACCCTGTCAGTCAAAATGACAGACAACGAAAAAGTCTAGCGCAACCTCTGCTCTTGAGAGTCTTTTTAAGGAAAACTTGAAGATGAATTGAAGAAGTAATGGCAAAGCAGATTCATTTAGCTGCTTCGCGACAACGACAGATTGGCCATTGACTGATTCAAATGTGCATTTATTGCATATTGCTGTATTGCATTGAATGATTACCAATTTCCCATCCATTTTGTGGTTGTTCCTCTGTTGGTCACTGATTACTCAGATGTGACTTGACCAGTCACTGCAGCTCCAAACGTACAGCTAAACTGAAGTAAATATGGTGCTGTGTTTCCATCATGGTATGGTTTGGGTTGGAATGGTGAAGCCCTGGGCTCAGGCTTGTGTTTCGACTGAGAACAATGACATCGTAACAATGGAGGACGTTCAGCAACTCTTATTTTCTGCTCAGTTTGTGGCTGTTTTGTCTCAACAAGACGTCAAACACTGTATGAGGAGACACTGCGGGCGATTGCCTCGACTCCCAAGGGACATATAGACCGATCGCAAGTGTGTGACGGTTTCCTGTCGCCCAATCAGTTGGCTGTCATGGGTGGAGCTGATCTAGTTCCACCCTGACTGTACCATACCATTTTACTCTGGCACCGCCAATGAAGGCATGCACGGTTTGGACTGGTTATATTGGTACTATTCCTAATGGAAACACACTACAATATGTTCCATACTGTTCCAAAACCAAGGCTTTAGTCAACACACTTCTGTGGAGGTCATGTGACCAACAATCAGCTTTGAAGAACAATCCTAAAACCTGCCATATCATAGCTTTAAGAGACACCATGAAACCGCGACCCTCTTACTCACCACACTCTTCACTTCCAAATATCAACCTTTACCTCAAATAGCAATGTGACTTTACAGGTTTGCCATGACAGTAAAGTGCTGAAAAGCTCCGACTGCTTGCACTGGAATGTGGATGTAACCAATTACTGTGAGATTCCCACCAATGTTGGCCGAAAATGTAACTAAACATGAAGTTATAGAACATGTTTCAATCGACTCGTTTAATTGCAAATCATACAAACTCTAATGCACGATTCCTATGAAGTGGTAAAGTAACAGCACTTAGGCCGGCGCCCCCCCGGGTAGAGGTTGTTACTCTCTTTGCAAATGATGTATGGCCTAATCAAAGGATTAGTTTGAGTTGCTTTAGCTGAAATCAGCTGCAAGCATCATCACCATCATCATCATCAGACATTAGACGCCTCGTCAAAGAGAAGCACTTCCAGCTGTCACGTTGGAGAGGTTAGTTTGATATATGTGTTTAATAATTCTGCATGGCCCTCTGAGGATGTTATAAAAATTGAAATGGCCCTTGACAGAAAAAAAAAAAAAGGCTCCCCGCCCCTGCTGTAGGTTCAGCCGCCATACACACAGAGCCTCCAAGGGAACCCTGCTCACGGATGAGCGATCGAGCTAAAGAGGCGTCCGTAGGATTTCTTTATTTCGTTAGATGACGACCTAACGAGACGTTGGAAAGGCGGTGTCCTCGAACAAAAATGAGGCTCCATGCTTCGAGTTTAACCTTCCTCCACTGTTCGTTCTAATCTGACTGATTTTAAACATTTCCAAGCGCACAGGTCCTGTGTTTCTCATCTTATTACGTCCCCCCGATCACCACTGTCATTAACTTTTGGGAATGGTTTATTCATTTCAGTCACATCTGTGGTGTTCCCAGTCCAAAAGCCAATTTATACTTTATGCAAAAGATGGAGATGGACGGAGCCTTTGCGTTCATTCGGTCATCCGTCATTGTGTGCCTCGCAGGTGATCTTACGATGACGGACGAAACTCACCAATACCACCGGTAATCGCGGGGGCAGTGTAGAGTAAATAGTCCAATTGGTCAGAAAAATGATCAAGTAGAAGAAGAGTCTATATGGGCATTTAAAACTGGCAATTCCAAAAATGGAATGGAAAACTGCACGTTTAATCCAGCGAAGCAAGTTGTCAAAAGTTGTGGCGGACAAACAGAAATACTGGTGTGAGGTTTCAGGGAACACCTGGGAAAGGTACATTTAGGATTACTCCTGTTTATTTCAAATGGTAAAGCATATATAATAATATGGACATAAAAAAGCTTAGAAAACAAAGGATCTGTAGTCCCAAGATGATTCCGGTAATTCAGCAGTGAGACTGCAGTGTGTTTGGACAAGATGATAAATACACCATACATGTAGTCAAGCCTGTATAATGGATCCATGTGTCAGGGTGTGACTTGGAGGGGGTTTCCTGAGGAGTACTGCATGTCTCCTGGCCTTTATGAGAGCGAGTTGGTTGTGTACGTGTGTGTGTGTGTGTGTATAAGTGGCTTTCGGGCTGCTGAGCTCCACAGGTACACAGGCCATCGATCACACAGCGCGACCATTACATGCAGACAGGCAGTGGTGGAGGTGGATGACGCCCCGCCAGGGCCGCGACCGCTCGCGGGTCAAGCGACCGTCTGGCCAGTGGTAATCAAGGTGACAGGGAGCTGCCCGTCTGTGTGACAGATGACGTCACTTAAACCTGTCTCACATGGAAATTAGAAAGGTATATGTGGGATGTTTTTAAGCCTGGGTGAAGACGCAGAAAAGGTCTTTTACCTCCTGTCATATGTCGGCTGAGATGGTCGCTGGGTGGTTTTCTTCCTCTGAGTAGCATTGCTTACAAGTGCTATATCGATAAAGATTGACTGATTTAATAATTGGCAAGTGTTTTTCTGTTCTTCTCTTGAGACCACGTCTCTTTATCTCACCATTGGGCAGCCTTTTTTCTGACTGGAAACCAAAATGACTGCTCCGCTAACTCGCCTACACCAAAGTCTATAGATGTGGTGAAGTAAAAAAAAAAATTAATTTTCTTTGAGTGGTTGAGAAAAAGCTTAAAAATAATGCCAACTTAAACTGGCATAGATTTTATTTGCTGGGCTTTTCCTCCTCTATGTATTATAGTGATTAGGTGCCGTATGTGTACAACCACACTTCAGAACATCCTGAGTTTTGACTGCTGATAATAGGCCTCTACTATTGAGAAAACACCCACAGAGAAATTGAGTGCATGTGTCACGTTGCCGACTGTTCAACTCGATTCAAACTATAACAACACTTCGTTTGCTCACAATAAAAAAATGACTTGTTATTCAACAGCTCCCCGTTTTTTTTTTTGAGAGACTTATTTAAAGAGGAGATAAACATAACGTGAGCATCATCCCTTAAAGCTGCTTTAGGAGTTGTTCCGTGATGAACTCATTAACTTCAAACCAGGACAGGAGGCTGAAAAAAGGGAAGCGTTCTACCCCTAATTATGAGACGAGCGGTGGAGTGAAGATTCAAAAAACAGTTAAATATAAAACTGTCTTTTAAAACAGCTTAAACAGGGGACACCTGTTTGACGCCTTCACCCTCATCATTCAGGAAAAGACAGGGGGGAAAGAGACGTTGCATGCAAATGTATTTTATTCACTGTGATAATATACAGTATATTAGTGCTGTTTGAACTGTAGCAAACAACGTTAGCAGTGGGGGTGTCAAAGGCAAAGTGTTGCCAAGAGTGTCCGGCCACTGAAATCACATGATGGCACGAGCTAGGGAAGCACAGTATCAATATCAGCCGATATTGGCTTTAAAATGTGTTATCAGATATCGGCAAACACGCAAAGATCACTAATGACTAAAACAGAAGGCTGACGAGACTGATACCTCCTCGACTTCTATGCTTGTGCCGTCTCCAGCCATGATTTATGTTTATTTGGTTTGCTTTGACGTGGAAGATATTGGAGTTAGATTTGTGTCAATATTATCAAGCAACACTTTTCACACAAAGCAAGCAAACAAGAATAAACCACAAAAACTTGCAAATTTACAGTACAATTTTTGTTTGCAACGATCGGAATTTCACTTGCTCCGACTGTTTTCCCCACTGACATCCGACAAGGTCAGATTATCTTTGAGATATTTAGGAACGAGTTCCGGACGGACTCCAAGCCCGCACCTACTTCTGGTCCATTTGAGCTGTCGCTCCAAAACTCAGTAGCCATCGGGGCAAATTCAATTCCGATCATTGCAAACAAAAATTGTATTTTCAAACAAATAAAAGACAATCATTCTGAATGATTAAATCGATATTGTGAAAAGTGTTGTTTGATCACATTGACACAAATCTAATACCATAAATAGCGTGTTCATTTCACTACAGAAGAGACTAAATGACCTCTATAGCTGGGGCACAGAGAAGAACATACATTTATCAGTATTGGTGTTGGTTATCAGCCCCAGCATCCTCCAATATATCGACACACACTGCTAGGCTATCAGATCACACTGATTCTCCGCAAAGCCACAGATTATTCTGACATCACTTTAGCAACATAAAAAATTACTGCTATGAAGTCAGCTATGACTGACACCAAGGGTCAAGACCAATGTGTAGCATTTATTGGCAATAATTGGACATAATTACCCATTCAGTATGTTTGCATGAGTGTATAATGGCTTTAAAATAAAACTTGTTTGGCTTTTGTTGCCTGAGAATAGGTTTTTATAAATGTACTTCCTGAAAAGACCTTGCTTTAAGAACCTGACAATACAAAACAACCTGAGGAGGCGTGTGTTTGGCATTGTTAAGTGGAAAACTGACAACACTTCACAATCACTCACAGAGACGTCGGTGAATTAACCAACAAAGACGAAAGCAGGAGACGGTAAAGAGAGAGCGTTTACATCCTCCCTGGTATGTGAAGGCCACCGTAGTTCCCTGACGCGCTTGGGAGAGGGAGCTTTAAAGCCTAGGTGTGTGTGTTTTTCCATGTCGGCCTCTAGCAGGTAAAAACCATCTCCACACAAGTTTATTTTTAGCCTGGTTACAATTCAAATTTAGCGAATGTAGTAAATGTTCAAGCAGGCGTCGCGTCACTGTCTATTCAAAGTCAAAACATCTGCTGTTTGAGCTTCCAAACGGCAGGTGGAAGACGGGAAGCGGGGAGGAAGCGGGTGAGACGCAGACAAGGGTAGGGGGGAGTGGGGAGAGAGTAGAGAAGGAGACAGAAATAGAGGAGGGAGCAGATAAAGAGAAGGGAGAGGATGTGGTGAGGAAGCGGAGCGTAGTAGAGCCAGCCGCTGGGACTGTGAGGAATGAGCTGGCTGTGCTATAGGAGGCCTTAATGAGCATTCTCTCTAAACCCTGGAGAGTCTCTCTATAGCTCTCGCCCAATCTCTGTCTTCTCTCACAGCCAACGAGGTGCAGACACACAAAAGGCGCCTGCGTGAGATCACACGCAGGCCGAGGGCGCACACACACACCGACACACCGTCAGTGTTCATCGGTTGAGCCCGAATTTGTCCAGTTTAGAAATTCATCATCACATCTCGCCCTAAACCGTCGGCGCATTAATGAAACAACATTAACGGGCGACAACATGACACAGTTTCTCTCAGCGCCCCTGCAGACAACGCCATTATCTCGCTCTCTGTTTCAATTCCGCCGCATTAAATTGGTACAGTGGAGTCAGCGAGGATCCCGATAAACCAATAAACACCTCCGACCAAAACCAGAGGCACGACCAGTGTGTGTGTGTGTGTGTCGGTGTGTGTCGTGTGTGTGGCGCCCGCGCTCGCATGACGACCATTTCATGCATTAGCAAAAACACCTGTGATAATAATGAGGTCGACCAATGCGGGGCTTTTTCCACGGCTGATGCCGATTTTTAGAAATCAGGGCAACCAATGATAAATGATATATATTCAGCATATTTTCTCCTACATTGATCAAATATAGAACTGTTTGAACAACACTAATGGTATTTCCAATACCAAGAATGTATAAACTAAACATTAAATACATAAAACAAGTAATTTAAGGGACATTTATCAAGTTTCAAGTCATTTGTAATAAAACAACAGCCGGGTAAATCCGATTAATTAGTCCACGTCTGCTTCTGTAGGTTTGTCTTATTTTTTGCTCTCTGCAGACTAACGTGCCCTTGATTCTCTCTCTCTCTCACTTATCACCCTCTCACAGCTGTAGTTATGGGCAGAGGGGCATGACAGAGGTACCACTGTAAGCGCCTCAGGTTTTTATCCGACCCCCCCACCCCGTTAAAAAACAAGCCACGTTATTTTTCTTTCTCTGCAGGTATGGCTGAGTGACAAGGTAGCCGGCAATCCTGAATTATGGCTCGGAGTGTGTGGGCCTGAAAAATGGAAAAATGATGAACAACAGGACAAATACAATAAAAAAAAAAAAAAGAAGAAGAAAAATCTGAGAGAACAAGTTGCCGAGGCGACAGGGACAGCTGTAAATCTGATTGTGGGACAGAGCGGGAGATGAGGCGACCACAGGAGCATGTCGGTGTGTCTATTGTGTTTGTTTTCTATCCCAGTCTACATCCACATTACTCCATTTTTGTTTGTAAAAGCATAAATTCTGCTCCAGATACGCCTGCTGTCCAACTCCAGCCAGACATTTCTGAGTCTCAAAAATCAGAAAACTTTGAAGTGCTGTTGGCGATGACAGCATATTTGCATCCACTAATTTAACTCAAAATTAATGAGATCATTAGCCATATTTATTGAACAGATCTTGGAAAAACATTGCGATGTCCAGCAGATCCGAGTTATGGGTTTCCATGTCAACAACCACACAATCCTGAGGTCGGCAAACTAATAATGCTACCATCGATGTTACACAAGGACAGCAGTATCTACCAACGCCTCAAACCCTGACCGAAGCTCGACTCTACTCGGTTTTTATATCAGGCACGACGTCTTCCATCCTTCCATCTTCTCAACGCGGAAAACCGCCGTGACATTGTTTTATACCCGACCAATCTGACTACGTCCAGCTCTTTCTGAAACCTCTGGTCAGCAACCAAACACAGGAACGTCTGCGTCTCGTTGAAGGACCATAGGCGGTTTTTGTGGACAGCAGCCACATATGCTCGCTGTAACGGTTCGATTCCTGTGTCGGACGTCGCATTCGTGAATCATCCAGGGACGACACTCTCCGACCAATCAGTGGACAAACCTTTTAGAAAGTACTTATAAATACTTTATAAATAAAGTTGGATTGGATTGGCTAGAAGAGGACAGTTGGTGATGCAAGAGCAGGGTACGCTGGCAAAATTCAGATGTGATAGGGTGGTGTTTGACCCAAGAGACAGAGGAGACGCATGTTTTTTACACATAAGATTTGGACGTGGATCAATAAACAGCATGACTAGGTACGTAGGTAGGACGTTTCCCCTACCATCTGAAAGTCATTGTATCTATAGAACATGTATTAAAATACACTAAATGAATTGGTCCAATGTATGCAAAGGCATCTCATTCCATTCCAGCGCATGTATGGGGTGCACAGGTGTCCACAGAGGAAGACTTAGAAGGACACCTTTACTCAACAGAGTGATTACACCTCTCTCTCTGTTGCCTCTCAATTCCAGCCCTGAGTGTCTACGAGGCTGCCGCCCCTGAGCCGGGCCGGACCTTGGAAACCATCCAGAGCCCGCGAACGACTCACTCTCATTAACTATTAACCAGTGACTCGGGCCTTAAATCATCTCGGTGGTCCCCAGCCTGCTGACCCTGCTGTGGCAGCAGCGGCAGCAGCAGCAGCAGCAGCAGCAGTAGAGCGGTGTTTCATCAGAGCTAACCCACTGGACACCCTGCTGATTTAATAGGCTACAATTACACTGCCTCTGACACAATATATGGCAAACATTTATAGATTTCCCTCCCACCAACTCCACAGCCCACAGTGTCGATGCATTATTTTGCCTCTCCCCCTCGTTCTCTCCCTGCACCGGCTCGCTGTGCTTGAATGTTCGTATGACTAAATTACATGTTGTGAGTTCAGTGCCGTGTTGACCTAGAGGCTGTATATGGTAAGTGTTGCACTGCCTGAGGCTGTTGCACTACATATACAGCACACATGAACTTACCATACAGTAAGCACTATACAGGCCCCGTGCCTATACTGACAATGCAGCTGTTTATTATTTATTTTAAACACCACTGAAGGAATAGGAGGAGGAGGAGGAGGAGGTCTGAAGACAGCTGCTCACTACTTGTTTTAAAGATCCAATGTAATGAGGAACTAGCCGTCACGGCAGAACCATATGGCTGGCCTGCTATTTATGTATATCTGGTCTGATTAAGTCAGGTGTGCGGGCTCCAGAGTACAGCAGTTAGTTGATGGTGACTGGAATGGGCTACTAGGACGCCACCGAGCCCAATCAAGCGTGACGCGGGGTGGGAGAAATTAGACGACAGTCCCCTGAGAGCAGCGCCTTGTTTTTATTTATATATATATTTCAATTTTGTTCCTTCATTAAGAGAGGACGTAGTAATGTATATCTATCTTACTTACACAGTGCTCTGGGATATCATCAATCAAAGCGATGATGTCTATCGATTCTGTCGCGACTCATTATGACATCCAGGAGTGGACGCACTCACGCGTTGGCATTGTAGGGGACGGACTGCGTTGACGTAAACATGTATTCTGGCTACTGGTCACTTTCTTAGGTACAGGACGAGTACAAGGAAAACGGATGGAAGTAGCAGTCGGGGGCCACCAGGGGTTGCAAAGGAAAATCAGTTTGAATTGAAGAAGCTTCTACTTGTCGTTTCTGAAGTTCCAGCTCTTCTTCAGTGGAATATAATGTCAATTCAGAGGAAAATAGACGATTAAGTAAAGTGGACGCCAGTGTAATTGACAGCTGGTATCGTCTGATAGGAGCCTGGGAACTTCCGGTTACAGAAACTGACATAGCACCGGTCAAATCTCGAGGCTTCACAGTGAGTTCCTTTTGCAACCAGCTGAGACCATCTAGTGTTGTCTCCTGCTGCTGTGGCCATTCTGCAAAGTTCTGCCGGGTTCTGAGATTGTTTTCCTCATACCTCGGTTGCAAAGAATGGTTATTTGAGTTCTATCACATCCTGTCCATTGTCCTCGGAGCGCAAAGAGGCATTTCCACCAAAAAGAACTGCAGCTCAGTGGACATTTTGTTTTCTTTGAACCATTGACTGTGCATGAAAATCCCAACAGATCAACAGTTTCTCAAGTACTCAGAACTCACAATAAATATGTGTGAGGTGGAGTGGCTCAGTGGTTAAGACCCTACCTTGTGTACCAAAGACATCATGGTTGCAAGTTCGATTCCACCCCTGGCTAATTGTACTTGATTCCATTGTAAGTCGCTTTGGATAAAAGCGTCTGCTAAATGACATGTAATGTGTGACCTGCTGCCATGTGACTGACCGTATATATAAAAGAAAGTAACACAGTAGGACTGATTGATACAACTGTTTTTTGTTAACAAGCCAATGGTACCAGTGGACTCTAGTGTCCTAACAGCCATGTCTTCAGACCAGGTCTTGGGCCTATATGTTATAGCATTTTATACAAGTTTTCCAAGCAAGAAACAAAAACTAACCCCCCAAAAAACATAGAAAACTCTAGTTTGTGTAGCTTGCTTGTTAAACTTGGCTTACATGACCTTTTCATTGTTTGAATAATTTGATTTATGTACGAGATGGACGAGAACGAGATAACGCCAATAACACGGCCTGACACGCAACATGCTCAAACACTCATAACATGGTTTCACAATCTCCTAACTTGACCTTGGGCGGTTCAAATATTGCGGCCTCTGGCAACGCGTCCAAGTTTTACCCTGACTTTTGCCCCTGTGTTGGATGGGATTGGCTCCCGGTGACCTGTGACCCCTGTGTGGGGAAAATACCTATGCAGGAAGTTGGTAGAGAAATGTATTCTGCTGCAGGTTGAAAGAAAAAGACCCAGGAACTTGTGGGTTAGTTCTCGAGGAGCTGAAACACTTGTTTACCAACATCACGTACCTGCTCTCTTACTCACCTCTCTCTCTCTCTCCCACTCTCTCTCTCTCGTCTGCTACTATGCACACGACCTACACGCTGACCTATCCGTCCGTCACGCGTTAACATGGACGCTGAAATAAGAACAAGACGTTCTGCAACTGTCATGCACAGATGAGGTGATCAGCGGCGGTACTTGGGTAACACTGTGTGCTCTGGAACTTCTCCAACTTTCCTAACTCTTAATGTTGAGGAGTAAAATACATAATACATGAAAATGTGTGAAATATTACAACTGATTTCAGGGCAGTGGAAGCCGAGTTTAGAGGGAAGTACAGAAGGAAGGAAGGAAGCATCCATTTGAACTCACGTCGGGCCACGGCATTTCATGAGACATGGTTGCCCTGAAAAATATAGCTCATAACGTCCAGTGTGTAACATTTAGAAGCTGAATACTATAACTATTATGATTACTATAACCTTTAATTGTCCAGGTAAGACTCGTTGAGTTATTAAAGTTCTATTTTACACGAGGCTCCTGGCTTCCACGTGCAGCCGCACATTTAATAAAGGTTACAGAAAAACAAATAACAGTGAAATCTACAGGGCCGTAAGAGATTCTCATATGGAATGATAAAGTATCAAAATATGTCCAGCAATAAAACAGAAAAAGTCATTCATCTAAAGTTATTCAAAAGCCAATTTAAAAACATTCACTGAGACCAGCACTGTTTTGTTTGTTTTTTTTAAATTATTCCATGTGGATAGAGCTGCATGATGAGATGATTTTTTTCCCCCCCAAATAAAGAGGTAATAAACCCAGGCTTGAGGTATAGATAAAAAATAAGGCAGTCCCTGAATTTATTGCCCATAAGTATGTTCATAAAATAGCTTTAAAATAAAAATGATTTGGTTTCTGGTGCCGTAGAGCGCGGCTTACACGTGCACTGGAAACAGCTGAGAGTGTTTTTGGTTTGTGTCGGTAGTTCCGTTGGAATGCTCCATTTGTTGCAATCTGCATTCTCACCACTGGATGTCACTAATTCTTAGACACTGGACTGTAAAACTAACAAAAACATGCCCTCAAAGCCATTAACTCACATTAAAATTGCTATTCTGAAGCAGATAAAAATACAGCAGTCTTCATATGTGGATCCCGTGAAATTCAAATTCTGACATTTTCCAGCTCAAACGTTGAGGCTGTTGTTGTGTTCCTGTAGGTGTTGGGGGATGACGACGTCACCTAAAATAGGAGACCAGAGGCAGGATTGTGTCCACAGCCTGCATCCAGTGACTCAGCTTGTTCAAATGTCCCAAAATTGCTGCTCACATTTTTGCCATTGCCTTGCAATCACAGCTCGCTGCCGCCGCCGCTGCTGCTGCCGCTGCTGCCGTTCAGAGCAACCCTGACCTCTGACACACACACAGCCCACTGTCATCGACACTAATCATGTCGTGTCAGCGGCCTTTCTTCGAAGGTCATCTCACTGAAATGAATGTCTGCTGGGCCGAGGCGGCGGACTATAGTTTTGCTTATCAACAACGTTTCTTGGAAGTGTGGAGGCAGGCAGGCAGAGGAGGAGGAGGAGGAGGCGGAGGAGGAGGGAATAATCAGCCTTTTCGCTCTGACACTACGGTCATGTTTGATGGTCTTTGTGTTTGGGAGGGGCTGTAATTTTGCCCTGTCCAATAAGTCATCCATGTATCCGTCACATTAATGTGTTCCCATTCAGCACAGGCAGCGGCAGCTGGTTTTTTAGGGACAGATATTTTAACATGTGTCTGAAATGGTCTCGTATCTGGATCTTGATTCAAAACCGCAACCTAAAGACAGCCCGATCACTGAGATCTCATCCGTGTTTGTCGGCGGTAGCAGACAATTGCAGGTCGGCCCGGGGACGACGCGGCCGACACATCCCAGTCAAAACATCTGATGTGAGGGAAAGGGCCTGCGGAACACAGCGGCGGACCCTTTTTCAATTACCGGACAAGAGATGTGGGCCGGCGGTTCAGAGGTCGGAACCAGGAAACAGAAATAATCTAAGTGGTTAAAGGGAGAAAAGGAAACAAAGAGGCAAAAACCCAACAACAGGAGGGGGGGGGGCAAAGAATCTAGACTCTGACCACAGTGATTCATCACGATACGATACGTGATACACAATAATATTACGACACAACGCGATCTGTGATAATCAATATGTTGTATCATACAGCGACACGTCACGATATCTGTCCGACTGAAGAAAACAGTTCTCCTTTTACTTAGTTTTATAGCCGGTTATAGCCAGAGACGTATAACGGTAACGGTGAAGAATTCTAAAAGCATTTAGGCTAAAAGGTGAGGATGCGCTTAGATTTGTCTTTATGTTGAAACAAGAAAAAGAAGTAGGGTTATTTTCCATTACACTCCACCAATATCCCCACTGTAAACTCCTTCATTCATTTGAGCAGCGCCACCAGGAGGAGACATGAAGTAGTGACGCCCGGTGTAGAAAGCCTTCATTTGTTGATTAAAATGCACAAGGAAGAACGACGATGCATCACATAATCTGCGTTGATATTTTTTGACGTCTTTTTGGAGTGTGGTTGTGTGAGGTAGTGCTAACTGTAGCATCGCCTGTGCCAAGAAGCAGCCTGGAGAGACATGGAGGCTCACAAATGGCTGCCAACAGGGACATGGAGAGGGGGAAAAAAAGCCATTTAACAAAAGGCTCAGCTCAATAAAATCTATTCCTGCTAAACTGTACTGTACGTTATTTTAAGAACATGTTCTTATCTTTATCTCACTGTTAGACACCCTTGTGTCTCTTTGTAAACCACTCCCTCTCTCTCACACCAAATCCCATAGAGAAAATCTGTGATCTTTGCATCACAGGACACAGGAGTCGTCGATCCACTGCTGCCTCCATCGCTAAGTTCAGACATGTTACTGTGTGACTTCGGGGTTTGGGAACCTTTGTTCAGGTTTGCCACGGTGACACAAACTCGTCAGACAAGGCAGCAGCAGACCTAGAAGCTCCTGTGTCCCTGTGTCCCTGTGAGCCAAAAAACGCCCCTTTTCTCTATGGAGTTTGGTGCAGGAGAGTGAGGCGTTTACGAAGCGACACAAAACTTGCTGGAAAAGGTGTTTTCATGGCAAAATAAAAGGATAAACACATTCTTTACATATTATAGACTAATAGAACCATATACTTTACAAGGTGAGTCTTTTGTTAAGTGGTTAAAATCAGATGTCTTGAGTGGGAGTGACCACATTCTCATCAGACCACCAGCACAATCACAGGGTGACGTCAGACACAGGCGCTTCGTTCCCCCCCCCTCCACCCCCCGTGTTTCGCTCGTGTGCCAATTTTCTTCCTTCCTCAGAAATCAGATCCAAGAACAGGGTGAAAAAAAAGATAATTTATGTGCAGCGGTGGAGCCCCACTATTACTGCTGCAGATGATATGTCACCAAGACTCTGAAACACAAAAACGTAACTTTTAATAAGCAGCGTTTCTGCCTAACAAGTATGTGTTTGGAGCATGTTCTCTCACTCTGCTTTATCTGTTGGTCCAGTCAGGAGGTTTAATTGAGAAGCAGTGACAGGAAATGTTAAGACTGTGCGGCGTCTGTTGCATGTTTTTCTTTAACGTGAATAACAACCAATGCGTCACAGTAAACGCGTCAGAATCACAGCGTATCTCATCCGTAGACGGGGCCCCGGGCTCCTAAACGTGACATTTATGTTTTTGCTGAGTAGCTTTTTTATGATACACCACAAACGGTGACAGCCAAAGGCCAGACAGGCTCGTTGTTGTGTTGTCAGGTCCAATCCAGTGGTTGTGGACATGATTATCTGAAGAATGCCTTCAAGGAGTTCCTTGAAAGTTTGGTACAAAAGGTTTTACGTCGAGTAATAAATGAACGCGTTAGAATTTAGGAGCAGGAGGTCAGAAGTCAAGGTCGCCATGACCTCATAAATATCTGTTTTTCACCATATCCGATTAATGTTCCCAGAGGCACTGATTCTCAAAACAACCAATATCATTATATCATTATTATAGTTATGGTTACGCACACGATCGAGGTCCAGGCACAGTCATTTTCTCTAAAATTTTCTCTAAAATTACTTTATTTACTTACTTCTGCTAATAAACAAACTATTTGGTCAATTCGCTAAAGAAATACGGCCACTATTTCAAGCATTTTTAAGCACTCGATCCAGATTCCAAGCCTCCATTCACCCGTACAGACTTTGTACCTTGTCTGTCACGTGCCGACCTGATTTTGATTGGACAGAACGAGCTGGAGAAGCAAACACCGCAGAAGCAGAAGCTAAGAGATAATCGCCAGAACTTTGCTAGTTGAGAAAGTTCAGCCAAAATTCCCCAGTTTCCCCAACTTCCTGTGATTTGGGGGCGGAGCTTTTGTCAAAGTTTAAACTGAGGACACATAATTCAGGGTTCCCACACCTTGGCTGACGTCAAATTCAAGCACCTTTTAAAGATTGTCCAGGACCAATTCAAGGACTAGAATGTGCTGACACAGTTTAAGATGGGAGGACAACTTCTAAGAGCTGGTCTTTGTCCACGATGGCGTCCACTTTTATTGATTTAAAGCACGCTCTGCATCTGGACAACTGATGACAACGACACCAGGTCTGTTCAGGGTGATTTTCAAAAACTTTCAAGTGCCTCAAATGTTTTATTTTTTTCAAACTATAGATTTCAAGGACCCATGGGAACCCTGATCATTTCTACTGAGTTTTACGTCTTGGTGCAGTCTGGATCAGTTTCCTTGCATCATATTTTCATCATGTTTTTGTGCACACATCCTGAGTGCTGTAACCGTGCCATCATCAATGTTCATTACTTTTAATGGATATTGTAGGAAAAACACATTTTCTCCATCTCCTCTGCTCTGAGTCTTGATACTGAAAATACTAAAAAGCTGTTGTTTTTTTTGTTTTGTTTTTTTAATGTAATCATGATTTAATGGTTGTTTTTCCCTGAAAAACAAACTGTCATGACGGCAAAATGACAAGGTTGATCAATTCTAGAACTGAGGCTCAAAAAATTCCTGATTAAACTCAGATTAGAGCTCACTTTAACATAATCCTGTAGACCACCTGACAAAAAATGTCGATCTCTCTCAGTAACACCATCATCACCGACGTTAAAATACACTGGTGTGAATAAGTCAAGCAAAGTCACAGAGGGCATCATCATTCATTCCTCTTCCTCACATATACTTCACACACTGGTATGGTGACATTAGATTAGGATGGAGCGAGAGATAAGGTGACCCTAATTATACATTTTTTTGTAAATCGTTTTAATTTTCTACACACGCCGTCAAAATTCTGTTTTATACAGTAGTACCACCAGAGGAAGCCTTGTGTACCACTGGTTGTACACGTACCACAGTTTGAGAACCATATAGGGTATCATTTGAGTGTCGTCTGCATTAGGACACCAATGGAAGCCGAGATAATAAAAAACAACAATAAATATGATTAAATAATAATAAATAAACATTGTTTAAGGGTTTTAAAAACCGCAGAGACAAACAAAGTCGCCGGCCGCTGTCTGAGCAGCGTCTGTTTTTATTTCACACCTTTGATAAAGTGGGATCTATTTCCTCTATTGGGAGCGGCATCAGTAAACATTACTGGAGCTGCATGATAGCTAATCTGATTGATGGATTATGTATGAGTAATGGTGACACGCGAGTGATGGATGTGTTAATATCGTCTTTGAAAACATTTTCTTTTTTTTTTTATCCTTGTAAAAGAAAAGCAGCATAAGCAGCAGCAGCAGCAGCAGCAGCAGCAGACAGTGACTCTCCGACACTTATTTCCACATCCAACAGTTAACTTCCATTCATCATCACATTTGTCAGAATGTGAGCACTGGATGTATTTTCACACGCCCTCTTTCCCTCTCTCTCTCTCTCTCGCTCTCTCTTTCTCTCTCTCTCTCTCTCCTCACTCGATAAAAGCGTGCATTTGAAGCTGATATGTAATCAGATTAAAGTCAAACCTTTAATATTTAGATTTTTCAGAGCAGCTGTCAGAGAGGGAGGAAGAGGAGGAGGAGGACGACGACAGTTACTGGAGTCTCATCAGACTGTTGTGTTGTGGCTGCGCGTTTAAAGACACAGTATGCAACATTTATGCATCATAAAATATCTAAAAACAATGACACTAATGTCATAGATGTTGCTGAATGTTGTTAATGAACATCTAACAGCCCTTTTTTTTCCTTTTGTTTTTTAAACCCTTTAAGCTCTAATGCTGTGGCCACAAACCAAAATGACTCAGGTTTAATTTAATATTCTTTGTTACATTAAGCAAAGAAACCAGAAAATATTCACATTTAAGAAGCTGTCGATTACTAATCGATGAACTGTTTCAGTCCTGCTGTAAATGCAGCCGCTTTTACAGTCCAGGAGAAGGCGCTGTGTGTGTCTAAAGAACGTCTGAGAGACTCCAACTCCCATAATCCCACGCTGCTTCCTGACATCATCAAGCGAGGTCCCTCTGCTATTGTTTTAGACACAAGATTCATTTAGTTTGATGAATAATGATGTAAATCCAGTCATTTTAGTCTATTTCAGAACGGACTGAATCTAAAGTCTTTCAGTGACACTTTTTAAAGAGTTCGATTTAGAATTCCGCTCTGACTCGTGTCAGCGCCCCGCAGCTCTCAGTGTGGGGCAGAGTGAAATGAGACCATAATGCGTCAAAATATAAGATGTATGTTTATAAATATGAGAAATGGGTTTTATTTTCCCAAAATATCAAAAATGGTGGCCAGTGTACAAGGATGACTAAAGATGCCAAGGTTTTTATAATTAAAAAGGCTCCAGGGTGAAACAGATAATCATTTTAAATTCTTAAAATACTGAAAGGACAGAAGAAGAAGAAGAAGAAGACAGATTATCTCTTTTTTTTTTGACGTCTGACACCCACAGTGTGAAAGCATGGAGCCAAGGTGAGCTCAGTTCTATACAATATCTGTGTGTGTGTGTGTGTGTGGGCCTGCACTACACAGCTTCCTGTGACCCACACACACACACACACACACACACACACACAGGTTTGGCAACTATTCTTTAGGATTCTGAAGAGCTGCAAACAAAGCTTCATCCCTCACCTTAACCACAACCTTACCCTAAAACTACAGTTCAAATATGAGTGCTAAACTTAACCAGTTCCTCAGAAATGAGGTTCTGTCTCATTGGGACCAGGTTTTAGGTCTCCATGAGGACTCCTGGTCCTGACAAGGCCAGTGTTTTTAGGTCTTAAAGAGGCGACAAATACAAGAAAACGCACACACACACACACACACACACACAAACACACACACACACAACAAAACCCCAGAGCGAAGGCGAGCAAACACGCTAAAGTAATATTATACAACATAAACACATCCACGGGAAACCCTGTTTACTCTGTTTACAGTAAATATATATATATATATATATACAGTATTATATAGACTGTGTTAAGCACACACACACACACACACACACACACACACACACACACACTTGTCT
The DNA here is from genome assembly GCF_958295425.1 of Solea solea. Classification (NCBI taxonomy): domain Eukaryota; kingdom Metazoa; phylum Chordata; class Actinopteri; order Pleuronectiformes; family Soleidae; genus Solea; species Solea solea. Next base: position 5,829,947 of record NC_081149.1, on the reverse strand, counting down.
CAGGAAGTACAGAGTAGGAGGACAGGTGCGGTGTCTCATTTCTTCCCCTCTTCCTGTCACAGCGCGGTGGTGTGGTGGATTCAGGCCTCGTCTTTCGGCCTCCCACATGCCCCCAAGGTTTGACTCCCTCCTACAGACCGGTTTTAACCCGCCCCCCCCGTCCCGTCCCGTCCCGTCCCCCTGATCTGAATCATTAATTCTCACTGAGGCCTCTGCACTGTTGTCAGTCACAGGTGGAGATGAACCTGGATAATGGCTGAAACACTCTGAGGGTCACTGCTCTTTTTTTTTTATTATCTTATTTTTAACATTTTTCCTGAAGGAAACGTCACATTACTCTCTCTCTTAAAGGAGATAAGGAGAAAAATAAAAATCTCATGGATTATTTTTGTAGCTGCACAAAAATAAAAACATATTCAAAATATTAAAACAAAAATAAATGTCCCAAATGTAAAGACATTTCTGTCAGGTGAGGAAAAACTTTAATGTGCAAACTCTAATCACCTCCTTTTTTACTGATTGCATTTTTTCTTAAGTGTTAAAGTTAACTTACAGTAACAGTTTATGGAAGTTTAGTCACATGACACCAAGATCCTCTGCACCAAACCCCATAGAGATAATTGGTGTTTTTAGCTCACAGAGACACAAAAGCTGCTGGTCCACTGCTGCCTTGTTTGGTGAAGAGTCACTTTAATAAACCTGACTGAAGGATTTCAAACACTTAAGTCTAAAAAAAATTACACATTTTAAGTTACTGACAGTTAAAATGCAGCTCAAACACTCCTGTTTGTGAACGATGTAAAATTAGCTATTTCAAATGTGGAATTTGTGATTGTGGAATTCAAACATGCAGCACAGAGATCATTAGTTCCTATTCTCCCATGATTACGTGTCACTGTCTCAAACACCTGAACTATCCCTTTACCTCCGTGGTCCACCTGTTTGTCCGCGGCGACAGCTGAGCGGCGGCAGGTGGCACTTTAGTCAAAAACGCGCTGTGTGACAGTCGAGTGGTCGGAGCGAGGACATCGGCGGCCGTGGCGAGATATCAGTTCTGTTTCCACAACTCATTAGTCCGGCTACAGAGAGCAGCCAAACAGCTGCGGGACATTTTAATTCCACACCCAAATCTGCAGCCTGGACCTGAGGTGACCTCGTAACAAACCTGAGCGACGGTACAGTGGATAATCCCTCTGTCTCTCCCTCTCCCCCTCTCTCTCTGCTCCTCACCTTTTCCAGTGGGCTCCGTCCGCGGCCCAAGGCCACGCCGCTGATATTGCTCACCAAAGTCTGGACGAGGTAATTAAGGAGGCTGTTTATTGAAGTGCTCTCGTGTTTTGTTTATCTGTGTATGACCGGAGATCCGCAAATTACACAGACCAAAGACTTGTCTGAACTTTTAATCTAATCACGCCTACTGCGAGCTCCCGGTTTCCTGGTGTCGGTGGTGCCTTAATGAGGCCCGGTCTGAGCCCTGGCCATTAGTGGAGCTCAGTGGTGGAACAGTACCACGGACAGACAGGCTCAGTACTCAGTGCTGCCACATGAACTTAATCCTCCCTCCTCCTCCTCGACTTCCTCCCCCCGGCTGCTTCCAGAGGAACTGCGGCCGCGAAAGCGAGATGTAAAACACCCAGCTGTGCGAAAACACGGATGACATTTGAAAACGTACAGTTATCTGCGTGGCAAATTAAGAGATGAATGCATTAAAAAGCACCTCTTTGGCATTAAAACCACGGTCAGGTGCGGCATGAATAACTTATTGAGCCATTTTCCTGTGACATAAGCTCTCGGGTGCAAACACCGAGTTAAGGTAATGTCAGACGGCTCAGTGCAAAAGAACGAGAGAGAGAGAGAGGGAGAGAGAAACTTTCACAGTGAAATGAACGCGAGTGAAGGGACAGTTGGTGCTGACACAGTGTGGATTATCTGTATTTATGTGGCACGTTTGTAGTCGTGATGACCGCTCAACAGTCACATAAACACGGCGCTGATATTTCATCTTTGATACCAAATCCATGGTGATACCTTTCTGACACCAATTTAATTAAATGGAAAAGGTTCAAGTGGAATTCTTCAGTTTCAGTTGCCTTATCTTCTCTTCTCTTTTATTCAGTAAAGACCTCCTGAACATTCTGCTTCACATTCTGGAAAGATAATCTATTCAAATCAGCCTCAAATCGGAAGACACCCACGACTGTCGACAGGGCCAGATCCAGACCAATTATACTCTGGTGACGGGCGGGCATCAGGAACCAGGTGTAACAGACCAACTTCAACACTGCCCAGAATAAACCCGGGTATAGTCTGGCCGAGACCAAACTATATCTGGGGGTATATTCTGAACTAGACCAGATTATACCCCCTCTTGTATTTACACAGTATATTCACTCACTATATTTATAAACAGGAACAGGAACATGTATTTACCCTGGAATATTCTATATTTTAACTGAAAATATTATATATTATAAATAAAGTTACTGACTTACTACTCACTTAACTTACATGACACAGCTGAAAATAAAACGTTGAACAATTTAGTCATTCTCACAATTTGGCATAGGCCACTTTAACCCCAGGTTTATTCTGGACTGGGGGTATACTATGGCCTGCTACACTGGAGGAAGGAAGGAAGGAAGGAAGGAAGGAAGGAAGGAAGGAAAGAATATGGACACCACAAAAGTATTGAAGGTTGATTCCTGGTTGTTTTTCTCTATGGAATTTGGTGCGTGAGAGTGAACTTAGTACAAAACCTCAGTTTCCCTGTCAGAAAATAAGTGGTGAACATATTCTTAAAATACTGTCGATTTAAGCTGGTCTCAATGTTTGACACCTTTTTTGTAAAAGGCCCAGAGTGTAACATTTAGCAGGGTTTTATTAACAGCCATCGACTGTATTACCCATAATATTCTACAGTTATCGCGGTGGCAAATTAAGAGAAGAATGCATTTAAAAGAGGCACTTACACGGCATTTAAATCACAGCCAGGTGCAGCGTGAATAGATTATTGAGCCATTTTCCCCGTGACACGAGTGCTGAGGTGAAGGTAATGTCAGCCGCTGAGTGCACAAACTTTCACGGGGAAATTAATGCAGCTGTGTTTATTATCACTGTCAACATTAGGGTTTTTAACGCCACTAAACAGTTTTTTTATCAACAGTGTTTTTGCCTGAGACACTTGGGCTAAATCCCCCCATTAGTACAATGACCGCGCAGAGACGGTTTACTGTACTCTCTTATTTTTCCATGTAACTTTAATTAGTTCACATTCTGAGAAAAAAAACGCATCACACTTTGCCCATTTCCAGTCTGGAGTGCTTTTGAATCCCGCTCACCGCGCCCAATTTCTGTGTCATCAGCCCACACAGAGCCTGAATAATTCATAACAATATTTATTAGCACTCTGAGGTACAATTAGATGAATCGGGATTAAGACTTGGCTCGTCTGTGGCAGAGGAAGCGGAGAGCGGCTCCGCTGATGGATTTGAGCAGACATACTGTGTAGCTCTAAAACATTATCAAAATAAATCCAAGCAGATTAATCTCCCCCCACACACACACACACACACACCATTTCTCTGTTGTTTTTCCCTGCCTCCTGTGTTTTTAAAGGAACATACTTAATATTCCATCTGTGATTTAAGGAAGACATGCTAAAGCGTTCACTGTACAGGGATTATCACGCTGTCACTACATCTGTGTGATGTCCGTCTTATTTCAGGGTTTGCGACCGACGACAACCAGCTCCCAGTCGTGTGTACTGTACTGTATGTGTTTGAAAACTCCAGGGTTATGACTCAGTTTGACAGAAACAGACATTTGGGAACAATCGCTGCAAACAATCCATCCACCTCATGATTGGCTCTTTGCCAGTCACTTGACAACACATCCATTCATTCATCCATCCATCCATCCAGCTTCTTGGGCTTGACCCAGGTTTGGCTCATAGCAGTAACTTGCTCAGAATAGGGTGTTCAAGACATCCTTTATTTCCCGCAGCAACACTTTCAATCTCCTCCTGAGGGATCCTGGGGTCGGCCTCTAGTTCTCCTCCCAGGTGGATTTGCCCAGAAAACCTCCAGTGGAAGCTTCCCATACAGTTTCAGATGTCTGACCACCAACAAGAAGATACAGCAACTCTTTCCCAAGTTCCCTCCAGATCAGTGATTCCCAAAGTGTGGCCCACGGCCCCCTAGTAGGCCATGACAGCATTGCAGGTGGGCAGTGAAAGGTCATCTTATATAAATAACGTCATTTTCTGATATGTGCGCCAGGAACCTATTGTTATCCTTCAGATTATTATTATATACCTGGCTTTGCAGTACATTTTTGAGGGGGTTAACGTGCATAAAGTCAAGAGGCGAAAATGCAATATTAGCACGGTTCCCGGACCCGTCTGTTGATCAAGGGCTCTATAGCGCCCCCTTAGGTGAAAACAAGGGCAAAATTGAGTTTCCCCAGATTCTAGACCAAGACGAACAAAAAAATGCGACCGCAACCATGGCCTCAACTCAACAGGAAGTTGGCCATTTTGAATTTTTGCATCCATTTTGGTAAATAAGTAAACTATAAAATGTCTACAAAAGATTTAAAAAAAATAACACTTATAGAATAAAACAAAGCTATGGCATTTGGTTATATATATGGCTAAGTATCCAGTTGTTGTGAAGCTAAACCTTCCAAATATGACATGCATGTGTTGAAAGATAATAATTATGCAAGTTCATAACTGCACTGAATGTTTGTGTCCCCCATGTTCACGTGAAAACAATAATATATATGGGAATTATTGATCCTATGTGTCGATCAGAGTCATGATTAAAGGTGGGATTTTTAGATTTCAAACTCCCGGCACTCTTAAGTTTGGAAATGACTGCTCTGGATGTCCAACGTCATTGTCCAGTGTCTGAACACCTAGTGCAAGATTTTAGGCTGGAAACAATCACAGTGATTTATTTGACGGTGGCTCCTTGACACGTTTGGTCTTGCAACCAAACCATGACGTGTGAAATTTTTCTGACAGTGTTAGGACCAGCTCATGTAATGTGTGGGTTAACAATACGTCAATACATAATGACAGCAAAACCAGGAAATGGTGTGTGTGTGTGTGTGTGTGTGTGCAATCCTCACTGCTACTTCTTTGGATTGTTGGCAATCGCCAGAATGGGACTTGTCTTCTTCAACAAGCAACACAAGGCACAATATTTATTTCTGACATGGATAACTCTTGCCCTGTCCTTGCTATTGCTTGTTTGTTTATTTATGATCTAAACTGAACTGAAGTACCTTGTTGATGTAGCCAATAACGTATCCTATGATTTATGATGTTATCATCGTGCAGTATGAGTATGTATTATACGTGATGTCTTAGCTAAGTTTATTAGATCCATGTCGTAGATAATGATCAGTGAAGATTCCTGAAATCTCAGTCTATACGAGGTTAAAGACTGAGCCCTGATAACCTTTGGAGAATACGAATTCCAGCCGCTTATTCCTGTTTTCTTGTTCTTTTGGTCACTACGAAAAATCCACCACAGGTGAGAGTCAAACTGTCGGTCAAACTGGTAAATACTGTGGTGCCGGTGTTTGTCCGATGCACCGATGCTTCCCGTCTAATTCTAAGAAAGAATCTGTTTGCGTTCATTCCATAAATGTTACTTTTGCCTTACAAGAACTGCCAAAAATAGGTGACTTTCCTTAAAGAGACACCATGTTGCAGAGAATCCTCATTAGCGCAACCAGTCAAGCAGATTTGTTGTCTTTTCTTTCAAAGTAACCTCGACCAAAAAAAGAAAAAGAAAAAAAAAGCCAATTAATTTGTCCATTTGTCTGTCTGAATATCATATTTGTTTTCATTTGCTGACAAAAATGGTAATGCAGCATTTGTTTTCCTCTCCCAGTGTTGCTACTCCTCTTTTCATTGTGTTTTAATTACAGAAAGCAGCTGTCAATTAATATCTTGCCACTAATACTTACACAAGAAAAATGGTGCACTAATGGCGGTTTTACGTAAGAGGGAAATGTGTAAGTCAGGATGAATATGCGTTTAAGAGAAAGGAAGAAGAGATATTCACAGTCTATGTGGGTATATGTTCCAGCTCTAATTGTAAAAATAACCTGAGGTGGAAATGAAGAACATTCAGTGTAAATTATTGCTTCATCGCTAAACTCATCATCTCAGAGTGCACATATGGAAAATTAAGCGATGACAACGGTAATCACGCTGCGGGTTTCTATGACAAACGTTGACCTTAATGCATGACCCATCAGCACCGCTCTATTGTCAATTGTTTGGGTTGCTTTTTTTTTTCCCTTTGCCCCTCATCGCCAATTAAATGCACTTCCGTCAAAGTGTCTCCGTAATGGATGAAGCCGGCGATTCTTGAACTTTGCGCTAATTAAACATAAGCGAACGTCTCTGGTGTAGCCGATGGCGGTTCACAGTTTAAACCTCGCCGTGTCCACACGCGAAACATCCAGCTCCCGGGGGTCGTTATCACAAACAAGGACTGACCTCCAACTCCTTCCTTAAGAGGAAAATTAACTCTTTCAAAGACGGACCTGGAAGCTTCTACCGCCACAGTGGAAGCACAACAGAGGCATGGGCCAATTTATTTGACAGCTTCGCGTTCGTGTGTGGGCAACAAGCTCACTGTGCTGTCAATTAAAAAAATCCTGCAGTTCAGCTTATTAAGATTCATCAGAAATTACCTTTCATGCTTTAATGAATGTTTTACGCTCATGTTGTGTGCATATGTGTTTAATCAGTGGTTTGTTGTTTTTTTTCAGTTGAGATTTATTCAGATTTTCTTTTGCCATCTTAAACAAAGTGGATCCCCCAAGGAAACACTACATCAAATGATACGATGTTGATGTCTACATGAGTCAAATGTCACCTGCTGATTAATAAATGCTAAACAAATACAGACGCTAACAGCATTGAGCAGGTAACAGGGTTCCCACACCTCGGTTGACATCAAATTCAAGCACTTTCCCGGACCATTTCCCCTTAAATTCAAGGACTGAATGATCTGACACATCTTAAGATGGGAGGACAACTTGTCTTTGTCCATCTGAGCACGCTCTGCATCTGGACAAGTGACAAGAGGACAAGTCTCTTGGTTCAAAATCAGTCTTTGTAAATTTGTCTTTGGCGAGACAGCGATCAATTTTCAAAAACTTGAAATAAAAAAGTGTTTTTTGTTTCCAAATTCACACACTTTCAAAGATTTTAAGGACCCGTGGGAACCCTGGGGTTGCACCTCTGGCCCCTCTGTTTGTTTGCGATGCATGCTGGGTCATCCTGATCGAATGTATTTGCTATTTCAGAGGTTTGTTTTTGCATCATTGTCCTCATCCTGGAAAATTCACAACCTGCGTGAATTTACATCTTATTTTAATGTCTGGATTAGAGTCACATGCTACTCTATGTCATTAGCCAGGAAGACAAATAAGTGTGGAGCAACAAAAATGGACAGAATTACACTTTCCTCTGACGTGCCACACCTGTAGAATTGTTCTTGGTCACCGTCTTCACATCAATCAATGTGTTTGGAAATTCACTGGCTCCATGCTGACGTTTACACCAAGACATTCAGGTTTCCAGCAGAACAGAACCACAAAAAAGTGTTTTTACAAGTTATAGAAACGTGTGTATGAATGCCAAAAGATAAGAGCTATTGATCATTGTGAACAAACTACTGACGATTATAAAGTGCAGGATTGTATTCTTTAAAAAAGGAAGTTGTGTAACATATGAATACAATTTGAACCATTTAAAAACAATTTATGTGACAGTATGTGTTAATATTGTGGTGTTGGTTTGAAAAATGCAGAGGATCAGTTGAAGAGGCGGGGACTTTAATCCAAACTAAGGATGGCTTGCGTTCATGCAGCTAAGGACTATGACCACATGTGTCTTTAAATCACCTCTCGATGTGATTTTTGTGCCTTTTTTGAGGACTAAAGGAAAAATTGGTAGCTTTCAGACTTGAACTGCCCATAATCCGGTCATTACAAATGAAGGTTAATACCATGTCTGAACAGGGTCATAAATGAGGGTATAAAACTGTTTCACATTGACAGGCTTTGACAAGAAAATCCACCATTACGACGACAACGACGACGGAGCAAAAAAAAAATCCCTGCTCTATTCGATTTGCTTTATGACAGGTGCAAGTCTCTTTGTTATCAGCAGAACAGTGGTTGGTAAACAGAAGATAAAGAGGCTGAGCGAGACTTGCCATGTCTGCTTTCCCATCTTGTCAGTAAGAATGACTCAAGCCATTAAGGCAGTTACCACAACATGCTGACAACATGTTCGGATGCCACCTGGACCCAGATGTATCTCAGCGGTTGGTAAATGGAGAGAATGATGGAGAGGAAGTTTAGGGGCCATGTCGGCACCAGCATATGCCCCAACCTCTGCGTCCTATTACTCTTCCTCTCCTTGTCCCTGCCTGGCTCGCAGCGAGAGACAAAGACAATAAGCTATTGTTATTCTTTATGAAGAAGAAACAAAAAAGAGAGAAAAAAAAAAACTGTAGAAAGTCCTTGGCGTCTCTGCTCTATTTTTCCCCAATACAGTCTTTTGATGAGCGCTGCGCATTGAAAAAAAGGCACAGGTATTGTTGACAGCTGCCCTTTCTCGCGCCTGAATACGGGAGTACATATTTTCATACAGTGTTGTGGGTTGAGTGAAAGGGATCGCCAGGGAGGGAGGTTTTGTTTGTGTAGACAATCGCCGGTTCTGTGAAGAAGAGACTGGGGACGTCGGGATCAGAAAGAACAGACCAGCGATGAGTACAGAGACAACAAAAGGCCCCTCACAAACGGCGAACAAAAAACAGCCAACAATGGAAGATGAACCCGATTGCCGCGTCCAACTGCATCACTCGCGACGTTCAACCGACTCAATCTCATCGGTGGGTTTCACAGATGAGCCTTCCCTCGCTGCCTCCGTCTCTTTTCTCTTCTCTTTCACTTGTTATTAGGCAGGAGGATATCAAGCAATTACAGACCAAGGTCTTCTCTCAGTTGGGGATTCTTTCATCCCATAAAGTTTTACTACAGACACTGACGGTGACCTTCTCTGGGTCACGGAATCGGCCAAGAGGCGTCCGGGGCCTGCTTAAACGACACAGACTCTTTATGGGGCCTTCACGAGAAGATTTAGTGGATTACACGACGTAGATGATGCTGTTGATAGAGGTAGAGGAGATGTGTCAGTGTTACGGGCGGGAACAAAAGGTGACGCTCACGGCTAGTTCTCCCTACCTTAGCAGGCTTGTTAAACGCCCGTGTTCATCACAGTTTTCCTTAAGGGAGTCTTGAAAGTAACATTTGCTACGACTCCAGTTTCCATAAAAGTGTTTTAAAAGTCCAGTAAGCAGTCGCTGAGCTCGGCAGACGGCCATGACAACTAATGCCAATAAGCTGTCGTGCCTTTTCTACCACGTCACCGCTGACAAACACTGCAGGACAAGGGCACGCTTTGAGTCATTTCAAGCTATTTCTTGGCACGTGGAGGACCAACACTGAACCAGGTCTTACCTGAAGACCGTTTGGCCAAAACACAAAGCGAATCCAGACACCTTCACCTGACACTTTTTTTTTACCAACTCTCAGTCAGTGACTCATCTCGCGTTGTTTGTTTCTACATTTAAATGGAACTAACAAACTCGTAATCATGACATAAACCTCACATACAAGAACATCCTCAACCTGTAGCCGTCACATGATCACATTATGACGTGGTAAGATAACAAATGGAAAATATGCAGTGTTAAAGCAGCAAAAGGCATAAACCGCCCCATATTTGTAATTTTAGCAAACAATTATCTAATATAAATTAAAAACTTTTTTACACAGACACTTGCTAAAACTTATTTTTACATGCATACTCATTTTATTTAGTTTTAGCTTTTGATTACATTTTTCATGTATTTAATATTTAGTTTGTGGCCAAAAAAAAATGGCACAAACAATTAAATCATATGTAAATAAGGTGATAGAACAAGTTTGTGCAGATTGTTCAGATCAATGATTTTCCAGATGTTTTCACAGAGTTACGTTCAATGATCAAATCTTCAAAGAAGCCAAAGAAGTTTCCATCCATTTATATCACAATTTATTTTAAATAAAACATGAGATAATCCACCTCTGCCAAGCATGTAAATGTTTAATGCAAAATGTGGCGTTAATGTGATCTTTCATGTTGTTTCCATTCAGGATTTCATTAACACATGATTAAAAATTCACATAAATCATAATGATGTTAAACAAAACAAAGAAAACTATCTCACGAGACACAACGCGTGTTGTGCTGCAACAATTAATTGATTATTAATGTGAAGTCCAGGTTTGGGAACATTTTCTAACATTTTATGAACCAAACAAATACTCGATCAAAGGAGAAAATAATCGGCAGATTAATCGATTATTAAAATAATCATTAGTCGCAGTTCTAGGATGTTTATGCCGGTCAAATTATCTGTTGATTGACTCATAAGTTAGCTAAATAATCAATGTTACACTAGATATTAGGAGTCCACCAATATTGTTTTCATGGATACATATTATTATTAGATTAATAAGGTACATTTTCAACGCTTTTATAGTTTACATGAAATTCTCAGTAAAATGTATTCACCATTTACTTAAAAATATTGGCGATCATTACGATAAAAGGCAGATACCGCTAATCAGCAAAATGCCCAATATTGACCAGGCCAAAAAAAAAAATCGGTCGACCCGTTGATATTTGAAAAGAGGAAATAAAAAAATGACAGTAAGGATAGGTGAGAGCTTGTGCACTTGTGAGTTCTTAACGTCAGTGGCAGGGACGCGGCCCCTGTGTGATTGCCGTGAGACCACTACTCTTAAAAAGGCTCTTAGAGCACGAATCCATCACCACAGCCATGACAAATGAAAAGTATCACAAACTTCGACTTTTAATCTGCCAAACAATCTGGGCTGGGGTCACCACCCTCTGATTTGGGGGGGGGGGGGATTTTTTTCTCACTTTTTCAATCTACCCCCACAAACTATCTTCATCTCCAACCGTCCACATGAAGCCAGTAGGGGCTTGTTTCCGCGAGCTGGGCCACCCGGGGGAAATGTAATTCCTTTCCTCTGGTTCGGTCAGAGGACTGAGGACTACGAGGAGGAGGAGGAGGAGCGACGCTGCCTGGCTCCCTGATTAGGAGGCTGAGGATGTGACTGACTTGTTGCTGGCCTGGTTTCACACACCCGCACCGTGCATGTTTAAGGTGATCAGAAAAGGCCGCCGCGGTGCTCATGCCGCGCCACATAAAGCAAAACAAATTACCAGCTGTGAAGCACGGATAAGGTGGGGTGAGCATCAAACGCTCGCAGCCCTTGCCACTGCCTTCCCCACCCGCTGGCACCCATCCCCCCCTGTGACCGCCAGCCTGCAGTGCAGTAGCTGTGTATGATGGAGATGGCAGGGTGGGGGCGGGGATGGGACAGGGACCCCGTTCTGTCCATAACTCAGAAGTGTCCTGGTGTTTCCAATCCCCATTCACAATGGGATTTTTTAAAGATCACACACCAAACACCACAAACACACAATGAACTGATGGGGGGGGGGGGGCCCTCTGCCGCTATTGTAACCTTTATCTGAACGACTACTGTCCCTGCAATAGTTTCCAGTTGGAAACCAGACTCCCATTTCGAAGCCTCAAGATTCGCAATTTGTTTGCCTCCTATTGAACAACACCAGCTGTCCATCACACTCGTGTCCACCCATAATGTACGTGTCACGATTAATACTCCACTGAAAATAATCTGCAGAATTGACATCATGGTCTGTTGCAGAAGAGCTGAAACTAGTGATTGAGATCATTAACTCTGGAGGAAAATGTTTACTGCTGTTATAAATCAAGTGAGAAGTAGAAGCTCATTTTCAATTTAAACCAGCAATATCATCTGCTGGTACTTCAGTGCTACTTCCTATGGTTTACTTTTAAAGTGACAAAATGTTGGATTTGGACCTTCAAATAACGTCTCAAAGATCATTTTGTACATTATCGTACAACAGGGTGGATGGCACGCCCAGCAAAGCCGCCAAAAAAGAATGGGTCCACATCACCTGCATTGGCACTTTGGAAATGTGGGTTTTGTTACTGTAAGCAAATCCTACATTGTGTTGGTTTGAAACTGAAACACAGCTGGACAATGCACATGCAAAGTTTTGAAACACTGACACACCAACTTTTCCACCTCCCTGAAGAGTGAAAATGGTACATTTCAAGACATTTTTAGATCTTCTGTGATTCCAACAGTGTCAGTGCCTCCTCTATCAACTCCCGCTGATCGAGAAATAATCCAGAAGTTGATGGACTGAGGAATGAGGATGAGGATAAAAAAATGATGGGATGGGAAGGAAGGACAACTTTGGACTGTGGTGAATGGACTGAGAAGATGAGAAAGCAGTTGGGTGGAGAACTTAATGGAGATGTTTGAAGAACCTTCAACTGTGTTTAAGAGCTTTGAGCTGCGGGAATTCAGTTGTTGAGAGAAGAGGATGACTGAGGATGAGAGCTTCGATCCGTCTCAAAGAATTCTGAACTATGATTTTGGACTTCAAAGTCTGATTGGGAACTTGGGACTTTGGGGGGCAGCACTGCACCTCTTTGAGTACAGCCTGATGGAATTTATTGGAAGAAGAACAAGAAGAAAATGTTCTTTTACAGTTGAAGAACGTGAGGCAAATGAGTCCTTAGAAACAGATTCAACCAATAAAGGATAACGTTTCGAAACCACATGACTGAATCCATCCATCCATCCATCCATCCATCATCATCCGTCCATATTCTGCGTTTTGCTGTGCTGGAAAATATCCAATATCGTAAAAAGTCGGATTTCTGCCATTCTGATCGGGAAACCACAACATTCCTCGACTTCTAATCAAAGAAGCAAATGAATCATCATTGTTTTGCTCCACCTACTACTCTACTCCCAGCATTTTCTGAAACTAAACAATTTTTGGGGGGAAAACTATGTTACAATGTGTGATACATTTGAAAGGAAACCTAGCAGTTGTCATTGGGTGTGTTACTTCAGCATGTGTCGAATCCTCCACACTCTCACTCTCTTTAATCCCTGCTCCTGTGATTACAGTTTATTTTTGGAGACTTTATTAAAACTGTCTGGAGCTTTGGATGATGACGACTAAAAGGATGTGACTGCAGATCTCAAAAATTAGATCTCTTCTTTTTTTCTTTTTTTTTTTGCAGGGTGGCTCGAGTCGCCGTTAGACAGGGTTGGGAGCTTCAATGTCCAGAGGAGGCTCAGAATAGAAGACGTACTCCCTCATGCCGGAAAGAGGCAATTGCAGTTTTGGGGCATTTGATTAGCATCACTCATGAGCTCTTCTCTGTGGAAATCTTCTGTAATTTGCAATCACATTTCAATTAGGGTTTTTTTGGTTTTTTTTTTACACTTTTTTAATCTGACTTGTATTTCTGTATGAAAAACATCTTCTTAGTTAGTGTTTGATGTACCCAAATGTCACAATTAACACAAGTTCGACCCAAACAATACATGGGTTTGGGTGTGCATACACTCAGTTTGACCTCCAGGAAAAAACAACAACAACGGTTTAGATAATCTGGTTTACAACCTGTCTGACACAATACTCTCTGAAGAATTTACTCGAGAAAGCACATTTATCATTTGTTTACAACCCGGAGTAAACATCTTCTTCTGATGATGATCTCCTGTAGCTGTACAAATTATGACTTCTGTCTGTCAGGAGCAAAGAGTCGAAAAACAAAAACCCTCTGGATGGATGGCTCGTCAGAGCGTGTCACTTTGACTCGTCTGATTGATGATTGTTTCCCGTATTCTATTGATGTTTGGCGGGGTTTTTTTCCTCGTCGGGTTGTAACTATAGCAGCGGTAAATCAGATGGAAGTCAAATGATTTGTTTTGGGAGTCGATAACAAAAAGATAGTTTGTGTGTTAGTTTGGCCGACTCTCTGAAGGCTGCAGTCATTCTCTGCGAGCACTATTGATATAAGTGACACTGAAACAACAAAAAAGAGAGTGAAATTGTATTAAACTGAAATCATCCTTTGACAAAGGCAAAGCTCTCAGGTTTAACACAACCTGACACGTCGCTGCAGCTTCTTTCTTCTTCTTCACTCCTTCTTTTTTAATCGGTTATCATACGTAAGTGTGCGTCTTTGGGACGACTCTTCCTCGGCGAGCCTCTCCGCAGATTAATCCGGCAGATTCTTCTTTAATATTCAATGGCGCCAATACATTTTAATGCAGCCTGAGATCCGGGGGATGAGACCTGTCCTTAAAAACTCCACGTCCCTCCAGGCTTAAAGGGACGCCTGTCCTCTTTCTCGATGTAATTGAAAAAGATGGATCTCAGCGAGTGTTTCACCGACGCAGCGGGGAGGAATTGGATTGGGAAATGCGTTCTGTATCATATTGCTATGTATGTGTTCGCCGGGGGCTCGCACACAGCCGGTGAGAGCGGACGTGTTCTGCTGCCCATACTGAAAGGCAGGAAAACAGAGAAAGGGAGACATTTGCAATTTTATTACTACTTTAATGGGTTTCTCTATCATTCAGGAATTGCACTTTCTAATGCATCGGGCCCATAAATACAAGGTTCAATAGACAGCCGCTCTGTTCTCCTCATTATTCATACATGCGTACAAATTAGAACAGAAGGTTGAATAAAATATGCTGTCCATTTCCTGCGTGGCGCCGGCAGAACTCGATCATGCGTGCAATCTAATCGGCGGCAAACCATGAAATATAATATCTAAACCTCGCAGATACACGTGTTTCTACAAATACCTTTGATTTTGATAGATTTTCCCAGCGTCGCCAAAAAAGAAAGAGTGTCATGTGATTAAAGACTGATGTGCCACCATCACTCCTCAAACGACAAGTACGACGTAAAGTTTTTGATTCCAGATTATGGGCGGCGTCAGTGGTGCCTGTTTGACTTTTTAAGAAAAATAAGAGTTGATTGTTGTTTGCTATAGTGTTTTTTTAACCTGTTATGTTCGATTTCCAGTGATGACATTGTTTAACATGTCTCTGAATGTGTTCAGTGTGTAAAATTTATTGGTAAAAATTGAATATTCTACCTATAAGAATGTTTGTGTAATTTTAAGTGTAAAATCAGTTTAAAATGGAAATTGTTTGGTTTTTAAAGCATCATGGTGCATCACATTTAGATTACTCTGTTCATTTTCAACTATTTTGATCATAGATTTTGAGTGTTTTTTCAAATAATCAAAACAAGTTTTCTGATTTTTCAGCTTCTTACACGTGAATATTTTCTGGTTTCTTTGCTCAAAAATAGCAAATAAATCAATAAAACTGATTAATCGATTATGAAAATAATCGTCAGTTGCAGCCCTACGTAATTACATCTACATCGGAAGTTGGAGGGTGCAATTGGGAGTGATGTCAACTCGCCATTGATGGTGTTCCTTGGTAAAATGTTGTATCTCCACGAGCCATAGTTAGCTGTACCAGTCAGTAAAACTGATCTTCATGGCTTGACATGTCCACAGATACAATTTGGACAATCCTGGAGTCCTATTTGAGGTTGCTCTGACTTTCTGAGTCGGAAGTCTGACCTGAGGAAGGTGTTCCAGTTGAAATGACTGATGGATTTCAGACTACAACTGACAGTGTTTTAAAGAAGTTCTCCACACAAACAAAGATAAAAGACATCCTTTCTGGTAAGTGAAGGCCAACGTAGTTCCCTAAGTGTGAGTGAAACTTGTTGCTGTGACCTATAAATGAACTGTGAGTTCTCACTGTTGAATGTGCAAAGTTTGTGAGTTTTCAGACAAGTTTAGAGCCCTTTAAATAAGCCATTCATTTTCCTCAAGAACCATAATAAACATTGAGCTGGGTTGGGAACACGCCATCATGAAAGCGGAGTATTTTGGGCGAGTCCAGGTCTTTTAGATACATATGAAGCAGTAAACACATTGTTGCTTGACAGATGGCGCTGGAGGTGATTGCAAGAGGAAATGAAAACACTGGTAATATCCTATATCTCTTGTTACTGTCACGAAAATCCCATGAAAGGAGAGCGAAACGAACAATGGTGTTGGTCTGTCGCCCCGCGCTTTCCGACTCCAGTGGCTCTCGATCAGCTTCAAGGCCACAGTTTCCGACTGACATGAATCAGTGTTTGGAGAAAATGGGGAAAAAGGTGCACAGGGACTGTTTTAATCCACATTTAGTGCACTCTGCTGAGCACTTGTGAAAGCAACACAGCGTACAGCAGGGACTGGAGTCGAAACAACTGCCGCGGTGTTTGTGTCGGATGTGGATCATGTCTGTAATTTCAAGAAATCTGAATATCTGATGAAATTAACTTTAATAAAAGTATACAATAAGATTTTCTGCATGGCCTTTAAAGGATAGTTTAGGTTTACATGAGGTTCTCTGTATATAGCCATTGTGCTACATACAGGTGACTGCACACATTTAAAGGATTTAAGAAAAGGTTGACTTAAAAAAAGCTTGCTGTTAGACAGCTTCTCCCTTTGGAAAACTTAACTTTATATCACTCCATTGACAAAAAGGCAGTGATTTTCAGCTCACAGGACACAGTTGTTGGTTTGGTTATTTTTACCTCGGCCTCTAGAGTCTCCTCATTTGCAAATTGCTGAGGTAGCATTTCCACAGAGTGTGTGTTTGTGTTTTTTTTTTTCCCGATTCTTAACAATATATTCTGGCTTCTGTGAGCGTGAATTAAACGCTCCCCCTGGTAACAGCCAAGTTTCCCACCCGCTCGTTCCCATGTCCCATGTGAGCACGAGGAGAGTGAAAGTCACCGCGGTTTGTATCACAGACTTTATGAGAAAGATTTAAGAGCATTTAAGGTCCTAACAGAAGTAATCAGCATCTTCTAACACACCTGGATGTAGAGAGTTCATCGGGGAGCAAAATAACGGGCAGCCCGTGGCCAAGTGGAAAGGAAAAGGGAAATTGGCTTGTAACCGGAGGGGTGGCGGCTCGAGTCCCAGCCAGGTCAAGGGCTGGGGCACTCCTGAACAAGGCACCCAATCCCTCCAATTGACCCCAGCCACAGATGTAGTCCTATCAGGGAGCAAAATAACCAGCAGTATTTTCTATTTAAGTAAACTTTCAGATTTCCAGAGCATGAAACCGCCATGGCATTGTGGACGGACGGCGCATCGAAATCAGAATCAGGTTTATTGACAGGTAAAGTTTTCACGACATCTTTATCCTTTCTCTCCTCTGCCCCCCATTTTTTCTTTAACCACAACCTGTCTAGGCAGGTTGAGTCTGGGTCTGTCTATATTATTTGCTCACTGTGTGAACTGTTGGGTTTCTCTTCTCTCTATAATACTGTGTGTTGTGATTTGACGCTATACAAATACAATTTAATTGCATACAAGGAATTGGCTCAGGCCGTAAGGTAAAAATAAAATGAGCTAAATAACAAGACAAGAACAAAAAAATGCAAGTACTTGCAATTACCTCATTTAACTACACTTCAAATCCTGAACTACACCTAAACTAAGTGTTCATGGGCGTGCATAACGTTTTGAAATATACTTTGCTTTAATGTGGTGTAAAACAAAGATTAAACAAATTAATTCAATATCACAGCATTAATCAATTAAATTAACTCTTGTCATCGAGTCACTGATAATAAAAAAAATTCCTTGGTTATGGACGTATGGGCTTTTAGGCGGACATGTTTCACCCTCTGAGTCACTTCCACCTCCCTCAGCCAGGGAAGCAACGGTGACAATAATGAATCCTCCTGGCTTCGTTTAGCTCGGTCACCACCTCTGCTTCCATGTGGGAGTTTGAAAAACTGACTTCTTTTTTTTTTATTATTGCCATGTCAGCAAGTCTAAATTAAAGTTCAGGTCTTTAACCAGAATCTATAAGAGGCAACCAGACAATTGAAAAGCTGAAGGGTGAAGCCAAGCTCACATGTACCCGGACCTCCACAGCGACAGAGCAGATATGAAAGCAACACTGACCCCCCTCCCTCTCTCACCACACCACCCCACCTCCGCCTTTCAAGTCTAAACTGTTTTCATAAAGCAGAGCTCAATGACCAGCCAACTGGAAGCAACAGGGACGCGCGCGATGGTGGCGGTGAGAATCAAGACGTGGTGATAAAAGAGGAAAAAGATCAAGTGCAGATAAAAGACAGCAGCTTATCCATCTGACTGAAATCGAGTGACAGCCAAAGACAGAGGATATGAGAGGGGGCCGGGAGACAACGAAATGTCTCCGAGCTAAACAGGATAACAAAAAAATAAATATATATCAGTGCAGGAATGGGCGGAAGACGGATGGCGACGTGAACGACTCATAACAAGTCTGCTGTCGCTGCTGTGTAAAATCTCATTTTTGTGATTGGGTTGTTTTTGATTTTTTCAAATTTAAACTTCAGTCGAGGTCATAAAAATGTGGTATTATTAGAAGTGCGGTACCTGCATCTCGGGCTTCACCTGACTCAGATGGCAGACTGTCTGTAAGCATGTGGAAGAGGCTCGTTTAGTGATATTCCTGTTGCATTTCCAATGTTTTGTGCTGTATGTGTGTTCTTCTTCTTGTTGTTCTTCACACTGATCACACTGTATTGGTCCACTACTTCCTTCTCTTTGCTCGCAGTCTCTAAACATATCTTGCCTTTGAAATGCCAGAGTTTGATGTGACATACGTGGCTCACATTTTTACTTATATCTCTTCAAAGTTGGCGCTGCACATACTTATGCTCTTAATGAGTCACCTGCCGAGTTTGAAACCTGTCAAGCAAACCATGAGACAGTAGGAACAGACGACAGACGGACATTCCTTACATTTTTAGATATCAGTTTCTTATTATTTTTGTTTTTTTGCATCTTTTCTTGACTACACCAAACTAAAATATTATTTTCAATTTTAATTTCTTTACAATTTAGGTCGATTTATCACTTATTAATCCATTACTCAATTCCTTATTGATTATTCGGTTTCTGTCTGATTGTTCAGCTTCTTAAATGTGAATATTTTCTGGTTCCTTTGCTCCGTTCGACAAAGAAATCTATGAAATTGAAAAGTGTTGGCTTGTGCACAAAACAAAAACATTAGAGATCATAACCGATCAACACTTTTTAACATTTTAATGGACCAAGCCAATACTCAGTTGATCGATAAAATAATAATAATCATCGTTAGATGCAGCTCCAGCGTCGTATCTACATTTCTTTTATATTCTCAAACAGAGTCGGGCTGATTAATCAACCCTCGTGTTGAAGATAAAGCTGTAGAAAGTGAAATAACGAAAAAAAAACTTCAATCTTAACCAAAGTAAATTGTTACCATCAGTCTTATTTCCCCGTGTATGCCTAAAGCCTAGCGCAATTACTTTAATGACATTAATATGCACATCTACTAATGTACAAATGTAAAAATGGTATTTTTGGTTGAGAAATTATGAGCTCAGGCATAATATCTGTGGTTTTACAGAAACATAATGATCCTGGCAACTGTGTTTGTTATCTGCTGCACTGATAACACCACTGATCAGGCTCCTTACACTCTGTATGTTGTTAAAATATAGTGCGACGGCCAGTGCAGCAGCAGCAGCAGCAGCAGCAGCAGCAGCAGCAGCAGCAGCAGCAGCAGCAGCAGTAGCAGCAGCTATCATTAGAAAGTGTCATGTGGATCTTGGAAATGGAGTGCATCTAATCAGGGCAAAGGAAAGCGTCCGTTCCTCCAGCCTCCCAGAGGAGGCAGCTGTTCCCAGGCCCTCCACCACTTGTTCATTAATTACTGTGAATTAATGCTTTTCTGCCGCCGAGAATAAATAAAAAGATTGCAGTAAGGCCGCACTAATCAAGAGAGGCTTTTATTAAATACTGTGAAAATGTCAGCCGGTTGTGGCTCAATTTGAGGGGAGGGGGGGCCGCTCCACTCCAATCAAACACTGTGTCTTGTCGGTCGCGGAGGCTAAATTGCCAGCACCTGTTTCACAGGCCCTTGATATGTGTGTGTGTGTGTGTGTGTGTGTGTGTGTGTGTGTGTGTGTTGTCATTGTCCAAAGAGAAGCAGCGGTTTGTATCCAGAGCCAAGCTTCGGCGAGGCTGCCGCCGCTTAGCTCGGCCTCTCAGGGATCGACATCAAATAAGACAATCGACTGCCAGCTCTCGCACTCGTCCACTGGAGGGACTCTTTGTTTGGCCAGTTTTGTCTGTCTGCTCCCACACACACACACACACACACACACACACACACACACACACACACACACACACGAGGGGATGACTCAGTCATCCTGGAGCTCACGCCATCAATATGTCGCTGCCTAATGTCATTTGTTGGTATTATAACTAATGCGGGGAATAGATTATGGCTGCAAGAAAAGTAATTAAATGTGGGAGTTTGTAAAATGTTATTAAAAAAAAAGTTAGCACATCATTATCATGAAAACAAATCACAAAATAAAAAAAATCAATAAATCATCCGAATTACTTAAGTCTTTACTTCTGTGACTTTGTTTCGTGACCACAAAACTTTTGCCGTGTCATGGCACGCAGATTTTGCCGAGTAATTTCAACCGATTAATGAAGATGACCGTTCCTCAGTGTGTCAGCACACAATACGGAATAAACAGTATGGAAAAAACTTAAAATCTTAGGAATAAATGAATTATTTGTTTGATATTATTTTTTTAGATGTTTATAGTGTTTGTCAAATATAATTTACTTAAGCATAATGTATGTTTATCTTCCTTACTTACAGTTTTAGTTATGGTTTTATGGGTTTTGGTAGCTATTTAAACCGTAAAATATGAAGTTTTAAATATATTTATTTGCCGTAAAGTTTTAATATGTTGAGAAGACATTTTGAATTGTATATTATATATTTTTATACAGGTAGATATGTTATATGGACAAAAGTATTAAGTATTTAATTCAGGTGTTTCAATCATGCAATCAGCTGACCTGACCAATCAGCTGACCTTTTCGTACCATTTTACTGTGGTACCTCCCGGTTAGTGCTGTCTATTCCTATAAATATAAACTGTACCAAACAGAAGCGTTCCAATGGGTGGAAAAACGGCTTTAGAGACCGCGAAGAAACATGATGCTGCAAGGTGTCAAAGAGGTCGGGTGGAGGACCATTAAGACATTTGTAAACAAAGTTATTCTTAGGATTTTTAAATAATTTATTTTCTAAATAAAATAAAGTATTTTCTGTAACACATTGGGAGCAACTGGTGGATGAACATGTCGCTCAGATATTCATAAAATATACTATATGGACCTAAACAAACTCATCCTACATTACATTACTGATACAGTATTTTCATTTAAAAACAATTTCCTCCTCACGACTTGTTGACGACTGACCAACTGTTTCTATTCATTCACCAGCTCTTATATAAAGTGAGTTTACATGTAGGAAATGTCAAAGTTACAGCTTGTCAACTGCTGTAAAAGTCCAAAGAAAAGAAAAGTTTCCGAAAAACCAAATACAACTAATCATATTTAGTCACCTTATCATATAAAAGGAATCTAAACCTGAAAACTAGAAAATAGAAAGTGATGTGTCTTGAAAATGACAAACGGTAAATGAGCTGATTGTATCGAACAGCTTTTATAAAGTGTACAGGTCCCCACTGTCTCTCTGAGTGACTGATTTTTACTTGTTGCTGTTCTGTGCGTTTGTACATTAACTGGAGTCTTGGCCTTTGTTGTGATAAAAAAAACAAAAAACAAAAGGACATTGTATGATTTTGGTGATAAATCAGTCCGAATTGTTTTATGGCACAAAGACGGATTCCTCCGCAGCCCCCGACACACAGGAAGCAGGTATTGTTCTCTCCGTGTAAACAGAGGCTGAACATCAAACACCAGAAAGTCAAGCCAGTGTTTGTTTGTCCTTGTGGCAAACGATCCTTCCAAGATAACTCGTTGGGAAAAAAAAGAAAAAAAAAAGAGAAGTGTCTCTCAGTTTTAGATGGGCTGCGTGCTTGATATCGCATGTGTGACCAATTAAAACACACAGCTGTTCTTTCTCCCATCTGTTTGAAGAAGCTCTGCATTACAGACTGCTGCCACCACCACCACCACCACCACCACATCCACCGCCGCTGCCACCGCTGCTGCTGCTGCTGCTGCCGTGTTTTGATGCAATGTGTCACTCTCATAACAAATCGCCAGGCTTCTCGTTTGTCCTCATCAGCCAAGTAGCTGTCTGATTTATCCTCATCTGTCCCCATGTTCTCAGTGTTTTTGGACTCTTGGACAATTAGACAACACAGCAAGTTTTGAAAAAAACAAAAAACTAACTCACCTTTGAGAGTCAAAACAAAATAAATAAGAATATGAATTCAAGAGAAAACAAGTCGGTTCATGTTGATCCTCAACAGTCAGTTTCTCAGCAGCATTTAACAAGAGCATTTAAGCATTCATCCAAAGCAACTTACAAAAGAGGAACAAGCTACATAGAAGTAGTCTTGGAAAGAACTCCACTAGATAGGAACAGTGGACTGACAGAGGGAGAGAGTGCCGAGGTGGATCCAAGCGCAGAAGGCGATGGTGCAGGGGAGGGGGTAAGGTAAGGGCTAGGACAGAAGATGCTCTTGGAAGAGCTGGGTTTTCGAGAGCTTCTTGAAGATAGACAGGGACGCTCCCTGTTCTGGTAGCGCTCGGTAAGTCATTCCACCAGCGTGGGACGAGACATGAAAAAGTCTGGATTGTCTTGTGCGGGGCACCACCAGACAACAATCCTTTGATGAACGGAGTAGTCGAGGGGTAACATACGCCTTTAATAGAGCATACATGTAGGCAGGAGCAGACCCATGAAGCACTTTGTAGGCTAGCATCAGTGATTTGAATTTAATGCGGGCGGCTTAGGGCAGCCAGAGTACCCCAATGAACAGAGGGGTGACATGTGCCCTTTTAGGCTGATTGAAGACCAGGCGCGCCGCCGTGTTCTGGACCATCTGTAGCAGTTTCACAGCACAGGTCGGGAGGCCTGTTAGCAGGGCGTTGCAGTAGTCAAGGCGGGAGATGACCAACGCCTGTACTAGGAGCTGGGTAGCCAGGTGATTTAGGTACATTCTGATTTTTCTTATATTGAATAGAGCAAAGCAGCCTGACCGGACCACAGAAGCAACATGATCTGTACAGGTCAACTGGTCGCCAATCATGACACCCAAGTTTCTTGCTATCTTGGAAGGAGCCGGAGATAAGGAGTCGATATTAATGCAGATGTTATGATGTATCGTTGGCTTGGCTGGGAAGACGAACAGTTCAGTTCAGGAGAGGTTTAGCTGGAGGTGATGGGCCTTCATCCTCGCAGATATGTCAGAGAGACAATCTGAGATTCTTGTGGTCGTCAGATGGGAATGACCTATCTAGAATGTGGCTGATAATTTTAGGGATGCTACCAATATTATAATCTCTATAATAGACCCTGGCGAGTGCGGACCCTGGTGTCCTCGCATGTCAGGGCCCTGTAGTATCCCACTTCACCACCAGGTGGTGGTACAAGTCTGGACGCAGGGAATGGGACGCATTCCTACCAAAGATATAGTATATAGTAACATACTATAGTACTATATTGTAGTAAATAGTGATAGAAAACTCACTTTGAAGTCGCCTTGGTTACTTTGACAGTTTGGTGGACTGATGGTAAATTGCTTAAAGCTCACCGCTAACAAAGCATTATGCAAAAACGCATGCAATTAATCACTGCAAGGGTGTTCCATGTTTTCTTTATGATTAATGGCCTTTGCCATACTGTGGGATCACTTCACCCCTGTGAAATATTTACATCATAAACAGTGTGAATTATGGGGAAGGGCACCACTCGCTCTAAAATATACAAATTTTCGTAAGCCGGCACGGCCCGGAGAGAAAAAACTTGTTATGGAAATGAGATGCAACGCCTGCGGTCACGTGACGCCTGAAGGACGTCGTTAGGATTCAAATCTCCTGTTGGTCAGTCAGTGTGCGGGGAGAAGTCGAAGAAGGAGCTTCCAGCTCATTAGCCACAGCACAGGATCAATATGTTACAGCTGACACATACAAAACAGCCACTGCCATGTAATTCACATATTTAATAATAAATAAAACAGGGAGAGTTGGGACTTTTTCTTCACATCATTGTTTCCTTTTGACCTTTTCCAACTTCCACTGTGTGATAATGGAGTAAAATATTCAGACAGTGCAAGTACAAGTGTTTTGAATTTAAGCAACACGTAAAGGCCCTCAGGCTGAAAAAAAAAAAAAAAGTTTCCAAACTTGTACTAATAGTAAGTTTTGCACAGGAGGTTTATTAAATTTGAAGTTGTCAGAATCTCGACAAAAATAGTTGATTTTTTGACATTGTTTTGGGAATAAAAACTCTCCTGTCCTGAGCTTCTACCACATTACCACAGACGGAGTCAATGGCGCCACCTGTTATAGGCTCCACCCACATTATCGTGCTTAATATTATGCTTAATATTCAACAAGTTTCTTTTTCCAGTGTAGGCAGTGTTATTAGAGGTCGACGAATGATGCCAATTTTTTATGGACTCATTTAGCGGATTTCATTTTTTCCTCCATATTAAAATTTTACAATCCTAGAAAAAAAATAGCTTGAGCAACACTAATGGTCGGTCTCTCCAATCTACATTGCATGTCTACACTGCAGTGTCATTATAAACAGTATTTTGATTAAAAAATAATGTATAAACTGAGTATTAAATACATTAAACAGGTCATGAAGCAACTACAAAAATAAATTTTGGAATGAAAACATAACGATCTAGTGACTTAGCAGCATTAGGTTAAGTTTCTGAGGACCAAAAATGTTTATGTTGTATCACTCGCTCATCTTCTCACCACCACATATAGAGACAAACAACCATTCACTGTCACACTCATGGTCAATTTAGAATGTCCAATTTGCCTAATCCTCAAATCTGCATGTTTTTTGGACTGTGGAAGGAAACCAGAGAACCCGGAGGAGAACATGCAAACTCCATGCAGAAAGGCGGCAAATAACCCTTACCCCAAAGAATCGGACTACCTGTGGTTGTAACCGCTGCTGTAACACCAAGGCTTCATACTCTATGAACGGGGTGGTGGTGTCACCCGTTTGCCAAACAACTTCAACCCTCTTCAACTCTCAAAGCGGTGGCAGCACAAGCAAGCATCGGCTAATCAAATCACATTATGCAAATGCGCGAGCCGATCAAATTATGTTCATGCTCCCTTTCCAAATGGAGCTCTCAGACGAGGCGCCTCCGTCCGTTTGCTGGCATTTTTGTCGGACTCAGTGCAACCAACGATGACAGACGCTAAATTGCGGGAGCTTTAGCAGCGACAGCGCCCCCTCGCTGTAATAAAGTCGGCCACGACAGACACTTCCAAAAGGACAACAGGGCGGAGACACCGTCAAGTGTCAAAGTGAGGCGAACGTGCGCTGAAACAGCCAACAGGTGGCGCCCGCTCGGTCATAAATATCAGACATGTTTAATGCTAATCCCTCAGACTACAGGATAAATTTGCCAGATAATCCGTTCGAATCAGCCGAAAATCTGGAGACATCCAAGATTGTTGGAAGCGTCAGATTGGGAACGAAATCTGGCCAATTATCTGCTAGTGCAGGGTGGGGCTTAAGACATTACTATGCTGCTAATTTCAAAGGACAGTGATTCATGAATTTCAACTTAAATTTCAAGAATATTTACCACTAGTGGTGTCACAAAACAACGTCTTGGTCTCGACCTTCGAAAGCAAAGGTGGACTTGAGGATTTAACCAGTGTTGTGGTTGTAGCCATAGTAGCACGACTTAGTGTTACCTCCTCCCTCTAACCCGAAGCTAGTGCTGATTTGGGGGCGACACGTCGACCAAAACTCAAACCCCCAACATCCAATTTCTCTGAAATCAGCGGTGTGGAAATAAAACAATAGGAACGTTGTCGACAAGAAAAATCACGGTGTGTGAACTTATGTTATGAGCTACAAGTGACGTAGACGTTACTATGGAAACAACTCCTTCTGTCCTCATTTGGAGCAAAACTAAAGCGATAACTAGAGCTGTAGTCGTGTTTGTAGCATCAGACGCGTGACTTTTTTCAGTGGTGGAAAACCCTGGATTCAAACATCTACTGTTACTTATTGTTAATGAATGATTTAAATGTGACAATAAGGCTTTAGTGTGGTACATTGCAAATGTCTATAAGCTTGTTCTGTTCTAAATCTTTGGACACAGCTTTTTAAATTCATACAATGAATATTCTCTCCACTCCTGCACTTTATTTACTGAAGTTATTATTACTATCTCTCGCTGCCGTGACTCTTAATTACTCTCATCTAGCTTTTAATGAATGTTTTCTATTAACATTGACTGTTTCCCCCTTACCTTAAGTCGACATCTGCCAAATGTAAATGTAAATGTAAGGAACAGTGGAGAGAAAAAGTTCATTCTGATCTGTAGAGGAGTTTTATTTATGGATTTGTTTGTGTGAAAAAAGTTTGTTTTCTTAATTACCCCCAAAACCGCCAAACACGAGCTGCCAACTTTTCCCCGGTGCAAGTGATAAATTATGTTTTTCATGTGACAATAGGAAACTGTGTGTTATTTATATTTATGCATTAGTGATGCTTGTTGTTGTTTTTGTTTTGTTTTAAGTGCCACATTCACAAAGTGAATGTTAATGAGACAGAATTAATGCTCGTGCGATTGCCCCGACATGTGCGACTCGACCGGCTACTGGAGACTTTTAATCACAGAATTAAAACATGCGCTGTGATAATGCTTTAATCATGGGGGCGTCATGAATGATTAAAACAACATTTTTTATATGCTAATATGCTTTTTTAACATTATTCTGTCCACTGATGGTTTTATCAATCATTGTTGGAGTTATGTGGCAGGTTTGCTTTTTGTAAAATAGGGGGAAATATATGATTAAATACTGGCTCATCATTAAGGGGGATTTGGCAAACGTGTTCTGGATTCTAACGACACAATATAGAAATTTTTTTTTTATTTCATTAAGGCTGGATTTGATTCTATACAATATGAATCAGGCGAGTCAGACTCATCCCCGCGGTTCTCTTTTGTTCTGTTCAATTCCTTTTGAAGGTCTGTAAACACGGCTGCTGTTTTGTTCGCAGCTGAAGCCAGTTTTTTTTTTCTTTCTTTTTCTAGAGAGAAGGGAAATCGTCCTTGGAGCAGATCATAAGGGGGGAGCGAGAGAGAGAGAGAGAGGGAGAGAGAGAGAGAGAGTGGATGCCTCCACCACCTCCTGTTGTTTGTCCGGGATGCCAAGCTCACGTGTGCCAGGACCCCATGCAGGAGTCCAGGCCGGCCGGAAAAGACAGAGCTCTTGGAAGACTCCGCGCGGTCGGAGCCAAACGCGGTGCCGGTTGCCAGGGCCGAGGCAACTGCGGCCAGCGTCTGCTAGTGAATCTCTTCCCCTTCACCCACCAGCACACAGTGGACCTCAGGGAAAAAAGGATGCGACCATCGGGGGACAGGTGGGGGGGGGAGGCTGCCGGTCCATCCGGGGCCAAGCTGGAAGCAGGACCCTGCTGGTGGAGAGTGGGAGGATTGTGGCCCGTGGGCGGCAAAAAGCAGCGAGCAGCGAGCGCGTCTTGATTTAGTGTCAGAGCAAAAAGTGCAGTGTAAAGACTCTGAATCCTGAGAGGACGATGGTGACACTGATGAAAGTGTTACATGGAGCAGAGAGTTTTAACAGCCTCAGGCCAGGTATGGTGCTTATGTCATATTTTTAGGGCTGCGACTAACGACTGTGTGACTCTGGGGTTTTTTTCTGCGTTCCCCAAAACTTGGAAATAACGATGTTTCCAAATGTTTTAGTTTTGTCCACAAACCAAAATTATTCCGTTTCAATGATTTCTTTGTTACACGGAGGAGAAAAACAACTAGAAAATAATCACATCGAAGAAGCAGAGAACTTGTTTTAATATTAAAAAAACTGATTCATAGTTGCAGCAGTAATTGTGTCATTGACATTTGTTTTGAATGTGGGTTTTAGGGATGGTTTTAAAGGTGTCAGATTCCACTGAAACTCTGAAAAGAAAGACCACTGATCTTATATTTGGGTTATTTGGGTCAACTCTGAGGCGATGTCACTCCCAGTTCCAACCCCCGACTTCTAATGTAAATGGAAAAAATAAATGGATTATTTTTCCTTCATTTCCTTCCTTCCTTTCCAGGGCGCTCAATGATATACTTGGAAATTAAAAACAAGACCTTTTACCTTTTGTTACATTTTTCAAAATTTAGAAAATAAAGGTCCATGAAAGTACCACGTATCTTGCCCATATACAGTACATATAATATACAAGAAAAACATAAATAAAGTGAAAGGAACATTATTTTAGAACCTTCTAGAACAGTGTTTCCCTGCATGTTTTACATGTTTTCCTGCTCTAACGCATGCACCTGACGGATTTCATCAACTATCTCTCATCAGTTTTTGAGATATTACTGTAGATGCAGGAGAAGACCGACCTTCTGGAACTGCACTTCATTATCTATTTTTTATCAAGGTTGATGCCAGCACTGCCATGTGAAAACTAACCTATTGTTTTCCTGTGAATCTTGTATTAGTGGGTGTTTCTGGGGCAAACACAAAAAAAACAAAAACCTGATTGCAACGGAGTTAACAGAGCTTGTACGTAATCACTCAGTCTGCAGCTGCAGGCTGAGGCGACTGATCATCTCTCGGCAGTTATTACACAACGTCTCAGCTGTGACCTGAGGGGGAGAAGAGAGAGAAAAAAAGGCAGAGGACTGCAGAGCAACAGGCAAACACGACGGTCAGCGAACGCGGCGAGGGTAAACACCCGGCTTTATCTGCCTCGCCGTGTGAGTTTGATTCGAGCGCCTCGCCGCTCGCCGCTCAGATCAAACCTTTGACAGCGCGACTGAGGCGGATCATGTCGCCACGCTGCTGCTGCTGCCGCTGCTGAATGATAATCCCGCTGCATCATGTTTCACGTCGGCTCATTTTCAGAAGGAGAGAGAGAGAGTCACTATTATTTTCCATCGATCGCGCCCTCTCCACATAAACAAAGATGATATATAGGCCGAGTAATAGGAGGATTAAATTACACGGCCTGAAAATAAGCCGGATCGATGGGAAAAATAGAGTAATTTAGCACAGTTTGGTTTGATTTGTTTGAGGAATCCTGGGCCGTGTGAGTCAGAGGGTGAGGTGAAATGTTACAGATGGGATTTCAGCCACTGCTACAGCAGTTGTTTTCTTTCTTTTTTCCCAAAAATAATTTCCACATTTTACATCATTTTCTTTATCGACACGATCTGACATTGAAAGTTTGTCGACTTTAACTAGTTAGACAGAGGAGAGGGGAAAAAAAATAAAAAATAAAAAAATAAACGGTGCAATAATGTTGTTTCACTT
The DNA here is from genome assembly GCF_958295425.1 of Solea solea. Classification (NCBI taxonomy): domain Eukaryota; kingdom Metazoa; phylum Chordata; class Actinopteri; order Pleuronectiformes; family Soleidae; genus Solea; species Solea solea. Next base: position 5,800,500 of record NC_081149.1, on the reverse strand, counting down.
CGACTGACAGTTGCAGCTGTTGATGAAACCCTCGCATCATCGTGTTCCGAGTGTGGGAGGACGGAGTGACATTAGCATACTCAACACACACCAGCCAGGTGTGTGTGTGTGTGTGTGTGTGTGTGTGTATGAATGGTGCACAAAATGAAAGAACACCCCCAACCACCACCACCTCCAGCCCCTGTTCACCCTCGTCAGCGCTTCCAAACCAAAACGCTGTGACTCTCATTTACGGCGTTTGTTTGCCTGGGTGAAAAACAACGGCGGCAGGAGCAGGTGGAATATTACTTGCGCATGCTAACCCCATATGGATCAGGAAAATGCTGCCTGCCAAGTACCAAACTCCACATTTACAAGCACATCTGGAGCACAATCTCCATATTAATTGCCAGTAAACATGTTTACACACAACAAGGATAAATCCCAGAGAAGGCCGCGTTGACCCTGGTGTTGTGCGGTTCAGCGGGAGGCCCGTGTTTTTACGCCGGAGAACGCAGCGGGCCAGAGGTACGGAGCCAAATTGCGCTGACAAAGACACATAACGAAGCTTAATACGGCGGCTGAAAGCCATCTGTCATCCTCGGGTCGTTTGAAAGCTGCTCTGTCAATAACATCCTTCACCAGCTGAAGAGCAGGACGCAAGTTACCCGGGCTGTGATTAAATGAGACGGTTTGTTTGGCACACCTGTGTTTTTGTTTTTTATTGTTTATTTTGGATGTTTGGTCGCAGCAGGCACGCGCGGGGGGAGGGCGGACGGATTAAATGATTCGGGGGCCGGCGGTGCTGGACGGGAACCCGGGAACATGTCAGGGATGACAGATATTTATTGCGTTGCAGCTGCTGTGGGGCCGTTTTTCCACGCGCGGTGACCAAACTGTCCCGCGTCCAGGCTTTCACATCTTTTCAGAACGGGGGGGGGGGGGGGGGGGGGGGGGAACTGGGAAAGACTCGGACGATGAACTTCCCCGAGATTGAGTTAAGAGTGTGGGAGAAAAAAACGGCCACATGGGCAGAGAAAAGTAAACCCTGCAGAGAGCAGATGTGCTCTCAAAGTCTACCAAACTCTGTTAGGTGTCGTCTTTTGAAGGAATCCACATATGTCGGACACGGAAAGACTTCTGAGATCAATGTTAGCCGTCGGATAGCAGATTCAGATGTTAACATCAGCTGCTGGGAAATCTGTTTAAACACATTAAAAAATACAAACCCTAACAAAACAGACTCTCCTGAATCTGAAACTGACACAGTCACAACCTCAAAAACAGGTAAACAACTTAATTATAGAACAAAGGAATACATTTCAGGTGCGTTCTTTCTTCCTCCATGTTTTATTTTTGTATGCAGAAGTAACTCGGGCACCGACTCTCTTGTTCTTGTTTGGCACGTCTGGTATTTATTTCCTTTCGAGTTTGCTTTCTTAACTGATCTCGTGGAAACACCTTTGTGTGATATTACAGAGTGAGGACGACGACATGAGGAAGTTCATGTTTTAATGACAAGTATCAGCTGTGACTCGTGACACCACACTCGACACTTGACATCGTCTGGATTTGGCTGAATATAAGGTCTATCAGACGGAGAAACTAAGAAAGGTACATGATTATTTACTCGTTGCAACATATAGGATTGTCCTGCAATATGTTGATGATCACAGAATTGCTTTTAATTGATATTACTGAGGACCATGGATCACACCTCTATTCTTCACTGTTGTAATACTGTAATAAAATGACTGTACTGTAACTGTCTGTTACTGAAAGAAGGAAGAATAAGCTTTAACGTGTACGATTAATCGATTATTAATTGATTACTAAATTAATGAAGTCAACTTTTTTGATAATCGATGAATCAGTTTGAAGCTTTTTTCATTATTAAAACAAGATTTCTGATTGTTCAGCTTCTTAAATGTGAATATTTTTTCCATATGACAAAGAAATCATTAAAACTCCATCATTTAGTTTTGTGGACAAAAACAAGGACATCATCATTTCCAGGTTTGACAAACACCAATCAACATGTTTTTACGTTAAACGACATTTTATGGACCAAGCGATTAGTTGATAAATCGAGAAAATAATGGACAGATTAATCGATAAGTTGCAGCTCTAGTATTTTCATTTTCATTTCTTTAAATCTCTGCCAAATCATGAGATCAGCGACCCCTCGGTTTGGCGGAGACTTTGCACCAGATGTCCTTCCAGACACAACCCTCCCGTTTATCCGGGCCTGGGACCGACATTAGGAGTGGCCCCTGCGGTGGCTATAGGGTCAATTTGAGTGTCCAATTAGCCCAATCGATGGGGAGCAACAGGGATTGGGTAACCTTCCTCAGAGGCACCCCAGCAACCGTTGACCTGTTGGGTTTGGAACTGGCAACCCTCCTGTTTACAAGGTTGCAAGCCAAGTTCCCTTTCCGACGGGCGGCGGTAGGTCAGTGATAGAGCGAGTAGTCTTCAACTTGAAGGTTGTGGGTTTGATTCCCGGCTCTGCTAGTGTCTACATGCTGATGTGTCCTTGGGCAAGACACTTAACCCCAGGTTGCTCCTGACGGCTGTGCCCAGCAGCGTGTGAATGTGTGTGATAGAATGGTCATCACGGCTAGAAAAGTGCTATATAAATACAGACCAGGTAGATCATGGGCTACAGGAACTACATTCCTCATGTTTTCCATGAGATTAATGTTAACGTAGATGTTTCCGATATGAGAAAACAGACAATGAGTACAACGAGTGCAGCGCCTGATCTCGGAGAGCAGGTTGTAAATCCAGAGGCTGGAGTCTGAGGAGCGGCGGCGGCGGCGGCGTGAGACGTGAGAGGCTTCAGGAAAAAAAAGATAAAAACGCCATCAAACTCCTGGATTGAAGGTCAAGAGGGAGCTGGAGAGAGAGGAGGAGGAGGAGGAGGAGGAGGAGGCGAAGAAGTGTTCCCTGATAGCATTGTCACTATCAGCACGCCGACATCACGGCCTGCTCACAATGCGTGACACGACAAAAGTGATTCATGTGACTGTTGTCTGATTACAGCGGCACAGAAACTACTTGGTTAAGGTTCGGGGGGGGAGGGGGGAGATTATGATCCTGGATGAGAAGAAACCAAGCCTGACTAATGGTGGAAAAACTGCAAAAGAAGAGCACTCACCTCTGTCAGAGTGACACGCTTTTTTCTTCTTCTTCTTTTTTGCAAATGAAGTGGAAACAGGGAGCACATCGTTATTGTTTTCCCTCCCTCAGACTCTCCCAGTTTGAAAGTGAAACATGTTTACTTCATGCCTGAGAGGAAAGACGTCGCCCTAATTACATCCATGACAGAAAGTGTAGCCACCACAAGAGGAAGAATATGAGATGAGTGCAAAACAGATAAACAAGGAAACTCGAGGCTTTTCATCTTTGCCTCTCCAACGTTAGTTAGTCAGCCGCCGCCGACAAACGTTATTACCTGTCTGGCACATGATTTGTCTAACTTGTTCTCCTTGACAAGTTAAAGAGTATTTATCTCCTCCCTTCTTTTTTGGAGTGATGTGCCTCCAATTTGGGTACAGATGACTCAGCCTCTTTCAAGTAGTTTGTTGTCTTGTTCGGCTTGTAAAGTGCTCGTCGCTGGAGCTGCTGCTGCTGCAGAAACTGCTGTTGACCCCAAAAAACACTTTTTTGTGTCGTCTTCCATCCATGACTCTTGCTTTATTCCCCCCCCCCGATATATAAACGTCAAAGTTTCAGTGCAGTTGGATGAGGAGCGTTTGTTCTAAGATTTCCACACAGTTTCCATCGTGGTGTGGTTCAGTTTGGTACAGTCCTGGGTCAGGACTGAGAACCGTACGTTTACTTACTTGGTAGGCGGGCTCTGCCAAATGGCGTGCGACAACAACAAACGACAACATCAAACGAGACACAACAGACAAAATGTTTGCTGACCAACTTCTTGTTTTACTTCTACTTCCATCAGATAGTTCACCGGTCGCAGGCGAGTGGTGAATTGCGGCTCTTGTAAAAAGGTGACATTAGATGGGCAGCCCGTGGCCAAGTGGAAAGGGAACTTGACTTGTAACCAGAAGGTCGCTGGTTCAAAAACCTGGCCAAAAAGGGCTTGGGTACCTCTGAGCAAGGTACCCAGCTCCCAATGCTCCCCGGGCGCTACTCAGTGTGGCAGCCCACTGCTCCTAATTCTAGGATGGGTCAAATGCAGAGGAGTACTTTCCCTAAGGGGATACATTAACCCTCAGAACACTTTTTATATACAGAGGCTATAACTATGTGCAACATAGAGAATGTCTTATATCCCCTTTTTTCAGCACAACCTTTAGACAATCTGATGAATGTTTATTATTTTCACCAACTGAATAAACACACCTGAACAAAAAAGTGCTCAAAATGTTAAAAAAGTTTTAGATTTATGTTAATTAGCTGCTAGGTCATTATGACATCATAGCAGAGAAAGATATTACACTTTATTGACATTATTCTGTTGCAAAAAACACTCAAATATGATGTCATGGTATAGATTATATAGGGCTGGGAATCACAGGGTATTTTCAGAGTGCCATCATTTATTAATTAAAATATCAATATTCGACCTATGACATATCACCAAATCAATATTTTTGACCCACCCATGGTATATAGCATATTATGATGTCATAGCATAATACAGAGCACTATGACACTGTTAGTATATAATGTAGACATCATATATTAGTAAAAAGAATATGGATGTGATAGCATGTGGTACATTATGACACTTTACTGAGAGTATTATACTGTCATGATGTATGACGTCATGGTAAAGTGCATTATGTCAGAGAATACATTACATTATGATCTCATCGTAAAGAACGTATAAAATAATATAGTATGGCACCATTTTATATAGAAAACAGAGGTCATGGTGTGGTACAGTATAGAAAGTCGACGTCATAATGAATAAAGTAGAACCATATGATGTCATTTTAAACCGCATTACGATGTCATTTCACAGGAAGTAGATTGATACTATATAGCAAATGATGGTAATGATTGAATGTGAAGCTGCGAGACGACATCATGTTCATTTATGTATTTTAATGTAATGTTATTTCAAAAAAAGCTGGAACTTGGACGTCGTTTCCGTGTGATAGCGGCTTCACCTGGACCTCGGCGCGTCTCCGAGGGCTTGGCGGAGAGAAACCTCCTAATGAGAGATTTACTGTATGGAGATAATTATGGGGGAGGAAAGCGACGTCTTGCTCAGACCTAATGAGTAAGATAAGAGCCCTTCAGTGGGGTTTTTTCGAGCAGCGCTCTCCTCCTCCCTCCCCGACCTGCCACATAATGGGGCTTCTAGTAGTCGCAGACAATCAAGCCAGAGGAAACACAGAGGCCATGCGTGTATGTGCTCGACGAGTGCGAGAGAGATCACGAACGGCAGCAGCGAGGAAAAAGAACAGCCTGAAATCTCTGCCACTTTTAAATCAGCCACCTGACCGATTTAGAGGAGAATGAGTGAGGAGAATCGGAAAAGGTGCGCGATCTTGTTTATTGCTTTAGAGGGTTTCCGCAGCCATCGTGTGATGATGAGAGTGGCCCCTCTGGAGGCAGGCGCTCACACACACACACACACACTGGCAGAGGAGCTAATACAGACTTTCATTAGGATGCACACTTCAACACACTGTCATAGTATTTACAGTCTCACACTGGGGAAACAAATAAACTGCGTGATTAACAAGTTTTCCTGACGCCTGGCGCTTCGCTGTGCGCGCACTGGAGTGCCACCTCGCCGACTTAATGATTCTTAATGGTTTCTTAATGACTTCTTAATGACTTCATCAGGAAGATCCTGCAACAGCACATTCTGACAAGCGGGAGCCTCCCCCCGAGACCCAGGATCACAGCGCAGCACTAACCCCTCTTCAGTTTTCTGCTCAAATAACACACACTTTAAATCTGCTTATCTGAGGCGGCATCTTCGACTTGGATGACACAAGCGTTTGATCCGTGGTTAACTGGGAGGAGGAGGAGGAGGAGGAGGAGGAGGAGGAGGAAGAGGAGTGACGGCGGGGGCCGTGGCGGTGGTAGATGTGACGTAATGTGATGTGAAAGCATGCGGGCTAATGTGTGGAAATGCACTAAAAGGCGAGCGGGGGATGTCCGTTCCCAAGTCGTGGGCAAACGCAGTCGCGTCAAACTGATCTCAGGACATCGGAGTGACATCGAGTGTCGCGCAGCCAGAAGTAAAACGGCCGCCGAGCGACGGGGGCTTTCGAGGGAAAACCCATTTGGCGGCGAGAGATGTGTGAGTAAAAAACACACACAGGCCTGGAGAGCTCGGTAATTTCAGACTTTCATTACAGCAGCGAGAGATAAACATGTCGTGTTTGTTAATCTGTGACCAGCATTTAATGACATGGAATTTTCTGGGTCATCTCACTGTCACACTCTGGTGTCGATGGTGTCGGGGGCTCCGCCGTGTTAGGAATCCGACATTTTCACACAAAAAAATAAAACATTGAATTATTGTGTTAATTCAACTAAAAGTGGACTAACACACCCAAATAATGTGACTGGAAGTCTGTGACCCTAAAATAAGAGAAGAAGCCAGAGAGGAAAAACACAGGGCGGTGCATTTGTGGACTGAAGAGGAGACATTAGGAGGACAGAATGGCTCTAAACATGCTAAAAACATGCTTCATTCATGAAAGTGTGTTGAAGCCTTCAGTCAGCATCAAAAGCAGTTCATCAGTTCATAAATATTTAAAAGGTTCATAATAGGGCAACGAAAAACAGCAGTTCATATAATCAGGTGATTTTTACACTGCAGCTGTATGAAAAGAAGAGTTTTGTCTTTCTTTGGACATTTAAAAAAAAAAATTCATTTAAATAAGAACAATAATAATAAGAATAAGCCAATTACGGTCGTCAGTGTCCTTGGAAAAGCAGCAGAAAGTTTTGTCTTTCGTCAAAAGACAAAAGACAAAAACCAGAAATCCCTGAAAAACATAAGGGTCATGTTGTTTATTCACATTCACACACGCGTGCACACACACACACACACACACACTTAACAACTGCTTAACAAATTGTATTAGCAGAGAAGCGTGACTGCATGGCAAATTGCACCTGTCCTGATGGATGTCCTCTTTACGGGCTGTGGACGCCGAGGAGAGAGGACGCAGAGCCAAACACACTCGAAAAATGATGCAGAGCCGACCATGTGTCACCTCCTGGCACAGGTGTGTGTGTGTGTGTGTGTGTGTGTGTGTTTGTGGGAGTGTAGGTGTGTCACCCAAAAACACAGACACACACACACACACATCTAATCCATGACAGTGAGGAGAAACAGTGACTCATGTGCCTCCTTTTTCCAACGTTAGCGATAAAAAGATACCACAACACTTTTAACTCTTACCGTCCCCGCGCACACACATTTAGCCACTTAACAACTTGAATTCTTCACCATTAAGCAGCTTTTTCTGAGAGAAAACTGATGTTTGTGTCACTTTTGTAAACCCACTCACTCTCCCACACCATGGTCCATAGAGAAAATCAGCGATGTTGTGTCACAGCTGATCCACCGCTGCCTCCATCACTTAGTTCAAATGTATTATTTTGTGATTTTCGGTGTTTGAAATCCTTGATTGTGATTTACATAAGTGACACAAACTTAAGTACACCAGCAGCTCCTGTCTCCATGTGAGCTAAAAACGCTGATTTTCTCTATGGAGTTTGGCAGGGGGACAGAATACTTTAGTTTCCACCTAAAAGAAGGCCCTCTGAGTGCTAGAGAAAGTAGCAAACACAATGTAAAAATGAAAACAAGATTTCTGATTGTAACAGCTTCTTAAATGTGAATATTGTCTTAATAATGATACTGTATACTTAGGATGACAGATTTTCTGAGGTCAGGTTCTTGTTGCAGCCACGTTCTCAAAGTCTGAAACCACACTTAACGATGACTTTCAGATCAAACTTTCCCTCAGCAGGTAAATGAAGCAGAATAATTACAGCAGGAAGCAAAAAACACCCAAACAAATGCATGATCTCTCTTTCCATATAAATAGTGCCTTTCAGGAACACGGACACGGTGTGCCGGTCATGCCACGTGACCCTTCCTCCACATCCTGTATCAATTAGACCACTGGGGAGCTTCTCTGGCTGTGGAGAGCGCAGCGAGGAGAAGAAGCCCATGCGTGTCTGCTGTGTCTGTGATGATCGACCACTTCCTGTGACGCATCCCAAAACAAGTGTTTTTTTTTCAGAGAGAGAAAGAAAAGAGGCAGAGATAGAAAAAAGTGTGGGATTTACTGCCGCGAGGATTTACTCTTTGTTCCAATTTTCACGGAGGGGGGATTACTCACTTTTTCATCATCCCTTTATTTATTTACTCCATTTCCAAATTCATTTCTAATTCACCTGAAGGAAAACAAATATATATATATATATATATATATCCATATATGTGGGGCCCACATGCATAAATACTGTCAGAGTGAATAGATAATGACAGCGGGTCAAGTTGTGAGTGAGTCACATCCTCGCTCCTGGAAGGAAGCGATTACGGTAACACGGCGCCGACAATCACCGCCAAAGATAATCCCATTTCTCGCACGAGGCTCAAATTGTATTATGTCACACTGTATTTTCCCATATGCTATCAAAAAAAACTGGATTTAGATATGCAAACTATTTATAAATAAAAATGGGGAAAAGTAAAGTAAAAAAGAAGGAGGAGGAAGAGGAGGAAAACACGCGCAGCAGCCGCCGATGCCGCCGCCGCCGCCGCGGGGTCGGCATCCGGGCATGTCACTTTGTCAGGCTGTCTGTTTTTCTGAGCGCTTGATGGTTTCTGAGGGAGGGGAGGAAAGAAAGAAAGGAAAGCGCACGCACTTCTCTGAGATGAGCAGATGGCAGAGTGTAAGTGTGGAGATTTGTTTTAGATCTCCATCGCGTGTTGTGACTCAGTAGATTTGTGGTTTTCTTCTTCTTTGTCTTCTTATTCTTCTTTTTCTCCCTTGTTCCATCTTCTTCAAATGTTATCTTACAGGGGAAAAACGGATGCGAGCGACGTTTAAGCTAATGAGGAGTGGGCGTCGCTTTGTCTTCCTCCTTATTTCCTCCCCTCTCTCGCTCTCTCTCTCTCTCTCTCTCTCTCTCTCCCACCGACACATCATCTTGCTGCTCTCTCCGTTCTCCCTCAAACCCACGCTTGGAGCGGGAAAAACCTGTACGCCACCAATTATGCAACACACTCAGTGGAGTGCAGCTCACAGCCTGGGTGGCCGTTGTTTTGGGTTTTTTGTTTTTTTTTAAATGGTGCAGCTGACAGGAGAGTTTCCCCCCCGGCAGCTACTGACGCGCACTCAAAAGAACATGAAGCTCACGGAGCTGGAGATGATATCAGGTCAGCGCACCACTGCTTCCTGAGCAAAGTGGGGAGAGACGACGAGGAACATTGCCACAGTTTGTAGCCACAGTGGTTTTATATCATGATATATATATATATATATATATCTATATATATATAGATATATATATATATATATATCTATATATATATATATATATATATATCTATATATATATGTATGTGATGGTCAGCAGGTCAGTCCAGTACTTTACTTCACTTATTGTTCCACACGTTTACTCATTCAAGAGCAAAGAAATCTCAGAAAAAGGCTTTTTTTTTTTTATCAGCCACCAGGGGAAATATAGTGTTTTATATCCTCTTCTCTCTCCTTTTCGTCCCTTATTGATTACTGCGAAAACACACGAGCAAAAGTGCACCACAAATTCAAAACAACGGAGCAATTACGCCCCGATGCGCGAGTGTAAATATGTCAACAAGATTAAGATAAATTACCCACAAGTCCAAAAATCCCTCAAAGGAACAGAACTCTGTCGCCTCAAAAGATTTCTGTTGTTCAGTTCATCACAGAAACCGCGACGAGCTTAAACTCCCAGCATTTACTTGGAAAATAATATCAGGAAAATGGCCACATTTTTTTTTCCGTGTTTACTAAGCAATAATTTCATCATAACCTTTCAGCATAATTTAAATAAAGTGATGCGAGGGCAGAATTAGACTTCTCCTCTGGACAGGGATTAAACAGCTGATTGTTTGCGACAATTTGGTGAAGAGTTCACTTCTCATATCTCATATCTAGAAAGTTCTATGGACTGGTGACCCTCATGTGGAGGATAAAGTGGTAGGAGATGGAGGTCAGAACGGTAGCGTAACGACTGTCCAATCGCAGACGAGACTCACCAGCGTGTCACATGTTTGTGATGTCAGCTTTGCATGTACTGTAATTCCTAAATGGTTGAATAACTGCCAGATATGGAAAGTGAAAGTTAGAGCTGAAACAATTACACGATTAATCGATTACTAAATGAATCGTCAACTATTTTGACAATTGATTAATCGGTTTGAAGCTTTTTTCATGATTAAAACAAGATTTTTGATTGTTTCAGCTTCTTAAATGTGAATATTTTCTTCATTTCTTTGCTCCATATAACAAAGAAATTGTTAAAACTGAATCATTTTGGTTTGTGGACAAGATAACGAGACAAGATTTGAGAAACACAGCGTTTATGGGCCAAACGATGACTCGATTAATCGAGAAAAAGCTATCTTGGAAAAAGGGGCAGGAGAAGTCACTCATTGAACATTTTTTGGCAATTCAAAATTCAAAATAAATCCAGTCGGACTGATCATCATGATGGTCACAAGAGGGTTAACAACTCCCTATTCAGCAAAACAAGAAGTTTCTAGTCGAGTACATTTTCCCACGATCCTGATGACTGCAGAATGTAGCAGCCATTCTCACCACAAGGAAGGTTTTTATTGATGCTATGAAGGAGAAGCAGCAAAAGTACAAGAACAATAACCACAGTAGAATAAAGAAACTATAAAACTATAGATACCTGCAAACACATTCAGTAATTACTTAAGTGCACATGGACACGGCAATTAAAAGAATCAGACGGATTCTAAATAAGTAAAATAAATGAATTCTCTGTTAATAAATTGAACACACTGCCGCATAATGTGTTTTAAAATACTTAATGGATCTGAATCCAACCCTGAAGAGTTAGAGGTGCCGTGATTATCCGGCGCACTATTGGTAAAATATACTGTTGATGCAACTGTTTTTTAATGATCTGTAATGAACACGGAACAGAAATAATGGACCCTGAGTTGTCTATACTCATCGCACGCGCAATTACATTTCCAAACAATAACCCGGCGCACGCTCACTGTCTAATAATGAAAAGGCACATAAAGCTGCCCGGCTACAACACTGATATATTAAAGAATTTATCATTATGGAAAAATAACATGAAGAGAGCAGGTTTCTGCTCATAGCCGCGCACGTGACGGCCTCCCGCAACGTGGACCTCCCGTGCATTCACTCACACGGGTTTTCAGAGCAATTTAATCAAGCTCAGAGTGATGGATCCCTCCAGCGTGATTCATTTGGTGAGGTGAGAATATGATTGTGGTATTCAGGAATATTAATAACTTCTGTCTTATGCTCTATCTTCCAAGAAAACTGCCGGGGCATCAACAACAACGGCTCACAGCTCCCTTCTGCTCATCATGCTCAAAAAGACTTCCTAAAACCAAAAGGAGAAGCTGATATTGGAGAAGACTAGAGAGGGGGGGAACGTGATGTGTTTTGACTCCTCAACTGCCGCCAAAAATCCCTACCCTGGCACAGTGACAACGAAAGGTGCGCTTTGGTTTTTAAGTCCCCGTTTGCTGCCGAACAAACGGCAGTTTGAACACAAATGAACCAGATGTTTAAAGCTCCAGTATGTAATGTCTGTCGCCAAAACACTGCTAGTGTCGCTAGCCATCCCCCGCCTCAGGTGAGACTGCAGAACCTTCTGAAAGGAACTACTCTTGGTCCACGTTCCAACTGCTGCGGTATCTCATTACCTCACTCTTGTTTCAGAGAGAGAAGCGAGGCCAGTTAATTCCTTGAGCCTAAAGATTGTGCGATCCATCAGTCGTGACGTAAAAAGCATCACCGTGTCTCCACAGACACACAAACCACCGAACACTACTTCATCAGCAGTGGGCAAACTCATTTGACAACCGTTTAAATGTTACAGTTTTTTGTTAGTATTTAAAATGTTAACACAAGGGCTGAATGTGAATGTTTTGCAGTTGCTCAGACCAATTAGATCGCAATTTCTTCTGCCACAAATTCAGAGGATAAATCTGGTCTAAGACCAATGTTTGGCTGAGGTTTTACTTCCGAAAACTGTCTGCAGAAGGACCAGGAACTGCCCTGATACTTATCCAACATTTAATTAGGATTTAAAATCAGGACACATCACCAACAAGAGAGACAAGTTGATCATCTGAACATGCAATCATGAAAAACTACCAATTTTAAAATAGGTCAATATTTTGGGGCATTTCTACCTATATTGTCGAAGTAAACATAAAAGTGAGCAGAGATCAAAGTAAAGATGCTGCAAAGGGCCTTGCTAGCTCTACAATCTGAGCTAACTAATGCTAGCCATGAAGCCGTCTTAAAATAGTGCCCGAAAACCAAAAGAAGCCAAACACAGCCATAGTCTCCTCAAGCCTGGGAGACCAGCCCTGGCACCTGTGACCAGGTAAACCTTCCACACAATCGTTAACGGACGCGGCGGCTGTTGTTTACCGAAGACTCCCCACAGAGGAGACTAGCTGACCCATGTCTGCAACCAGTGAGTGGTACAAATGGCAAACATCTCCCGGAGTCATTATTTATGCAGGAATGCCCTTGGGAGTCTTTGCACTTGTTTACACAGTCACGGCACAGTCCATTCATGACGGCTCCGAGTAAATGAGCCGCTTGCTACCAATTTGTCCTGGACGAGGGAGCTTCGGGCCTAAACCACCCGCAGTTACCTCGGTGTGTGTGTATATGGGAAAGAAAAAAAAGGTGAACGCAGCACTATTTGCAATGACGGGATGTGACCTGGAACTACGGACACTCTGGTCCCAGTGGTATCAGTAGACACAGAGTCACATTTGGAAATAAACGAGACAATTTCTTTTTTTTCAAGATGACGTTCACCTTTGAAATGGTCCCGTTGTTTGCCCGAGGACAAAGATGGCAGTTAAAGTTCGGGAGAAACACGACAAACCAAGAGAGGAGGTTTTCTGGAGGTTGTATTTCAAACCAAACTGCTGAAGAAGGATGATGTAAATAAAGACACGTAGGTTTTCATTGCTTCCTCCTTCTATTTGTAATAATATATAGTAATATTTGTTTCTTGCACTACTTTGAGGAATTTTGTGGTTTCCCTCATCAGTCCACACGTTCCTCCTCTCGTCGCCATTTCTGCTACTTTTGCGAATCGGTCGGGTGATTTCTAAATGTCACTCTTTATTGACCAACTCTGTTCACATTTACTTTTTTATTGATACAGTGACTTTTTCACCTCCATTAAGAGTAAAAATGGTACATCTTCTGTGATTCCAACAGTGCTGCCAACGCCTCTCCATCAACTTCTGGATTCCTTCTCAATCAACGGGAGGAATCCAGACGTTGATGGATTATGGAATGAGGAAGAGGATAAAAGAACGAGGATAGGAGTGAAGGAGATCTTTGGCTGGAGGTGAGGAGACAGAGGAGATGAGAAAGCAGTTGGGTGGAGAACCTCTGAGCTGCGTTGAAGAATACGAGTAGAACCTGATGGAACTTATTGGAAGACGATGAAGACGGCAAAGAAGATGATGAAGAAGAAGAAGGTCCAGTAGAATACACTATATAACTTTTTTGTGAAAGGTTTTTGGCATTTTCAGCTTTACTCAAAGCCTTTGAAGGTGACCTCACTTCATTAGCATAACATTGCTGTTGCCTCTGCCAGCTGTGTCCGTAAAACTTCTCACTTCCTGTGCGCAGAAACGTACGAACAAAACACCCCTACACTGAGAAAAACTTGGAATTCCATTTGGGGGGAGGGAAAGCCACGTACCAAAACAGAAAGAGAAAGACAAAAAATAGCAGGTTTTCCTTTCTCTGCATTTGACATGAAGAACCAACAAGGCACAAGACTCCCCCTACTGTTCTCAGGTGCTCAATGCCATCAATGGGAACAATAATTAAAAACAGGGAACAGAGATAGTTAACAGAGAGGCAGGAAAAAAGTGAGAGAATACTGGAGGACAAGAAGCGCTGGGATAATTTAACAAGCTTCCTCTTAAAGCACTCCAAAACCTCCAGAGTTTAATTGCTGGGAGGCAACATTATCCTTCGCAACACTGTGTCTGTGTCTGTCTCTTGGCTCGGATTTCGGTTGGTACCTGCTGTACCCACTCCCCACACAATACAGCGCCCACTGAGCCATATAATCCTCTCAGGCCCTCCTCTTCTGGAGGACCATATTCAATCCCGTCGTGACACGGGGAAAATCTCCTCTTCTCAGTGTTTTTTTGTTGTTGTTGTTGTTGTTGTTTTTGGCAGGGTCGGTTATTTCAGATAAGCCCAATCAGCAGTGTGAACAGGAAGAGTTAGACACAAAGACGTGAAATGTGGGGGTCTGTACTCAGTTCTCCATGTTTCTGTTTATGTTCAAAACTGAATCAAACATGGCCGCCTGTTCCTGCTGAGTCATCCTACTCTATTTTTGAACCCTGCTGCCTTGCTTCCTGGAGAAGACGGAGAGAGGACGTAATGCCGCCACTTTCTCTCCCGACTTCTCTTTCAAGTTGCCCTTGAGATGAAAATTACAAGAGCGGCTTTGATGTAAGTCTGACACTGCTGCGAGGCAGATTCTCCGTAACTGCAGATTATCAACCCGATGAGTCTGTCCTGATGTGAGAGTGGAGCCCGACGTGGCGAGAGAAAAAAATTCTACAACAAAAGGAGGGAAACGTGGAAACGGCGGCGGCTCATTACACGAAATGGCAAAAATGAGAAAAGAGAGAGACGGAAAATGTTATTTCTTTCTTGGCCAGTGTTTTGTAACTTAAGTCAACATGACATTTAGAGACCTGCCGAGACGTCTTTTAATTAGAAGACCAAGTAAATAAT
Source organism: Solea solea (assembly GCF_958295425.1). Taxonomy (NCBI): domain Eukaryota; kingdom Metazoa; phylum Chordata; class Actinopteri; order Pleuronectiformes; family Soleidae; genus Solea; species Solea solea. The sequence continues at coordinate 5,785,489 of NC_081149.1, read as the reverse complement.
GAGGAAGTACACAGAGGCAGTGGACTGAAGGAGTTCTCACTGTTTGTTTTATTAATTTATTTTTGAGGTCATCACTGATGTAGCAAAAAGAAAAGTCTCTTTTTTTCATTTATCTTATCTTATGCAACATTTCAATACAACATAACTCGAGATGGGGGGTGGGGTTTCTATGGTCAATGCCGATTATTATCAGTGAAGCTTATCGCTGATTTAATAAATTATACATAAATATGGATCACTTAAACCCCAATAAACAGTTATTTTATAATAACAAAAAACAATTTATTTCCTTATAGTCGAGAGTTGTTTTTTTTTTCATGTATGCCACTGAATTGTGAGTCTGAAAACAGACTTGTCGAGGTGCTTTTGATGCTTCATGTAAATGAAACACTTAATCGAGCCAAGGCCGTGGATTTATTTGCCGTGTACGTAGGTGGCGCTGTATCTCTCTATAAGCAGGTGTGTACTGAATCAGTTTCCTGTTGACCTTTACGTCACAGAAAGACAGACAGTGAATGGTGAGCTGGATCGTGCTGTGGTTCTGTATGTTTCGTAACTTGCTGTACATCGGTAATTGGTCCAACTCAAGTTCGACTAAGCGTATACATGCACGAGTAATCAGACTATAAATCGCATGCAGGTACAGTATATGTTAGTCTGACTAAGACTAGCTCGATTTTAGTCGGACTAACATGTTTACATGACATTAAGAAAACCAAATTATTTAAGTCTGACTAAAATTGGACTAACATGCATGTGAACGCACTGACTGTTTGTAGCTGAAGGTGTACTCCCTGTTGCCAGCAGGTGGCACAATGACTGATTGTATACTGAAGTATATTCCAACATACTTGTGGTCACTATCAGGGTTGCCGTGGTAACCCGCATAGAGAACAGTGGAAGGTGAGGGCGGCGTCTGTGGATGGTGGGTACATGGAATGTGAAAATGTGGTTTTTTTTTTAACGGTAAATAAATCCTGCAGAGTTCATCGGATCACCCTAAAAATACAGACAGATCGCAAGTTTCACGGGTGCTGATGTGCACCCCAAGTTTGGGGAATTTCTGTGATTGCACTCACACATTTAGTGAAAGAAAAAGGAAAAGAAAAAGTTGATGCTAACAACAATGATGAAAAAGAATACCAGTCGGTGATTGGACCCTAAAAATGTATAAACTGAACACACCTTACATATATATATACAGTATATACATATATATGGGTGGTGTATTTTGTCGTACAGAGCTCAGAAATGTTTAATTTGTCTCTTAAAAATAAAGTTTTAGAGGAAGAAAAAAAGCAAGTTCACATTTCCCAGAGAAGAGGTGAGGAATGTCAGGAGAAGAACAAGGAGTCCTTCATCCGTGCATCCGTGTTGCTGTTGCCTAGCAACCGCATTCCCACAACTTTACCATTTGAGTGGCAAGAAGCGACAGTGTTTCGAGTTGGAAACTTCCCATGTCATAGAAGCACAAGTGAAGGCACCACAATCTTTTTTACTTTTTCTTTGTTCATTTACACACAAAGCTTTAACATGTACCTTTAAGTACGTGTGTGTGTGTGAGTGTGTGTGTGTGTGTGTGTGTGTGTGTGTGTGTGTGTCACAATCAATCAGAGAAGAGTCGTCTTACCTTTCTGAGCGGCTGGACGTCAAATGTCACAGGTGTTGGGAGAAAGAGGAGGAACTCTCTTTGTAGTTGACGCCGAGATTGGAGTGTGTCCAGTGTCAACACGTCACTGTGAGGATCCTAATAAGATAGAAAGAAAGAGCAGAGAGTGTGTAAATGAACGTTTCAAAGATATAATCTCATTAACTCAAAAAGGGAGTATTTTTTAAGGGAATAGTTTTTATTAAGGGACTAGTTTTGTACTTACCTCTACTATAAAACCAAACATTTCCCCATTCAGGGATAAATAAAGGATTATATTATCTTATCTTAATAGCAATTTAAGAGTGTTTCATTAGTTTTTGGACAAACATCGAGCTATGGCAGAAAAGTCTGACTAAAGACACTGAAAATGTGAACAATTAGGACTTCAGTTTTGTTTGTTTAATTCAGAAAGGCAGGATTTGTTAGGGACTATTTTTTGCCGGTAGATTAATCCACATTTCTAGCAGCACAGCAGTGTGTATGATTCAGTTGTCATCGTAACAAAGGACACACAATTAAAAAATGATGTGTTTTCAGTCAATTTATTTTCATTATGAATCGTCTGTTGATTATTTTCGCGATGAATCCCTTCGCTGTTTCGTCCTTCAAGTGCAGAGTGAAATATCAATTATTGCAATGTCACAGAAGAGCAAAGTCATATTCAAAAGGGTTTTATTTTATACCAATTAAACCATTAGTAAGAAAGTTGACATTTACTTTACTAGTAATTGCAGCCAAAGTTTTTTTTAACTAGATTCTGGACAAACCCGTAGCGCAGAAGAAACGTTAATCGGGCGTTAAGAGACACACAGGACTCATTAGCAGGAGACGCTGAATGTGAGAAGGGAAGGGTGAAGGGAAAATGGAAAACTTCAGTAGAATTATCATTTTTCAACTTTTCAGAAACCTTTCCTCACAGCATGAGACTTTCCAAAGACAAAAGAGCTGCTAATGATGGGAAAGAACAGTCTGCACCCAGTTTGCACTTTAGCGCCGCTGCTCGCAGACGTTCAGAAATAAGACGCCGGGGTGAAAGGTTAGCTCATAATCCATAATAGATAGGTAAGAATGGACAACGTTGGCGCGGAACAGCCCGCCCGACAGAAGTCCACAAATCAAGCGCATGCGAGCCTCGGAGGTCGTAAGTCTGAAAATGTTCGTCCAAAAAAACGGGTTGAGTTTCTCGTCTTACAAATTACAAATGCTACTTTATTCTCAGGGATTCGTAGCATCACGGCGACTAAAGTGTTAACGCTGAATGAAAGCTCTTTGAAAAAAACACACACACACATACACATTCGCCAACACAGTGAGTGAATGAAGTAACATTAGATCATAGGAACAGTCAGTAATGAGGCACAGGGGACAGCGTGAGTGTGTGTGTGTGCGATCCGCAGAGGTCGACCGTAACGTTTCAGCCACGCTGCCCGAGTGCAGCTTTAACAGCCCCAACATGAGCAGGTACATGCAAAGAGACAGGCAGAGGTCCGAGAGGGTCACGGCTCTCGCTGTAGAGGTCACAATAAAACAACAACAACAACAACAGGATGACACGCAAACACTGCTGACAAGAGGGGGGAAAAAACAAAGGTCTTCTGATGCACTGTTGAAATGAATGAAGTGAAAATCAGAGTGGATTTTTATTTTTAAATATAAAATCACTATAATTTTACACTACTGTATATGGACAACTCTATGTGATAAAGTATAACGGACATACACTATATGGACAATGACGTATTCAAATACATATACAGGACTGGAAATCCAGAAGAGGATAAGCAGACTCCCCTTCCTGAGGAAGCTCAGATCCTTCAACGTATGCAGCGAGACGCCGGAGATCTTTTACCAGTCTGCGGTCCCTAGTACCATCTTCTTCTTCTTCGTTGCCAACAACACCAAAAGACTTGATAGGATTAGCAAGATGGCTGTCTCTGCAATCGGTCTTAGGCTGGACACTTTTGAGGACACCTGTGGAGAGGAGGACACCGAAATAGCTGCTCTCCATCATGGACAATCCAGAGCAACCCCCTCCACCACACACTGGACAGACAGCAAAGATCATTCTCCAACAGGCTGTTACAGCTCCACTGTCGCACAAACGGCTATAAGAAAGTCATTCCTGCCTCATGCCACATCTCTCCACAATAGTAAATCCATAATGCTTTTGTCTCTTTTACGGTGTGAGGTATGATTTAGCAGTAGATCTACGTTCCTACCCTCACCTGTGGTCACGAGCTGTGGGTGACCACAGGTGACTGAAATAATGATACAAGCGGACGAAAATGGGTTTCCTCCGCAGGATGTCTGGGCTCTCCCTTAGAGATAGGGTGAAAAGCTCGGTCAGAGTAGAGCCACTGCCCTTCCGCATCGAGAGGAGTCAGATGAGTTGGCTCGGGCATCTGGTTAGGATGTCTCCCCTGGTGAGGCGTTCCGGGTACGTCCTACCGGGAGGAGGCACCGGGGAAGACCCAAGACCAGCTGGACTGGGAATGCCTTCAGGATTCCCCCGGAAGAGCTGGACAAAGTGGCCGCCCCAGCGACCCGACCTCGGAAAAGCGATAGAAGATGGATGCATGTAAGGATTTATGAGGTCAGGCACAGATGTCTGACGAGAAGGCCTGGCTCACAATCTCTTATCCAGTTCATCCCAAAGGTGCTCGAAAGGGTTGAGGTCAGGAATCTATGCGGGCCAGTCAAGTTCTTCCACACCGAACTCAAAGTCAATCCATGTCTTTAAAGTCCTTGCTTTGTGCACTGGGGCATAGTCGTATTGGAGTAGAAAAGGGCCTTCCTCAATTTGTTGCCACAAAGGTGGAAGCATCTTGGTAGGCTTATGCTTAAGATTGTCCTACTGGAGATAAGGGGCCTAGAGCCCTTAGTGAAACACCTGAAGTGTTTGTTTTGTTGGAACGATATAGAGCTCACAATAAAAACATATTTATGATGCCAAAATGAATGTATTATGATCACTTTTAGTGTTTCAGTATTGTTATCACTTTGGGGGCCACATGTGGCCACACCAACAGCAACATTTTTTTTTTTTCGTTACTCGTCCAAATATAGCCACTGATCCATTATATTCGTTAGAGTCAGTGTCTGCTGATACCGATATAAAACGTCCTATCTGAGCCAATTAATCAGCTGAAATGATTAATCGGTCAACCTCTAAAGGAAAAAACGGATGTGTGGGTCATTTTATCGAGCTGCGCCATTTACACCGTCGCCCTTGTCTCAACTGTGGCACTCATCAGTCACACACACACATATGCATACGAGTATGCAAAACGTCTACACACACTGACACACACACACACACACACTGAGCACATTTCTCCTCTTTTTTTTTGCCCTCAGAGAAGGAGAGGTCAACATTTTAACTGCATCGGCGAGGAGATGGTTTCCTTTCACCTTGACGGGCACATAATGAACATTTTTCATTTTCAGCTTAGCTTCACTTACAAAGCCAGTCAGCTATTTTCCTCTTTCAACCTTTTTTTTATTCTTCCCCGTTCCTGACATTTCCCTCTGTGGTTTTGCCAGAATGATCTTCACAGTGAATCTGTGCCCATTTTTAAGAAGAAGAAAACATGATGAATTCCTGTTGATTCCTTTTTTTCCCCCCCATCTTATTTTTTCCAAAGTGCTCTGTATATTAGCACACACGCCTGCGGTAAACCATGAAACACAAACAACGTGCTAATCACACCTGGTTTAATGATCCATGACATCCGTATCATGATCTACTTATTGTTTAAGCTGAAGTTTGAAGGGATTTGACTTAATTGACTCATTGTGGTAGTTTGGGAGATTGAAATGAACACGTATTAAATGTCCAGTGTGTAACATTACGGAGGGTTTGTTGGCAGAAGGGTATGTACTACCTATAAATATGATTGTATAAGTGTATAACCGCTTTAAAATAATAAATAGGTGTTTGGTTTTCTTAGCCTTAGAGTAAGACTTTTACATGTGCTGATACAAAGACCTCGTCACTACCAGATCTGTCACCTGCCTCTGCACGCAATTGGAAAGACCTAAAACCAATTAGACCAATGATCACGGTAACGTGCTGTTCGCAGAGCAACGGAAAACTTGTTGGCATCTAACGACAGCCAAATAAAAAGACTCATTCATCTATATCTATAGCATCTATAGTTAGAAATAAAAAAATTATAATTGGAACCAGCACACGCCGCGACCCTCATGTGGAGGATAAAGCGGTGGAAGATGGATGTAGTTGGTCAAAACAAAGTCCTTGACAGACGTGTTGCTGGATTCACCCAGGCTAGCAAAAGCCCAATTCAATGGCTCTTATTTTGAAGGCCATTGTGACAGGAAGCGGCAATATGCGAGACGGACTAATTATATAAACATACATACGACGCAATCGAAGGAAAAAAAAAAACACATTCAGTGACTGAAAATTCACCAAATAACCCAGGATATCAGCCACAATAGCACAGAAATGACAAAGAGTACAAAATAATCCTTCATTTCCATTTGAATGTAAATTAATCGATAATCCTTAATTACTTTACCTCAACTTTAACTCGTCTCTGAGCCCATTTCATAGTTTGACTCGCAACACTGAGACACGTCTATATTTAACATTTATTCTCACTTTACAACTTTCAAATACAAACAAAAGTCTCTTCAATCATGAACTCCCTTCTCCTAATTTAAACTTATCTTGAATACAGACGGCGCGGCTTCACTTCTGCTCTGTGCTGCTGCTTTGGTTTTGTAGTTTGGGTCGACTGTGACTGACAGTTGGGAGTCGGCTGGCGTGTTGATTTTCAGAATGAACATTATTAAGAAATGATAAACAGAACTTTCTTTCTTGTTTTTCAAACACACATATATATATATTTAAAAAAAAAGAAAGAAGAAGAAGTTTCACTCTGTAACGCTTTGCCAAACATGGCTGTCATCCTCTCACTCACGGTGATGGATTAGCTTTTACGGGAGGAAACAGAGGAGCGGAAGGAAAAGTGGAAACTCGTTCTATATATGCATCTTATACAGTCAGCTAGGAAATATAAATATATATATATATATATAAATATATATATAAATATATATATATATATGTACATAAAACAGCAAAGTCCTCGACACTGTACAGAACATGTAAGGATGATTAATTATCCTCAAACTTTAAGTGAAAATGTAAACAAACCCGGGAACGAGTTTATGTTAAAGAGGCAGGAGACAAACTTTTGTGTCAGTGCATTGTTGTTCGCTCGGTGTCGTAAGAGACAAAGAAGCAGAAGTGGGACGCCGGGTAATGAGAGGACACAAAGTGATGTTGTGTTATGAAATAAACAAAAAAAATAAAGTGTATGTCCAGCTGTAGACACATCGCAAACACAAAGTTACAGTTCATCACTCACTGCTGCTCTTAACCCTTCGGTTACCCATCCTGTGGTAAATTGGAACGCAGAGAAATCGAGCTTTGTGCCCTCAGGACTTCCAAGCGTGTCACACGTTTGTGACTTCATTCCTAAACGGTTGAATAACTGCCAAATATGGGAACTGAAAGTTATCTTGGGTGGAAAAAAAGGGGCAGAAGAACTCACTCATTTTCGTAAATAAAATCAAATAAATAATCCAGGCGGCCTGATTATCATGACGGCCATAAGAGGGTTAAAGGGCCCCAGCATCTGTGGAGTCTGGAAGAGGTTTTGCAAATGGGTGGGAAAATCATTTTCCGGTAAACTTCCCAAAAATTTCCAAGTTTGGGAATTTTGGAAATGGTCGTGGTTGTGTCAAACAATATATTCAGTAGACTACACTACAGTAGTATAATAGTATTCATTATATAGTGTAGTCCTTTGATATTTTCAACAGAGTTAGTCAGTTATAATTGAATAAAAACTGCATTTTCCTTAATGTTGTTTGTTGTGTGTATGTAGGCTGCCCAATTTACTATACTTTTTTCTATAAAGAGATAAAATTAATATTGAGCAGAATTAATTCAGCCCATTGGTCCGGCCCTCAACAATATTTTATGTTTCCCATGTAGGGAAAATAACTGCCCACCCCTGATCTAGACAGACAGACTTTTAACACCTTAGATGAAATATCTACCTCAAATTATCATCAAAACTTACTTGACTTTATTTAGTCCTTGGGCTCAAATGTGTGGCTTCAATAGTTCAGGTTTCTTGAAAAAGTTTTTTTTTTTTTTCAGTAAATTCGTGGAGCTTTCATGAGCCTCGGGACGTCATGTGAGGTTGCGGCGGTGGCTTCACCCTCTGTGGTGGTCTTGTTTTATTTTTCATGCGGTTACTGCGACAGCGGTGGATGGAAAACCGGGGGAAGGATGTGAGTGGGGGTGGGAGAGGGACAGGCAGGCAGGCGGGCTCGGCTGGGCTGGGCTGGCAGGGTGCGTTCAAAGACAGCTGGTGAAAAGCGGGTGTGCTCTGGCTGCGAGAAGGAGCAGATTCAGGTGACATCTGTGCCTCCTGTTGCAGCGCAATAGTAGAAACACTAAAAGTGAATTACAACATTAATGACAGTGCTCTGCAAGCTGTCGTTCCATATTACGCATCCATTATTCCTCGCATGGGCACTCAGAGGCATCGTGGAGGAATAGGACTGCACCCCCAACCCCCCGCCCGCGCCCAAACCACCACCGATCCACCCTCACCAATCAGCCACCTCACCGTGTAAAGGGGTAGTTGCCAAAAACAGGGAGTGTAGGTTCACACCTTCCACTGCTGCGGCACGATGTCGCCACATGGCGCGACGCTGACTGGATGACTGATTCTTCTTCTCTCCATTTTCATCCCTCACTCCACCATCTTTGGAACAAGCAAAACCCCCACCCCCCTCCTCCTCCTCCTCCTCCCTGCACCGCCGCCGCTATTTCAGACAACATTTGTTTGATCTTGCCGCCCTCTACAGCTGAATGAAATCAATCTGCGAGGGATGCCATGTGTGAGCGGAGATGATTGGCCACAAGAAAACATGGATTTGAGGACACCGGAGCCCCGTGCCCTCTGTCTGCGAGGCTGGACGTACGCGTGCACGTGCGCGCTCGTGTGCCTGATAGGCATCACACATAAGACGTCTCCGAGCTGTCACCCATCCCCAGACTTTCAATAACTTCAAATCCCCCGAAAACTTGGAGAATAAAGGCAGAGTCGATCACTCATAGCTCTCTTCACTCGGCTCTTCTCTTCAGGGAAATAACAGCCGAAGGAGAAAAACAAAGTCAGGATCCGATCCTCTCCGGCAGAAAAGCACTCGCATCCCCCGAAGGACGCAGGGGCGAGCGCTTCTTTCATCATTCCAGTTAAGACACAATAAAAAAGATTCATTTAAGACGCGGTGACATAAACAACGCGCAGGTATGAAGCACGCATGTGAGGATCAGTGGTAATCAAAGTGGGATTTTTTTTACGGACTGAGGGCAAGAGGAGGGGGGGAAAGTGCATGATTGTTGTTGTTGTTGTCACTAATGCAGAGAGACGGTTTTTTACATGTTTCTATAGGAGTGTGTGTGAGGTTTGGATTTGGGCCATGTCAGGATCAGATGGCGGGCGCAGCGTCTCTGGAGAACACAAACAACCGCAGCAACTCCGCGCCGCCACCACTGCCACTGCCGGGCTGTGATTTCTTCATTCAGCACAGACAGAGAGAGAGAGAGAGAGACAGAGAGAGACAGAGAGAGAGACAGAGAGAGGGAGAGACAGAGAGAGAGACAGAGAGAGAGAGGGAGCCAGCGATTGTGTCGTACTTCAAGTGTTTTACAATTACCAGCTGATTATATCAGCAGCATTAGCATATTAAAAGGAAAGACTACTTGAACACACAGATAATGACTGACTGTTGAAAATAATTTCCCCCCACTCATTATCGACGGCAGACACCGAGATCTGGGGAAGGAATTGTTGATGAATACCCATAAACCTTTATTGTGTAAATAACAACAATTACTGTGGAAATTAGATCAGGCTGTGTCGGTAAAGAGGGAGATCATTCTAATTAGAAAGTTGCATCTCAGGACGGCAGCGGTGAACTATGCTTCTACTTTCCTTTTTTGTTTTTAATCTATAGGAGTGAATGATTAATCACTCATGTGCGCAAAAAAACAACAACTTCTGTTTCGCTCACAAGGCTTCAAGAACCCGGATCAGAACTTCAGTGTCGGTTTGTAGTTTTGTATTCAGGAGCGTTTACGCAACAGTGAAAGGGTTTTATTGTGCAACATAGGTAATTAAGTAAAGAGTGAGAGACACTAGAAGTGGAAATTATACAAATGTTTCACCTCTGGGGCAGTGTTTAAAGCCTCAGAGCAGGGCCGGAAAAAACAAATGTGAACAATATGAATATAAGAGTATAAAGTATAAAGTACTAATGTGACATTATACTCTGGTCCCAAAAAAACAGCCACCAAAAATCCGTGAAAGGGAGCATAATTATTCTTAGACACAGATGCCGACACTGGTACACAGGAATAACATTCAGTATCTGTGAGGACTGCAGCGTTTCATCCACTATTAATCGCTTTAACCGATATTAAATGATATCACATTCACATTTAAAGCATTTAAAGGGCAAAACTTTTAACACTTAACGTTTTATTTTGAAGTACTGTCGCCACAGGAAGTGTATATAAGGCTGGGTTAAATTAGAAGTAAAGAGCTGGTGCTATCATAGCTCACTTTTCTATCCTGGTTCTGACGAGACATTTTGAAAAACTCCCTACATCACATTCACAGACCTGTTGTCCTGATTCAGAGTTCACGAGTCCCAAAGACTGTTTTCCGAGACGTGTTAAGTAGTTTGTAATGAAGGTTAAGACGGCACAAAGGTGACTCCCTGGATTTACTCGAGGCTTTAAACAAGGAGAGAAACACGACCGGGGGTAAATACTGGTCTGAAATGTCCGCGGTGGAAAGTTCTACCCAAAAATGACTCAGAGCTCTTCTTTATGGTCCTGGACTCTGTTCTGGACTATTGTAGAACACAATTGTTTATATTTTGCATGCTCACCTGCGACAACTAGTGGCTCGCAACATGTGTAGAGTAAATATTTAAAAAGTGGATGTATAAGATCTGTTAAAAGACAGGAGCCAGACGTCCTTCCTCACACAACCTTCCTATTCAAATTGGGACCAGCAAAAACTAGCACACTGTAAGTGCCCCCCCTAGTGGCTGGGGTCAATTGAGAGTGTCCAATTAACTGGGTATATATTCTCATGGGTGCAGATTAAAAACCAGACACCGATCTGAAATAAATAGGCCAACATTTAATGATTAATTAGGGTAGTCAACTGTCCGTGTAGCGGGTTATCGGTGCTGTGATCTGTCAGTAACTCGCAGGACATTCCACACGTACGACAGGAATTATACTTCCTTTGTCTCCGGCCGTTTCGGGGCTGGAAGACGAGACAAAAGCCTGCGTCGCTGTAACGGCGCTCGCTGTCGAGCTCTCCGTCCTCCATTGTTGAGCTGCTGAAAATGTGCGTGTGTGTGTGTGTGTGTGTGTGGACGTGAAGGAGACTGTGAATGTCACAAAACTCATCAGGCTGAGCTGAGTTTTATTGTGGCGAGCGTACGCAGAGCAGAGTTTTCAGAGATACACACATCGGCTACAGAAATCATCAAGTTATTAACATTTATCAACGACAACGTTGTGATGCCTTCAAAGTGCTGTGAAATAGTCGGTGAGGCAACAGCAGGCTAGATTTCCAAACTGGCTTTTTTTTGTCTCTTCCTGGAATCCACCACCACCACTACCACTGTTAATCAATACACACTTTCCTTGCCCTTTATCCTCTTTCGCACACATATCTCCCTGTCTCACCAAAGTGGTGAATTTGTGCTCTTAATCAGCTTGCCGGCCTTGTCTCGTCACTGGAAGCTGCGGCGACACGCTTCCCTTCCCACTTAATTCCCTGGCTCTCAGCAGACAGGCGCGCTGATTAACATGCACGCCCAGGTAGGAGCTCCCTCCAACACAACCCCGCTGTCCACCAGGTCCACACACCATTATCCCCGCTGCTCAATAGCACCCATCTCGATGCACATCTGTCGAGCCGCCGCATCCCCGCTCCTTAATTAGCTTTACAACTTTCTCCCACTTCTGGATGGAAGAAGAAGGGATGAATTTGTGGCCAGATAAAACGAGGTGGGGAGAGGAGGGGGGTGAGGGGGGGAGAGTGGCAGACAAAGAGGGAGGAGGACATATGCTGAATGCTGAGATAGGAGATGAAATAGAGTGTGTGTGTTTTTGTGTGTGTGTGTGTGTGTGTGTGTGTGTATTTGCGGGGGCAGATTAATTCTCCTCGTGTCCGGTTAAACCCCAGCGTCACCAGGAAACCTCGTGCCCCCCTTCCTCGCCTCCATGTCTCCTCACCTACAGTCATGTGACATATCTGATCAGTGAGGCACAAGAAGCAGGAATGTACTTCCTGTAGAATAGTAGAATAGCACTTGTTATTACTGGATGCAGGATAGTGTTACGTCATTGGAAAACTAAAGGAGCTACTGTATATCGGTGAAGGAGTGGTTGACCAAACGTCAAAGATTTCCTCCTATGAAAGACATTTACATGAAAATATGGGGTCCTTATAATACTATTATATTAGTCTATATTTACATGCATGTATATATTGCTCTGTTTCTGTTGTATTCCCTCTATTCCGCTATTTTTGGCAGATTCATTCATTGAATGTCGAACACTTCGTCCTCCACATGAGGGTCACACTATGGCTGGAGCCAATGCCAGCTGACATAGGGGTGAAAGGCGGGGTCATATCCGCAACCAGCAACTCAAGACCAGTTCCCTTTCCACTTTCCATAATGTGTTTCCGTATGTGTAATGGTAAACGGTCTGTATCGTTTCACCATTCACACCCATTCATTCAGTGGATTTACATGCCTCATCCTCATACATCAAGCAAACGCTTGGGATCCAACCCGACCTTCCTGTTGGAAAACGACCCCACTCTCAACGATGAAAAAGTATAGATATGAAGCAAATGCGCGTAGAAAATCGATGCTCGTCGTAAAGGATTCCGGTCTCAACTAACACACGTAGCAGCTTTTGTTTCTTGCGCGTGTCTGGCGTGCATCTCCGTTAAAAATAACGTTGAATGGGAACAGACCTTTACACAATAATTAGAGAGGTACGAAATTGGATTTTTTGCCGATATCCGATAAAGTATTTCCCTGCGCTCAACTGCACAGATCATTTAGTCTCTGTAGTAAATAGAAGCTGTAGTAAAATTACACATTTTTCAGTCCCATTGAGCAAAAGTAAACATATAAAAAAATAAGAACAGTAGAGGACGCCAGCATATGACATCAAGAAAGTAGCAGCTTAACTAGCCTACTGTAGTAGTCATTAGTCATATTGGTGGATATTGGCGTGTTTGCAGATATCCAACAATAGATTTTAAAGCCAATATGAGCCGATACCAATATATCGTGCCAATAATATTGTGCCTTACTAGAAGTCACAAAATCCCCTGTTTTGCTTTTTTTTGTTCAATTTATGAAGTTTTTCAGTAGTATTTGATCACCTAGAAAAAAAAGGACATGATCTATATTGCACATTCTTTTAGCCTCTGTATATACATTTCAAAACTAATGGAAGAAAAGCAGCCTAAATGCTCTGTGTTCTAAGGGTTAATAAAAGCCTGTACAGTTAAACATCAAAGTCATTTTAATGGATCACTGTTCACAGACCCTGTAGCAGTGTGCCATGGACCCCCCAAAGGTCCCCGGACCCCAGTATGAGAAACCGAGAATGAATAAATCTCTTCGTACCCAATGACACAATCGGTGACAGAGATGATGGAGGTGACGATGGCAGTGAAATCTCTTCCATTTTGTGCTGGCGTAGTTGCTAATGCTAATCCACAGAGCGCCGTCCCCGTTATTCCACGACTGCACATTTGTCAGCAGATTAAAACAAAAAAAACAAACCCAAGAGGTCGACAGTATGAAAAGTGGAGGCATCCAATTAATACGAAATTGTCTCCAGAAGTCAAAAAGGCTTTAGTTCCACTTGAGTGCGTCTAAATGCACAGAGTAAGGCTAATTATAATCCCGTGGAGTATTTATACTATTTACGCTCTGCCCCTGTCATTACTACACGCTTGTAATCCTCCGACCCGCACGTGTTGATGAGCCTAATGCCGGTTACCCAAAAAAAAAATACTCAAGCTCATTCCCTCATTCCTGAAGGATCCGGCCACCGTTTCGCGTGTGCAAAAAATGTGAAATTAATCACCGTTACTATGGCGATGAGCCTCGGAAACAATATCATAATCAGCGCTGCCGTCGGGAATGTAGTTTCAATCCGGAGGGGCAAAGGTTGCAGTGGAAAAGAAGAACAATGAGGCTATTTTCGTCTTGCTGCTCTTCTACATACATGGCAGCTTCATTAGAACTACCCACTGCGTTCATAACCTTCTGCAGGCCCTCCTACCAACCACCACCACTGCTACAAATACTAATCTCCAATGTGTATTTCACCCTCCATCCTTCCTTCCATCCAGCAATTATGCCCCCCGCCATCAAAAGCCATCAAAACAGTAATTTCACTTTTTCACAGGCAGCCTTTTTCACATTTCCTTCCCGTGAAAGGTCTGAATCATCCCCTTATCTCCGTGGCTATTACACAGTGTGCATGAGAGTGAAAACAATGGGCTCGGTGTGATGAGATCACGGCACTTCATTTCTCCGAGAACACTCCGGTAGACACAAAGACAATCCGGCAGCAGCAGCATTGGCAGCAGTAGCGGCAGGAGGAGCAGGAGCGAGAAGAAGGACGGGAGGATTTCTCGGTCACTGAGTCGAAGGATGCGAGGCAGGTCGTCCTCGGTGAGAAGAGAGGGAGGAAGGAGGAGGTGGTGGAGGAGGTGAAGGGTCTCACAGCCTCCGCGGAGGCTTCTGAGACCCTGACACTGAGGTCAGTGACTGGAACTCAAAGTCAGGCCATTTATTTCTGCCTGTGAATGAAAATCCACAGAGGATGAAGTGATGCTGCTGCTGCTGCTGCTGTTTGAGAAGTGAGACGCCTGTGAGGCGAGCTGGTCAGTGTCTAGTGGGAACACAGTGAGAGAGAAAAGAAAGGAGTACTCGACTGAAGAGAATGTGGCAGAGAAAAATGACAGGCCCAGGGAAGGAAGCAGGAGGAGGCTGGAGTTGAAGAAAGACTTTAGCGACTAAAAACAGCGGGTGAGAATTACACAGTGTCTGAACCAACTCGTTTAACTTTGCAGGGAAAGCGCTTAAAGGGAAAGGGTTTCTACATCTCCACTCAACCGAATAAATCACACGATAAAAACACCAAAAAGCATTAAGAAAACACCAGTTAACATCAAAAACACAATGAAAACGCCGTAATCGATTTAAAAAAAAAACTACCAGTAACTTTAACAACACAATAAGAACACTATTTATCATCAAAAACACGTTGAAAATGCAATGAAAACACGATGAAAACACCAAAAACCCTTAAGAAAACACCATTAACATCAAAAACACCCAAAACTGTAAAAAAAAAAAAACTACCAGTTATTATCAAAAACACTATAAAAAAAAACTATGATGACGACATTTACAAAACAGCTGAAACTCAATAAAAACTACCAAGGAAGCCAAAAAAACCACTATAAAAAACTATTAAAAATGAAACTCAAAACACTTTAAAACACCCAAAACTATTAAAAAATAAAACTGCCAATGAAGTCAACATCAAAACCACGATGAAAACACCAACAACTATTAAAAAGATAAAACTACTATTGAAGTGAAACCAAAAACACCTACAACACTATAAAAACGCTCAAAACTATTTAAAAAAATAAAATTACGAGTTAAGTTAACTTCATAAACACTATAAAAACACCAAAAACTGTAAAAAATAAAACACTGCAAACATCTGAAACTATATAAAAATAATATCATACGTATCATATAATGTATATTAGTGATAGATGTTCTCTCTGATGTGTTGACCCTGGAAAGCACTGTTGCCTGTGTTAAATTAAAAAACGATGTTTTTATGGTGAAGATCAAATCCATATTAACCGTTGTCAAACTTTTGTTTCCGGCCTATTGAATTATTCCTCCACTTCTCCTTCTCCTTCTTTTCCTTCTTGGGCGTGATTATGTGTCTCTGCTACTTCATTCTCTTCCTTAATGGAAATAAATGGAAAATAAGAACATAGATCGGGGGGGAGACGGACGTAACAGAGGCAAAGAGAAACGTTTAAGGGTGTAAAAATGCTAAGTGAGCATAATGTTTGTCCCGGAGAAGCTAAAACACACATTAGGCCTCTCTCCCTGAAGATTTAAAACTGTGCGGACGACTTTACTTTACATTCTTACGAGACACAATCTGCTCCCGTGACATATCGCCGAGTCTCCATTTCCATTAGCAAGGCCTGTTCCTGCGTCTTTAACTCCCCATTTGTCTGTCTTGTGCAACACACACACACACACACACACACACACTCCTCTCTATCTCTCACTCCATCTCTCTTCCTCTTTTTCTCATTGGAAAGGGGGGAGAGAATCGGGTGGGGTGGGGTGGAATGATCGTTTTAGGGGGGGGTTCACAGAAGACTGACTGTTTATTATTGTCTTCGGCCCACTTAACTCTGACAGTAACAGAATGAGATGGGGAGAGAAGCGAGCGCCATTAATCACGGTGTCGAGAGAGAGGGCCCGAGCCCCGGCAGCACACACACGTCCATACTGCATGTGCCGGAGAGACAACCAACAACACAGAGTGATTTTCAGGCCGGACGGCCACGCAGCAGCAGCAGCAGCAGCAGCAGCAGCAGCAGCAGCAGCAGCGCCGCCGTCCACAGCCTCCGAGTTCACACAGACGAGTGCAGGAGAGGAGGAGGAGGAGGAGGAGGAGAAGTGGGCAGCGTTTCACACTCAGTCTTCCTCAAATGTTCTGACACATTGCACCTTACAGCCTCCCTCCTGTTACCGGCAAACCTCAACAAGGATCAGTGCCATTTAAAAGCAAAAAAAAATAAAGTGTCTCCTTGCAGGAAGTGAAAGTATCATGGAAGCAGGTGAAGTCCGTAAAAACTGAGAAACAAGTCAACTTTATGTTGCTTTACACGTTACAAGGTACAACCAGAACATAAAACACAGTAAATCATCATAAAATGGTATGTAAAAAAAAGTTATATACGTCCAAATAAAGGGCCACACGGTGGTGTAGTGGTTAGCACTCTCGCCTTGCAGCGAGAAGACCCGGGTTTGAGCCCCGGTTGGAACAAGGGCCTTTCTGCATGGAGTTTGCATGTTCTCCCCGTGTGTGCGTGGGTTCTCTCCGGGTACTCCGGCTTCCTCCCACAGTCCAAAAACATGCAATGTGGGGATAGGTAAATTGGACACTCCAAATTGACCATAGGAGTGAGTGTGAGAGTGAATGGTTGTTTGTCTCTATCTGTGTGTGGCCCTGCGATGGACTGGCGAACTGTCCAGGGTGTACCCCGCCTATCGCCCGATGTAGCTGAGATTGGCACAGCACCCCCCGCGACCCTCTGGTTGAGGATAAAGCGGTAGATGATGATGATGATGATGACGTCCAAATAAAATGGTCTCGTCCCAGAGTGAAGGCCAGAAGGCCAGAGAAGAGGTGGGTTTTTTAAAAGTGATTAAAAATGTCTGACAGTGGGGCCACTGCCTTTACATGTTAGTTTTTTGGCAGTTGTTGGACAGATTTAACACCAAAATTCTAAATAATAGTGCCGGTTAAAGCCTGGGTAGGTGACATACAATATTTGTTGTCAAAAATGTCATGATAACTTGGAGAAACAAGTCAACTTTATGCCTACAACAAGTGCTTTACAGGGTAAAAGGTACAACCAGGACAGAAAATCTAGTTAGAAACGTCCAAATAACATGGTCTTGTCCCAAAGTGAAGGCCAGAGAGAAGAGGTGGGTTTTTAAAAGTGATTAATGCCCGATGGTGGGGCCACTGCATTCACATGTTAGTTTTTGGCAGTTGTTGGTCAGATTTTAACACCAACATTCTAAATAATAGTGCCGGTTAAAGCTGGGGTTTCAAAAAATGTCATGATAACCTGGAGAAACAAGTCAACTTTATTTCTAGAAGCACATTGAGAAGGGTGGTCTTGAAAGGTGATTTAAAATCTCTGATAGTATAAGGGCACCTTCAAATTAAATGTGCCAATTAAGACAGGTGAGTGTTAACATTTACATGTTAGTTATTTTGGCAGTTGTTGGACAAAGAATATTTTTTTGTCAAAAATGTCATGATAACTTGGAGAAAGAAGTCAGCTTTATGTCCACATCAATGTTTTACAGGGTAAAAGGTACAACCAGAAGATAAAATCATAAAAAGTGAAATATTAAAATGATAAAATGGTGCAAAATCTACTAAGATACGTCCAGAAAGAATGGCCTTGTCGCAGAGTGAAGGCCAGAGAGAAGAGGTGAGGACAGGACAGTGATCTGCGGTGAATGTTTATCCTCTCCCCTCCGCAAAGACTCAAGAATAAACCACCATGGTTGGAGCATATCAGTAGTTATCAGTGGTTACCGTTCAACAGGAGTTAATGAAGAAGAACTGATGGTCGTTAATAGCGAGTCTGACATTTTATTATCGTCATAAGTGCTGGTGATAACTCATGAGGTGTGCGTGACTTATGTGTGTGTCCGTGCATGTGTGTGTGTGTGTGTGTGTGTGTGTTCAGTAGCTGCTTCCTCCGCGATATAATGATAACTTTTATCCAGGGTTCTCACACTTTGGGTGACATCAAATTCAAGGACATTTCAAGGACTTTTTCAGGGCCAATTCCCACAAATTCAAACTCCACGTTTGTCCTGCGTAGGCTAAGTCTACGTAAATCAAGCAGTGCAGGGCATGAAACAGTAGGTGGCGTCGTAACAAACAAGGGAGACATTTACCTAAAGATCAACTTCACTTCTTTCTTGCTCAAAATCCAAGCACTTTTCATGACCCATGTCTATTCAGGGCAATTTTCAAAACCTTTCAACATCCTTGAATGTAAAATTACTTTTTTTTTCAATTTCACAAACTTTCAAGGATTTTCAAGGACCTGTGGGAACTGGGTTTTAGCTAACTCTGTGTCAGGTTTGGACATGAGTGTGGTTTGGATCGGGTTCAAATCGGGTCTGGAAAGGGTTTGTATCAGGTTCAGACACAAATGCAGGACACGAGTCTAGTTCAAATCGGGCTAGGATCAGGCTAGGATCAGGCTAGGATCAGGCTAGGATCGGGCTGGGACTCAGTTGGGTACAGATAGAAAAATGCAGCCACAGCTACACACTCGTGTATAGACAGAAAGAATGGATAGATTGAGTAGAGTATATACTGTGGCTCTGTCTGAGCAGCATTAGCATACAGTTGCCGTGGAAAAAGTGCACCGGGCTCAGACGTCAGTGACAGCCTCAGTCTGTCAGCCGTCACTCCGCGTGAGCCGCCCCACTATGCAGGGACGACGCCGAGTCTCGCTGCCCGCGTGTCGCCCGCCTGATTGACAGCTGTGTCTCTTTAAGTCTCCCTCCTCCACGGCAACGCCAGCCGCGCACCTTTCCTCGACTATCAGTGACACCCAGATGTGCCGCAGCAGCTGCCTCCGAGATTATTCCTCCGCCCGTCGCCACAGACAGCCGTCTAAATATTTAATCGCGCCAGAAGGCGCCGCTGCGTCGCGAGGACATACAGGAGCGCCGACTGGACGGATGAACTGGAGGGATGAAGGGGTAGCGAGTGAACGGGTGAAAGGGCCTTGAGGGTCCATAAATAAGTAGACGTGACAATTTGTTGAAAAGCCACCAGGAGACGATACTGCTGAAGTGCAAAAATAAACTCTAAGGGAAAATGAGCTTAGTCAACAGTGGTATCGTCCAATAGGAGCCTGGTTGCAGAAAACTAGGTCTATGTGAGAGTATGGCTGGGTATTGATTAAAATTTTTGATATCTGGACTTTGATGCCGATTCCTGAACAATACAAACGCCTGCATGTGTTTGGACTGTGGGATGAAACCATAGGGATAGCACGATACCATTTGTTTCATGTCTGATACCAATACCAATACAACAAACTGGAGTGCCGATTCGTTTTTTACACACACACACACACACACACACACACACAAATGAGTGACAGTTGTTTGTTGTTAGTATTTGTTCAGTACTTCCTCCATGACCAGAGCACAGGACTGAAATGCAGCAGCACAACCGAAGAAATAAAGAGCCCACAGCTTATAATTTTTAGCAGTCCGATATCCAATTCAGTGATTCTGACCAGACTGATACCGATACTGAGTATCGTATCATCATCTCTACCAGAAAACCTACGTGCACATGGGCAGAACACACAAACCCCATACAGAAAAGTAATGTAATAAGTAGATTTATTAAGTGAATTTATTAAATTTAATAAGTATAGGTGGAATTGTCTTTTTCTAACATTTAATTATGAGGTTTAATGGCAACTTTTTACAACAGAACAATAGTTCTTCTGTTTGTGTTAGCTTTCAGAAGACCGACAGAACTGAATGAATGAAAGTAGACGGTTTCACCCACCACACCGCCATCTTAAGTTCATCTTAACAGAAATGTACATGACACATTGCGATAAATGTGTCTTCTCATTCAGCACACTTAAGCTCTTGGCTCAGAGATGAACTCGTAACTCGTTAACTCAAACTTGAGATCAAATTTTGATGACACAGAGGAAGATACCCGGCCAAACATGAGACTGAATTAAACAATGAATCAACTGTTAAGCAATGGCTAAATTAATCTGCAACTTATAGGATAACAGATTTGATTGGTTTGTTGTTTTCAGCTTATTAAATGTGAATATTTTCCTGGTTTCTTTGCCCCATATCACAAAGAAACCATTAAAACTGAGTTTAGTTTGTGGACAAAACAAGACGTTAAAGAACATCAACATATTCTGGCTCTAACAAGTACTCAATTCATTAAGAAAATGATCTTTAACTGCAGTTGAGTTAAATATAAATATAGAAATAAGTAAATAAATATAGAAGAGTAAACATCTGGGCAAATAACATCAGTACAATAAACGATGTGTTTTGGATTTCGAACGTCTAACAAGCCAAACAAGACCATTCTGATTTCCTGCCTCTACCTTCAGGGTGACAAAAACTGTGACATTGCTAACCATGATGCAAAAATTGCCCGGTCGTATATGTTGATGTTGTAGTTTCTGCAGCTACTTTATTTCCACGTGTTCATCTGAGTGTGTCATCACTGACAGCTGATCAGAATCCACACAGCGCCTGAGGTACTTTCTGTACATTCCTTTTTCTTTTCTTTTTTTCTGTAAGCCTTGGCTCATTCCCAAGCAACAGATTGCTGCTGTCGCTGGAGTTGTGCCTCACAGATGGAGCAGCATCACTTCCCGAGGAGCCTGACAGGATCAATCCAGGAGCTCATTCGCTCGCAGTCAATTAAGCCGTGTTAGTTTTGACAGGAGCCATGGGCGAAATAACAGCCGTCACTGTCTGGGTGGAAAAATATTGTGACCAAACAAAAAAAAAATATTAATAAATAAATAAACACAGGAAAGCACTTGCTTAGTGGATGGGGGGGGGGGGGGGGGGGGGGCTGAGGGTGGCGTCGAGCCACAGCGGGAACTCAGCTGTGACGGACAGCAACGGCTGAACCTCAGCAACTGTGGAAAAAAACACTTTAATTTGTTTGAAAATAAATAAATATATATATATATATATATATGAATATATAAAGTTCCCCCCAGTAATTTAATGAAATCCAAAATGAGGACTAATCATGACCTTCATTGGTTCTGATGGCGGGGTTCAGTCCATCTGTCCCACTGATGCCCGGGCCAATTCTCCTCTGTAAGCCGCCTTCAATGTGTTCTTTAAGGTTCCAATTTGAACTACCACCTTCAACAGTCGTGTAGAACTTGCACTGTGTG
The DNA here is from genome assembly GCF_958295425.1 of Solea solea. NCBI lineage: Eukaryota > Metazoa > Chordata > Actinopteri > Pleuronectiformes > Soleidae > Solea > Solea solea. Next base: position 5,763,883 of record NC_081149.1, on the reverse strand, counting down.
GGTTTTATTCAATAAAAAGTGAATTCGTTTAACTACTTTGTGGTTTTTAATGTAAATATTAACATTTTTGATGAGGCACCATGTTAGAAAGATCCACATTTTGGGTGAAAACCTCTTCTGTAACCAAGCAAAATTGGAATGAACACTGAAATCTCTGAATCGATTCAGAAATTTAAATCGACTCAGGAAATCAGCAGTGATAACCCAGCGCTTAGGGGTCATTCGAGGTGATCATGGGGGGGGGAAACCCTCCTCTGATTCCTTAATGACACTGAAGTGAATAATACAATAGAAGAAAATGGAACAAGCCGCAGATCTGTGTGTGCACCACCCACAGAGCGGAGAGGTGGAGCTGAACTCTTTGAACCTATTGGAAGGAGAGTGAAAGTCTTTGATTAGGACGTGTAGGTAGGTAGCTGTGGGCGATGGACTGAAAACACTTGGCATCTGCTTGCAAGTCTCCGCACACCCGAGGTGAGGGACACACACACACACACACACACACACACTTTTCTCTGGCTGAGCTTCGGCTTTACCCTGGGCATCATTACAGACACTACACATCCCTCCTTTGAAGGGTTATCAAGGCTCCTCATTAAAGATGTCCCTGGCTTTCTTAGTGATGTGGGCCTCCACAGGGCGTAATATACCCCCTTTAATTAGTTTGCAAACTCATTAGTGTGTGCCGGGCAATTAAATGTCCTTCCTTCAGAATAGTTTACAGCAGGACAAAGGGATCCCGGGGGCTGTCAAGGAAGTACAGGGCTGAGAGCGGAGACAGTTGTCCCTTCTGCAAGAGACTGTCATTAGGGAGCCGCGCGCTCTCCCCCTCGCCCAGTCCACACCCACTCTGTAGTGGTGGGAAAAAAAGGGGAAGCATTTTCTGCAGCCGCCATAACAAAAAAACGCGCCGCATGTGCTGTCATTAAAGGGGAAACTTGGCTTTCCCCGTTCATTAGCCTCATTTTTTATTTTTAAGTGCGTGCAGATTCTAATGTCAGGATTTTTTGTGGGGTTTGTTTTTGTTGGTGTTGTCAGATTCACAATCATTAAAAAAAGAACACAATTTTAGACAGAATTCCTGGTAATTTTTAAAAACATTTTTAATAATCATGTTAAAGGGGTAGTTCAGGGTTTTTTTGAAGTGTGGTTGAATGGGAATCATGAAGGTTTGCCCTAAGTGGTGAAGACACAGGGGAAAACAGATTTGTCAACACAGCGCCCACCTCAGGGGACGATTTACCTTGTATCCTCTATACCTCTTTAAGTTAAGTTAAATGTATCTTATCTCGCTGATTGACAACCTCTTCTGACGGGAAAATTAAGTTTGTGTCACTTTTTTTAAAGTGCTCACTTCTTGCACCAAAGTCCATGGAGAAGTTGCAGATCCACCGCTGCCTCCATCAGTAAGTTCAAATGTGTCATTTGGTGACTTTGGGGTTTGAAATCCTTAATTCTTATCAAATTCAGCAGCAGTAGACCAGCAGCTCCTGTGTCCCTGTGAGCTTAAAACTCGTGATTTTCTCAGTGGGGGTTTGGTGTGGGAGAGAGAGAGTGCTTTACAAACTTCAGGCTCCAGTACATACAGTTCACTTTCTTTGATATCCAGAAATCCAGTGCATAGAAGGATGACACTCAGCTGGGGAGACCATTGTGTTTTTGGTATGTAATGAGGCTCTAGAAACCTCCAGTGCAGGAGTTAAAATATGTGTCGCCAACCTCAAATCTGTGCTTTATGTCACGTCTTTAAGCTTTGCAGGACGTTCCGCTGACCTCTGATGGACTTTGTCATCTGTGACACCTTATACAGACAGGGGAGTGTGTGTGTGTGTATGTGTGTGTATGTGTTTCCTAATCATGGACGAAGCGGGAGGTAAAACCTCAAGTGTGAGGACAAACTTTTCCAACATTTAAGCGAAAATAAAACTTTTGAAAGTTCCTCTTTTCACTTTGTCAATATGTGAGTGCCTATTGACTTACAATTGATGAGGAGGAAAAGTATTACATTTCTGTTTTACCATAAGTCATGTTTTACCTGCAGTATAGACACAGGAAACTTGATTAAAACGGAGACAGGCGGCTGAGAAATGAGGCTGAAACTGAAAATAAAAACGTGTTCTGGTCTTTTAAGTTCAATCACCTTTTTAAAAAACACACAATGTTCGTTTTCAAACCAGAGTCAACAACTGTGTCGGGGTTTTATGAATCGCTCCCTCTCCTGCACCAAAGTCCATAGAGAAAATGAGTGATTTTACATCACAGCATACAGGGGTTGTTGATGCACTGCTGCCACCCCAACTCCAAAAGAGTGACATATTTACAAAACGACATAAACTACCCTTTCTTTTGTTTTATAGAGCATAGAGTTTTCCTTAAACAAGAACAAAAAGGCTGATGTTTAATTATTCCAGTGTTTTTTAGGTTTATCATGAAGTTCACCGCTGTGTCGCTTCTGTGATACAGGCCTCAGAGGAGCACGGGTTAACACGTCGATGCTCTGTGACTCCATAAATCCAGGCAGCATGAAATCTCAATGACTTAACGTTCAGAATGCAGCCAATCCGCCAGTTTACACCGTCTCATCTCACCCAGATGCCTCACTGCCTGTCCCACAGAACTGCTGCCTCCACCACCACCACCACCACCCTCAAACATGTTTGCAGGAGTGTTCATGCTGAACAAAGTGATCGTATCATCTGGGCCTACTCTTCCGTTTGTGTTGCCGTTTCTCCCGAAACCCGTTTCAAGCTGTGTCACCCAACTGCTCCCCCCACCCCTCCAACTCAGGCGAAGTTTGAAAAATGGGAGTAGGGAACCATGCAAAGTGGACATATTCTCCAGCCTGCCGTAAAATAACCAGGGGACGGACCATTAGCCATTTGCTGCACCAGACCGAGTCGCACATCTCGCATCTGCACCAACAGAAGGTCATGGGAAACTTAACCAAAAGGAACAGCACAACGTGGAAACAATATTTCAGATTCACAACAAATTTTATTTTATTGTAAACTTGAGAGACGAGAGAATCAGTATCATTGCATGTACCTGGAACTGAGGCCTCATCCACATGTTAACAGAGCTTTTCCTATACCTTCTTTTTGTTTTCCCATTTGTAAAATTTTACGTTAACATGGCATAATTTCATAAAACATCTTCACTACACTCAAAACAACACTGTGATGCTGCCAAAAAATGTACGGGAAATTGAATATAAGACATGGAGAATGCACATATAGCTTGCAAGCATCTTGGTTGATTATAACATTTTATCACATCAAAATTTGTTTTGTTTTTCAACCTTGGTCTAAATACCAGACAACTTTGCATTATGGCGTGTGAAAGCTACAAAAAAACTGTTCCACCTCAGTCCACCAGGCGGTTGGTAATGTATAGAACTATACAGCAGCACTGGCCAACAACCACCCAAAAACACTGCAAGCAACAACTTGAATCAAGTGTGTTAATAAACAGAATGCTGTTGGTCCCTACAGTCCAGACCTCACACTTCCTAGTTCCAGAGGACAAGTTCCAGCAATGGAAAAGCAGCTTTACCCTTAAAAGCTTGTGCTGCAGTTAATCCAGCAGCTCCTTCCTTCGAGCCTTTCTCAACGATGACTCGACTAAAATTCCTGCTCCACCTCCTTCTCCTCGATGTTAGCCCACCGTTAGCGCAGGAGGAGCAGTGAGGACTAGACATGTTCCACCACTTCTCCAAGGCACAAACCAGTCAATTTGTCATCCAGTGAAGAGGTTGAACCATTAATTAAAGTGGAGAGCAGCCAGCTATCGGGGGGGCCGCGGCTAAATGTCACATGATAAATAACGGCAGAAGATCTAAAAAAAGGCTCCCCTGGAGTTTTCCTTCACTCAGACATAAGGAAGGATGGAGGGATAAAAGGCCACACACATTACAGGGTAACTGCATATCAATATGTTAAATAGGTTCAATGGTATAAATTGATTAAATGACCCGATTGCGAGGCAGCCACGCTTCAAAGGCCCTGTTGTTTGAGCAGTGAATGTTGACAACGTCACGTAGGGCCGAGTATTAATGGAAGCCGAGCAGAGAGAATGTGGCGGTGAGTGACATTATTAAAGTAGATGATGGGTTTCTGAGCAGATCATTCACTGAACACAATCGATCGCGGCAAGTCTAAACGCCCGGGCAGAAATTACGCTTACAGGGATTATTGCTCGGGGTAAACTGACACTGCCATGAAAATGCATTGCCATGGACACTATTAGAAACAATGGGCTAATTATATCCACCAGGAATCTGGATTCTTCTGGTGTCCTGAACGTCTGCTGTGAAGAAACGGCAGCTTGGGTTTTCAAGATCATTTTTAATGATCATTCTCACTAAATGTAGCCAAAAGTTGTAACTGGATTGTTTAATTATTTAATTTATCGTTCTGTTGTTGCTGTTTATTCATTCATTAGTTCATTCATCTTCTACCAGTCGTGGGGCACTGGTGACAATCCCGGCTGACATAGGCCGAAAAACGTGGGGTACAATCTGGACAGGTCACCAGTCGATCACAGGGCCACATGGAGACAAACAATCATTCACACCTACGGTCAATTTAGAGTGTCCAATTTGCCTCATCTCCAACTGTGGGAAGAAACCTGAGAACCTGAGAACCTGGAGAAAACCCATGCACACATGGTGAGAACATGCAAACTCCATGGAGAAGGCCCTTGTTCCGATCGGGATGCAAACCCAGGTAAGAGTTGTTGCTGTTTATTCTGTTACAAAAATTGTCTTGTGGCCCAAATCCTAGAGGAACCTCATTAAACAGCTGTTAAAACAAGAAGCAGTCAAGATAAAGTGATTAAACACTATTGACGCTGATGCCAGGATCAGATGACTAGGGCTGTAAAGTCCAGGTCGACTGGTCGATTTATGAGTCGATACGTTCTGGTTCGACTCAAATTTTGAAAAGTCGACATTTTGCTGTGTTAATTTCATGCAGTCTATGGTTAATTTGAACGCATCTGGAGGAATGTACCAAGTGCTAATGGGGATGTTTTCAGAGCACCGCCGTTCCACAGATCACAGCGTGTCTTTAGAGAACACCCCCCTTGTTTTCAGTATTTTGGATTAGCCCAACCCACAGGAGACAGAAAGACGACAGAACGTCCGGTGGTTTTATTTAATTTTGAGCTACAGTCAGTCGTCCTCTATCATCCATGTCAAAGACATCGGCAGTGTGGCAGCATTTTACAAAAATAGATGGCGATAAAAAAGTCAAATGCAAAGTTTGCCAGCAACAGTTTGCGTATCACAGCTCGACTACAAACATATCATATAAAAACGGTAAGCTAACTTGTCTTCGTTGTGTTGCTCCGTCTGTTTTGAGTACATGATCATATCAGAATTGGCATATTTCAATGTTTTAGTCTTGATTGAGATTGATTCGTTTTATAACTGCAGGTGCACTCGCCCGCAACAACAGCAGCGATCTATTTGTGTCTCAGCTGCGAAGCTGAGCTCCTATGTTCAGTCTCGCTCTGTGTGAGGACATGCACAGAGATAAATCATCTAAATATTCCTATATCGCGCTGATATCAATACTACGTATAGTATAATATAGTATATAGTATATTTTCGCTATGATATTGCGCAGATGCATGAGATGCAAAATGCTTTCAGAGCTGTCACGACCACATCACTTGAAAATCGAAATTTGAATTAGTCTGATAAATCAATAAAACTAAAAATAGTTGGATTTTAGGTAGGTTTCACAGAGTGGGATTAGATTGGTTAGGTATGAGTTCTTCTTTCAGTTCATATATATCTATACAGCTTCCCGTACATGCTGTAATCTTATTTTATGACCTTATTTAACTAGAATTTAGAGAGAATGATCAGAGGAAAACAATCAGACGGTTTCAAGATGATGGTAAATTAACAGTGAGTTATGTAACCACTCGTTAACACACAGGTATGAAGAAGATCCACCTCGAACTGCACAACATGTCAAACCTTGAAGCAGATGAGCTGCAATCTGAGTGTCCCTCCTGACGCGGTGTCATCTGTACCTAATAAAGTGGCCAATAAGTATTCAGCCTAAATCCAATGTTTCCAGACGCCCGTTGTCTGACAGCCCTCTCGGTCTGCCTCCCTCCACTCACACTGCATCAGCATATATTTTCTAAATTGCTTCATTTCACTCTTGCTCATAATCAGACAGCTTAATCTTGACCCTTCAAATCTCTTACGATGATCGTCCCCCACGTCCCCTCCCCTCCTTGTCTTCGCTTCCTCTCGGAAACACTTGAATGTGCCGTCAGTTCCGCTGAAAATCCTCTCTGTCATCTCGCAGCACACTTGATCCCCTAATCTTGCTTTTGTGTCAGTCACTCGACGGAAAACTCTCTCCCTGTGTAACGCGGTGCTTAAACGCGGCGTCATCTCACTGTTTAAACACCCGCCTTGACTTGTTGTGTCACATCTCTATTATCTGTGTTTTAAAGTGCTCATTTGTTGCACCTTTTTATGACTAAAACAGGTAGGTCCTGCACAATATGACGAATACTTCAAACGCACTTTATATTTTGACATTTTGCCTCATGGAGATTTAATATATTCTGGGTAACTCAACCCAATGCCTAAATTTAAAACATGTACAAGAAGTGGGCTGAGAGCCAAGAGAGGACAAATACGACAAAAGTTACAGCTCTGGTTGAACGAGAGGTGTGATGAAAGAGTGAACCAGTGACCAGGAAAGCCAATGGCAAAAATTTGAATGCAGTAGCAGGTGTTTGACCAGAGAGGGCAGTAGATAGACCAACTTTGATCACAATTTATGTATAATTTCAATACTTAACTTCAACAAATTACTTAAACTACATAATAGAGCTTTTTTTTTTTTATTTCTATCATCCGATATTGATATATATCTTATACAACTTTTGTAAGGCAATTTTATAAATAATATGTGTATATTTTTAATCTATATCCAGATATAGCAGATATACTGTATGTGGAGCTGCACACATGAACTCATGAAAGGTTTTCATTTGAGATGTTTGTGCTTCTCAGAGAGTGAGAGACAGTGCAAATCCACTGTGACTACACTCTAAAATAAAAAAATCTGCTGTTTATGTGAAATGAAGGATATTTACATGTGTTGGAAACAATGGAATTGCCAATAAATGTGGTAAAATGCTGCACAGAATAATTAGGCTTAAAATTCAAAGTGTTAGTCAGTGATTTATTTAAATATAATTATTAATCAATATATGTCATATATTTATAATATTTTATATATTATATAACACATTTTAATCGTCCATTTTATTCCAATATGTCTACCTTCTTGTACAGCTGTCTATATCTTTGTAAGCATCTTATTTTATGTTATATTTTGCTTTTATTTCATATTATTTCTTATATTTAAGAATTGTAAAATGTCCCGAAACTGTGAAACTGTTGTAACAGAAACCATTTCCCAGTTTTTGGATATGAAAAAAAAAAATCATGGAAGTTTTTCTCTGTATCTGTGTAATAAATCTATAAATACACGTGTGTGAGCGTATGCTTTATGTTAAGCTGTTAAGTTGAAAGATGAACTGAACAGATGTCTGGAGACTCAGACGCAGATTTGTTTGCTTGTGAAAGCGTTTAGGGATATTTCCACATTCATACACAAACATTCTTTTCTTTATTTATTTATTACATTTTTTTAATTCCTTTGTCAATTTTAGTATTTGTTGCCAGCTTCTCGTCATGTGTATTTCTTTAATTTTTATGCAAACTAAGAAAAAAGGCACAGGATTTAAGAAGGGTTGAGGGTTTTTCCTTGTTGCATTCTTAACCCATTAACACCAAGTGAATGTCGCTGACAACACGTTTGCACAAGCGCACTTTGCATCTTATTCTCATGTTTACACAAATTGATGATAATATTAAAAACATCCAGCAGTGCTTGGGGCAAAAACCAATAACGATATTGATACATAATTATGCGTTTTTCTCCTGTTCCCAACTGCATATAACATAATATTTGTCATACGTTATGTTGCTCCAGATGTAGATATACATGTAATTAATTGCACAAATAAACATTACAAAATAGCAGCCTATTCAGCATATACCGCGTTAGTTATCAGTCATTTTGCGTGTTTTCCGATGTCCTATAATAAGTTTTAAACAATAGTAAACTATTGTGCCGATAAATTGCCGATAAAATCCCTAACATATACTCTTCATATATAGTTTTTGATATTCTCGTTATCTTTGCGAGTTGTTTCCATTTCACTTGCTTTCAATTAATGGGTTTTTCTATATACTTGTTTATTTAAAACAAAAGTATGGAAGTTATTTTCATAGCACCTGCTAAATTTAGTTTGAAACAATATAATGAATTAAATTTCCATTCCCTTTTCTTAGTGTAACCTTAATGTAATTTAAAAAAAATATATAATTAAGACTTCTTTGGCAAAAACATATATGATAAATCCGACATTTTGAGACTCAGAAACCATAAAGTGAAGATCATAAAAATAAAGTTATATAAAGAAAATAATATCAAAGCTAAGCGCAAAAGGTTAATGATATGAAATATGGTAAAGCAAACAAAGATTTAGCATAATTTCCTCAATTAAAGATGTTTTCATGTCGTTAATATCCTGCTTTTATGTTGTTGATGAGTTTAGTTTTCACCTTAATGCACTGACACAGACACTGTGAAGAACTCCAGCCTCACTGCTGTGCTTAATCTACCAGATTTACTCATCTTCCCCAATAATTCATCCGTTTGGTGATTAATTACCCTCATTTGCGTCGCGTGGAAACAACATTTGCTTTTAATTGTCCATGTCAAAAGGAATTTTCCAGTCATCCCATTTACGCGCACACTGGGTGTTCGTAGCTCCGGTCACCGTTTTTTCATAACAGTTGACTCCTCCACATCCGCCAGCGGTCAGTTTCTCCATCGCCGGCGCTCCGTATGTGGCATCGCAGTTAATTACTCAAGAGAAATTGGCTAAAGACGCCGGCGTAACAGCAGGTGAGGAGCGGCAGCCCAGAGCTAAACCAACACTAACTGGTCAAGCTCAGCTGCCCCGTGCTTGTGTGCCGCCTCCGACATGCAGGATTGCCCCGCTCACGCTGTTCGGCCTTCATTACAGATCAGGGGAAGGTGCAATTAGTAGCAGCAGCAACTCCCCACCACCACCCGCTTCATAATTACCTTAAGACTCGCACTAAAACAAGAGAGGTGCATAAATCAGCTCCCGTTGTCGTTCACGGTCCCGGGCGCTACATTACAACAACAGATGTTGGCGGCAGCCGCAGACACAGACGCAGACAGGACTCAACAACAACAACAACAACAACAACAACAACAACAACAACAACAAGACATCAAGACAGTGGCTCTGAGTGGCAGCAACACACAACAACAACAAAAACAACATGAGCGTCTAATGAATAAAGATGGCTTCAGGTTTCACAGGCTGCTGTGACTCGGGTTCACACTCGCACTCTCATTCTAGCAATGACTCAGCAAATCTGGGTTTAATCCGGCCAGACATGTATTGAACCATTCCGCTGTAAACGCCGTCATTCATTTGAGCAGTGCCCCCGTGAGGAGACATCGAGGAACTGGCAAGAACTGTTTATTATAGAGCGGCTTAATTTGTTAATTAAAATATCAATATTTGCCCTAGGGGGCTGCTCGATTGTTGGGGGGGGGGATCATAATTTTTGGGTCAAAATTGAAAACACGATTATTACAAACGATTGTGATCATGACGATCCTCGTCCCCATAATTTATCAATTTCTTCGCATTGTGCGTCATAATTCGCAGACCTTTAGAACTGTATGTGCTTTCGCATCAGAGTCTCCAAAAGTCTCACATAACATCACTAAATTTGACGCTTTTTTTGAAAAAGAGTCGCAAGAGGGGTCTGAATACTCGCTGAATATCGTGGAAAAAGTCGGACAGGAAGTCAGACACCGTTACAACATTAAAAGTGCTATAAAACTAAACCATTTGCTTGGATTTGCTTGTTGTTGTAATCGTTTGGGGCCATAATCGTAATTGAAAACACAAGATTCAATGAATTGCACAGCCCTAGCACAAGGAAGGCAAAACGACAATATATGACCAAATCAAATTTCTGACCCACCCCTACTCTTGGCAATATTCAAACAAATGTGGGCCTCCTTTGGTAAAGATGTGGCAGAGTCGCTGTCCAGATTGGGATTTTTACGTATATTAAAACCATTAAATTATCACTACATGAAGTGAGTGAAGATGTTCGTGTGCAGAACTGAGACAAATCTGGTGAATCTAGTTCTTTGTTGTCCTTGATCTTTTGTGTTCCATTTTCACAAAACCTTCAATTTGTTCCTGTAATTGTTTTTTTTTTCTTTCTCCACAGATTGTACAGACTCTAAAAAAAAAAAGAAGTCATTTATCAAAATACCAACGTTCAAATGGGTGTCGCCAAAGAAAAGCTTGACCTTCACATTCTTGATGTTGTCAGGGAGCAGCAGAGGAAAGCACACGACGTACGATTGGCCAAGATTCCTTTTTTTTTTTCTTTAAAAACGCTGCGTGACAAAGAAATGCTGGTCGCGCAGGTGTGTGACGTTCCTGACGTGACTGAAAGCCACGATCAAGGAGACAACTTCTCCACACTCACATGTTTCAAAAATGTGAAACAAAACCCACCAGACTTTGTGGAAAGTCAGCACAGCACAGACTCTCTAAAAATAAACCCTGAATCCCGGAGGTTTAATGAACAAAGTTCGGGCAGAGGGAGATTATTTTATTGGAAAGATGAATACATTTTCAAGGGACGCATCCCGACAAGAAATAAATGTCTTTTCAAACAGTAAAGAGGCCTAATATCTTCCATTGAGAGGAATTCATTCAGTGGAGAGGGGGGTGAAAAAAAAAGAAAAGAAAAGATTGCTTCGGCGTCTCAGTTTAAATCCCAACGCATGAACCACAGGAGTAAAAAAAAAAAAAAAAAACGAGCCTGCAAGAAGCATTTAAACGCCTCGCTGCAGAGTAACAGCTCAGTGCAATAAGATTTACTTCCTCTGTGAGTCTGTTTGAGCTGTTTCTTTTGGAGGGAAATGTGGTTTAAGTTAAGGTTCTTTTTGAGGAGGGAGGGAAACAGTTTCATGAACTCTCTGCCGATTTTAAAACCATCGGATGGATTTACAGTTTTTTTCAAGAGGTGGAAGACAGCGTGTAGAATGAACAAGAAAATATAGAATGATATCGTCACATTAAAGGTTATTTTTGTGTGTTTGCGTGAGTGTACATTAAAATAAAGTGCGTACATTAAGGCGCCATCTTGTGGCATCATTTTCTATAGCAGCAACAGACACACGAGGCGTTAAAGTGTGCATTTTAAATTATGAAGCCGAAGTTTACGTAAACTTGACGCATAAATCAACTAAAGCACTATTCAGACGGGGTTGGTAAGACCACAGGACATCTGTAATGTCAAACAGCTTTATACAGGAAATGTATCATTAAATTAACTTTATTTAACATGTTCTGCACTTATCTTAAGTAGACATTATTAGATGATTTATCAGCAACGGTTTAAATGTCAGAGAAGTCGTTTGTCAGTGAAAAATACTCAATGTTTTGTTTTGTACCATCTTAAATATGGAAATCATAATTATTTTTTTATGTACCAATGTACCAGTGTAATTTTAGAGAATAAAGATCGACTAAATTGGTGTTGCAGATTAGTCGATTAACTGATCATTAATTGCAGTTGAATTATGTTGGATTATGTGATCCGTTCTTTCGTCTATGTCATTAAAATATTTTTCTTTCAGAAGGTAAAAAGGAAAATAGTATTGAATGTCGTCAAACTACTGTTTTTTCATTTTATTTTCATGTTTTTCACTCTTTCTTTTCAAACAGTTTTTTTGCGGCTCTAGAAATAGCAAAAACTATGTTTAAACAGCAGATGACGGACTATTTAAACACATATTTACTGCTGGTCTATTCGCACGGTAATTATTATTACCTGGGGCAATTTTTCCGTACCTTTTTATCTAAGGTGAAAGACACAGGTGATCTTTACTGGTCTAAAATAACTGAGAAGCTCTGGAATAGGGCTTTACAGGAAACAGGAACAGGAAGTCAGCGCGCTTGTTGACCACGCTCTAACCACTAGATGTCACAATTTCTGTCACGTTGGACCTTTAACATAAAGTTTACCTAATAAAAGTCAAACAGGCTGAAGTGTGCAGTAGCTTAAGAAGAATAAATTCCCTGCTTTATCTCACCTTAAGACGGATGTTTTTGGAAGTTTAATAGTGAAGTTTGTAAACCTCTCACTCTCCTGCACCAAAGTCCATAGTGAAAATCAGCGTTTTTAGCTCTCCGGGACACAAGAGCCGCTGGTCTACTGCTGCATTGTTTGGTAAGTTTGTGTCACTGAGGTCAATCTCGACAAAGGATTTCAAACACCGAAGTCACACGATCACACATTTGAAAGTTACTGATGGAGACAGCAGAGGATCAACATCTCCTCGGTGCGGTGATGTAAAAATTGCTGAATTTCTCTATGGAATAATCAGAATCAGAATCAGAATCACCTTTATTGTCATTATACAGCGTACAACGAGATCAAAGGACAGCTCTACTAGTGCAAGTGAAGAGATAAAAGAAGAAAAGAAGAAACAACAAAACAGTGCACCAATACCTTCAATAAAAATTAGAAGGATATGTAAAAAAAGTATTTCAAAGTATTTACAGTGGTAAAAAAGCACTTGGTAAAAGGAGAGGAAAGTTGCACGTTTACAATACAGTACATATAATACATACTGTACAACGGTAGATATATGTGAGGTGTGTATATTGCAATGATAAGAAGTGTACGAATATTGCACTTACAGATTGGAAGAGTTACTTAGTGTTAAGCACTCTTATTGAACTTGGATAAAATGGTTGACAAAGCAACAAAAACTTCAGTTTCCAGTCAGAAAAAGGCGCTCTTCCCTTGTTATTTACTTGTTACATAATTCATTTTAATGTGAAATACAATATGACACTGTAGAATACTGTAAACTCCCTCCCTCCCTCTTGCCTCTGCCTCTGTCTTTCTCTGTCAACACAACCAGTCATGGAAGATGGCCGCCCACCCAGTGCCAGGTTCTCTTCAAGGTTACTTCCAGTTCACGGGGAATTATCCGTTGCAGCTCTCGCCGAGTGCTTGCTCTTGCGGAGAGTATGGCGTGCGTCTTTGTGAATTAAACAGACCTGATCTATACGAGAAAATGCCATCAGACTGGTGGCGCTACACAAATATAATTGACTTGACTTTTTGTGAATAATTAATAAACGCCGCCACTAACGGAGAGTCATTATGGATTCACTTTCAAACACAACCTGTGTGTGTACACACTGTAACACTAACATGGCACCGGGAACCAGCGATTTTAAAGCAAACAAGCAGAATTACAATGGTTTTTATGGCAATTCCAAGTTCCAGCCATCTTCAACTGCATCGTCCTCCACATGAAGGTCTCAGGTACACCCTGGACAGTTCGCCAGTCCATCACAGGACAACATACAGACAAACAACCATCCACTCTCACACCTACGGTCAATTTAGAGTGTCCAATTTGACCTAATCCCCAAATCTGCATGTTTTTGGACTGTGAGAGGAAACCAGAAGAACCCATAGAAATCTCACGCACACATGGAGAACATGCAAACTCCATGCAGAAAGGCCCTTGTTCTGACGGTCACAAACCCTGTGTCTTTGCAGCAAGAATGCTAACCATTACACCATGTACTGTTTTTAATATTTATCATCAACATTTACATTTTTTTTCTTTAATTGCACACATAATTGTGAGGAAAATCATCAGGTAATCATCCTAAAAGCTATGCAAGATGATTCCATCAATAAATAAAGACCCTGCATATCCTACATCACCTCATCACACCACATTTGGTGAAGAGGGTGATGTTGCATTTGTTCACAAACAGCAGAACCTCATGAGAAAAGAGGACCGGCTCTTTGTGAGGTTCTGGCTCCTGAACGGATAAAGTTTTTGGCTAAATTTCATGGTACGGTCCATTCATACCGAAAGCCGGTGGTCAGAACTGGGATTGACGCCACCTACTGTGTTCCAGTAGAGGCCAAATGAGGGCCAGATTAGATAATGTGAAGATTTCTGGGGGTCAACGGTCCCTTCAGAGTTGCATTACAAATGCATTTACAATGCTTTATAATAATTGCATTTTCACACAATTATCATTTGAAATCATCATAAATGCAGTGTAACCAAACACATCTGGAGTCAAATAACATAACAGGTGAATGCATGTCTCTCTCTGTCACAGGTGGGTTTTGAACGATATCAAACCAGCAACATGAACAGTGCTAGGTGTAAAACTAATTTAATGTGAAACAAACAAGATAGAAGTGCAATAAATAGTATTATCAGTAGTATCAGTGTCTGCAAAAATCGCCAATTCCGACTTTTAACTCCAAGTGGACCAACGAACCGCTGTCGCCTGAGAGTGAGACGCTGATGTCACCGAGTAAAACAAGTGCAGCTCAGTGACACACTGAGATGCTTTTACACTGACTTGAACTGAAGGATTTCACTGACAGCAGCTTTAACACGACGTGATTCATGAGCCTCCAGCGAGATTTGTCTATTCTTTACTGTCTGAGACCCGGTGTGATCACCGGTACTTTTCTCCTCATATGTCGGTTGATGTATATTTTTGGACCGTGGAAAAATCAGCTCCTGTAACGTACGTCCCCCCCGAGGCCCACTCCCCCTCGCTGCCTGTTGCCACGGTCACACACATACACACACACACACACACAGCGAGGCGCTGTGACAAGTTGAAAGGGCTGAACCGTCGCAAACACAGAACGCAGAGGCAAAGAGCCTCCCCTCCCTCCTCCCTCCTCCCTCCCCGGCGTCACCACCACCACCAGTGACCTCGCTGTGCTTACAGTGAAAACAGAGGCGACGGCAGCTGCTCGTCGTCTGAGAGCATCTTTACATTCCACTGTAACTCTTCATCTGTGTCTCATAACGTACATAATATATGTCCTTTCTATAAGATCCCCATGTCGATACAGTGGGTCAACACCGCGTTGCACTCACTTCACATGAGAGCGACAGCAAGGCTGATGTGTATTATTAAACATGCTCCAGCAGCTTCACACATTAGTGACATGTTGTTTGTTTTCTGTCAATGCACTTTTCTCTACATTAAAGGTACACTACGTGAGGAAAAAAAAAGACCATAACGTGTCATCAAACGTCAGCATTCGAGTGAATATTCAAAGACGGAAAACAAAGTGCTCTATGCATATTATTATTATTGTTCTCTTATTATTAAACAAATGAAAAATTAAATGATAAACTTCAAGTTCTGTCCAGGGTTGTAGAAAAATCACACAATAACAAAAAAAAGTAAAATTTCCCCAGATTATCTTATATGCAGTGAAAAACATAGAGTTATTAATATAAACAAAATCCCCAGTTAAATAAAAAATAATACTATAACTATATTGTATAGACTTATAAGGACTGTCAGTTTTTTCCCAAATTAAGTTTGAAATAATTCATAATGTCCCGCAATTTGTTCAATTAATTCCAACCCCCAACATGTTTCATCGGCTTTTGCAAATCATTCACTTACACGATATTCTCAATTTGCACATGGTTAAAAAACAAAAATGACGATACTACGATAAACATCGCGTTACATCGTGTTATGCTGTGTTCACACCAGACGCGTCGTGAATTTACACACGATTGGCGCATAGCGACGCGTCAAAATCGCAAAACGATGCAACAACACAATGCCCAGTCAGCGCTGAGATTCTCCGAATCACGTCACATACTTGTCAGCGTCCAGACTCGAAACATATTATTTTTGTGTGTGGACACTTGGAGAGCTATGACACTTTATCTCTAGAGAAGAAACCGTCATCTCGTGTGGGTTTCACAACACATCATACGGAGTCGGACACAACGTTTGTGAGTTTCACCGTTAACGTCAGGAGTTCCGTGGATGGACGAGAGCGGCTTCCAGCGATACTTGTCGCATGACGAGCTCCATACGGAGTTGGGAAACCACACAAGAAACCTAACACAAGACGACACACACTTCTCTGCAGTGCAACAATGCTTTGGCTGATGGTGAAAAGAAATTCCTGTTACTTCAGTTTAAAATATAGCGACTTGTGACCAGTTGCCGCTTTTACATGCATTTTGTGCATTTTTGGCCAGCACAAAATGATCCCATGGTGCGATATATGCGATTGGTGCGAAACGTTTGAATGATAACAAACCTAAAAATTGTGTTTCCACCAAGTTTGAGTTTCCATGTGGAATAGTAACCAAAATAACCGTCCCCAAATGTTGTATTTTTTAGGTACCCTTCCCTTAGTGTACCAGAGACGGCATGGGTGGAGATAGGGCCAGCAGAAGTCATTTGCATACTCGACATTGTCAATTTGCACATCGTTAAAAACACAAACGAAACGGAAATTCCACACATAACACATTTCTCCAGGAATAAACTGCAAAATAAGCCGCTTTAAATGCACCATCCTTTCATCACAAAAACAAGAAACACATACGGGAAACGGTGTGGAAACAGAGCGGCATCTTATCAACCGCAGTTGTGCATCGGTGAGACGTGCCCCCCCCCCCCCCCCTCCTGCTGATGTTTCTGATTCTGTCACTTTTTTTTGTTCCTATATCTCTGAGAAGCTGCAACTGTGATTTCTTTTAAAAAAAAAAAAAAACCTGCTGCTATTCTCTGTGAAAGTAATGACACAGAGAGACGGCGAGAGAGAGAGAGAGAGAGCGACAGAGTGACATAAACAGAGTGTTTTCTATTCATGGGCTAACCGGCCTGTAGAGCTTTTATTTGGCCTTGACGGCAAATATCACAAAGATGAGAAAACGCTTCAACATGAGGACGCCTGCTCGGCTCCGCTCAGCCGCCGAGCGAACACGTACAGAATAATTCACTTTCTGTCAATCTTGCTGCTCGGCAACGTGTCTGCAACAGCCACTTAGACGTACCATGTATATATTTATACATATGTACATATATGTATGTAACATTTATGCGTCAAAATAATTAGAAATGGCGAGATTAACGCCACGTGTAATTTGTGTTGTGTACTTGGATGAGCCGAAACTGTTCCAGAAAGTCTTTTAAAGCCATAAAAATTCAGTCCTTTTGGGATTTCATGCCCTTTTTTAATGACGGTTGTGAACAAAAATGCACGTTTCTGTGTTTTTACAGCATTGTTTGCGATGAATTTTCAAAAATAGTTCATTGTTTTATTCAAAAGCCAAAAACAGGCGTCTCCTGTTCTGCAATGAAATTAACTTCATAATCACTATGGAAATGATCAGAAAAATGATGTGATAAGTGTTGGATTTACTGCTCTCTGCGTTATATATATATATATATATCTTTGTGCTTTAATTGTTGCATGAGCAGCATCACACGTTTTCTTGTGAAATGACCTTGGGAGTCTTTACAGAACTTTGAGTGGATTTAATGAGCGACAGAACTACAGAACACGTGCAGCGAGCGGCGCACGCACACGCCACTCTCGACTGTTTACCGTAAAGCCTGTAGCAAATGCACAACCACATTTGTCTGCAACCGTGTGTAACAGCTGTATTAAAACCTTCATTTAACTAAGAACAAAAGTGGTGTTCAGTTATAGCTCAATACAGATTAAATCTGATGCTTATCATAATATACTATCTTGCATGACCATAATAATAATAAAAGAATAATTGAAGTAAATACATCTTATTATTATTTAATTATAGATCATTCAAAGAAATTATCTCTGAAGCAGCGATGATTGTTTTATTATTTAATCTTAACGCTCAATCAAATCAGATCACTTCATTTAAATTAGGCTGAAAGGTTATTATGGATTTATTGATCAATAGCAACAACAAACAAAACATGTCGCCTACTCCGGCTTTAGGCTCTCAGAAAGAGAGCTTTCATTTTTCTGAGAATGTGTGTGTGTGTGTGTGTGTGTGTGTGTTATGACTGTGGCCCCAGTTCATCTGTCACAGTTACTACAGCCGCACTCTTCACATTTGGAGGTCAGCGCGAGGCTAAGGCTTTCACCCTGTCGCTGATTCCCGGTGACACGCGGTGCAGCGCTGCGTCATGTCTTCGTCCTCCCGCCCCCCCGTCCCCCCCGACAGAGACTGAACAAAAAATGTGCTCCACGCTGTTGTTTTCCCTCAAATACCAGTTCACGACGCGTTCAGCTTGTCACCGCGTAATCGTTAAGGGTTGACGTGACATTACTGAGACAAAAAGGTTAGAACTTGACGTGTCAAGGGAAAACATCGACAACATCTCAGAGGTTAAGTGTTTCCTCCTGCTTTTATCTTAATCTAAGCATCCCTTTAGAACGGCTTTAAGTCATGAATACTAAATACCATAAACAGTAGTTTAACCCTTAAATGTGATAGTGTTTTTTTTTAGGCAAACACCTGCATTAAAGCTCACCGTTAAACAGCATTTTCCAAAACAGCTCACCGTCCACACCAAAGCCCATACAGAAAACCATTGATTTTAAATCGACACACACGGGAGTCGTTAATCCAAAGCTGCCTCTGTCAGTCAATTCAAATGTGTTATTTTGTTATTTCGGTGTTTTGAATTCTTCGTTCAGATTTACCCCCAGACGGCCCACCGAGGAGGCACGGCCAGAGACCCACCACAGCTACCCCCACCACCACCCAGAGACCGACCGCACGCCCCCCCAACCCAGGGAGGGACAGGCGGAGGCCCACGTAGGGCCACAAGCCAAGGGGGCCCCCAGAGACGGAAGACAGGCCAACATCCAGGAGCGCCTGTGCCCACTGACGACCCCCGCCGGGTAAGCAGACCGCCGCCCACCACAGCACCTTCAGGGAGGTTCGTCATGATGGGCCACAGCCGTGCCTCCCGGGCACCCCCCAGACCGAGCGCAGGGGACCAGATCCCCCACGTCCAGCAATGCCCCCCGGCCACCACAGCTGCCCCCACCTAGACTGCCAGTCCCACACGGCTGAGGGGTGAGCAGGAGTCGGGCGCTCGGGAGAGCACTCACGACCAGAACCACCCACCCCATCCACCGGTGAATGATTTGGTGGTGTGTGC
This sequence comes from Solea solea, assembly GCF_958295425.1. Taxonomy (NCBI): domain Eukaryota; kingdom Metazoa; phylum Chordata; class Actinopteri; order Pleuronectiformes; family Soleidae; genus Solea; species Solea solea. The sequence goes on along the minus strand of NC_081149.1, from coordinate 5,744,716 downwards.
GTGTGTGTGTGTGATGTGTGATATGGGGTATGTTGGTATCTAGTGTGCAGTTAAAATGGCGGAGGAAGATGTGGCACGGGCACCCCACTGCTGGCAGACAGTGGAGCTGTCGACGTGTCTCTCGCCCACCAGGCCCTAATATGACTTATGTTAAAGCCAAATAACAATGCGGCGAGGAATGTGGAGCCTCTTGTGAAGTTGTACTTGACAAATAAGGACATATTTAATCGTTTGGCACGTCAGCAACAAAGTGTCAGCATCGAGTCTGGTCTGAAGAAAGAATCACACAGACTTCGATGAAATTCTGTCTTTTGTGGAGGAGGAAATAGCTGGTCAAAGTTTTATAGTTCCTCAAGAAACAGTTAGCTGTCTAAACCTAAGACCACTAAAAAATCATAATATTAAGACTTGTATGGCCTTAATACTCCGTCATAGTCACAGAACCTCAGGCAACCACAGAATTCTCCCTTTTAAATCAATATTAGGTTCAAAAAATTACTTATTTTGCAAATAATGTCAATGATTCCATGTGACTTTTTGTACGATTGCTGCTTGTTTGTCTGTTAAAAGCATAAACCAGTGGATGGATTTGAATAAATTTCTCTCCGGATTAAGGTTAAGACCGCAGGAGGAAATGATTAGATTATTGTGGTGGTGGTGGTGGTGGTGGTGGTGATCTGGATCCAGTTAATTATGCACATTTCATATTTGTGCTCCAATTACCTTAGTTAGTTAGTTTATTGTCCAACAGTCTGTCAAACATACTTGGCAAAAACAAACCTTGAATGTTAAACAGAGGGAAGTAGGTCACTGCAGTGTTCATAATTATATACATATATATATGTATATATATATATATATACATATATATGTATATATAAATACATGCTGTATATATGTACAGGGTATTTGACGTTATTTTTAAAAAATGGTTTCAAATGTGAAAGAGTGATGTTTTCCAGCTTCTCTTATTTACAACATCAACATCATTTGTCATTTCTCCCCCTTCTCTTTTTAATAACTCGCTCAATATTAGCAAATTAAATGAACTTTTTTTTCTCTGCGTTTTTCCATGCAGACTTTTGCGAGGAATTATAGGTTTTTATGGTCGACGAGACAAAAAGCGGGGACAAATAAATCAATACAAAGCAAATGAAAGCAAATTGAATCTGTTAACGTAAAAATTACAGGCAGAAAAGAGGGGGAGGAAAAAAAACCTACAGAGTCACAGCTACAGGACAATTAATGACAGAGGGAGCAAGAAGGTGCTGCCTCATTAAGCCCCGCACACCGAAAGTGGAGCAGCACAGAACGGGAGAAACACGCGAAAGCATGCGGTTCCACGGGGGACGCAACCTCCTACCTGCGGCCACCAGAGGCTAAACACCAGGGGTGTGTTTGATTTACACACACACAAAAAAGAAAAAGAGTGAATTAGTAAAGATGAGCTTCCCCGTGGCCTCCGCGGTCCCCTCGGTCTCTGCGCCTCTGCCCCACACCTGAGGAATACCAAGCAGCGCCTGGGGGGGGGGGGATCCTTGAGATGAGTGTGAGGGGGTTCTCCCGGGCAGCGATGAGTAATTAGCACTAATTAGTGGCAGTGATTAACCGCACCAGGGAAGGTGGGGGCCCGGAAAGGGAGCAGATTGATAGAGCTGGCCCTCCTAACCCCACAGAGGCTCCGCTGCATCTTAAGCAGAGGGAGGAGACCAAGTGTGGCTGCCAGCCAGATGCTACTACGACTACAACAACAACTACTGCTACGACAACTCCCTACGACCATAAATAAAAGGCAGAACGTGCAGTGAGGGCCTGGTGTGTGACGACCAAAGCCTCAAAATCAAATCACAGCCTGCTGTCGATTCACGACACCCCCACGGCAGAGTTATTCAAATGTGGCAGTGGGTCGAAAATCCGCGGGGCCCTCGAGTCATTTCAGAGCGGCTCCTCCGAGTGAGTCTGAAAGCGGCTAATTGAAAATAGTATCGACTCGCTTGTTCAATAGAATGTGTCGGACTTGTGTAAATTTGCACCAATAACTGAATAAATTATTGGTTTATTAGTCAACGGCCCCGGCGCTGTCCGCGCTAACAGCAAGTGGCAGCCGGAGCGTCACGCACACGCTGCCGGGGGAGTCGTCGGAGAGGCAAGCTCAAGATTTCAGATCTGCAACCACAAAATTCACGGATGTCGCCTGCTGCAGCCAGGCTCCTATTAGACGACGCCAGCTGTCAGTCACAGCAAGGGTGTCCAAAAACTGATGTCATGTTCTGAAGAGGAGGAGGTGAAAATGTATGGAGTTTGTTTGGCAACCAGCAGAGTCGCCCCCTAGTGGCTATTCAGTATATTCTGACCTCTAGGCTGGGAAGACTACACCCATTTGTATATATCTATAAGGTTTATTGAGAAATCAGTTTATATAATGGGGAAAGTTACAATAATACTAGGGCTGCAACTAACGATTATTTTCACAATCGTTTAATCTGTCGATTATTTTCTAGATTAATCGAGTACTCGTTTGGTCCATAAAATGTCAAAAAACGTTGATCAGTGTTTCTCAAACCTAAAAAGGGATAATGTTCTAAAATGTCTTGTCCTGTTGTTATGTCCAAATACCAAAAATTATTCAGTTTTAATGATTTCTTTGTTGGAGTACAGGGCAAAGAAACCAGAAAACATTCAGAAATCTTCTTTTAATTGCTTAAAAACACTTGATTGTCAAAATAGTAACAATTATTTTAGTAATAGATTAATCGAGTACTGTTTTAGCCCTAAATAATACACTTACTATATACTCAACAGCCACTAAATTAGGTACAGAAGTGAAGGAGCCTTTCGTATGAAAAGCTGACACATATTCAACCAAATCTAAATGAAGTCCTGTTGCTGTATTTACACTCTTAAAGATACAATGATCCAGATGACAGAGAACCTTCATAGGCATTAGTTGACACATCATATCATCATGTGACCATCATGATATTCAGGCCACCTGGATTTATTTTGATTTTATGGCTGTAGAATTGTCACAAAATGATTCAATGTGTGAGTTCTTCCGAAAGATAACTTTCACTTTCCAAGTGTGGAAGTTATTCAACTGTTTAGGAACGGTGCTGAGAAGCGGACGTCACAAATGTGTGACGCGACCGTTCAGCAGAAGTCCCAAGAGCTACCGTAATGACAAATATATGTGTGCAAACCTCTATTTCTCTGCTTTCTGGTCTACTGCTGCCTCTTCTGGTCAGTTTGTGTCACTGCAGATAATCCAAACAAAGGATTTCACACACCAAAGTCATAAAATAACATATTTGGATTTACTGATGGAGGCAGCAGTGGATCGGTAACAGGTGTGCGCTGTGATGTTAAAATCACTGATTTTCTCTATGGGCTTTGGTACAGGAGAGTGAGCGGTTCACAGAGTGAGACTATGATCAGTTTCCAGTCATATAAGGTGGTCTAAAAGCAAGAAACAAAGGTTGTTGTTTAGTTTATTAGCTAAAATCTTTTGTTGTTGTTGTCGTGCTGGTCGCTGTTATTTCAGGAAACTCCGCCCTCCCTGCTGCTGCTAACCTTGTGGTAATAGATGTAGCACTGATTACTTTACGTCAACAGCATGGAAATGCACGTCATCATGTTTTGTTATCGTTAATACATGTTTTCCCATGCAATTGTTAAGCTTATTATTGCCGTCCAAGGAGTTGACAACATAACAACAAGGTACGTTCAGCTGACTACACACAAAACTAAATATTTATTTTCTGGTAATTTGGGAAGAACAAATGGTCAGTTTCATTCTTTTCTTCTTTCTTTTTTAAATCAGAATCAAAAGTGAATACTTTCACAACACTGTGATATATTATTTTCTGCATGAAACCACCGTGAACATTCACATGCACACAAGCAAAAAAAAAAGCCAAATAAAAAAAGCAATCATGTGTATACATGGCCGAGAAATTGTGTTTCTCTAATCCCCTTCTGCAATTATAGAAAGCAGGTTTCTTTTATATAAAACCTGGAGAATGTGTGTAAGTGTACTCACCGGCTGTGGAGCTGGCCTTGCTGCAAATTTAATTTGTGAGCAAACCAAAAGTCTGTCATCACTATTCTGTATTTCTTTTCTCTTTTAATTCCACAAAATTCACCCCTTTTTTTAATTCTCTTCAAATCCAGGTCAACCTTTTCATGAGAGAAAAACCCTGACAAAGTAACTTTTGCAGTTTAAAAAACATGAAGTGAAATAATTGATTGACTTCTCCTTCACCGGGGGAACATTATTATGAGTCTGACTTCACCTGATGAGATGAAGGAGACGCTCCGTCCCCCCCGTCCCCCCCGTCCCTCCCCGCCCTCCACTCCTTCACCTTCCCGCCCCGCTCTCAAGGTTCCTACAACCAGAAAACACCAGCTGTGGCAGCTGCTCAGGCAAGACTGTTCAACTTCCTCCAAATCTGCTGTATGAGCCAAAACGTGTCCCTGATTAACATTCACAAGGTTCCTCACTTTGAGGGTCATTAGTGGACACGTTGCCGCTCGTTGCCATCTTCACCTAACACTCGTTACGCCGTGCGTTGGCTGAGGGAGGATTAATCAGGGCTAAACTGTTATCGCTAACTCAGACAAGGATTTAGGATTTCCCGTTTTTGGCAAACCTGATCCAGCAGCTCGCGTGTTTGGAGTAGTGGTGACTCCGTACCACTTGTTATGTCAGACACGGGTTGAAGCTGCAACAATTGATAATGATTAATTAATGTATTTATTTATTGATGACTGAAATATTCGTCAACGATCTAAGTTCACAGATTTTTAACTATTTTTGGGTTTGTGGACAAAAGTAAAATATTACATTCGAGAATATCCAAGATGTTGGTGGCACATGTTTTTTTTTTTATGTATTTAGTGAAGCATCTATGCCATATTATGGGTTATTTCATGTTAATCCAGTGATTTTGACCAGTATTGGAGTGATAGCCATGCCGACATCAACAGTGATACCCATTCCTAGTATAATTTGCTCATGCCTTAATTACAAGCATGTAAATGCCACTTTAAATATTAAACTTTTTCTATTTTTCCTCCTCACGGTATAATATAATATTACTTAAACACACCATTTAAATATAAATACACCTAAATAGGTCATAAAAATGCAAAGTATTTCCATAAAGGTGTCTTAAACAGAGGACATTTCCTATGATTTAATGCTTTATATAAAACATTATTTACCATAAAAGCTTTGTATTCAAACTCTGTATACAGTATATTTACTTGGCCTACGGCCTGCATGAATTATGACACTTAAAATGGAAAAAAAGAAATCTGTTTTTTTTTCTTTTCATTTTGCTCCATTATAATAAAAACTACATTACAGTCTGTCAGAGTTTTACCACGCCATAAAAACGAGTCCTTAAGCACAGCTCCTGTCATCTTGAGGTGTGTTTGTGTATATGCATGTATATATATATATACATATATATATATAAATAAAGTGACACACACGTACTTGTTTCTCAACACATGACATGATCGCTGATAGCTTGACGAGGCCGGCTTGTGCAGCTCGTGTGGCGCTTGATTTTTAAACATCAATGACTTTAATTAGTGTCATCCCACAATCACCAATAATGGTGATGAAACACACGGGGGCAGATCTGCGCGGCTGTCAGAGGCAGGCGGTGAGGGGGGGGCTCTTGACGAGATAAGGCCTGAAATCACCTGAACAAGAGTGCTGATGAAAATGACGGCACCAGCGGCTCGCTCAGGAAACAACTGAAGAGTCGCGCACGTGTCTCGCCGACAAACACGCCGACACTGCGACGGATAATTCCACACACACACTTCACCAGTAAGGCGCAGCGACACAGGGATCTTTTGTAGCTTTGTGTGTAAATGATCTGTTTGAATCCTGTTTGGACCGATGATAAATTCTGCTTCTTACAGTCAACAAGAAGCCAAAGCCAGTGATGTGGAACAGCTTCTTCTCAGATGTAAGAACTATGAAGCAATTAAGCAACATTTAGCGCTTTTCCATTGGACCGTCCTGGCTCTACTCGGCTCTACTCCACTCAGTTTGGTATCAGTCACACATTTAGGAGCGTCTTGCCCAAGGAGCCGGGAATCATACACACAACCTTTAAGGTGAAAGATGACTCGATCTACCACTGAGCTACTTTCGTGCATAGCCACCGGGGGGTGACTCCACTCGTCGCAAAAGTAATTAATTGGGAAAATATTTCTTATTTCTCACATGATTTATGGCAAACTATCGGTTTAAATCGCTATTTTAAATCTCTTTTTCAAGAGAACATGATGCCTTTTTTTGTAAATTATGTTCCTGTACGTCACATGTCACGTGACTCAGTGTCCTGTTGTTACTGACAAAAGAAAGGAACCAGCAGGTTTCAGTAAAGGCGTGCATTACATCATCATCGGCTTCATCCTTCAATCCACACGTCTGGTTGACCTTGGTTAAAGCACACTTTATAATGGCTGCTCGGGAGAGTATGATGGGCTATACACTCTCTCTCTATGTGTGTGTGTGTAATGGGAGGTTTCAGTGTTTGTGTTTGGAGCTTTTGGAAACAGAGGATAGCGTTCGCACAATGCCTCAGATATCGACTGGTTTCAATTTCCTCCATTCTGACAGCCCCATTTCATCCACGACTTTGAATGAAGGCGGCTGTTGTTGTGTCGAGGCGGCGGTGGCGGTGGCAGCGCTGTAAACATCAACACATCGCTTTCAGATCAAACATCCTGTCCCCTCCCCCTCTCTCGGTTCACCGTGACCCCCACGCGTGTATTCATACGACATTATATTTTTAACATTATCATTAACTTCGATCGCAACCAGGTCGTCCATAACGTGATTTATTTAAACACAACGTAAGTAAAGTTGAATGTTGCGGGGGGAGGGGGGGGGGACTTCATGCATGGTGGTGACACTCATTGAATTACATGTTGACAGGTCTGTGTTAGTGAAGAAGATGAAAACAAAATGAGATTTTTCAAAAGTGAATATGGGGAGTGACGGCGTTTCTTTTCTGCACATTGTCAGAAGCTGACAGCGCTATTACCGTCAACCGTACAATCCTCTGCATTCGGCATTCACCGGGGATTCAGTTAGTCAGGGAATCAGCTCGTCCTCGTTTGAATATTGATTGCATTCCTGGCAAAGTGGTGGGCGACTCGGACGCATATACACACGAGCACCGCAATATATATTTATTTATTTTTTTCAAAAAAAGAATTACAACAGTGTTGAGAAATGGAGGGAAGAAGATGCTCATCAGAAACCAACAATTTCAGTTTTATATATTTTTTTAAAAAGAGGATACATCTTAGTAAAAGTTTACAATATTCCATCATGATATCGAAATGAATGATATTCATAATGTAAAAGGGCTTGTTTTTGCAAAATATTATAATATATACGTCAAACGACACAAATCTAAAATTAAGTAAATAATGATGCAGACAAACTGTAATTAAAACACTACACAAGCCTATATATCTAAACGTCTGATAATTACATCTGAATGTCTTATTAATACAATTATATAAATATTGCTTGCTAATATATTTAGTGTTATGTTCTGTGCAAGACAGGTTTCAAACCTGTGCCACCAACCAAAAGTCACTTTAATTTATATTTATTGTCATGGATCATGAAAAAGGTCACGTCTTTTAATAAGCACGCGTGTATATTTCATGTAGATGTAGGCTTAGTTATTTATATTATTTATTTATCTGCTGCTAATATTGTCTTTTCTTAACTTATTTTAATTCTGAAGGAGAAAATAAAGTATTCTGACTGATACAGCTGCAGTAGGTTGATTGTAGAGTTTCACTTTAAAGGTATAATAATGAAACAATTACTCAACTAACCGATGACTAAATTAACCATTATCATTAACTGATTGATCGAATAATCATTATTTGCAGCCCTAGATGACGGTTTTTGTCCCAAGCTCCTCTCATCACATGATCATGGATGAACGCACTCATTTCATTCACGATAAATGAGCCCAAGTCAATCTTTTCACCATATTTTTTAACTTTAGAATATAAATAAATGTTCGTTATAGTCAGACAATTTTCAAATAAGTCTCAGCGCTGAACGAGACGCCTCGCTCTGTGTTTCTCAGTAGAGCAGTGTTTGGGTCTCGTGTCACCTGGCGACATTCCCAAGCTGCACACAGGAAGTGATGTGTTTTATGTCCAGAGATGGAGGCAACAGCCACATTGAGCTATAGCTTCACTGAAAATACAAAAAATAGTGCACTCTACTCCTCAAAAATATCTGGTTTCTTGTCTCCGCCCACCTCTGCTCTGCTGCTGTATACACACACACACACACACTCCCTGAGTCAGGTATGATAGTTTTGCCTGACGGAGCCTGTTTTCAGATGAAGTTTCCACTCATAGACACCAAAGAGATGCAAAACTTACCAAATGCAGCTTAAGTGTTTAGTGTTTGCACCAAAAACACTGTTTATTTGAAGATTCTGACTGATATGAACGATTTTACTTTCATTTTTCAAACATCTATCAATTAATCTATCAACTATATATAAAGAATCATCAGCAAATCAATTAAAAATGAAAATAATCAATAGTTGCAGCCCTGAAAAACTTCTTTTCTTTATCTTACTTTGACAATTTACTCGCAGGCGTTTCCTTCCAATGTCAGTCTGATGCTTGCAAACAAATTATAGCTAAGGTTAGACAGTTAACATTCTTCATCTTGTTTCTGTTTTAAAGCGACAGCAGGGGGAAAGCAATTAATATGAATCCATGCGTGACGCCGTCACGTGTGCCGCATTGATTCACAGTCGGAGAGAGGAGCCGCGGCTGGAATAAGAAAAAGCTCCTGAAAAGTATCCACTGCCATTTCATTATCACAGCCATAAATAATCATTTAGTCCTCTTATTTATATATTTACGTCTCTAAATCTGATATAATTAGAGCGGCAGATCGTGTTTAGGCATTAACACACGTGGCTAAATAAAAAATAAAAAAATATACTTATGTGATTTTAATCAGAAAAGAAGGTCTCCAGGTAGCCTGGTGGCAGAATAATGAGTCTAAAAAAATATATGAAGGGAATATAAATGGGAATAAACATATTAAAAAACGAAAAGCAGATGAAAATAAATGGCGGCAAATGAGGTTAATGTTCCTTAAAATGAATTAATCTAATGAAAACCAAGGGAAGACGAGTGATTCATCATGCAAAGAACAGAGAGGAGAAACTTTACTGATTATAATTTACATTAAAAACCCTTTATATGCATGTGGAAACTTTTCAACTACAGGGGTGAGGGGGGAAAAAATGTAATTGTAGAAAGAAAAGACAAATGATGAAGGAATCGTATTATTCCAAGAGTCCGCGTGTTGATATATTATCTCCTCGTTCAACATTAGTGTTAAATTTTGCTTGTCTTTTTCACACTTGTCTCAAGTTCATGGGAAGAATAAACTTGTCACCGAAGCCCAGAACGAACCTGTCGGTGCGTTCGATTTGACATTTCTCTCCACGTGTGGAGAAATGTGTGACTCTGGTGTGTGAAAAACAAACAACAGTCACATGGAGGCCGTTTCTGACAAAAACATGAAGCCACTCAGCCAATGAAAGCACAGCAGATCATAGCGTCTGTGTTCATCACCGCAGGAAACAACGACAGACGTCTGATTCCACTTCATCGACCAAGCACGTCGTCTTATTAATATAGGTTTTCTTTCTCTTCCTTATATCTGCTACTGTTTTTACGCTACTGCACTTTCAAGAAATGTTGTGTTACTGGTCTGATTTACACTTTAACGATGATTTTATTTGCAATAATTCAGTACCACAGCACTGTAACGTACACATTTTGTAAATACTTTAAAGCAATTCAAGTATAGTTACACTGATCGAGAACCCAATTACAAACATGGAGGTTTGACAGCACAGACGAGAGGAAAACCAGTTTTTAGACACTTTAAAACAACTGAATTATTAAAAAAATATATGCTTGATTAAGTCAACATTCACCTACTGGTGATTTTAGCTTGTGGAGACACAAACGCTGATGTTTTACTGCTGCCTTGTTAGACACATTACTATTTTTTCCAATGGAAAATTAAGTTCATGTTACTCATGTCTTGTTTGTGTCACTTAGTTTTATACGGACTAAGGATTTCAAACACTGAGGTCACAAAATACCACATTTGAACATACAGCAGTGGATCAACAACCACTGTGTGCTGTGATGTAAAATTGACGATTTTCTCTATGGACTTTGGTGCACAGAAAAAAGGCTTTCTAACAGTGGGATAACGTACAGAATCTTTTTAATATACAACTAATAACAATTTCCAAAAATGAATCTGTTTTTATGATTTATTTTCTGTATGCAGCAAGAAAAGTATTCACATTTAGGAAGCTGAAAACTCAGTGAACCTGATTTGATTATTAAATAAACGCTCAAAACCAATCAAATATAGAATCAAAGTAGCTAAAAATGATTAAATATTCAATTATAATAATAAACCTAGTTACATGCATGCTGTTCCATCTGTCTCTCACCACAGAATGTATATACGACCTTACATATCATTAAAAGTTCGACTACTTTTCTAAATGTTTTGCTGTAGTGGATTATCCCGAGCATGTGATCACTCTGGAGGAAACACGGGCTGATCCCAGTCCAGTTTTTGGCTCTCCTAAATGAAGTCTACTTAAGCTGCCAACACTTAATTCCACCCAAGTTTTCTCTTAATATATGCAACGGTTAATGCCAGCCGCAGTGGAACGCTTCCATCAGCCCTGCGATAATTAAACTGTGAATTTGTGTTGAGTTTCCCCTCCCAGAGATCTGTCGATTTCAAGTCCACCGACGGTCACAGCACTCCTCGTCTGGATGCTCTTGGGGGTGGCTGAGAATGTGCTGTAAGTGCCGCCGCGGCGAGCACAGTCATGCGGGGTCGCGCTCGTAGCGAGGCGGTAAACAAATTGCCCACATTAGTGCAGGGATATCAACAACAAATTGCTCCTAGCGAGGGAAACTGAGCCCATTATCTGATCAGATTTGACCGCACGTGCTTCGGCCCATGCAGCTGACAAAGGCAGCGCGGGCGTGGTAATGTGCCCGGGCCGGCACTGACCTCGAGACTGCATGGGAGAGTTTTGTGCCGGGCACTCGGGGGACTCTTCTCTTCTTTCCCCCGCACTTTGGAGTTCTTAAGTCAGGTCCACAGTGAATGAGCCTTAATGTGACAAAGAAATTGGGGGATCACTTTCTCTGTCTGGCTCTGCCAACAGCCTGATGGTATCGACGGGTAGATGGCGCGAACGCGGGAGACTCCAAAGAGCGGATTAGAGAGGGGAGATAAGGCTATCCACTGTAATTAAGCCCTATCTCTGTACAGCCACGGAAGAAAATAAATCACCCTTCAGAGCCTGCCAGAGTTGGAATGCATGAACAATTATTCAATAATTAATCGTTATACATGCGGGCTCCAAACACTAATAGGACATATTTTAACTACAGCATTATAGCACTGTTAAATTAAATTAAAGTCTGAATGCATTTAAGATCAATGTAACAGATCACCTATTTAACCTCGTTTAATCACCGTAATGTAATTGTATTAGCTCCGTTATCAAGCTTTTTATGATGTGCCCTATGTTCGTTTCCCATTCCAGTGATGTATAATGGAGAACGGGGGACGGGGGAAGGGGGGTATATACTACTCAGGGTGTGGCACCAGACGTACGGCTAGAAAAATGAAGCCGCGGGGACCCTGGAGGAGAGCAGTCGCTCATACTCAGTCCAGTCTGTGGTGTTTTAACAGGATGAGGTCAAATGTGACCTTTAAAGACATTAAAATGTTTCACAGTGTGGATCATTCTGATCACTTTTCAAGCATTTTCTCTCTGTTCTTAACCCTTACAACACAGAACATAGAGGCTATAAGAATATATGTACAATATAGTGTATTTTGACCCAACGACACATAAGAAGACAGAGAAGAAGGAGTCGCGTGTTATTTCCATGGCAAGGTAGCTTTTGTCTCAAAGTGACAGAAAACATCATTTTATCAAAACTTAACAAAACAAATCTATGTCTGCTTTAGTCTAAGATATCTTACAAATTATGTTTGCCGCTCTATTTCACTGTCAGACAGCCTTTCAACAAGAAACCAAACCCCAATGAGAACATTTGACATCACAGCGCACAGGTGTCGTTGATCCACTGCTGCCTCCATCAGTAAGTTCAAATGTCTTATTCTGTCACTTTGTCACTTAGTGCTTTTCTGAACAAATGACTTAACTTAGTGACACACACTTACCAAGAAATGCAGCAGTAGACCAGCTGCTCCCGTGTCCCTCTGAGCCAAAAAACGCTGATTTTCTCAATGGACTTTGGTGATAAAGTGTCAAATACATTCATAAAAGTGTAGTCAGCGTTGGCTATGAGTCAGTACATCATACAACTACACTTTAAGTGACAACTTTTTCATTTTCGATTGTTTTTGAGAAGAAAATAAAGGAACATGCAATCTAACTGAGTCACCTTTAGTTTAGATTAATAGCAATGCAGGTTTTCTTTTGAAACTACTTTATGATATTTTGTTGTGGAAAATGATGGGTAAATTAATCAATTGGGAAAATAATTAGTGCAGTTAGTTGCAGCCTGAGATAAATTATTGTAATTAACTAAAAACTCTACCCCATTAACTTCTAGATATATTTTTTTGCTCGAATATATAAACAAATTACAGAACAGCTGCTGAAAAAAGCTAAATCTGAGGTAAAATTTATTGAAACAGACATTAAAAGTGACATTATTGCAGCACAGATTCAGCTTCTTGACAGATATTGCATTGCCTGTTTATCTGTTCTGCTTTAAAAAAAGAAAAGGAAATCAGTTTTCCTGAAAAAGGTCCACTGAACAACAAGTTTCACATTCACTTGATCATGACTTCAAACTGCAAGGCATCCAAGTACCAAAGAAAAAGTCATATTTCTCAACCAGAACTGACAATTTTTTCCAGTTTCAGAATTCTCCCATCTCCTGGATTTGGAGCACTCTGTTTCGACAGCATGGCTTGTTTCCCTGTTTTGCTTCATGGCAGCTTGGTTCAACCTTGTCCAGCTCCATATTAGTATTAGGCAGTGAGTGAGTGAGTGAGGAGCAAAAGGATATCATACATGAATAAAAGAAAGGGGAAAAAAAGAGGACGTTCTCTTTGAAATGATGCGACATTTCCATATCAACTGGAATGAAAACACTGTGGTACCACCCTTGATCTCTTTCTGTGAAACTGAGCCCAGCAGTGAGATGCTGTGATGTTTGATGTTCTGCTGAGGGTTTCAGTCGGTCGGCCAGCTGGTGGTTTCCACGGACAAATGTCTGAAATTTCCCAATAAAAGCTGCTGCGGCAAATCACATGTCAACATGATGAAATAAACAACAATAAAAAATAAAAGTTTGTCGCTTCTATTTTACTCCAAGGTCATTATTTTCCTGATTGGGAAAGCGTCGTCAACTACAAGTACACACCCAAAATGGCCACAAAGAGCAACACTGCCCTTGTGTTGCTCTTGGTGTTGTTGGGGTTTTTTTACTGACTTTTTTGTGCCTAAATAATTAAGTCTTACACACACAGTGTGAGTGGACGTGTTTTTACGTACAAAATACCACGTTATCTGTTAGGTTAGCTCGCTAGTTTAATTGAACCTAGCTCCAATGCTAACATTAGCAACTGAATATACCTGACTTGTGAAGATGTGGAACTTGTAAACATCGGAATTAGGGGATGGAAGTGGGAGTTGCCCGTGTTCTAACATTTCCAATATTATTATAAGTCAATAACAACTCCCTATACGGTGTTTTGTGCACACAAACAGCGTAGCAATATGTCAGCAGATGATAAATGGAACATAACTCGTGTACGACTGTGAGAAATACAAATACCCAAAATGGCTGCCAAGAGCATCAACACTGCCAATGCAGTTGGTTTTTTTTTACTGTCGTTTTGTGTCAGAATAATTTAGTCATACACACAGTGTGTATATGAAATACCACGGAATTTGTTTGATTAGCTTGATAATTTTACGAACCTAGCTCCAATGCTAACATTAGTTAAAATTAAAAAAAATTGTGGAAAATGTTCAGTTTTAATGATTTCTTTGTCAAATGGATACAATGAAACCAGAGTCGACGATTGATTTAATAATCGATTAATTGAATAATCGTTGCAGCCCTGCTCTTTTGGTGATTTTACAAAAACGATTGTGATGTAAAAATGTAAAAATATTATCTCTAAATAAATATGAAGACAAATATTTTACGACAACAAAGCGGGCTCAGAGGCATTGCATAGTCATTTCCCAGATTATGCACAAAATAGGATTAGCTTTGTATAATTTTATCATACTGTAGTTAAAGTAGGATACAAAAATTAAACATAAATTAATTTACAAAAATTAAAATATAAATTAATTTACAAAAATTTAAAATCCACTTATTTTACTCTGCGGTCGAGAGACACTGCTACATGTGTCTGACCATGTATTCATGATCAGCATGTGTTTGATCATTTGATATGACGTGGAGGAAGCGGATGCAATAATAAGGATGAATAATGGACGTGGCTCACACGATGTTGTGGTGGACCGGTTTCCTCCCGTCTTCCTCGCTCAGATTCTAGATGCTCGTCGATTGTTATTCTGCCGGTTTCCTTGCCAGGTGCAATACCAATTACCCTAAAATGGATCACCTGCGTGTGACCGGACCAGACAAACATTTTGTCTCCCGTAAATAAAGTGTCTTGTCATTACGTGTGACCCTCGTCTGTCATCATTAGTCAACGTAATGAGTATAATGCAGCCATTTTTCCTCGGCGCGGCGCAGACTTGTGGGTTTACAGACTGGTCAATTGCCATCATCAACACATCTGGACAGAAGACAGATGAATAGGAGACGAGGGGCGGCCCTCCTTTATGTAACATGAAGCGAACACAACACCAACTGCCCATTTTCCCACTGCTCCAGAAAATAAGAGAAAATAGAAAACGTGTACGTCCATGACAGACCAACAAAATATGGCCGAACAACACACTTTTAACTAACATACGTCAATCTGAGTGAATAGTTAACGTTGTATACGTTTAAAAACAACAACAAATTGATTTAAAACTTGACTTCTTTGCCCAAAATATTTACGTTACTTCTCGCCATCGTCTGCGTCGTGTCTTGCTGCAGCTCTGTCGCTAACTGTTAGCAGAAACATCGTCACAGAGGCTGAAGTGTGTATAGAAGAATGGATGGAATATACCAAAAATTAACTCAGCAAGTGACGATATAATGCACACAATAAGTAAAATATAGTGACAGCCAGTGCTACTGCTAACAAGCTAGGCTAACTAGCCTGCAAACCTACAAAAGTAGAACTTACATTTTGAAAACTAGCATCATGGGACACATATTTCTATTGTACATAATTCTTAATGTTTAAACACTATTTTTTTGGTTTATATTTATTTAGGGCTGCAACTATGATTATTTTCTCGATTAATGGAGTACTTGTTTGGTCTATAAAATTTCAGAAAATGTTGAAAAGTGTTCACATATTTAAGAAGCTGAAAAACTCTAAAAACTTGTTTTAATTCTTTAAAGAACACCCAAACCGATTAATGGATTATCAAAAATAGTTGTAATCGATTTTAGTAATCCATTAATGCAGTAATTGTTTCAGCTCTATATTTATTTATTTCAAATTCTAAGCTAGATTAGCTGGAAAGAAACCCTAATGTCCCCCTCAAGGATTACTAATATAAGGACAGTGCTTTCTGAACTTTTCACCCCAAAAAATTCTGACCAAGTTCACAATAAGAATCGTGACTAGATAATAAAAAAAACAAGGTGTATAATTTTATAGGTGTATAATATTACAGCTAATATTGTTTTGAATAGCTACAAATGGAATTTCCAAGAGATATATGCTACATTTTATTGTTCATAAAGGAATGGCATCTCTTTTTATGCACATTTAACACACACATGATATCTTACTTTATTCTGCACAAAGTTTCATGTATTTTGAGGTAAACATAGTTTTGGTTGTCTGGTGTATGGAAGAACAAAATGAATACATACATACTACAGCATGAGAATGAATGGGTCCTAGCAACGCAGGATTTTAGTTGCCATGAGAAACACCGGGTGGTTTCTAACTCTCCATTAACATGTCCAAAAATGTAAGAAAATGTATGAATGAATGGTGTGTTATTTTCGTCCACAAAAGAGTAAGAGGGGACTTTTTTTCCCGCTGAGATTTGATAGAAAAGGTTAAAGTCTCATAAAAAAGGACAAAGTGTTAAGTTGGAAACACTGAAATATTTAACCATGTACCGCCCTTGATTACATTCTGTTCCCACCCGGACACCGTTTCCGAAACTTCTCTTATTTCCGCCTTTGTTCCACCTTGCCCCGCGGCGGTCGCTGAGTTCGGAGGGAAAAAAAAGAAAAGAAAAGGACAAAGACGCATTTTGCCAGAAGCGGAGAATCACTGGATTTAAGTCAGGGGCTGCTTCACACCTCCAGAGAATGACAAGTGCGGAAAAACAAAGACGAAATGATGGTTTGACTGACAGCCTTTCATGCCCTCTTCCTTTTTTTTTTCTTTTTTTTTTACTACAAGGTCAGATGTACCCCAGGAAGAAAAGAGATGCGAGTGATCCTGAATTTCTTAAAGGACGCCCTTCATGTAGGATTCAACACGGCGTGTTTTGGTAAAACGGATTATGAATTATGAGTGGCAGGAAAGGACTCTTCTCAAGTGTCGACTTTAGAAAAAAAAAGAAAAGAGGGAGGAAAACCAAATAGCGGCAGAGTAGGATAATCTAAATATAATTGCAGGGCTGCTGGCATGTCAACTTCAACCTTGTCTCATAAATGCCATTAGGAGGAAATGTTCTCGGAGGTTAATTTCATTATATTATCGAGAGAATTAAGTCAATTACCAACAAATGACAAAAAGGGCCATTCAGAACCAATTCGGAGGATAACTGACCGTGCTATGTCCTCTCAGCAGGTGGTTATTCATAATACAGAAGGTGATTCATGTGAATTATTTCCTACCTGTCATTCACTTTGCTCCGCCGCTGCAGTCTGTCCAAGTAATTGTAGTCCTGTAGATCTCACTTGGCACCTGCAGCAGGATTCTTGGCTGACCTTCCAGGTAGCTTCTTTCCTTCTAGTAATTATCTGTGCAGAGAGAGAAAGAGAGAGAGAGAGAGAGAGAGACAGTGTAAATATTCCAGAGGGAATCCCGACACAGATAGGGTTTGATACAAGAAAGCTGGTGAGAAACACAGGAAGCAATACATGGTTGCATAAAAAAGAAAAAGTTATAGTTTCCTTGTCCCAAGATTGAACGGAGGAAATGTTTCAATGTCGGCCGAGGTTTTCGTGGTGTGTTTAAAGTCCAGTGTGTAACAAAACTACGGTGGCCTTCGCATACCAGAAGGAATGTCGTACTTCTTACTATGTGGACTGAGAAAATATGAACTAGAATACTCCTAATTCAAATGCACTGGCCTCTGCCATGCAGTCAGTCCAATTCTAGTCAGACTAAGACAATAATTTGGTCATTTAAACATGTTAGTCCAACTAAAATCGTGCTAGTCTTAGTCGGACTAACATACCTGGATAGTGAGATTCATGGTCCGATTACTTCTGGATGTATATGCTTAGTTGGACTTGAAGATGCCGTATGAACTGCAGTACTTTAGTCGAAACCCGTACGGCGGCCGCAGCGTCTTTCTTCGTACAACACACAAGAGTCATTCTCCATGAAATTTGGATCATGATTAACCACAGCACAATCCATCTCGCCATTCACTGTTTGTTTTTCTGTGACGATAAAGGTCAACAGAAAACAGATTCAATACGCACTAGATTACAGAGGGATACAGCGCCACCTACAGTGGTGGCGTCAGACATACATGGCCAATAAATACATTTTCCCTTTCACATTTATTCTCAGACTCGGTAAATTGTCCGATTGTCTTTCTTAGTCAGACTATGGCCTGACCCTGGATTTCCACTGGACGCGGAACGGCCGCGGAACGGCAGCGGCCCGGTAGCCGTTGCAAATCGCTTCCATTCTAATCAATGTGAGCATTCCCACCGGCCGCGCTGCGGCGCGGATCAGCAGCGGCCCAGAAGCGGCTCGCCGCGCCGCAGCGCTATCAATAGGAATCAGTTCTATTTTTTCCGTTGCCGCTGCTGAACCTCGTAAATTTCAACGAAGCAGATCGCACAAGACAGGAAGTCCGACACAGTATCTAAGTAAAACACTTCCGCCCCCCTTTCAAAATAAAACACAATACGCAGGTCACAACTTCACCTCAACGTTACGTCATAACCGGTGCTCCCAGGTCAACAGTCATTTGATCCGAGGGTCTCGGAGACAATGGACGACGAGAGACTGATAATGGAAGTGGAGAAATATAAAATCCTTTATACACACAGTCTATCGCGGGACCTCGCGATCTTCCGTGAATACCGCTGGCTCCCAAGGCTCCGCGCCGCTGCCGTAACGCGCCCGGTGGGGATTGACGTTTGGGAGAGGACGAAGCAGAACCGCGCCGCGGCCGTTCCGCGGCCGTTCCGCGTCCAGTGGAAATCCAGGGTTAGCCTGATTAAACTGTGCATGTCAACATACTGACTGATTAGTGAGTGTAAGTGTAAGTTTCTGAGATTCTATTCGTTTCGTTTAGAGATAAAGTAAAGAGAGTCAAGGTTGAGATGGTTTGAAGAGGTCACATGAAGAGGAGGGATAGTGATTATACTAGACAAAGGATGTTGTGAAGATGGAGGAGGAGAAGAGAAGACGGTTCATGGATGTTGTGAAGGAGGACATGAGGACAGTTGGTGTAACAGAAGAGGACACAATGGAGGCAGATGATCCACTGTGGCGACCCTTAAAGCGAGAAGCCAAAAGAAGTGGAAACATAATGGAACAAGGCGGCCTCCGTGAAGCAAGCCTCATACTTCTGCGACTTTTATTCAATGTCTACCAAAGATATCATAAAAGGATTAAAACAGCAGGCAAAAATGTGTTTAGCGCTACTTTCCACGTCCTGTTGCTACCTGATAAAACTGCAGCACCGCTGGCTTTACATGTGCAGTTATCACCGCGGTCCCTCACAAACTCACAAATGTATCCATAATCTGCTTTCAAACGATGTGCTACAGTGCACCACTTTGGTATTTTCACACATAAAGTTGTTCAATATCACAGCGATAAAACCCCGCAGGACCCCAATTTCCCTCCGAATGTTTAATCTCCAAAAGAAAACACTTCCACACAAAAGCGGCGGTCATTTGGAAGCTGAGCGAAGCACGGGTTAAAATGAGTCTCCGTGGAGACTAATAGGCTCGCGAGTGAGGACACAAAGAGTGGCATTTTGGAACGTGCAAAGCAAACTGTGCGGCACAAAGATAACAGGCTTAGAGAACGAGACATAATGTCAACACACTCTCGCCACAGAGGGCTCAACCTGTAATCAACATGTACAGTAGCTGCAAAAAGGTGGCCGACATTATTCCCCGATAGATGTCGAACACAAATTAAGAGCACGATGCATCAAAACATGAAACTCTTAACACAACATTTGAACGTGACACCTTGAAAAAACCCAGATTCAAGCAACAAACGTCGTCTCTGAAGGGTGTTATTAATGTATCTCACCTGGCTGTTTATATGTATTAAAACTTATATATTATAATTGTATGCTTAAAGGTTATTATGTGTGTTTGTTTTCAATCTCCTAAAGTGATGAACTTTGGATATGGTACAAAAAATGGTAAACAAAATAAAGATGTAAATCATCGTACACAAGCACTAATGAATATTCTCTGGCTTGTCTTCAATGACAGAACACTGGTGGTAAGAATACATCACCTTTCATCACCTTTTGGTTCATTCATTCAAGGAAAAATACTGTTCAGGGCGAGAATAGGCAAATTTTAATCATAAATCAGGTTCAAAATAACAAATACATGAATTCATTAAAATGTGTTGCTCAGCGTGTACTGCCGTGAAGAGGTAAAAGTACAGGTTTTTTTGGAATGTATCATGATTTAATGATTGTGTTTTCTGCAAACTTAGAACCCACATTTTTTTTTTTAAGACAGTACCAATCAATTATGAGTAGAGGCAAACTGATTAATCAGTTGGGTCAGTGTCAATTATCCACCACTGTCTGCCTTGAGTCAAACTTTTCAGGTGTCCAGCAGCTGTTGAAGCCAATCCCCGCCAACACAGGACAAAAAGTGGAGGATACATCCTGGAAAAGGAACAACCTTTCATGGCAGAAGGGTGAATTTAATATTGTTGGAAGTTGTTCGCCTGTACCTATTGTTATGCTTTTATTGTTAAGAAGCCACAATAAATGTCATATTCAAAATTGTAATTGCTCACTTTGTTTAAATACTTTTACTTCTAATACTTAAGTACTTTTTATATCAGAAAATTACTTTTGATACTTAAGTACAGTAAATGTCAGTAGTATTGTAAAAGGTGACTTTAACTTCTACCAAAGTCATTTTCTATTAAGATACTTGTACTTTTACTCAAATATCGCTTTCAAGTATTTTATACAAGACTGCCTGTGGTTTCTTATATTTCTCTGTTTTCTATATAATACTGTGAAGCTGTAGGCTTGTTTTTGTTTACATTTTGTGTTATTTGCACAATTATGCCCATAAGTGTAGGCTATTACTATAGATTTTCTTTAATAATACCTTACATGTTTCAAACAGGCAACACTATTGCTTATATTCTGTTGTTATATGCACAGCTGTGCTTTGTTGAGGAAAAAAACAACAAAACTAAATAAATGGTTGATAAAAGTACACACTTTACCCGTTTTTGTTCAATATATCGTTGTAATATCGCCATTTGAACAAAATATGGAGATATGAGTTTTGGTCCATATCGCCCAGTCCTACTCTGTGACTCCCACCCCTAAGATCTAACCCTTCTAAATTAGTATTTTATTCCAAACTTTTAAAACCTGAAATGATTCACCTTGCTTATGTCGGACTGTGGGAGTCCAGTTTGCATCCCACAGAAACAAAATGTTCCCTGCAGGTTACAGAAGGTAGAAAAAGGGGTGATTCAGACGCTGATGAATCCTGCACAGTTGCCTATAAAACAGATATGAAGCCATAAAGTGCTGCTTGTAGGTGACCTTTGTTGTTGTTGTTTTTTTTTTTTTTGAAGAGCCACTGTGTGTGACATGCTGTGAATTAGCCAACATCAATGCTGCAGAAATTTATGCCTCGGCGCTGGGCTGACCTCTAAGTCAACAGAACGTCAGGAACAACTGGAACGATTTTAAGTAAAACAGACACTGCACACACAGCAATAAATGCATGACGACGCGCGCGTGTGCACGCTCATACATATGTGCGCTGCGATGTCAGTCTATGAGAGCGCGGCATCTGCTGCCACTGTCATTGTTTACAAGGTGAGCCACCCACTCCAGAAATGTATTGATGTGATCGAGTTGAGATTTTTGCTTATCACTACAATATCAAGTCACCTTGCCCTTTTTTATTTTTTTATCAAAAGTCAACGATGGTGCTATCTCACACTGATACAAAGCTGATTAAATCCTTGTCTCAATCTATTGTGAAGTTGAACATGTTTGTTGTTTTCCTGTTATGACCATTTACCACTGGTTTTTGGCTTGATTCATCACATTTACCACTGGTCAGTATTCACTCCCAGGCCATAGGACTCGGCTTCAGCTTTAATCGGCATCGGTGGGGAAGCGAGACGCGAGTGAACACGTAAATGTCTTCTTTGTGGGCTCATCGGGACGTCAATTCTGGCAAAGTTTCTGGCACCCTACAAAGGCGGACATTCATCATTCATCTTGTTATTTATGTTTTTTAGCCAATTTGACTTAGAATTGTTGACTCAAGGTTGAGTTTGAATGAGAGACCAAAGTAAAAGATACAAAATAGTAATGACTGCAAGTTGCAGTTGTTTGGTCTATACAATGTCAAAAAATTGTCTAAAAAATCTTGTTTTGCCAACAAAACAAGTTCAGTTTTAATGATTTATTTGCTAAAACGACCAAAAAAGAAAATAGGTTTTAGTTAAAAAAACAAATACATGAATTCATTAAAATGTGTTATTGCTCAGCGTGTTATCACTTAAGAATTGATTAACCAATAAATCGAGTTGTCACCGAGGGTTAACAATCTAAATACAAAAGTATACAAGAGTGAAAGTTTAGATTCTTGTCATTATTTGATATATATAGGCAAACTAGTGCAGCACCCGTTCAATATGTGCCTTAGTGGAAGGGGAAACATCTGTCACATTTCTACCGATATCCCACGCAAATCTTATCCAAACACTGTCAAAGTCGGCCCTGCACAAACTGGTGCTCTTAGTTAAGTCAGCTGCCAAGTTTGAAGCCTGTCAAGCAAACCGTTGGACAGTTCTGTGATAACGGTCAGACAGATGTTTGTTAGATTTAAAGCTAAAGTCATGGAGATGAAAATGTCGTGAGGCAGGAAGATTCCCCGGCTTGAGATTTTACACCCTGAGCCTCTGTTTTATCACACAGGTTGAGGGAGCGGGTGAAGCTATTGACACGCAGAGGTACGGCTAAGCCACTTCTCATCCCAATCGATCACAGGTCCACTCCACTGCGAGTGGCCTTCCCCCCACTGCCTTATACACTTCACATATCCTCCTCCTCCTTCTGGGATCCAGACAATGAGCTGGACTCTGGTTCTGCAGGATCTCCAGTTAACGGCGCTGTTGTTGTGTACTTTCCTCCTATTCCTTTGTTCCTCAATCAAGCCTCAGTCGGGCTGAGAGTATTTTGAGCACAGTGTTTGGCTGCTGTGAGTGCAGGAAGCAGATGGCGAGGATATTTGTGGATGGTACTACAGAGTGTCCAGCTCAAATTAAGTGTTCTTTCATCGGATCTCGGTGTTTCATTTAATGCTGACATGTGTAGAAAACTTCACAAAGCTTTGGACCAGGAATGGATAAAGCCCCGTGACAACAGGCAGCTTTAAATCAACCTGTTTTTAGACGCATAAAAAAAGTCCTGATTGGAAACTTTAAAGAAACTTCATTTCCATCACTGGCCAATTATTCTTTTAAAAAATGCACATTTTGTGTTCTCAGAAATTTAATTTATTTCACCCAAAGGTTTGATGTAGTTTTTACCATATTTGTATTGAAAAATATATCAGTGCACTGTAGTGCAGACACACAGATTGACGAAACGGCTAAACCGAGTAAAGCGTGTGTCGTGTGGAGCTGATAGACTACTGTAAATCAGCAGTGTGATGTCATTTGACATTGGCTTGAATGGAACTGACATTTGTGTACATCTACAGTCAAAGTTACACACTATAGCTGAGGAAGGCAACATATGTTGTCATTATTGATCATTAATTCATTTAATAATTACCTTTCATCATAAAGAGCGAAAGAGATTTGAGAGAGAATGAGACTCCTGCTCCTCTAGACTTGGGGGAAATCTTGATGGGAGATCCTGTCCCACTCACCGAGCAGTTCTGTGAGACTGCGCCTCCTATTGGCTGTTCTAAAAGGCAGCTGCACGTACTACGTCCCCTCAGTGGAACGTTCATTAATGCAGCATTGGTACCAACTGCCTATGCTGCAAAGAAATCGAACAAATTGGGAAAGACAGTCTGTACATTTTTAAGACAATGGCGCTTGACTATGCTTTATTTTGGCATAAGACAAATAGGAAATTAGCGCGGGTGTTATATTCCCACTCATCCTGACCCATTAGTGGTTAATGATTAAATATATTCCCACTGGTCAAAAACCTGTTTAAACCAACTGTGTTTTCAAAATGTTGTACCCCAAAAGCTTTGTTCTTGCTTGTGTCGTTTGTTATTATTTAACTATTTTATCTTATTACATGAATGAAAAATAAGTATATTGGCTAAAAAACCTACTGACTTAAAAAAAAAAGAATCGGCATCACATATCCGATTTCTCTGTATCGACTCGTGCCCTCTTTACTTTCTGCAGCTAATACCTCCCTGGAGTACGCCTATTAACCCAGAGCAACAGTGTGCTCCTCCTGATGAGGCTGCAGACAGGCCTCCTTTTCCATTTGCTCTCCTGATCTCTTGATCTCTGTCACTCAAACGGGCCACATCATGACGGCGTGTCGTCACAGGTTGCGCGGCGGATTGTGGCTGAATTGTAAGCAGACAATAATTACACCACAAGCAAATGGACTGAGTTAATAAGGCTCTGCACACTGATGCTGACTGAGTAATGTGCCTCCTCACACGGTTACCATGGAGTCATGTTTATGGATTGGACGCGGCATGTTTGTGTTCCGCGATGTGCATGGGAAAAAAATCACGGTGCACTGATGATAAACTCATTCATGACGTGCTGTCTGGCAGGTGTTGACAGTTTGAAAATTGTATTAATCCTTATCTGTTCATTATGAAATTTGAGCGTATACATGTAGGTCGGAGGGGGTTGGGTGGGGGTCGCAGTGCCTTACTGAGGAGGTGTTGCGGCCTTGGCTGAATTTGAATTGATTTCTATCTGTGGTGAGGAATTGCAGATTCCACTCATGGCCCAGGCGATGCAGGAGGCAGTGACTGCTGCTCACAGGCCAAGTCAGATTCATCTCAGACTATCTGATCAGCCCGTCCAAGAGCTGTGCTGTGTGTAAAAAAATATATAGCACATTTTAGATAACAGCTCTGTCTCAAAAAAAAAAAAAAGCCTTCAGCCACGAACCCGCACCGCCTTTCAATAGTTTCAGCCACGGCGTTCATTTCATCTCCGGGCTTTGCGGCTTCTTTGAAAGGCTATTCCACTAAGGTCCTTTTCACGAGGAGGTTCAAGGGCAAAATAAATCAGTGATGACACGTCCCGTTGTTATGTCGGGTGCAGAGGTCGCCAGTCTGTGGCGGGGGGGTTGAGAGATCCCCTTTGTGTCTGAAGCGGGATCACATTAACCGCCCGACTCATTACATTAAACGCCGGAAACATGAATAATGCCGTTCCTTCCACGAAAGTGGTTACATGCCAGTCCGGGAAAAAGGGTTAGACTATTATTAACCATAAATCGATAAATGACACACACACACACACAGTGGTGGAATGGTTATATTTAGAGCTGAGCTGTTGTGCGCGATTAAATAAATGAACGGTGGACGGAGGATGACGCGAGTAAAAACCATTTGTTTGGATCTAAATCAAAGTCGATTTGAAAGTCAGAGAGGATTGAAAATGACCAGGCGACGATTTCCCAGTGGATCAGCTGTCCAAAAGTCTCTGCGCGTCAACCAGAACACTCTCACTATTCATTATTCCCTGTTAAGCATTGTGCGATAAAGGAAATGAATAATGTACTTTTTCTCGCTGGAGACTTCTCCCTCACACCAAAGTCCATAGAGAAAATCAGTGATTTTACATGATGGTACACAGGAGTTGCTGATCCACCGTCTCCTCCTTCAACCACTTCAAATCTGTAATTTTGTGAATTGGGCGTTTTTAAATCCTCTGTTTACATTTACCAAAGTAGCACAAACTAACCAAATGAGGCAGCAGTAAACTGAAACACCAAGCAAGCAACAGAGAGCTTAGTTGGTTTAGAAGCTTAAACTTTAACTGTCTAACACGCAGGTTGAAGAGTTCAAACTGGAAAGGTCATGTTTGTTTTTAAACAGTCATGGCTGTGCATATTTTTACTTATTTCAATAGGATTTTTTTCACCCAATATTTGAATACCACAACGTCAAACAGCATCTATTCTGGTAAGTCAGACGTGCAGCCAGCGAAAGCAGAACTTTGAAATGATTGACCTTGGGAAAAAATAATAAAATAAAAGCTTATTTTGACTGAAAATATTAATGTGTGAATACATTAAATGGGAGGAAAAAAAATATCATGGTGGCCTTTAAAGGTCTAGTGTGAATTAGTGACATCCAATGGGGAGACTGAAGATTACAACAAACCAAGGACACTCGAACTTTGCTGCTCCAAAGCTCGTCAGGGAACTACGGTGGCCTTTAAGAACCAGAAAGGATGTAGAAAAGCCCTCTGCTATTTCCTCATTTTTCTTCATTGACTTATGTATTTATGTGGTCGGAGCTGTTCCTTGTTAGCGTAGAAGATGGCACACTTAGTAAAAGTACTTATTAAAAAGCTTATTCTAAGAATTGAAAGTGGTTTTACACCCATAACAACATAACAATCTACAAGTAGGTATCACAATTAGGGCTGCCACAAACTATTTTTGCGATTAGTCGACTAATCGGATCATACGTAATATGCAGCTAATCGCACCAGCATGCAGCTGCATTTATATAACCATCATTAGCTTCCAGCTTGAAGTGTTTAAGGTATGTGCTAACTAAACATAAAAACAATTAAGATGATAGTTCATTCAACTTTTAATGAACTTTGTAGCTTGTAGCAGCATTTCTGACATTTTTTAATGTGATAAATAAAATAAAATTAAGGCACAACTCTGGCCTTTAACATGTTTTAGCTGTAAATGTTTAGTGCATTGTAAAATTTAACCAAAAAATATGCAAAATGAATATATGGTAACACTTTAGATTAGGAACACATATTCACCATTAACTAGGTGCTTACTAACATGCATATAAGTAGCATACCAGATCTTTATTAGTAATTATTAAGCACGTATTAACACCTTAATCAGGAAAAATCTTAATTCATGTCGTAATAGAGGTAGAACAAGGTTATGTTTAATAAGGTGTTAGTACGTGCTTAATAATTACTAATAAAGGGCTAGTGTGCTATTTATGCATGCTGGTGAGCACCTAGTAATAGTGAATATGTGTTCCCCAATCTAAAGTTTTACTGAATATATATTATAAAACATTAGCGTTATCACATTTCCTATTCAAACATGACATCGCTGTTATAACATTACAGCAATGAATGGCTAATGAAATTGTCATCGTTAATATCAACGTTTACAGCTATAAGTAAGTAGCTCACTGTTGACGTTAATTTTACTAGTTAACTAGCCAATAAGCTTACCGAGACGACTGTCTCTCTGCGTCAGAAATGTAATCAGCCATTGCTTCCTTTTCAGATGCTCGTGCATCGCCGTCGTACTGCCATGGAAGGCAAGTTCTGCCTTGCAGATTTTGCATTGCACATTCTTCTCTTTTATTTTGGTAAAATGCTCCCAAACTTTCAAGCTCTGTTGCCGGCCAGCCATGATACTGTTTGGGCATAACTTTTCCGGTGACATCATGGCTGACCCCGATAACCACAACTGCGCAAGTGCATCAAGGACAGAAAGGCAGACAGGTGCAGGGGCAGTTTTGAGAGAAAAACAAAGCTTTGAAAATGAACGATTGTGTGGATTATTAAATTTGTTGCCGACAAATTTGATAGTCGACATAATCATGACTAGTCGACTAATCTTGGCAGCCCTAATCACAATCGTGAGAATATTCTGATAATGACATCAGTGTTTTAACATCTTTTAAATAACATTTGTGTACTTCGGGATCTACTGTTTGAGTTTACCACCTATCCATAACGGTAAATGATTCTGCTTTCCAATACGAAATTGGCCGAGTTAAAATGTCAATGCTGCTTTTTATTTTCCACTTTTCAGTCAGTGCTTAGAGATGCATTACTGTGATATTTAGCTTTACTTTTTGCCGATATAAGATCCAGTGATTTTGACCAGTATTGGACCAATACCGGGTATTATCCCTACCTAGAAGTATGTTTTTTTAGATTTTGCCAATAAATCCTGGAGGTGTTCCAAGTGCAACATCCTGGATCTGAAACGAGGACCTTTGCGGTTGCCAATTAAAGCAAAAAAAAAAGACAGAAATACAATTCTTGAAAAGCATCCAGGTCGCCAACACCTAACGGAACACTGTGCCCTTCATTGTTATAAATCACGGTTGATGCTTGTGGCAGCTCCACTGTGATCAGCTGAATTTGGAAATTCTTCAAAAGCCAAATCTCCTCCAACCTTTCCTCGCTTTCTCTCTCTCTCTCTCAAGCTCCTTCATCAACCTCACCTACACCAGCACCGGGGGATCTGTCACAAATCGAGGATGGGAAGGTCAATAAAACGAGCCATGCCAGAGTCTGACTGACACATCAAAAGTTCCCCCGGTGCCGCTCAACGCTCTGCCTGCCTTCCCTTCCGACCAATTTAGCCGCGTCCGAGGGGAGCTCCCTAATCCATGCCTTGGAAAGTGCGCTTAATCAACCTCTGATTAAGAGGGAGCACGCCAAGATGTCCAGCAACATCTCCACTGGCCTCATCCAATCCTTGATGTGTGAAAAACATCAGGAAGCCGGGTTTATTTGTCTTCACAGCCCCGCACTTATGATGTTTTCTTCTAAATGTCCTAAGTGTCCTTGCTCTGAGCCCCGTCATTCATTTCACATCAAACATTTAGCTCCTAATTTCCTTTCTCTTCTGTGGTTTCCCCCCCATTTTTCTCAGTTTTTGAGTCTCCTTTTGTCTTTTTTTTTTGTTTTGTTTTTTTCTGTTGTTGTTATGAGCGTCCCCCGGGTGCCGGCGAATGAATTAAACATCAGCGTGTTGGTAGGAAGGGCACAGCTCCTCCTGGATGGATTGAATGCAGAGGGTTGTTGGGGGGGAGCGGCAGAGGAGGTGACAGAGGAGGCTTCGCTTCGGTACGAGGACGCCGAACCATCAGGGAACCACTTTGACCTCTAACATCTTGCCGCCTTCATGCATAGTCATTTACCATTTTCACGTTTGTGCAAGTAATTGGGGTTTTCCAAAGTCTTAAAAAATGCAAGGCCACGCTTTAGCATCTGTTTATCTTGCTGGGCCACAGTGAGCGTGTGTTTTGTGTGTGTTCGTTCCTGGAAGTTTTGTGAACCTCTGTCATTCAGGAAACGCTTGTGAACAGTTTTTGGTGAAGAGGAATCTGAGTTTTCAGATTGTGTGCAGCTTCTGCTGTTAGCATGATGCTAAATAGGTCATTTGTGCTCCTGCACAGTGGGCATCTTTTCTTTTTTTATGACAGCCTGGGTAAGCTGTTCAGTGTTGGATCTGTCTCTGATGATATTTTTCCCCCAATTTGAGCAACTGGGCTTGTCCATATTCACACAACTGGATGTTTTGATCTACCATCCTCAAGGAGCAGTTAACACGGCTCACTGGTTTAAACACTGTGATTAAAAGATAAATATAAAGAACAATCTGATGGAATTGTTGCTTAATAATGACAGAAATATGTAGCTTAACCCTGCTTTTAAATACAAACAAATGTCTGTTACATTCAAACTATTGTCAAATGAGTATATCCTGTATATGTACAGACAACATTGCAGTGAGATGACCGCAAACAGGAGTCAAATTGGTGTTGACAAAAAGGAAATTTAATTACTGAAATAACTCAGCTCAGGGTTTGTAGCTTTCAGGGTTCCCACACCTTGATCGACATCAAATTCAAGGACTACCCAGGACTAATTCCCTCAAATTCAAGGACCAAATGTGAAGACACAGCTTAAGATGGGAGGGCAACTTGTAAGAGCTTGTCTTCGTCCATGACGACGTCCACTATTATTGATCCGGGCTAGTGATTGTCCTTGGGATCTTGGTCAAAATCAGTCTTTGTAAATTGTCTTTGGTGAGACAGAGATCTTGGAATGTTCATCTCCCAGGCATCACGTTATCATTTGAGAGAGACACCGAACAGTGTCCACAACACCGCTAGTAATTACGACTCCACATTTGCCCTGCATAGGCCTAGTCTACGTACATTGAGCAATGCAGGGCATGAAACAGTAGGTGGAATCATAACAAACAAGGGCGACATTTACCTAAATATCAACTTGCTTATTTCTTGCACAAAATTCAAGCACTTTCAATGATCCATGTCTATTTAGGGCACTTTTCAATAACTTTCAAGGGCCTTTAAAACATTTTTTTGTCAAATTCACAAACTGCCAAGGATTTCAAGGACTCGTGGGAACCCTGTCATTTGTTACTGCAGCTTTAAATTAATAAACCTGCACCAGGAATAGACTTAAGAAACTTGGCCTTTTAACAGATTTGGCTCCAGTTGGCAGTAATGGAAACAAAATGCCAAGTAAATACGAGCCATTTTCTTGTTCTTCTTCTGCTTTTTTTCTGACGTTGCATCTTTTCTGCGCTGACATTATGACACTCGGCGACTGAAGTGTGAGATGTGTAACCGTCATTGTTACCTGACGTCTTTCAACGTGGAATTGTTGTTATTTTTAAAGTAAAAATCATCTGAGGATCTTTGAAAGCACTCGATAAATAAATGCATTATTAATGTCACAGTTTCTGTGGTACTTTAATCCATCTATTGTGTGCCGTGTTTACTCCTTTCTAAAATACTGGGACACTGACAATGACTCACTGGAGGAAAACAAAAATACAGACAAATTGATCAACTGGTAATGGGAGATGAGTCAAACACGTTTTTTTGTTTTTTTTTTGTATATTTTCCTGCATTTTAACCTCGTCTCTTACGTAGTACTTGAGTAAAGAATGTGTGATTCTCTTTTTTTGTTTAAAGAAAGGCTATTTCGAGCAAAACTAAACTCCAGCACATGAGAATTTGTGAAAGAAATGCAGGGTTGACAGCATGTTGAGATGCATTCAAGAAACCTCGTAAATGTAATCACTTCAGCAAACATAAACACATAAAGTCCACTAACTCAATACCTTCTGCTGCCGCTGCCACATTGTATTTGTTCTCCCACATTGTATCTTCACATTCACACCACAATAGATGCACTTCAAATTAGGAAGTCTTTGGAGCTGCAATATTTGTTTTAATGAACGCAATCACTGATAAAACGAGGGCTGAATGATATATCATAAACCTATCGTCAACGTGCACTACATACATATCACAAACGGGCGCTTGAACTGCAATAAATGACTCCTCACATAAAGTCATGGTCTCTTCATAGTTTTTCTTTCACACACCATGTACACCATCAACTTCTCTCCTCTTAGCCATCATCACTTCCTTCAACCTGGCCTTCAAAATAAGAGCCACTGGCTTCAGTAACAACAACTTCCTGTGTAAACCTGTATGAAAACAGCTTGAAATAAAATGATTTGCTAAGACAAGAAGCCTTAACTGACCTGGTTGCTCACTATGAACCATCCAGACTACTAAGGTCATCTGGGTCAGGTTTACTCCGGACAAAACATGGGGAAGCTGCTGTCGCCTCTTTCTTTTACCTCTCTATTTAAATGTTTTTATTGTGTTTTATT
Organism: Solea solea; assembly: GCF_958295425.1. Classification (NCBI taxonomy): domain Eukaryota; kingdom Metazoa; phylum Chordata; class Actinopteri; order Pleuronectiformes; family Soleidae; genus Solea; species Solea solea. The sequence goes on along the minus strand of NC_081149.1, from coordinate 5,713,382 downwards.
ATATGTCTTCTAAATCTTTAATACTGCTGCTGCTCCATTTTTCTCTTTTTTTATTGTAAAGCCTTGTCGTTGAACCGGATCTATAAATAAACTTCTTAAACCAGCAAATGCTTTTGTTAGTATCTTTTCATCAGTCACGACTGATATCTTCATCGTAATATTCAGCAATGTTATCACATGATTTCCTAATATTGTGCAGCCCTAGATATAAGTTTTGTGTTTTTTATGTTTTAAATATGTTACGAATAGTCACCGTAACTGATCCACTTTTTTATAATCAATCAAATAGACTGGTAACAGGAGAATACTTTATCGGAAGACTACATTTGGACTGTCTGAACACATTGCCAACCTAAAAAATCAAATGAATATCAGATATAAAATTGTTTACAACAAAGGTTAAGTGCTGGCTAAAAGAAAAACAAAGCTGTACCCCTTCACTGTTTAGGTTTATTTGTCTTGTTTGGGGTGTTTCAGTGAAGTATGTAGTGTAGTTTTAGAATACATACAGCACATCAGTTGCATTCTTTCTATTGGAACTATGTTCACTGTATTGTCCCTATTTGAATAAGATTCTATTCTATTCTATTCTATTCTACTAGAAAGGAGGTTTACCAGCAGCGGTAGCTAACGTGACGGGGAGTTGCCGCTGTGAACAACAGAATCCAAACGCACAGCCCTGAGCCACAGTCAGAGCTTCAGGACAACTGTCACCCTGTGGCAAGCTAAATGGGGATGGATTGCGTCTTCTCGTGAGACATCAAGTGCAATAATCCACATAAGGCCGCGCGTGAAACCCGAGTTAGAGCACTACAGACAAAACAAAAGGGGTCACCAGCACAAACTGTCGAGTTCATTCCACCCTGTAACAAAAACAAAAAAAGCTGTATAATATTTCATGTGGTGTGATTACAGCTCAGTGAGAGGAGCTGGTGTGGACGATGAGGGCAGTGGAGGCCTTTAAATAACACTTTTGTGCTCTCAACAAGGTCTTTGTGTGTGCTTGAAACTCCGCTTCTAACAAGTGCTTCACTTTAAAACAGATACAGTAATAAGACTTAATAAATAAAGGATATTAGCAGTACTGTAACCCCTCTTGGCATTATTAGCTGCGATGAAGTGACTCAGCTGCTGTTTCCTCTGTTAATGTGCCAGACAAGAGACAAACATCAGAGACAAGAGCAGTGACTCAACCCAGTGATCCAGGAGAAATTAAAGCAGCAGTGTGCAACTTTTCCTCATTTTGTTTGCTGTGTCCTTCATCTGGAAACTGAAATTCTGGAACTGCTGGACATTCAGCAGTCAAACTTTAACCTGTTTGTGGTCACCTGGCTTTACTGGAGCTTCACGAAAACAAATCACTACCTGTGTGTAGCGTGGAACAGAATAATCTTGTGTGGAGCAGATAGACTTATTCAATATCGTTTGAATGTAAACCGACTGATTTGTCACATTTGGCACAGATCAGTGGCGCGGGGATGATACACAACTCCTTATATGGACAACCAGGGGGTTTGCGTTTGTAGGTCATATTTTCAGGCTTTACAAAATGCATTTTTTCATCTTCACATATTAAAAAACAAAACAAAACAGTGGTGACAATTGAGCAAAAAGTCACAAAATAGTGTTGTTTTTTCGAATGAGCAGACAAACTTGGAACTTTAACGTAATTCCAAATTTCACAAATTCAATCTATATTGCACATTCTTATCGCCTCTGTATAAATGTGTTAACATAGTCGTGGAAAAAAATGCATTGTGTTCTAAGGGTTAACTCTAATAACCTTTAATCATAAAGGCTGTACTATTAAGCAGCTGCATACGTCCCCTTAGTGGAGAGGTCATTATTTCAGCGATGGTAAAAACTGCCTATGCTGCAAAGAAATCCAGTAAAATGTTGGGGGTTAGTGTCTAGCTAGTGATAGCCCCGGTGCTTTTTTTGGTACCTGCTCTGACGAGGTTCCAAACAAGCTGAGCCGATACTGAAGTGTGACCATAGACTGCCGGCCACTGATTGGTCAGAGAGTGTTGTCACTGAAGAGTCATGAGTGCGACGTCCGACACAAGAATCAAAGCCAACAATGTCCAACTGTAGATCAGTTAAAAATCCTGAAAACATGTGTTAATTAATCCAATATTTAGCAAAGGAAATCTAAAATGTCAAGTCTTTGGTGTATTTAGCGACAGCACTAATGAAAGTGGGCGATCGATCATGATTCAGTTACACAGAAAAATGCTTTACAAGTCATTAGTGTCGTGTATGAAACCACATCACGGCAGTTTCGCAGCAGCCGTTGCTATGACGACTCCGTCAACAAGGCAATCAGAGATGGCAGACTTCACCCCATTCATGCAACAAGCCTCTGGCGGCCTCTGTTGGTCATAATGGCAAGTGCAAGCAAGTGCGGAAGCACAGACAGACACTCAGAGCCACCAAAAACAATATTCCCAACTATGAAGTCATGGAAAACAATGCGACTGATACTCTTAAAAGTTTACTTCTTGGTCTTGATAGTGTGGCATCCACACAGCAGGTATGATGTTACATTTGCACATATTATATGTACCAGAGTTATTAAAGCCTCTCCACATGGTCACTGATTGATGATCCTGAAAGAAAATCAGATGGTAAACTTGTGTGGTCTGTGGTGAGAAGATTTTGCCAACACGCCAGTGTTTTTAGGGCCAAAACGTTCCATCTGCTGTCAGAGTGAGGAGACTGACTTTTAATTAAATATGAGATTTGTGTGTTAGGAGAGTTAGGAGAAGCTGTGCTGCAGAATCTTTGCTTTTTTTATTTCATCATCATTCGTTTTCCGAAAATCAGGCCGGAGCCATGACGACTTTTAAAAAATCCCCCCCACAAACAAGTCGTGAAGCATTTCAAGGTGAAATATCTGATTATTTTCCCCCACTGTTAAATTGATTATCCCGGCAGGAGAAAAACCAGTCTCATATTTCCAAAAAAAAAAAAAAAATGAAGTTCAGTCAACTGTGGTAACGTGTGATAAATACCTTTGTCTGAGAATTTGCCAAATATCTAATGCCCCGGCTGCTGAAGCGAGAAGCGCTGCCACGCCAGGAAAAAACGAAAATAAAATAAATGAGCATCACAAAATAACGTGTAAAGTTTGATGGTATAGCAACATGAAGTTTTTAAACAGCGTAACCAAAGATTTTCACCTTATTATGACATAAAAAAAAACTAAAAGTCACGTCCTAACTACATAAATTCTCATTATAAAGTGAGAATGTGAAATATTTGATGTCAGAATGTGAAAGACTCTTCGTCTAACATTTATTCTAATGTTTCCAATGTTTCATACTTCATAACTTGAAGATTTTCTCATTTCAACGTGAAATATTTCATTTTATAAAACTTTAATCATTCTCTAACATTTCTAATGTTCCACTTTATAACGTGGTATTTTTCCTCAATTTAACATGAAATGGCTGCATTTATAAAAAGGTGAAGATTTTGTTATTCTAACATGATAAATGATCTAATTCTGACAGTGATTTTTTTTTCGCTTTATAATGTAAAGATTTTCTAAATCTAATGTGAACTGTGATGTGACATATTTGACATTATAACACAATAAATGATCTCATTCTCATGTGATAACTTGTGTTGTTTTAATGTAAAACATTTTAATAAATAATTTAGTTTATATAAGCAGGGCTCCAGAGTGCGACCATTTTGGTCGCATATGCGACCAAAAATTTTAAGAGTGCACCTTTTTTTTCGAGGTCGCACCGGTGCATCTAAAAAATATAAATGTACTTTGCAAGCACATCATCTCTCTGTGTTCTCCTGTGACTCAACTGACAATCATGGTAGATAATTATCTTGGTCTAAACCAAAAAGAGACAGAGTTTGGGCGGAACTTTGCCTCAGATTGGCTGTGGTCACTGCTCTCCGTTGTGTGTATTTAAAATTTGTGAGCGGCAAAACATAAAAAAAAAATACGAGCGGCGCAGCGACCTGAGCGCCACAGCAGCGGAAGGGAAAAGAGACAAAACGAGGCTAAATGAAGAGGGGCAGAAGTATTGAAAGTTTTTTCACGAAACAATCTAAGCCGACAACCAACCCTACTGCCATTCCCTCGGTTCCTGCTGAGATGCCAAGCCCCGGTCCTTCGGCGGCATCAGACGCGGAACCAGAGGAGACAACCGAGTCAGAGAAAGAGCCCGGCCCTGAGACTCAGAGTAAGAAGCTGAAAACGTATTCTTTTAGGCAGGACTGGTAGAAACAGTTTCCCTGGTTACGGTACGATAAAGGACGTAATATAATGCCCTGTGTATACTGTCATGAGTGCGGTCAGAGTATGGCCGGTAATAGTGCATTTGTAAGCGGGTCAACAACGTTTCGTATCGAAACTTTAAAAAAACACAGCATGTCCAAAAAACACACTACATGCCAGGACCGGTGTGTGGAGAAAGTTGACCCTCTCCCAGCTGCTTTTCAGCGGCAGGCAGCAGCAATCAGGTCCTCTGAGGAATCAGAAATTATTATCAAATTTAATGTTGCATACAACATCGCCAAAGAGGAGCTGCCTTTCACCAAATTTAAATCAGAGTATCAAATTAAAATTCGAGTGCACCTAAATTTTGTGCCAGTGCACCAGTGCAACCAATTCAAAAAGTTAGTCTGGAGCCCTGATAAGGATTAATTGAAGGGAAAAACATGAGAAAAAAATATAAATAAAAGGAAAGAATATGGAAAGAAACCATACTGTAATAATATCATATTACAATAATAGATCTAAACTACACTAAAAGAAAGAAGAAGAAAAAAATAGCACCGACTACAAAAAGACAAAAAAAACTGTTCTTATCAGAAGTAGAATTTCACTTTCACCCAAAACCATCGCAAGAATGGAGTCAACACTCGGCGCAGAGATTTTGTCTGGAATAATCAGATGAGAAGCGTGACGAAGTCGGGAAAGAAAAATTCCCACAAGCGAGTTTATGAAGGTGAAAATATCTGATTCTGGTTCCCGCTAAGATGATTATCCACGCAGGGAGAAAATTAGTCTCATATTTACAGACAGAGTTCAGCGAGATGAGGTCACGTGATTAATACTCTCTCTCTTCTGAGAGAAAAAAAAGAGCAAGTGCGAACGAGTTGTTCCGTGTGGTTCAAAACAACAACAACAACAACAACAGTAGGAGAGTGGGTTTGAAAGGAAACGGAAATGTATTTCCTCAGCCTCAAACTCCTCTGTCAAATATCTCTGCTCTTTCAAGGAGACTTTGATCACCAAAAAACTGTGTGTTTGTCCAAGCAACAACAAGGTTTTATACCATTGTATACAACAACAACAACAACTCTCTTTTCAACACTTTGCAACAGTAAAAATAAATGTCCAGTGAAGGCACTGACCTGCAGGAACTCATTCTGTAAAACTAAATCCATAAAAGTCAGTGTCGCAGATGCGTACATTGTTGCTAAACGTACGTAGTAGCACGGACAGTAAAACGTCTCCAAGACTGGAGCTACAATAAAACAACAAATAAATAAAAGATCAATCAGCAGAAGCAGCATGTAAACACCCACATGGTATGAGGAATTCTAGTCAGGTCTAATTAGTCCAAAACAAAAGTGAGAACACCTGTGTTGTTGTGTAATGGCGCATTTCCACCGGCTCTACTCGCCCCGCCTCGCGACGGCCCGATTAGGTTACATCTCCACTACAAAAAAGTACCTATTAACGTGGGCGGAGTCATCCTTGCATGGCTGAGTGAAACTGCGGTGAGTTAGTTTTACACGCGACACACACACACACACACACACACACACACACGCACACACGAGTGACTAGTGACTTTACCCCAGACTTCTGTAGTTGTTGGAGATTAACCCACGTTTTTAGGATTGTTAAGTAGTTTTAACTTATTTACAATTTGGCAATGTTCGGCTTGATTTCTGTCCGCACGTCTCCGGAGTGCAGCCTCCTACCCCACAGACTACAGCAGCAGCGGTCTGTGATGCGGCTCGCGATCAGCGGCACTGTCCCTAAATACGCCACTCTATTTTAAAAGACTCCTGTTAAATATAGAGGTTTCCCTGGTAGTTGTTGGAGATTAACCCACGTTTTTGGGATTGTTAAGTAGTTTTAAGTGATCTACAGTTCGGCGCTGTTCGGCCTGATTTCTGTGTGGGACGTCTCTTCCTGTGACGGCACTCTGGCCAGTCAGCGGCCAGCAGTCTGACCAATCATCGCATAGTACCTACTACTAGCACGATTGGAACCTCGCCAGAACAGGTACTAAAAATAGTACCTGGTACCAGGTACAATGCTAGTGGAAACGCTACTTAAACCGTGGCGTGGCGAGGCGAGGCGAGGCGAGGCAAGTAGAGCCGGTGGAAATGCGCCATAAGAGGTTTAAAGGGCCAGGTCACCCAAATAACTTGCTTAGATAGTGGATTATATTACTTATTAGGGGTGTGGTCAAAATATCAGACAAATTAAGGCGCTCTAAAGTAAACAGTCCCTGCCAGTTTCACTTGCTGGGTGCCGCTAAACGCAAACTTGGGTGGAAGTTACCTGGCCGACGAAGAAGAGGGGAGTTTACAGGAGGATAATGGTGGAAAAAAAGACTTTAAGAGATGCTCTATCCGCGTTCAATACATGGTTTTGGTTTTCTTCACTTAGACATATGTATATTGTGACGTATCGTTGCTATATGATTGTTTCGCAATGTGTTGATGTATCGTGACATTATTGGTATCGAGGACCATATATCATATCAGATAGTGTTGTAGCCTGTGATTTCCACCCCTACCACTGGTGGAAATACAGACTTAAAAACTACACTAAACGGTCATTTATGCTCAGTGATACAAACAGATACAAAAAACTTTGTCAATCACAAAAGGACATTTCAGTTTCTGTGGTTTCACGGACGACATATATAAAATACATATTGCTTGAAGTGATTTCACAAATAAAAATCCAAACTACAAATAGTACAGAATAAATGTAATGGAGGAGGCAGGTAATGCTGTCCTGACAGATATGTGTTATCAGTGGTGTTTCAAGTGATGATATGAGGTATTGACACATCATCCTCACTGATTCACTGCCCGGCACGCTGACATTTACATGAACCAGCCCTGGACCCAGACTCTCACTGTCACTGAAAACAACATCTACACCATCTTAAGAACGTGTTTGCCTCAGTATCTCACTGTGAGTCTGTGAGCCTGTTTCTTTTTCCTTTTTTTTTTGGTAACTGAAGTTTGGAAACTTTTCACTCTCCTGAACCAAACTCCACAGAGAGAAAATCCGCATTTTTTAGCTCAAGGGGACACAGGAGCTGGCGTGCTTTGTGAGTTTGTATCGCGGAGGTAAATCAGAACAAAGGATATCATACACTGAAATCACAAGATAACACATTTGAGCTTATTTATGGAGGCAATAGTGGATAAGCCACTCCCGTGTGCCTTGATATTAAATTGCAGATTTTCCTCTATGGGCTTTGGTGTGGTGTGGGGGAGGAAAGAGCAGTTGACAAACTTCGGTTTCCAGGCGCTAAAGGCTAGAAACTGAAGTGAGAAAAAGGAACTGTCATAAGTGCCTTCTCTGCTGCAACACCACCACAGCCTATATGGAAAAGGATGGAGCCATCTGTCTACACTCTGTGTTCATTTTGTCCATATTTGAGCACATCTTTTTGAAAGATTACTGCTAAGAAGCAAACAGACAAAATGATGGGAGGAAGAGTGCAGCCCGATAGGTCAAGCGAGACGACCACAAAACACAAGAAAGCCATTTGTAAGAAACTCAATAACAAGAGCAACAATGTAGGCATGTACATTACGAACAAGGGCAAAAATAACAGAAGCCTTAATGAATAAATTCAAAAGTACAGATAATGTGCAGCGATGTAAATCTGAATGAAACCATTATTTGACCTCTTTTCCTCACAGCAGATCAGTGAAGTCTTACATGATTATACATCTCTCGCATATCGAGCAGAATTACATCTTGTTCTAAATTTGGACAAACAAGGAGAATCTGTGGGGCTTTAATTAACGGTCGTTGGCAGCTCTTCTGTCCTGCAGCCCTACTTTTCTCTTTTTTCCCTCTCCCTCTCTTTTTTTTTAATGAAGCATGCACAGCGTTTTTAATTTAATATTAAAATCTCGCATTATGCAATGTTTAAATAAATGTTGCGGGGGAAGACGTCGTGTCCCACAATCTGCTCAACCCTCGCTCCTTCAACGCCTCCCCCCTGCCTTGTATCAATTTGTTGTTTTCTTGTTGCCGCTTCCTTTTGTTTTTGCACGTCAAGTCAAAAGGAGGTTGTCACGGGGGAGACAGCTTTTCCTTGTCTCACCAACATGATTGAGGTAGCTGCAATTTATAACGCGGCAGCCGGAGAGACAGACCTCACTTATCTGAGGCCGGCTTCCTCAGCCGTTGCCCTTTACTGAGCCAATGAGGATGAAGGTTGCAGGTTGGGTTACTTTGTCAAAAGCAAAGGGAACCATTACAAATCTACACTATCCATCTTCCTGTAGGGCATGATGCGTTTCCCCCCGGTGATACGCTGTTGTAGACCTGACTCTCCTCAAAGCCGTCTGACAATCCGGAGTGCCTGGGAAGCTCACAGGGGGGTTGTTACCACAAAGGGCCAATTTGTTATCCTGGATTCACTCCATCACAGGAGCCATTATTTGGGACTTTTACCTATCAAGAGAAAGCTGTTAATGTGAGCAAGAGAGTGTATACTCTGTCACCGCGCCACTGAAGCTACACTGACTTCATCGTACACTGATTCGAGCCGGATGGACCTGAGGCAATTACTCCGGCGGAGGAAGATTGACACACCTGCATGAACTACCTTGAACTTTTTTAAAGTTCCCCCCCGATGGAAGCGTTACACTGATCCTTATGTTAATATTGTGAGTGCTAATTGCGCCGTAGCGCAAAAAAAGTCCTTGATGGAGTGATGAGGTGTTTCCACCTGAGGCAGATCCTCCTATTAGAGTTGCCGGATACAGTCCGTGCTCCGACACCTGCACCTCAGCCTGGGAACACTGACTGCGAGATAATGCATCCAACACCTGCACGATATTTCATAAACCTGAGTGCAAAGCTGTGATTTATCACTTTCACTTATTACTCCAGACACTTGGAATGATCGATTGGTTTATCCTCCAAGTTGAAGCTATGTATGTACATCAGCTACAGAAAAAAAGAAAAAAAGGGGGGGGGGAGACAATTACCTGCCTTGGTACTTAGGCGGGAGAATATTTCTTGAGAGTCAACCTTCACGTGACACTCTCTTGCCCTTTGTGTCTCCATCATGCACTGTGACTCAGACGTCACTCGACGACAAATGGGAGCCCCCGTCTATGCAAATGCTGCCTATATTTCCTCCTGCAAGTTCAGATGGATTTACATACAGTTTAGGAAACAGAGACAGCGAGTCCTGTGATAAAAAGAGAAATTAAACATCATGGAGGGGTTAGCGACAACCAAAAGCCACATCTGTGATTTGTTTCTAATGGCGCTTTTCCATGATCGAGTTCTAGCATGACACGGCTCTACTTGACACGACTTAGTTTGGTAGCAGTCATGTAGATTTTCACTACTTCACAGTATCTCCTCAACATGGACGGTATCATGAGTTTGTGACACTATTTTATACGCGACACAAACTTTGTGACGGTCAAATCAGTTGTTTTCACTGTAACTGAATCATTTAAATCAGTCGATTAAAAAAGATTTGAATTGTCTGAATCTGAATTGTGATTCAGTTCATGATTGATCGCCGGCTTTCCAGTGCATGCATGTTTTCGGCTTGCAACTTTGCCAATTCAGGTACCAAATGAACCAGGTACTATCAGGTACTATGGCTAATAGAAAAGCAAAAAGAGTCGAGTAGAGTTGCACAAAAGAGAGAAAAAAGCTTGTTTCTGTAACTATCGCAAGACTCCAACTAACCCTGACAATCATTTAATTCGTACCACATGTTTGGCTAGCACGCAGGACTGTCGTTAACCAACACTGCACGCACAACAATCTGTAGGTTTACAAACGCTGAGGTGAAGCCGATGTTAGGACACAAGAACTAGTGCAGCAAAATAATTCTACAACAGACAACAAGTTGCAGTGTTTTGGGGGTGGAGCTTTGACCAGAGGACCGACAGGAACTAATCAAGTCATACCAAAACCTTGAAGCTGGCTAATTTTGAACATCTTTCTGTCCATTACTGCCGTTAGCATTCCCCTCCCTTCTGCCTACATCACCATGTGAACTCATGTGGCGAGGGGGGAGGTGCACAAGACATCCTTATGTCATGTGGCGAGTGAAGGACTGAATTCAGAATTGTTGCAACATAGATTTTGATGTAAACAAACACTTGTCTCCCTACCAAAACCAGCCAGTAGATGAAACACATCAGCAATTAACAATCAGGAAAAAATCTGTTCTTTTATTCCCCCCGACATCGACCCGAGAAACATCGACTTGGCTTCCCGACACGTGATTCTAAAAGACGTGGCATCCACAAATCATTCTCAGTCCGCCTCAATCACTTGTCACAGGCTCGGTGTGGGCTTCTAACCTGCCCCTCCCTCCTTTCTCTACCCTCATCACAACTCATCATTACACCACAAGCTGTCAAATTAAAACTTTTAAACTGTGCGAAATGCCTCCTAGGAACTTTCCCTTTTTCCCAGCAACATATTGCGGAGATAATTGAGGATATTAGCAGCCAGACTGTTACCAAGAGATGAAAGGCAAAGGAGGGAGCGGTGACAGCTCCTCGCTCGTGGCGGTAACGAGGGACTGTCAAAAGTCTCTCCGTGTTTATCTCGGATCATCTAGGGGGATTTAAAACCCTTACCTTCACAATTCCATTCTTTACGGCATGTCCTTTATCCACAGTGATTTACGGAGGCTCAAGCCCTACGCCGCGTGATGAATGAGCACTCTTCACAAGGTGTCAGGGCCAGGCAGCGGTGGGCGGCGGCAGTGACTCCCCCACCAACGCCACCACTCCCCCCCCCCCCCCCCCCCCCCACTTAATTTTTCTTCAGCTTTCTTCTTCTCATCCTCGTCTTCCCCTCGTTTCATTTCCAAAGTGACCTGATTAGATGTTGACACATTAGAGGTCCTGTGTGTAACATCACCGGCACCTCATACTTAGCAGAAAATGAATATACAATATATATTTTAAAATGGAACTTACTGGTGCAAGTAATATCTTCCATTTCTGAAACAACGACATGGTGTTGGGACTTCAGTGTTTCAGTGTCATTTAAATGTTGACAGGTATTGGTTATCTTGACATTGTGTCACCATTTTGGCACCCAATTTGAAATATTCCAACTCGTAGTTTTGACTCGACAAAGTGTCTTTCGCATCCACCCCACCATGAATGTAGTCTGGTCGCATGAAAGGTTTGCTGTGAACATACATATCCACACAGCTAATGGAGTGGATATGGTGATACATTTAAAGGGACAGTTGCAATGTCGGAATATTTTGCTGGTGGTCCAAGAGGTCAAAATAACGGTACAGATTTTAATAGCACAAACACGCTAGATTTTAGAGTAGACGCTTAATCTACATCATTTGCTTTAGAGCTGAAAATATGAAAATTGAGATATGCAACATCATTGAAGCCTATCAAAAACAAGGCAGATGGACCATGTGGCCTAATGGACAAGGCGTCTGACTTCGGATCACAATATTGAGGGTTCCTTCATGGTTGTGTGTTTCCAGCCAGTTGCAGAAGCTTAGAAGTAACTTTGTTTTAGTAATTGTATAGGATCCTAATCGAAAAACGTTTTAACTCTGACACCCCATAGAGTACAGGGTCAATGTAAAGACAGGAGTGGACACAAATCTCATGAAGACGCTTAACATCATTTGCTTAAGTTGTAACATTTGAACTGTGATATACAGTGTCACTGATGCCTATTACAAGCCAGACAGGAACCACGTGGCCTAATGGATAAGGCGTCTGACTTCGGATCAGAAGATTGAGGGTTCGAGTCCCTTCGTGGTTGTGCTAGTTACTCTGACTGGGTAACCATATATTGCACCATGAATTTAACCTCCATTCGAGAAACAAAATTAAAAAGGCCTCAAATTGACTACGGAGTCATTGTTCAGGAGTTGAGCTGAAGACATTTCTCCTCTTCACTTCTGAATACCTGGTATCTTCCTACTAGTTAGTCAGAACTGCAGAAGCCTCTTGGATGAGAGGTGAAACGAATGTCTTCAACTCAACTCAAGCAAGTCCAGTCACCCATAGACCAACTACTGAAGAAGATGATGACTGAGAACTTTCACGCCCAGTATCATTGGTAGAATGTTGACAATGATTGGTTATCTAGACATTATGTCAAACCATTTTAGTGCCATGTTAAAATATTATTATTTTTTTTTTTTTTTTTTTTTCGTTTTTAGCTGAAGTTATAGGATCCTAAAAGCTAGGAGTAGACACAAATCTCAGGAAGATGCTGAGCTGAAATATCTGAACTCGAGCAAGGAAAACTGCATATCACAATAAGATCACGTGGCCTAATGGATAAGGTGTCTGACTTTGGATCAGGAGATTGAGGATTCAACCCTTCGTGGTTGTGTACGACAGTCTTTATCTACAATTCCCTTGAATTTGCAGAATGAGAATATACAATTGAACAATAACAGTTAGTGGTATCAAGATCAGGCAAAAAAGGGAGGACCTAGTAAGAAGGATAACCCAATAATGATATTTAGTATTGCTATAGAGCATGTATGGGCAAAATGCCTTGAGTCTGATAAGCTCCGTAAAGCCTAAAAATTATGTAAATACTTAACTGTCTTCCATACAGTTGGATCATTATATTTTGGTAAAGGCTGGTTGTATCTACTAGGGAAATGTATCAACACCCAAGTTGTTTAACATAGTTAAACACTGTTAATGGATTGATATCAGTATAAATTCAAGGTTTTCATATTGGTGTCAGAGACATGAAAAAAGTGGTACTGAGCCATTCCTACTGGTAACTTCTGAAAACATGTGCATGACTTAATTCAACTGTTGGTCACACTTGCATCCATTTGGAAAATTGTAACCCCAACCCCTTACCCCCATATGACATTTATGTCACAAATACAAACATGACTTAAGAAAACATTTAAAGCAACAAAAAACTGGTTTATTTTTATTTCGCCAGAGCTGAACTCTAGTTGCATCTTCATTTCACATATTTACATTTGTTTCGGGGCAGCTGTCAGGCTGATTGTAAAATCTGTGTCACAGATTTAGAGAACGTGGAGTGCTGCGGGGGAATCCTATTGAACCCTTTTTCCTATTGGTGGGGGTGGAAGAAAATGAAATACCTCGCCGACACAAAGTGAAGTGTCATTTTATTGACATTGTTATGCTGACAACATGTTAAGATTTGTTTTAAGAGTTTGGAAATCCAGCCCGGGATCCTCTGGGAGTGCGTACGTGGCTTGGCATAAACACTGCACGATTAGCATTCAAGGGCGAGAGCGGAATTCTCGCTGACAAGTCATGGCTCAATCATTTTAAAAGCAGCAGGCCCTTTGTGTTTGTGCTGCTGTGAGTTTGGCAGGTTAGTCCATTAAGCAGAGTTCAGCTATGTATGAACAGAGAGTAATAGAACACAAACATAATAAAACAAGCCTTAGCGGACAAAGGAGAGGAATCACATCAAGGTTACTTTAGTTCCACACTTTCAAATCAGTTCTGCTTTCTCTCCGAATCTCATAAAAGTTTTTTTTTTAGTTTCACTCACATCATTTAATTTCTAGCTTTCACATGTGTTACGGGTTAAGGGGGGAACAGGATAATGACTAATGAGGACATGTTGAGTGCAGCAGGCACCAGCAACTTATTTAAAGTCACATTTTTTCTCATCTTGTGAACGTCCTTAATTCAACAAGCTGCTTCAACAACTTCAGCTTTGGACTTGTTAATGATGTTTTCTGTACCAAGCTCTCTTTTTCCTCTGATGGAACATACTTTACATTTATTTTCTTAGGTTGTACTGTAGGTTTTTCTTTGGAACACAAAATGGCTTTGAACATTTGTTTCTACTAGTAGTGACATACCTGTATTTGACCAATCAATGTTTGAGACCCATTTGTTAAGAACAGAGAATGCCAACACTCACAAGGTTGCATCATACTTAATTTATTTTTATACATACTATACACATTCCATTCCAATGTATTTTCCTGGAACAGTCAACACATCCAAAGCATGGATTTCATGCGGCCAATCACATGGGGGCCTCACGTACCATGACGGACTTGAGCAAATGGCGACAATAAAGTCACGCAGACCTCTGCTGATTCTTGAGAAATGCCCCCCCCCCCCCAACACGCAGCAGGCCATGCCAGTACAGGGCCATAAATACTACATCGACAATCGGGATCTGTCAGTAGTCTGCTATTAGTAGCTTTTCCAGACTTTCACAATCCAGTTTTAAGCAATAAAATGATGAAAAGAGGGTGCTTCATAGTGTTCTCGGCCTTTATACAGTAATTGAGAGGTTTAACTCCAAATTTGGGGAACACTGTATACTATAAAGCGTAATTTAATTTCATTTAATTTTATTTGGAAAAATGGACAAGAATATGGCGGGGGAAGGAGCAGCAAACCCATTGCTGTCTGACTATGAGCTATTTCCCGAACTGAAATCCCACTTGTGTAATTGCCATTTACAGAGATGATGAAGTCGAGAAGAATCAGGAGACTGAAGATGTGACCTCCTTCCACAAAAAGACCAACAAAGATAGAACATATGTGCCTCACTAAGTGCATTAAATTTAAAAATAATGCCAGAACTATCTTTCTTCTAAGATGTTTAAGAGGATCAGGCAACCTGCGTTTATATATTCTATGGGTGTCTGAAACAAAAAACTTTTTAGTCTCCAAGTCTTCCCTTCTCCAAGATAAAAAAAAAACCTTTCTATTTTTATCTTGGATTTAAATCTGTTATGATTTGACCTGATTATCATTACTGTTTGATTTAACTCGCTGTAACATGACATGACATAACGTGAAATAACGTGACACGACATGCACTACTATGTAGCATCACAAGACCGCGTGTCGCGTCGTGTCAGAAAATAAGGTGAGCCCCGCTTGTTTCAGTGTCATTCCACATTGACATCGCTGTCTTCCCTGCCTACTGTCCATCATTCTCTTTCGTCCAGAGAGAGAGAGAGAGAGAGAGAGAGACGTACGAGTCTCTCTGCCAATCCATCTCCCCTGCTTTACTGTTTGTCTTGCCGAGTGTCAATGTCACATGTTAGGGCATTAGCTGTGAAGACATCAGTGGATGAGGTCAGGGCTGACACCGCGCCTCTATTAAATCAGTGCCCCCCCCCCCCCCAAAGTGTGAGAACAAGCCTCACTGTCACGATTGGGGCCGAGAAGCGCGAAGGGCAACGGGTGTTTTTGTCTTGGTTTGAAGATAGCGTCAGATGGGTGTGGCGGCAAAGCTCCTCTTAGACCCCCCCACGCCCCCACTCCACTCCACTCCACACCTGGCTTTGCTGCAAATCAGACAGCAACCATATGCCACACTGCTCCCATCACAGAGATTAAAATCAACACCCCAACCTCACTTTGATCCCTTCTGTTTTGGTTTGTTGTTGTTGGGTTTTTTTTCCTTGAGGAGTGCAGATGGTTAAAATGACAATAGCTTGGTATCCGGCAGATAAATTAGCTCTTTCCAAAACAGTAAACACACTCAGTGGGACATTAGGGCTTAAACAGGGATAACGATGCAAGGAATTAGTGTTATATTAAAATATATGCAAAGAGTCCATTTAGCAAAATGAACTAAATGAGCAACAGGAATCAGGAAGCCATCTGCCCTTGAGTGGTTAGCTTTGGTGCTAAGTCCCTGTCTAAATAAATGCTTAAACGCATGCCGCACTTTCTCCCTTTCTTTTTCCTCCGTACAATAATCACGCCTTTAGTGCGGCAAAGTGTTGCAGTGCATTAGATAAAAGCGCTAAAAACCGTGTTTGTGCTGCATCCCAAATGGAGGCTGCTAAGTGAAGTAGCATGCTGTTATAGGAGTCGAGGGATGATGCTAGTATGAGTGGCTCTCTGAGTGGGAACACTTCACACTGCAGGGGTTTGCACTGATGCCACAGCATAAATTTGTCATATATCTCTCTCACTGTTTTTGTTTCCCTTTTGAAAATGTAAGCCGAGATGATTTATCACTTTTGCTCATTTATCCCACATTTCAGAGCCTTGGCACATTATTATTATTCATAATGTTATTTTACATTTTGGGCTCTTGCTGTAACGATGTTTTGTGCATTTCTCATCCAAACAACGTCAGAGTCGGCACTGTACACACTGGTGCCTAAGTAAGTCACCCGCCAGGTTTGAGGCCCGTGAAGCAAACCATCGGACAGATATGTCATTAATAGAACGACAGATGTTCCTTGGATTTTTATTATTTATTATTATTATTGTTCAGTCAAACTGTGAACCAAAGACTTTTAGATGACTGATGGCATCGGGGAGGAAAAGAACCTGAGAATATGTCGATGCGCTCTTGATAATGAAAAGAAAAACTGATTCAAAATAGAATATAAAAGCCAAATCAGACAATTGGAAGACGGTTGGAGGAGAAACTACTGTTCCCGTAATCCAGTAGGTCACACCCTCAGCTGGAGAGAATGCTGAGAAACACTATCAGCTTTACACTCTAATTCACCTTCCACAGACTTTTTCTCACCCAGAAGCTTAAAATGGATTAAGCTGAGATGAAAAATAACAGAAAGGTGCATTTCACCATATTGCCATCAATCTGATTCATGTCAAATGATAGGGCTAATCACCTTGAGAGCTTGTTTTCTGGCTACACTGAGAGATAAACACCAGATCCGCAGGATGAAAAGGCTTGTGGTGAAACCAGGTTTGCACGGTGCAGATTGAATGTGAAGACCTTCTTGTGGTCTAACATTGAAACTGCAGTGAATGTGTTGTGCAGGCAGAGGTCCTTAATGCACCGAGCGGCTAGGTCTTAAACCTACGGGTGAGCCCCCCTGCGACCACTCTCTGACACTTCAGAAAACATTCTTATAAAAGTGTGCGGGTTGAGGAAAATAAATTTGTTGTGATGTTTACGAGTCTGTACGATTGAGGCCAACGGAGCATTGCATAATGTCGTCCTACAAACGCGAGGACAGGGAGAGGGGGGACCTTGGCCTCTTAGTCTTTCACACAAATGCGTACATGCGCCCGAGCCTGATAATGAGAATCCACCGCGCCAGATCTTTCAATTCAAGGACTTGCTTAGATTGACTGTAATGCCTAAGTAATCAGCCTGTTCTGACACACCTTGTCCTCGGCCAGGATTTATACCACCCAATTACTGATCTCTATTACCCAGCATGCCAAAGGGGATGGAAATCAGACGAGTGGACAGACGGCCAGCACTCTGTCTGCCAGTCTGGGTGACGAGGTGAGGAGACGATGGCCTCCACTCCCCTCGGCTTTCGGCCCATCTTTCATATCGCATCACATGGCCAGAAACTGGCAGAGAGATTTTAATGTTCTCCACTCAGGTGGGGAAACACTTCAGCATGTCTTAGGTTTGGGTGATTTATTCTGTTTCAGTGCCTCATAGCCTCATTTGTACACATTTCTTGTTTTACTTGGATATTATGCACCACTCATGGTGCAAAGTGTAAGAATTGGCCATTTGGGGGCAGTATATTGCCAGAAAGTAGGGACTGTCCATCCCTGACACAAGAAATAAGGGAATGCAATCTGTGGTGCTACAGGTTGCCGACCTTCGGTGAGACTGAACAGTTTAAACGTTTGCGAAATGTGCCCATTTCAACACCCACTCATATTGTAATGAAGTTCACGAGCTTGGATGTTCCCAAAAATGGCAGAGCCCATGGAAGTTTGATCACGTGCACGGACGGCAAGTTAATATATTGTAATTTTAATCGCATCGAGTCCCGGAATTGCTTAATTTGACGAGTTTCAGGAGATCAACAGAGTCAGTTCACATTTGTGAGACAGCAATGAAGAATGACAAGAGCAGAACGAGTCTTCAGGCATCCATGTTGCTGTTGCCTAGCAACAGGGTTCTCATGGCTTTACCGCTTCAAAGTCATTTTGGGAAAAACTACCCATATCGCAAACACAAATTAATACCACCTCTTGTGGTACAAAGTGGTATTATGGGAAAGCTTATAATCCTAACTTCAAACTATACTGTGACACAAACACAGACTGTATATAACTAATGTACTGTCTGGGTTGAGAAAGTAAATCCAATGTGGATGTGCCAGAAACTTGTATTGTTGTGAATGGCCAACAGGGGGTGACTGAACTGGCTTGTTTACAACTCATTAAGAAGGCTTGTGGCTCAGTTTAGTTTTTGACACAAATAAACATTTTCCTGAGGAGTTTATGTCTCAGTTACTAGTTTCAGATCTTAAATACAGCATGGTGTCCATTTGGTCAACTAGGATCACCATTTTTGAGTCAAACAGACCATAAAGAATGGGGAGTATTGGGGAGTGGACACAGCTAGTGTTGTTTAAATCGGTGCATGAACACGGTTGCAAACGGTGATTGAGCTGCCATCTTCCAAATATGGTCTCTTCTGGTATCAAAAACAAACATCCGTGGGTGACTTCTTACCAGTAAGTCAAACTGTTATTTATCAAATATTGCTGCTTCAACAGCACAGCTTGTACTGAAATGGCAGCCGGTACCTGAAACAAAAACAAAATCCTGCTTAATTTCCCACAAACAAATCAAGCAAGCTAAAACATATCTTTACACCTATTTAGCTTCTGCAGTCTGTTACATAAAATTAATTTAACCAACAAACACTTTTACAAGCCAAAGTTAAATATGCACAGTGAAGGACTTTCCTGTCTGTCATCTCAAACGGAACAAGGATGTAAAAGCACGAAGCCAACAAACTTTAAATTACCAAAGCTCTATCTCCAAACATCACCATAAACTAATCATTTGGTAAATGAAGCATGAAGGTTTTTAAAAAGAATCCAAACAGACCTCTGAAATGATTTTCCTTTTTTAAACATTCTTTCATCAATCCTTGAATCAACAAGAAGTATTTTTTTCCGCTTTTGAAGTTATTAATAAGAAATGGGAGAACTATTTGGAAGGAAATGCAGCAAGTGCAGATAATTTGGAGGAATTGGTGGTTTCAGTTAAAAACAAAAATAATATGTTCCAGTTACGCAATGATGCCATTCATGTAATGGTGACAACTTCCAAAAGAAAAGCCCAACAGAGTATTTGGATAGTTAGCTTTAGTCGGGGGTTTTTATGAAACAAAAAAGTTTCATAATTTGGCAAATGCACCACCACACTGATAAGTAAATATCCGCAGTACTTAAATACACTCTCTTTTACAGTCAAGGTCATCGCCTCCTGTTTTTGTACAAAACTTGAGATGAAGGAACTTGAGCTCAGCAAACAAAAGCATCAGTGGTGAGTCTGAGGGGATGTCCATACAAGATATTATATAAGTTAGAGGTGAACTCTTTGACATCTCATATTGTGAAGAAGGAATCTAGTACAGACTGTCTCGAAGGCACCGTTGTCATCATCCTTGGACCTTTTTTTGTCCTTTCTTTGTTTTCAGTGAAGAAGTCATCAGTAAATTCTACCATTTCTTCTACATAAAAAACATTTCTTTATGTACAGTATGTACATTAAAAGTATAAAGTTATAAGCAGTGATTCACAAAGAATGGGTCAAGACACGTAGGACACCTGAGATTTTTTGCGTCTCTAATTCATCTATCCATCGTCAATCCGAGATATAATCTCCCCACCTAGTCCTCAGTCTGCCGCTAGGTCTCCCAGTTGGATGTGCCAGGAACACCTCCCAAGGGATGCATCCCAATGGCATCCTTACCAGGTACCTGAACCAACTCCACACAAAAAGGAGCAGCAGCTCTACTCCAAGTCCCTCCTGGATGCTGAGCCTTATCTCGAAGGAAGACCCCAGCCACTATCGTCATTTGTGTGAAAAATCCCCAAAACTGAAGACTTATTTTTAACCTCAGTGTGTGTGAGAAGGAGCGGGAAACACCTAAGAAAGGCAGAAGTCACCGCCACAGCCAGCCGTCACCCTCCTGTGCACCAAATAAACCGCATTAGAGACAGTAAAGCAGAATGCCAAGTCAAGCCTGAACGCACAGATTCAAACACCATTTTGCATTACACACCCCAACACACAGTATCACACTTCGCACACAGCTTAAGAATCTGAATTCTGCTGTTTACACTTAAATGTACACATTGGGGTAATGGCACTGAAACTACATCTGTATTCAAGATACCAATTCAAAAAGGAAATGAGGAGCGAATGTTTCATCTCATTACAAAGTAATCAAAACTGTTCACAGTAGGGGCTTTTTTGCATTAGCTTGAACAACTGGGGATTTGTATTGAGACGTTATATTTTTAAATCAATATTACCTTGGCTAGGGTCTGTACTTTGAAATCCTATTTACATAAAACAAATAAAAGCAGATGCCTTTAGTCCTGGCAAATCTGTAACAAACTACTGAAATTACCCAGTAGTGCCAATACCATCTGATCTGTACCACTAGGGGTGCAACGAATTAAAAAACTCACGGATCAGATCGTTCCTCGCATCAGAGTGACGGATCGGATCATTTTTCGGATCAGCAAAAAAAGTCTGGCACAATCTTTTCGCTGAAGTGGGTGCGCGGCGGCGCACCGTCGTAACGTGGCTCCAGCACTTTCAGCATATGATTAAAGCCCTCGTTTTGCACAACCGAATATGGCCTCATGTCTGCACCTATAAACACACCAACAGCGTTTGTGAGGGCTTCAGCCCAGTCTGATTGTGCAACAAGGGGCTGCTTAAATGCCGCGGTGATAAGCGATTGTTGAGCCGCCTTCGTTTTCACTCCTGTCAGTGAAACACCGGGGTAATGTCGCTTCAAATGCGTGGCCATGCTTGATGTGTTTTCACTGTCATATGGCTTTCTTGTGCCACAGTGCCGACACACCGTTACGGTTTTATCCACTAACTATCATCATTATATTTGACAGGGAAGCCAAAATGCTCCCATACAGGGGATTTAAATGACGCAGGGCGTTCAAGCTCCTCCGTTCCTCCGCGGAGGGACCACGCTGTGTGTGGACTGAACATGCGCACAACATTTTGTGTGCCGAACCGAAGATATTGATCCGAACGGATCACGGATCAATGATGATGATCCGTTGCACCACTATGTACCACCCTAACCCACCTGTAACCCTAACACTCATTTACCATTTACAACCCTAACCCCAAGGTTAGTGCCCAATGATTACCGGGTATCCTGTCCGTGTTCTTGCAATGTATGACTGAATTCTTGAAGCAGAAATAGTATCAAGACGTTTGCTAGCAAGATAAGGAAAATTGGCACACATTATGATTAAAAATATGCCGATACTTAACATGAGACCACTTGACATACATAAACAGGAAGTCGTATCCTTAGCTACATCCATACTCAAAAATAAGGTCCGTCTTTCACCCAGATTTCACCGGACTCAGGCTTTAACGGTTTGAACACAAAAGCGCAAAAAGAAAGGCCCAAACACAAACTCAGCCGATTTAAAGACTCGGGTACATCTCTCAGCCTCGAACAGTCTCTGACCTCACACTCCATTTCACGACTGCAGACCCCCTCAATAATTCGCTGATTCAATTACGTGACGCAAACAATTCCGACCAGTAAAACCAATTAGAATCTACTATGACATCAAAGGAGCCATCACGTATGTAGAACCGCAGACAAACGGCTCGTTCATCCTGCACAGCAAACCAGCAAATTGAATCTAAACTCAATCACAGACCAACAGATGATGCTGTATAAACCTAAACCAACAATCAGACTCAACTGTCATGTTCTTCCACTTCATTATTTAGCCTGACAGTTTTCCATGAAGGGGGGGGGTTGTTATTGTGCCCTACACCAATCAGTGATGCGTGACGCATCTGTCGTGTCAACGTCATTTTCGGTAAACACGTGTACTGGAATAGCCGGTTTCAAGAAGCAGTTAACAGTTTTTAATATAAATATGCAAATTGTAATGTGATAAGTCAACTTCTCAGCTGTGTCAATTCTGCCATTACTGTAGCAACCATTTATTCTCGCTCTGGACCATTTTGAAAGGGACAGTTCAGGGTGGTTTTTTTTGAAGTGTAAGAGGTGCTAATACAAAGTGACTGTCATACATGCAGGTGATTGTGTTGTGTCAGTGAGAACACGGCTGCCAGCAGGGAATTTTAGCTGCTTAACAAAAGGCTCAGCAAATACAATCTATGCCGAGGTCTACAAATATTTAAATAATTTGTTTGCCACTTTGACTCGCTGTTAGATAAATCTTTTCCGAGTGTTTGTTTCGCTTTGTACATCGCTCACTCTCCCACACCAAACTCCATAGAGAAAATCAGTGATTTTACATGACAGCAAACAGGAGCTGGTGAGCCACTGCTGCCTCCACCAGTAAGGTCAAATGTGCTATTTTGTGACTTCTGTGTTTGAAATACTTTGTTTGGAATTATCACAGTGACACAAAATGACCACATAAGGCAGCAGGAGACCAATAGTTTGTGTACCTGCAAGCTTTCAATGGAGTTTGGTGCAGGGAGAACTGTAGACTTAAGCTGGCATGGGTTTCATTTAGGTGAACCTGTTTAGTGGCTAAAACCTTAGTTTCCCTTGTGGCAGCCATGTCATAAGAGTGAGTGAGCCTCCATGTCGATGCAGAAGCACTGTGTCAGTGCCTCATACAACCACACTTCAAAAAAACCTTAACTAACCCTTTAATCCCACCGATTTATCTATAATACAAATTCATTTTGCACAAAGTGTGGTTACAAACGTATGAAGCTCTGCAGTATGTGAGGAGCCATATCTGTGATATTCGACTCACCTTGACCGTATCAGGGGCAGAGACGGACTTCTCAGTTGAGAACAGGAAGCAGAAACTCTTAATGATGTGAGCGGTTACATACCACCAGGGGTGAGAGTTGCTGATTTGATCATCCATTATCAGCCATGCCACGGAGAGAAAAGGTTAATGTCATTAATTGCAGCCCGTTAGATGTTCTTACAGTAACAGAGCGCAAACACACACCTGCTCCTTTAACAAGGCTTTGTGATGAGGCTGAAGCGGCTGTGTTTATGCAGTGGAAGAAATATTATGAATAATTGGCAAATTGACTCGCACACTGAATTCCTGCAGCTTTTAATCGAGCCTCGGAAATATCTGATATTAGCGATGCATGAATCATTGTTAATTCCCCTGAATTTATTGCTGCTCCACGTGCAACTAAAAATAGAGTCCTGATAAATCAATGGGGACATTCGAGAGCGAAGACGGGGGATGGTGCCGCTTCTCTTTCCTGCCCTTGCCTCTCATCAATGATTATTCTCCATAATTTACACATGGATTTCTGTGTTACAACTAGTGAGGGAGATGCACCAAACCTGAAAGGGACCATGTCAGCTCCGTCCTTCCAAAATAATACATACTGAATTGGTCAAGGCACTTTTAAAAGCACAAAACAGCTGAGTATTTCTGTGATGACAGTGACCTACTTCGGGTTTACAGTGTTGTTTTTTTTAGCGACTTTTATGGCAAAGTCAAAGATGAACACCAAGGCACTCTCTTTTAAACTACCTAAATGTCTTTAATGTAGTTGCATGATCATGTTAAACTAGGGATGCACAACATTATCAGCCTGATATTGGTCTCGGTCGATACTGGCTTTAAATTGGATTGGATATTTGCACACATGCCAAGATCCCTAAATATGACAAATGACTAAAATAGTAGGCTGAATAGGCTAATAACTCCTTCACTTCTGTGCTGAAGTCCTCTACAACTTGTGTTTTATGTTTGTTTTGTACAATGAAGAAAACTTAATATCTACATCTGCCGAGACATGAGTATGAAAAATATCTTGCTCATTTTACTGCAAAGGAGACAACATTACCTCATTATTTGGGCACAGGGAAAACGTATACATCAGTTTCAGTTATCGGCCCGTGACGTATACAAACTGTTTCGGCCTCAAGAGTTCATCAGGATTCTCAGAAACAAGAGGCTTTCTTATGCTCTGTTGTTATGCTTTCTTATCGTTTCCATCATGGTATGGTTCGGTTTGGTACAGGCTTGTGTTTACTTTTACTGTATGCTTGGTAGATGGGGTGTGGGTTGAGCCCGATGGCCACGTATCGCGCCGTGATACCGGTGTGACGTCAACAAACGACGACATCGAACGCATCACAACAGTTAACACCGGAGGACATCTAGCCACTTTTTTTTCCCCTCCTTAGTTTGTGGCTGGTTGTCTGAACAAAACATAAATCTTTATACATCTTCAGGCAAGCCATACCATTTTATTCAAGTAAGGGAAGAGTGACAAAGAATGGACGGTTGGGGCTGGTTATTTTGATACCATTCCTAATGGAATCGTAAAACAAATACTTACTGTACCATACCAAAATTACCAACTTTATAGTGGCTTTCCCTCAACTGGTTGGAACGGAATAAAACTTCATATTTTCATATATTGCTGTTGTCAGATCTCTTTCCACTTTTCTCTGAGGTACGTCGTTAAGGTGTTGCCTGGAAAGTCAAGTAAGGGTTGATTTTAAAGCACAACTATCAGATCTGATGGAGAAAGTATTTGTGTGTATGCAGTTCTTTGAGCAGTAGAATTAACTCCCTGAAACTTTTCGTGGGACACTTCTTTGTGTTTTCAGTCAAACTCCAAACTGTTTTCAGTCATCTCGCTTTATGAGGTTCCCCCCACCGTCTCTCTTGGCATAAAGCAAAACACTTCCTAGAGATCTACACACTGCTATAACAGATAAAACTGTGGTGCTGATAGACTTAAATAGCATTGCGTGAAGTCATTTGACAATGGTTTTATATTTGTTTATATTTGAAAGCTATATACTGCAGCTTTACTTGACCGACTACATTTGTAACTTCAGCTCAGAAATCACCTTCCTGTAAACACCTGCCCTCTCTCCCCTGAAAGCCTTCACATGCGATCACCGTGGCGCTCGCACACACACACACAGCCTCGCTCGCTCGTGCAGCCTGAAGACAGGTTTCGTCTGCACACAATCACAACGGACGGCCGCATCCCATTCCAATTGCATTTCTGCTCACGGGTGAAGGAGAGGGTGGGGTCGGGGGGTGGGCGGTGGTTTGATCCCATGGTGCATATTACTGTGGCTGAGACAAATTTAGCTGAAATGGAAGAGGAGATGGAAAAAGCTCACCTCTTACACGAATCTGTGGCAGGTTCCTCCCGTTTTTGTTTTTTATTTTCTTTCTCGATGACAGATACGCCCCTGCCCGTCTCTGACAGAAGACAGTAAATTAATTAAGATAATAAATTGCATGTGTCACATTTGTCATCTTTTCAATCTTTAGGTAATGAGGCGGAAACACGTGCGACAGTGTGTTTGTGAGTGAAAGTTATCTTTGCCTAAAGACGGTCTGCCTCCAAATAATAACAACAATAACAACACACACAAACGTGAGTAATCTACATTTAAAAAACAATTGACTGATACTTGGCGCTGACTGACATTTAATATATGTCATGTATGCATTCATGCTTCTCGGTCCTGTGTGGATTCTCACAGGCAGAAAGACGTGAATACAAATGAGGCTCAGGAGGAGAAGGAGGAAGAGGAGAGAGGAGAGAGTGAGCGGCACCTCGGTAGCAAAGCGTCCTGATTAGAATTTTGTCATGCAACAATTTATAAATTAAAATGAATTAGATCTTCAGTGCCCTGACCTCCATTAAAAACACTTCATTGTTGATGAGCCGTGATGGCGACCGCTATTGATTTGGCGGAGCGTCTGCGAGGCCAATCTTCTGTCTCTTCCCGAGGAGGTCATCCAAAACAATTTGGGCATATTGAGAGATTGATCAGTGCCATGGAGCTGCCACTCAGGCCCCACTCAAGGCATGAAAAGTCTGAGGTGTGACTCAGCCACTCCCTGCTGCTCTGTGGTGCTGCTGCTGCTGCTGGTGGTGGTGGTGGCAGTGATGGTGGTGGTGGTGGGGGTGTCTCAAATCTAAATGCTAATGGTTTCCTTAAGAGGCTGGATGCCCTTTAACCACTACAGTCAGACATGAAGGATGGCTCTTGGGTGTTTCGACAGCCTCGTCTTGTTTAGACCCCTCTCCTTCCCCCGGCCTCCACCAACAAAGACCAACATTTTTTCCTGAATTCTAACTCAAATATGAGCAGAATCGCTTGAACCTGTGGACCTGCATCGCCGATATAAACACAGGAGGATCCATTTGATGAGTAAACAACCGGGCTTAGTGGCGAAAACACTGCTGGTTCACTCTACCTCAGCTACAGTGGAGGCAAACTCGTTGAAATTCACTTTCACTAGTTTGTGGGGGTTTTTTTTGTTTTTTTTTTAATCAAAATTCTTCTCTCAAATTGCAAAAATAAAGTCCTTGATTCTAAAATGTTAATAATGACGTTCAGTGTCTCAAATGAAAATGTACCAAAAATGTTAATTAATCAAACTTGTTTTGTTTATGAGTGACCTATGTACAAAGTACAAAGTTTGTCCACAAGAAAAAAATTAAGGATTTACAACAATTTTAAAACCACTGACCTCTCACTGACCCTCAAGGAATAATTTAAAGAACTCAGATGCTACCTCAAATATCATTGGGAATCAAACAAAAGTTACCCGTTTAGCCTTGGTCTATACCTGTGATTCCAAAACATTAAGTTAAGATTTATGTCTATGTTTGAAATAATAATCTTAAGAGTAATTATTTACCAAACATCTCATGGAACTGATTTTGTTACCAGTTCAAGATGCACAAATTCGCTCGTCACGATTTATATTGTGATTTGGGTCATGATAGTTTGCCGTCTCAAGTACAAGAAGTTTGGTAAACAGGGTGGGTCGTGGCCCACTGGTGTATTGGAGGTGAGCCTATTTATCAAATTCATTGAAAAATATATTCTTCATCGAAATCAAAATAAATCTATATTAAAATTACTATCCTAAACTAGTGGTTAGAATTCCTGGTTTTCACCCAGGCGGCCTGAGTTCAACTCCCAGTAATAGAATTTGTTTTTTTTCCTATCTCATGGATTTCATTCCAACACTACAGCTTATTCCCCTCACTTTGGATAAAAGTGTGTGCTAAATACTTAAATGTTAAATATAAAATATGCCTCATAAAATGTGTCACACCCTGTTATTGAAATTTTAAAGATTTGATTAGAGTTTCACAATCTGTCTGTTTACTTTTACTTTGGGTGTTGTGCTACCTTCTTGTTAATGTACGTTTTTCGTGTGTCTTTACAATTACATATTTACAACAAAACACAATTAAAATCTGTCACATGACCAAATTAGCTACATCCAAAGACTATTCAAATTTGAGGCAGAGTGGGCAGGCAGACTTTTTATCATGAACAATGAACATGAAGGTTTTACCGATGTCACCGATATCCCTAACCATCACAACGTCATTTCAGAGATGGACAAAATGATAGTAAAGCAAATCTCCACCCAGAACTCTAGGACACTTCCTACATTCCACTGAAGAAAGAGCACAAGAGAGAAGAAGTAGCCACTCATGTGACAGCAACATGTTCACAGGATAAACCCAAATCAGTCCTAGTGGTCAGAGGACTAAACAGAAAGGTTGTGGAAGCATGGGCACCCACAGATGGTTGTTTTATGTCATGAGGGACCATGAAAACCTACGATTTGCACAAAATTGACAATTTGCCTCTCCACATTTTCCCTCTCGCTGTCCCTCTTAACCTTCGTTCAGTCTTAACCAGCGTTTGCAGTTTTTGCTGTACCCGCTGGAATCACATCAAAGCCACACAGTGCTACTGTATCATCTACCTATTGTGCTTGAATTCCCAACATTACGGGCTTCACCATGGTAACCGGGATCACAAGGCTAAGGTCATGCAAAGAGTCAGTAGAGGTGTCACTCCACAAGGGCAGGATGGGGGGGTGGGAAAAAGGGGGTTAAAAAAAAAAAGGCTTCCACACGGGGCTTTTTCCATACACTGAGCACGCTCATCATCATCTGCCGTCCTCTAGCAGCTCCCTGTAAGGTTAGTGAGTGTCAATAAGCCTTCCACAAAGGTTAAGGAGACCTATAAGAAAGATATTATGCAAACAGTGATATCTCAGGATTCGGCAGAACCACAAATAGAGTGGCAGAGGCTTCTTTTGTTCGTTTCCCCATCTGAAAGTGAATCAGAGAGGTGCATCGTCTTCCTGCTTGACTGCCTCATGAATTCACTATGAGCCATCTATACACTTTGACACCTAGTTCTTTGTGAATACAAAAGCAGAGAGATATCAAATTGCATAAGTGGAAGTTTCACACAGAGAATAATCATTATTTGTCTAAAGGAAAAAGTCCATCTTCAAGGAAGTGTGGACTTTTCTTTTGATGACGGAAAAAGCTGATGGATTGCTTAGTTCCAAACAGCTTCAACGCTCACTTTGAAGAGTAAACTTACCGAGCGGTTGCTCGGGAGAGCACATTTACACTCGCACTTAAAAGAGCCTTGGTTGCTGAGTGGTTCGCATAAACAGGAGGGTAAATAAGAGATGAATTGTCTTGTAAATGTCAAGAGGATTAATTGACAAATTTTCAAACTGGCAAGTGTGAAGATGGTGAACATTTACAAAAGCCACTCCAAAGGTAACTTCAGAACCATTAGGTATCTCGCCAAACTGACAGCGGCAACAACTCCGACAGCATTTTATTTTTGTCCAACTATGATTTAGACAGCGCGGTCAACATACCTGCTGAAAAACCCTTAACATCTGCCACGTGTACAGATGAGTTTAGAGTGTGTGGTGAACACAAGAGTTGACGTAAACGACTCAGTTGTCCCTCTCAGTATGTGTGTAATGTTGCTAAGGTTACTCACATCCAAACTTACATCTTACGTCCCAATTAGAGCTGGGTCAAACTTTCCCACATCCATCCAGAGTTTGCAGAACTCTAAGCTTAGGTTGGCTTGACGTAAAAAAAAATCTGTCGCGCAAACAAGACCACATGAACTATACACACCAACTGCACATGCCCCCCGTAACACAAAACTGCACTTTTGTTTTGGTCAAAGAGGCAACAAAGAAGAGGGTGACCATGACGGAAGTCCGTTGACACTCACACAGGTCAAAGAAACACAGAAAATCCAAAGTAGGTGAAAACCTGATGAGAATTTGTCACTACAGAAATGGTAGGCGAAGCAGCTCTCTGTGGATGCAGAAATTAGTACTATTCGGTCATTGGGGTCACTACTGAGATTTCTCTTCCTCCGTCATACCCACATTAAGAACTGTTCAGGTGACATTTAAAAAGTTAAAAGTGGGGAATAACCTCTACCTATATCTATGCTTCTACCTTTTGTTAATTTCTTTCTTCTTCTTTTTTAAAGCTGCATTTAGCTGATGCACAATTTTTAATTCAAGTGTGTTGCATTCCTTTCAATCACATTTTACTATGTAAAAATATAGTGAATAAAACAGTACAGCTGGCTCCGAGTAACATCAACCAAATGGAGTACAAATATATTTTACAGTTTTTGCACAGATTACACATGTACTTAAGCCGTGGAGACACTGGAGGTAGTCCAGGAAAACTTTAAGCAGGAAAAGCTTTCTGGTGTCTCTGTGATGGAATTACGAGCACCAAAATTAGAGAGCAAAATCTGAGTGAGATCTGTGCGTTCTTGGCAGTGAAGAGTGGGGGGGGGGACACAACGGGATTCTCGCACATATGTCGCGCACATCCACGAGAAGCTCAGCCGGCTGCCAACACCAAAGTGTTAATCACTCTCCGCCCACCCCTTTTCACAACACTGAAGACAACAGAAAATGAAAGAAGAAGAAAAAAACAGCTATCTGAGCGAGCCCAGCCAATCAGTGGTGAGGATCAAACACCAGACGTTCAAGGAGAATGAAATGCCCCCATTGATTGGCCACACCACTTTGGTCTTCCCTGCACAGTCCTACAAATCGATACCTGAGAGATAAGCAGCCGTCAGTGACTGACATTGGTGATGTATAGCCGCCGCGGCTGCGCGGCCACTGATGACCTCTTACCGTCTTGGTCATAGCTCACCGGAGCGACTCGGGCTCGTGCTGCCAAGGGCAACCAGCAAACGCTTCCACCAAGCTGCTACTCATCAAAGTGACACCAGCTGGTAAAACAAAGTGCCCTTTCCTCATGTTAGTCATCATCACCAGAGGCTGTGAGCAAATAGTGGACGTATTCTTCCAGTTTTGTGGGGTGCAAGTCTCAAAGAAGTTACTTTTAGTTTTAGCGCTGGTTGCGCTGGTTGCAAACAGGACGTCTGTGGAGAAATTAGCCAATTTCTCACATGATTTATAACATTTTGAGAAGTTAATGGTCTAAATCTCTAAAATCAGGTCTTCTTGATCCGGGAGTGCAAAATATGGCACATATGAGTAGACAATATGTAAATTGACTCAGCTTTTAATCATCAGATAGCTGCAAGGCTGCACTTCAAAAACTGACCTGGTGCCAGCCAGTCAAAACACAAATCTCAAGGCAAGAAATAGGTTAAACATAACACTTACTGCTAGAGTGTGATATCCAACCAGCACAATCTAGACATTTAGATCTTTGTTCCTTTCAATGGTTTCCAGTGAAATATGTGGTTCCATTTTTGTATTACTAGATGGCTTGTTGTGGTAAGACTATGGACTGGCAACCTGTCCAGGATGTGACCCTGCATTTCGTCCTATGTCATGTGGAGGATAAAGCGGTAGAAGATGGATGGATACCGGAATGCAGAGGAATAGAGTCCAAAAGGAGGCCTGTGGCAAGTCATGGCCGACAGGAGTTTATTTGATAAACAAAACGCTATGTCAATCTTTATATAAAGTCTATGGCAACATAGCACATTGTGCACTCTTGGCTAAACAGCCAGGGTAAAAGAATTTGGAGAGACAGCGCTAAGTACAGTATAACACAGCTATAAGGATAACCCTGAAGAGGAAGCCATTGTTAACGGCTCAGTTTGTTTTCAAAAGACAATAATAAAATAAATAAATGACCCCCCCCATTCCAAAAAAGAAAAAATGGCTCAGTGAAAATGAAATGATGGCGTGGCGATGTTTTGTGAAATTGTGCTGTCAAACGTTTCTCCTTTCTAATTTCCTGGAGCGCAGATGATGGAGCATGTGTGCTGACAGCTGAATCAGATAAAACAAAACGGGAGGGGGGGGAACAGAAGAACAGAAGACTTGTTTTAACAGACATCCATAAGTCCACAGACTAATAAAACAATTAGTCTGTGGTAAATGACAACTGACAGACAGTGTGACCTTGTGTGCACTGTATGGTTGTT
Source organism: Solea solea (assembly GCF_958295425.1). Taxonomy (NCBI): domain Eukaryota; kingdom Metazoa; phylum Chordata; class Actinopteri; order Pleuronectiformes; family Soleidae; genus Solea; species Solea solea. The sequence continues at coordinate 5,681,926 of NC_081149.1, read as the reverse complement.
TTTGTGTTTTTAATGTGGTCATTTATTCAAGTGTCCAATATAAATGGCACTGACATAAACGAAAGACAGACTGAAGCGCCAAAACAGATTAAATGTAGTCAATACTCCAAATTATATCTATATGTATATATATATACATACATACATACATATACATATATACACACACACATATGTTATATTATATATGTAACATATTTTTGTTATTGATCAATAATTTCATTATCATCAATGTGTAGCGCAAGTGAATCTGAGAAGAAGAGAATTAGACTTCTGCTCCTCCTGTAGACTCAGGTGTCCAGCCGAAGCACAGGGTGTCCCCCCAGTGGATTATAAGCCTGGTGAGCCGCCAGGCCTTACTTGCCCCCCCCGCCAGGCTAAGCAACCCTTCTTTATTTATTTTAAATAGATTTTTTTTTCATACACCAGAAACAGTGATACAGTATATAAAGCTTTCAACCGTAACACCAAGCACAATAGCAACATCTTATGTGGAGGATAAAGCGGTAGAAGATGGATGGATGGATAGATATCGTAAAGTCCAATAGGAGCCTTGTGGCAAGTCATGGCCACCAGGAGTTTATTTGATAAACAAAATGCTATGTCAATCTTTATATAAAGTCTATTGTGCATTTGTGGCAAAACCAGGGTAAAAGAATTTGGAAAGACAGTGCTAAGTACAGTATAACACAGCTATGAGGGTAAACCTGAGGAGGAAGCCATTGTTAACGGCTCAGTTTGTTTTCAAAAGACAATAATAAAATAAATAAATGACCCCTCATTCCAAATAATAAAAAAAATGGCTCAGAGAAAATGAAATGATATGTTGCCAGTCGATAGTTTTTGAATCAAACAATCTACTGCAAAACTGCAATCTACTGCAAAACTGCAATCAAAACAAACAAAACAAGGAGTTACGATAATGAGAAGTACGCATGCCAAATCCTGTCGACTGACGACTGGATGGTAACAGAAGGGTTAATCGGCTTCTCGAATGTGACCATTGTCTTGCTTCTTTGCTGCATATGATGAAGAAATCATTAAAACGGATTAGTTTTGGGTTTGTGGACAAAAAGCAACATTTCAGAATATCCATCCATCCATTATCTACCGCTTTATCCTCCACAGGAAGGTGGTGGGGGGTGCTGTGCCAATCTCAGCTGAAGTAGGGCGATAGACGGGGTACACCCTGGACGGATCACCAGTCCATCGCAGGGCCACATATAGAGACAAACAACCATTCAGTGACCAATTAACCTAATCCCCATATTGCATGTTTTTGGACTGTGGGAGGAAGCTGAAGAACCCAGAGAAAACCCTTACACACACGGTGAGTACATGCAAACTCCATGCAGAAAGGCCCTTGTTCCAACCAGGGCTCGAAGCTGGGTCTTCTTGCTGCAAGAGTGCTAACCACTACACCAACCAGCCAAAATTTTCTGACATTTTATGAACCAAACTGGAGATGAATCTCAACAAGGTCCTTCTTCCTTACTGCAGCTCTTACAAGGTAATGTTCTTTGAACTCTGTCCATGGCGATGCAGTGACTCTTCAAAAAAGTGTTGTTGAAGCTGCTGCTGTGAGTCCGTGTGTCGGTTTGCATGTCTGCATATTTGATTGGACGTCCCAGCACAACTGTCACTTCTGTTACAGGTGCTCCACGCGGAGGAGCTGGCAGCTCGGACCGACGCCTCCTCCAGGGGATTTATGGGGAATGACAGAAGGGAAGATAGAAGGGAAGACGACGCAAGTTCCATAACACAACTGCAGAGCAGCTCAAATTTATTTTCTCCACTGCTGCATGGAGGTTTAGCTGGAAATGTGCTATTCATACTTTAGGGCCTGAAGGGAAAGAAAAAGAAAGAGAGAGAGAGAAAGCCCTCTATCTACTTCCTCTGTTTGGGGTAATGGTCTACAAGGTCTTTCTGCCAGAGAATATCACATTTCTTACATGGCTGCCTCTTGATGAATTATTTCACATTTCACTTACTTACCTTTTTAAAAGTTAATCTACATCAATAACGTTAAAGGAAAATTTCACAGTTACAAATGAACAGTTCCTTCTTCTAACTCGAAAGGTGTGGAGAGAGTAAGAAAAAAAAAAGTCCATTTCAAACTCCATCATTTAACCGACCGGCAGCATGTGTGAATGCACACGGGCCGGGTGCGCCCCGGCGTTTGCCGATTTTCTCCGCATTTAAATATGGACCATCTTTAATTGAGCAGAAACTGCTGTGGAGAACAGTGCTGAACTAATATTGAGGCTGAAATATCATTACACTGATGGAAGCACGGGCTCTCTGACTTTTATTGGCAGCTCGCGAGCTAAATGTGTGGTTCAATTCAGAGGCAGCCGTCGCTGCAGAGGCAACATAATCGACTTCGGGGACAAAATGGTGTGGAAAATGACGTGTAGGCCTTTGCCTAAAGCCAAACTGGCGCGCAAGCAGAAATCTATCAGTCAGGTGCACACCAACATTGGCATTTTCACAAATGTGATTTAGCCGACGATATTGGAGAGTCGATGTGCTGGACCAGTGCTTCTGGTAAAAAGGAAAACTACCGTTTCAAGCCATGCAATCTGCTTCCCCCGCTGCAGTTTGAACTCTGTCGCGTTCAGATAAAACAGTGTTTTACATATGAAACCCTGCAGCATATCAGTGCAAATGTAGGTCAAAGTCACCTGAACTTTTGTGAGGCTGTGACACTGGGTGTCAAAGTGAATGAAATGTCTTTCTCAGCATGAAAACCACACGCGACTAATTTGTGCCTCAGTGCTGACAAAGTTTGGACCAAAAAAACAGTTACAATTGTGACGCAAAGACACAAAAGCAGCCGTTAATTGTTCCAGTTTTAATACAGAAAAACATGCCAAAAGTCCCTTAATGGCTCTCAAAATACAGATTTCAAACCATTAGCAGGTGACATGGAGGTCAAAACAAACCATTGGGCCTGACCGGTTTGCTCAGACTTTACCAACAATTGATTTAATCTGATGATAACTTTACTTGTTTTGTCATTACGGATACATTTAATAAATAATCAAATTGATTATCTAAAGCTGTAGAGTGAAACTTGACTGTAATGCACAGAGCATCACTTACAACTTCTTTTCAGCTTCTTAAATGTCAATATACTCTTAGGTTATTTGCTCTAAATAACAAAGAGTATTCATCATTAAAACTGAATTATTTTGGTTTGTGGACAAATACCAGTCATTGGACAACATCATTTCCAGGTTTAATGATGAAAGATGAAAGATAACGCTGGGTCCTTGTAGATAAAAACGTGGTAGACAACTTACAGTATGTGGATTCTCCAAAAACTTGTTCTTGTGTGTACGTACGTGTACTTAAAGAGGAGAAACTTTTTTGGGTTCCCTAAAAATGTAGTGTCTATGACGGACTTACACAGAATTACACTTTTTGAAGACAAAAACAAAAAGGAGTATGGACGTAGCCTAAAGCTACATTCAGAGTGCGTCTCTTCCAGCAGCAGCAGCAGCAGTCACACCCACACACTTGTGCACTCACACTCATATACTTGCAGAACCATGGAGCAGATCAAGTGAGCCTGGAGAGCTCCACAGAGATGCCAGTTTTCCTCATTAGACCATGTGTGCACCCCCAAAAAAAAAAAAAAAACTCACTCTAATCACTGTCACCAGAGCTCGGCTGAAAAACAGATAATTAATGTTGGGCCTTGCATCAATCGGCTTCCATGCTAAGTAGCTTTGTGTACATATGTGAGCGTGTGTGTGTGGGTGTCTGCATGTTTGTCTATTCGTGTTTAGAGACGGCCAACGTGGGAGGACCCCACCTCCCCACCCCGGACTGTGGATGCTCAAGCCGTACACAAAAGAACGATTCCTTTCATTCTCATTGTATTTGCTCTCAGATGAAGAACTGCACAAATAAAAATTATAGCCTGTTCTCGCGGAAAAACATTGCTATTTTAACTTGTTGGGGGGGGGCATCTGTACAGTGGAAAAATCTTTCATTAAGGGTGCAAGAAAAGATTTAGCAAATTTTATGGTGTGATATTGTGATATCGATTATTTGAATTGCTGCATCAATATGGAACTATTCTTGAGGGGTTTTTGTGTTGTATTTTAGCCTCTGACCACTAGCTAGCAGCAGGTTTTCAGCCTTTTGACCTCACCTACCTCCTTCCACTTCTCGCAATTGACTAAAGAAAACTGCATATAACATAATTTTGACTGTCTATATCAGGGATCTCAAACTCAAGTGACTCTCGCCCCCTTTTTTGCCCCAGCACTGCCCTTTAACTTCCCCTGCACCCATTCATTAAACACAATGGAACTTCTTCATCGCACAGAGCAGATTATTTATGTTCTTTTGCCCCCCTTTCCTAACGGCAGTTATTAATATCATAAATATTTGATGATACTTTGCGTGACCCTGTGGAGAATGACACAGAGAGGTAAATGAAGGTTAGCGCTGAGGGTGCGCACTGATTACACGGCGACTGAGTGACACAGGCCCACACTGGGCTGCCATTAAGTTTCTAATAAAGTGGACTAAATAAATATAAACACAATTAGGCTACAGGACGGAATGTTAACAAGGTAATTTACACATAGACATTTTCGTCTTCCTTTCAGGTGGATTCTTTATGAAAAGTTTTGGTTTATTTGTTAACATTTAAAAAATTAGGTGAATGAGATTCTCTTTGAGGAGCTCACTCCACATAATTGGACATTTAAAAAAGAAAAAGAAAAAAAAAAAAGAAAAAAACTTCCATCTCTGCTGGCTGCGACTAAAGAGCAAAATGACTCTCAGCTACTAATTCAATGTTAATGTTTATTCAGGCAGAAAGTGTTCAAATACAAGCAGATGCAGTTTTAATAAACACTGGGTGCTTGCCTTGCCTTTGCCTTGGCAGGACTGACCAAACGATTAAAAGTAAAAAAAAAAAGTGTTGCCAGAACCAGATGTTGCTCCCAGAAAAATCAACAATTGCAAACACTTTAATACTTTTTATCATTTTGGATCGTCAATCCTATCCATCTTATTAAAAGTCTGCTTAAAATCTGCTTTGCCTTTTAACACGTTCTGCCTTGAACATAACAACATTTTTTTAATTTTTATTCAATTCAGAAGACTTTGATGTGAATTGATATCACATAACTTATTGGGGCGACAATTAGACGGAATAAAAATCCACCTTATCGGCGGAAGCAAACAAAGCAAAATTTTCCAAGATTCCTGTTGCACTATTTCCTGGCAAGACATTGAGGTGTACTAAGTAAATTTTGAAATTATGCAGGATTCCTGTCTTGTAATTTGCTTCGCCTGATGAGAAACTGAGCAAATAAAGCATGATCTGTGATTGGGCGGCCGTTCCCGTGGAAGCACCGAGGGCTACCGTAATAATAACAAGTATATGGGCGCAAAGCTCTATTTCTCTGCTTTCCACTATCCATCCATCTCGCTCTCCATCTTCTACCACTTTATCCTCCCACATGAGGGTCGCTGGCTGTCAATCTCAGCTGACATAGGGCGAAAAGCAGTATTCGCCAGTCCAAATTTCTAGGAGTTACAGTAATGAGAAGTACGCTGAGCTGTATTGCTCAACAAGAGACTGAAGTGAACTCAGCGAACTTTGTATCTTTGAATTGACTTTAAACATTAAAAAAAAAAAAAATCCTTCCATTGTAATTTATTGGTGAAACAAATCAAAACAAAAAGGCAAAAACAACACTATGTGTGAATTGATGCAGCAACAGTAAAGGTAAATTTAAACAAACATGTTGCCACAGCAGACACTAGGAAATCAAACATCCGATTTCGGTGATGCATACATGTTACAAAAAAACATTGTAATTGGAGTCATGTGGTAATCCCCCCACATCCAGCCCTCCCCGCATTCTGTCGGCGGCACTTTTTTCCCTGCAATTACCATCATTCTCACAAAAGGCATTTTCGTGAAGAGGCTTTTCCTTCCCAGGCTCATTCAACAAATCAATTCTGCCTTTTGGGCTTCCCACCAATAGCAAAATAAAAGGAATATCTTCAATATTTGCTACACACGTCCTTCATCGCCGGAGCGGGGGCCATTCATCAGTTTTGAATGGGGTTTTGTGAGCCATTGTCCGCAAATTTGAGCAAAAGCAAAACAGTGCCACAAAGCACCAATTACGGCATCAACCCCCCCCCCCCCCCCCCAAGCGCCGAGAAAACACACAAGTAAGCTCCACGTTTGTGTGTGAAAACTGACTGTAAAGTAGCATATGATGGGGTTTGCAGTTGTAATCAGCATTGGGCGAAACGGTAACAACTTGGCAAATTAGTGAATTCTGTCAAGAGGTCTAATTACTGGCATCCAGTGTCTCAGTGTCCCCCCCACCCAACCCCACCCCCCACACAAGTAAAAGGTGGAAATTTTCTGGAAATGAATGAAAAGACCCTGGAGAGGCTGGAGATGTGCCATCTCCTCCAGTCGACATAATTTAATCAGCAAAGTATGTGAATATTTAAAGCGCTCCAGCATACAACATTTATCAACTCTCTCTGAAAACGTCTCTCTTTATACGTCCACGACGTCGGCCGTGGCTGAATAAAATGATTTGATGCTGACATGTATAATTTGACCTTGTCAGACGCTGATCTCTCTCCTTCCCTCCCGCCCCCCGCCCCTTATATTTCCTTGTGTGTGCCGTGTAATTGAGCCTTCAGGGAGAGTGGAAACGCTATCTGGCCTTTTTTGCCTTGTAAGGAGCTGTATTGATGATCAGGACTGGTTACCAATCATGTAATCGATGAGTGCAGATAAACAGATAGTTAATGGGGGGGGGTGTGAGGGTAAAGTCTTTTTCAAACTGAAATGGGATGTATGAACTTGAGTGAACATGCAAAATAAAGTCGATTGACAGGTGGGAGTTTTTCAAAGACTGACGCCGAAGTGTGTTAAATTATCATTTTTAAATAAATCTTTATAATTGACAGAAAATAAGATGGCCCACGTTAATTGGTATACCTCTAACAACAACAACACGATGGAGCTCATTGCCATGAACGAATCAGACAGGAATCTTGCCCTTACCCTGACGTCAATGGAAAAATGTGTGAATTGCAGTAATTTAACACATTTCCACTGGTCATATGACAGCCCTGAATATATAAAGACACCAATATTAGTCCGATATAATCAATTACTCGAATCGATTACTAAATGAATCGTCAACTATTGAGTGTTTAATTAAAGCAAGTTTTCAGATTTTTTAAGCTTCTTAAATGTGAATATTTTCTGGTTTCTTTGCTCCATATGACAAAGAAATCATTCAAACTGAATAGGTTTTGGTTTTTGGACAACAACGAGACATTTGAGAAGATCATCCTTTCTAGATTTGAGAAACACTGACCAACATTTTCTGACATTTAATGGACCAAAATGAATACTCGATTAATCGAGAATGAAGATAATCATTAGTTGCAGCCCTACTTGGCTTATTTTTAATAACAAAAATGAAAAATAAAAACCTATGTATTTTGTGACTTCCGCACAATTATTGCTCTTTTTTTTTTTTTAAATATGCAATATTTATCAGAACTTTGATTCAACACATAAGACGACGAAAAAATGCATTTTGTAAAGCCTGGCAATGTGACCCATAAACACACACCTCCAGGATGTCCATATAAGGAGTTTTGTGTATTATTCCCATGGCAATTTACCACGGGTGCACCTGCGGCACTGATCTGTGCCGTGTGAGCACCAAGGGTTAATCATCGTATCCATCTCTCACTCATACTCATGCATCTTTGCAGTCTGTGCTTTAGGAGACACTTAAAATCAGCCGTTGTTTTGGATTTTATCTCATTTTAAATGTTTTGTTTTGCCAATCCAGTGATTTCAGCCAATATCTGACTGATCATATGGGCTCACAGCTCGCAAAAAAACATTTCATCTCCAGGTTTTTTGTACCGGTGGGAAATGTGGTACAATTTTACGCTGCCTTCACGAGCCATTTCAATAACTGCAAAGATCACAGCCATACATTAACGTAACATTTACATTAACAGCACCTCCAGGGGTGAAACGTTTGGCGGTTGAAAGATATATGTAATTAAATACGTTTCCCTAATATAAAAGGCTATTAACTTTGCCTTGAATATATTTCTCAACAATGGGGGAAAACACAAACGTGGAGAAGAAGATGGATTTAAACTGGCGGTCAGCAACCGAGGCAGAGGCAGAACCCCGGCTTCCTGCATTTAAATTAGAATGAATTTTCTATAAAAGGCCTAAAGCAAATCCAAAATGAAAGTTGCATTAATTGAGAGAGTTTAAATTACTTTTTCTCTAGTGTGTGTGTGTGTCGTGTCATGCCGCTTTTGTAATCTTCTTGAGACCCAAAAAAAGGAATCACAGCTTTGATGGTGAGGCTTCGTTTTCCTCATGTAGGACATTGACTGAATCTCTTTGCCTCTTAACTCTCACCTCTTCTGCTTTTTTTCCAATAATCCTTGCCTGGGAAAAAAGGGGGTGGGGGGTGGAGGAGAGGGGGGCGGCGACTACAGAGGAGAAGATAATTGTCTTGTTTACCTTGCTGTAACATTGTGTGTTTGTGTGTTAAACCACAAGGGTTCAGTAAATTTGCCAAGGCCCAGGGAGTCTTGGGGCTACTCAATTTTTTCACTTTTGCTGACACACAGCTGACAAACCAGAGGCTCTTTGGGCCCCCGAGAGCCACTGATGTGTCAAATCACATTTATAACAGAAGCATCTTTCATTAAGATTCAACATCTCTGAAAGAAAAATGAGGAAAACCAAAAACTAAAATTGAAGAAACAATTAGAAGTTACAAATTACGGCTGCAACAATCTCAATCAATTTTTGATTAAAAAAAAAAATAAATAAATAAATAAAAAATCGGATATAATTACATTCAGGAAAAACCTCTAAACACTTAATGGACCAAAAATCTAACGGATTAACCAAGAAAGCAATTGACACAATGATTCATTTTGAAAATGGTACTAAACTGCAGCCGTAATGTGAATTTGGGGCCAAGCTTTTGGTCTGAAAATGACAAAACTGCATGCAACTCAGAGGTTGGACATAGTTTTGAAGTGTGTAGCATACAGGGCTGCAACGATTACCAAATTTGATTTGATTGTTTTGAGTGTTTATTTAACAATTAAAACAAAGCTTTCGCCTTCTTAAATGTGAACATTTGAGGATTTCTTTAATCCCTACAAGGAAATCATCTCAGATTAATTTTGGTTTGGCGACAAAACCCAAGAACATAATTTCGAAGTTCGGGAAACACTCAACATTTTTGACACTTTGTGGACAAAACATGTACTCGATTAATCAAGGAAATATCGGAGACTGTATATATAAACAAATGAACATATAGTACTGATTTCCCAACAAGCTGCCAGCTTTGAAGCCTTGAGAATTTCAACTTTTGTAACCATAACTTCACAGACGTCCTCTTTTTGGATGATACGAGCTGTCAATCACACTCATTTGCCACATTTTATCATCCATTTCCCTCTAAATGGGAACATATCATGTTCTATTGAAGAGGACCTGAAACTAGTGACTAGTCAACTTCCTCAGAAAAATGTTCACCGACGTTATAAATCGAGTGAGAAGTCGCTAATTTTCCCCATCTCCTTTTCAAACTGACTTTCACTTTTGCAATAAGCAGTGTCGCCACCCTGTGGCTACAAACTCCACTTCTCAGACCAGATAAGCTACGTTGAGGATGCTTTGACACAATGAGGAAAAAAAATTTTTTTTCTCACCTTAAAAGTGATTTAAACCAACGATACCTAATTGAGAAGTTTAGGGATGCAACTAATGATTATTTTCTCGATTCATTGATGAGTCGTTTGGTCCATACCATATCAAAAAATTGCTGAAAATTACATAAAATGAACCATGAACCATGAAATGACGCTAGAGTTGCAATTGATCACTGCAACTCTAGCTCTGGTTGTGCAGGAAAGTTATTTTACTTTGTTTTGTTTTCTTTATTTTTTGGAGAGAGAAGAGGTTGAACAGGTGCAGCGGCGTCTGTGATCCGACGTGAAAAAAAATGCAAATCCTGCACTTGTCATTCCACGCGTCTTTATGTCCCCAACAACAAATCAAATGTACCGTGTGGTGTTTAACATAAACATCTTTTTCATTTGCCTGCGCGATAGTCGAAAGCTAAGTTATATCCCGGGCCTCTCAAATGTAATATAGCGTGGATCGCCACGCAGCTGTGGCTTTAGGGAGCAATGGGACCTCTTTAAATGAGAGAGTGGGCCGTAAACACCATGTCTACTTTCTTCCTCTTCGCCGGCGTCACCGGCGGCGCTGATGACAAGTGCCCGAGCAGCCCTCTAGTGCCTTTAATACAGCGGGAGCATTCTCTGGGGAAATGCAATCTGTGTCCTCCTGCACAGATCCACTGTCTGCACTTCCCCGCATGTGAGCCACTATCACATTATACTCCCCGCTCTCGAAATGGGAGACGGAAATAGGAAATCGCCTCAGCCCAGAGAGATGAACCAGGAACATAATCAAAAAAAAAAAAAAAGAGTGTGTGGCGCAAACAGCGGGCACATCAGCCCCGGCGCTCACACTTCTCCTGGCTGAGCGCTAAACAATAAGCAGAGGGGATTTTCTCAGGGATTCTCATGAGAGGAAAGTACAGCCCCCCAAAACACCCGCCCCCGTTTTTTTTTTCACCCCGCAGGCAACTATTGGCTTATAGCAGCTTATACGTTTAAGATGGGAGATAACAGGGACGCTTCCCCCTCGCATGGAGAGATACGGCGTGCCTATACTGCCGGTAATACGACAAAATGAGGACCTTCACAGACAAAAGACGCTCAACAACACGAGGCAGAGCGTGTGAAACATTATTCAGTTGACCTTGTATATCGCTGGGGGTGATTTTTTTTTTTTCATCCGAGCAAAACAAAGACATAAAAAGAGAAGAAAAACGTACTGTTGACTTTTTGGCGAGAAGCAGAAGAAAGTCAACGTCATCGCAAAAGTATGAATCACACTTTCAGCTGGAAATACACAACAACAACAACAAAGACTGAGCCAAACAATGTGACGAAACACACGCGACAAATTTTACAAAATAATTCCTCCTGCCAGGGGAAAAATAACAAAGACATATGAGGGAGAGCTTGCACCGGCGGGGAGTGTGAGGATGAGTGTGCAGAGTCAAGTCACACACGTGTGTGAGAGACCAGGTGTGTGTGTGTGTGTATAAGCCTGAGTGAGGGGTGAAAAGGACTTATCGTACTCACAGTTGTGCTCTGGTTTTCCTGTGGTCTGTCGGCGTGTCAGAGTTTCATCTTCACAGCGTCTCTTTCCATGGGCTGGGCTTCCTCTTCTGTCCAAAAGGTGTGAGGTGGAGGAGGATGCTCAGGTTGAACGCAAAGGAATGGCAATCTGAGTGAGAGAGAGAGTGTGAGAGAGAGTGAAAGGAGGAGGAGGGAGTGCGAGTGAGAAAGAGACAGAGAGAGAGAGTGAGCTGTGTGGATGAATGGAGGGAGGGAGGGGCGAGCGGTGGCCTGCGATTGGCCTGTCAGTCCGGGGGAAAGGGAGCGTCGGTGTCGGCAGTGTCAGGGCGGCAGGTTGCCTGCGACCCAGCAGGTCTGCCTGGTGTTTCCAATTCAGAACGCCTCACTCGAGAGCCCGATTCTGCGACACGCACACACACACACACAAACACTCGCTGGCTGCCTCACGACTCACACACACTCTGCATCCACATCACACAGGGGAGAGAGGGAGAGAGAGATAGGAAAGAAGGGAGGGATGATAGAGTGAGGCAGACAGATTCAGAGGGACGATGACAGCTTCAAGCTGAAGCTTCTCCTTGGCTCCTCATCAATGACAGGTACTGAGGAACAAGAGGCTCAGGGAGACACACACACACACACACAAAAATCAGTCCCTCCTTCATCTCCCTCTCCACCATCTCAATTACCATAGCCGTGGCAGCAGCAGATGTATTGGGCTTGTCAAGCTCTCAAGCAAAGGCTGTGCAAGGAGATGTGGGGAGCTAACTTATCTCATCCAATTTAACCGAGCTATAATCAGACAACACTGTGGAGCTCGTTTACGGTTAGACCGGATGGAAGGAGGGATGCTTCCGATGTGGAGGTGGTGGTGGTGGTGGTGGTGGGGTGCCGAGGTGGTAGACGAGACACGGACAAACTGCAATTAGCTTGATACAGGTCAGAGCTGCAGCAGCCTGAAGGCTCAGATTAAAGCCTATGTGCAGTGGAGAACACAAACCCAGCGGAAAAAAACAAACAAAACAAAACAACAACAAAGCAAAAGCTGAGCATGGTGAAAAACAGAAGAAAAATGGAAATTAGAAATGTGGAATGTGGTCCAAAAGAGATTCAGGTGCAACAAGAACCACTTACTAGGATATTAAGAGGATAGTTCAAGGGGAAGGGAAGAAAAAACTAAAATCTAAGATTTGGTTAAACCCACGATATCTTAAGAACATATTTGCAGGTTTAGCTTTGCCAGTAGTAATTTAAGCAACTCAATCTCCTGCACCAAAGTCCATAGAGAAAATTACCATTTTTAGCTCACATGGACACACAGGAGTCGCTGGTCTACTGCTGCCTCCTTTGATAAATTAGGGTCACCAAAATTAAATTCATGTAAGGATTTCAAACACAGAATTAACAAAACACATTTGAATTGACTGATGGGGGCAGCAGTGGATCCACCACTCCTGTGTGCAGTGAGGTAAAAATCGCTGATTTTCCCTATGGACTTTGGTGTGGCAGAGTGAGTGAGTTTAAAACATGACACAAACTTCAGTTCCCAGGCAGAAAAGGTCGTCTAACAGCGAGATACAATCAGAAACATTCATAAAGAATTGCAGACTTAGACAGAGAAGTGGCTAAACCATGTTTTCAGTGACTGCGTGCCTCGCATTTCTACACTTGATTCCCAGTTTGCAGTCGAATGTCAAGCTCTGGTTATTTTTTACCCTCATTAACCGCCACACCCGGTCAACAGTGGACCAACTCCACACCCGAGTCCCATGAATCCTATATCTCCGTCCTCTTCAGTCCACCAAATTCAATTAAAAAGAGAAATTGGCAATTAGATCACTGTTATGATCCTGTAACAATGATCTAATCTGTAATTCATTGGCTGCTGTTCCCCTGGGCTGTGTGCTGTGGGTTGTTTGGGGGGGGGGGGGGGGGGGGGGGGGGGGGGGCACGCGCTACTTCTTGATGGAGTGGCTCGGAGACTCCTTGGCATTCACCTCAGCTCGGGTGGCACACGTGGGCGCAGGTGGAGCCGTGGGGACACTGCTGCTGCTACAACAACCGCGGGGCCAGCCGAGGCCACGGCGCTGACACCGTGGAGGCCCACGGCAAGAACGCGACCCGTGACACACGCCTCATTTGTTTTGTTTTCATATGCATGAGGGATCATTTTGCAGGTTGCACATGTAATGGATGTGCAGGTATATGCATCAGGGAGAGGGGGGCAGCTGGGGGTGCTTTAAGCAGAAATGTACACAAACGCACCCCCCCTCCCCTCGTGGGAGAGGAAATTTAACTCCTTAATTGAATAAAATGAATTCCATTTAGTTAATGAAGGGGGGTGAGGGGCAGTTTGCCCTTTCAGCAGCTCCAGGCTAACAGTCACATTGAGACATGGGGACGGACGGAGGAGGGTGGGGGTCACAGTCCCCATACTGGAAACCGGTGTCTTGTCACCACATTTACGACCCTAACCCTTCGCCGTATGTGGACCGTCTGCGGCACTTAGCATCACCATGTAGCAGCAGCAGCAGCCACCACGTTTGTGTATCTGTTATTTAAAAAGGGCCTGTTACCAGGCAACATTTAATACATTAAAAGGGTTTCTTTTTTTAGTATTATCCGTATCCATCTCGCCGTGTTTATATTTAGTCCCAGGATAAATGCAGTGTCCTTTACAGCAGACACACACACACGCCCACACGGAGACAGAACCAGTGGCAACGGGGAAGAAAACCCGGCGATCGCTCAGTATATAGGTCTGTGTGGGCTTGTGACACACACACACACACACACACACACACACAGAGGAGACATATGCACACACAAAAATGGTGTGATTGCTCTGCTTCGCTCGTTTAGCACTTCTAAGGCAAAGATTCCCCCCCAGAGGCCACACATCACATCCAGTTACTGTGGCACACAGATACGACCCAGGCCCCACCTGGCCGCTCTCACCTCAATCTGCGGGGAGGCAGGAGGCGCTAGCACCGTGTCGCCGTCTTTCTCACACATATCAAAGACTTGGTCACACACACACACACACACACACACACACACACCAACACTGATGTACTGATCTCTCTTATCAAAGATCGGGACTTGCTGCTGCACAGACTTTCACAAACTTCTAGTCACACACACACACGCATTAACTCGTTACACCCTGGTTCACACCCTGGTTTACACCCCGGTTTCCCCGAGTCTGCTGCTGCTGCTGCTGCTGCTGCTGCTGCGTTTCGCTCACACTCTTGCACGTCTCCCCACACAACAAACAGAGTGTGACTTCACTTTCCCACTTCATCTCCGACAGAAAACGTCACAAAAAAATGTTCAGTGAGTGAGTGAGTGAGTGCTTCTGCCCCCTTTTTCCAAGATACCTGCCACTTAGCAATATCTGGCAAGTTACTCAACCGTTTAGGAAATTACAGTACTGAGAAGCTGACATCACAAACCTGTGATTGGACGGTCATTAGTCAGAAGTCCTGAGGGCTACCGTACAGACAAGTATATCGATATCACAAACGCTCTAGGAGTTATGATAATGAGAAGTACGCACGCCAAATCCTGTCAACGGAAGGGTTAGTTCGACGGAAAAGAGAGGTGCTAAAAAAGTTTAAAAAATAGAATATAGGCGCAATATATCTTAAAGCCAAAATGTGTGTAGAATTTACCATTTTGAATTAAATATTGTAAACCTACAGACTGAAAAAAATATCTTTGTTTCTCAAGGATCTGCACAACTATCCCACAGTCAGTTTAAATGTCGGTTTTGGATGAAAATCAGAATAATTATTGTCAAAATGATCACAATTATACATATTTATTCAAAATTGTTCAGCCTTAATTGACACTGAAATTGATTTGATGATTTGACAATTGTCAAAATAGTTGGACTACTAATCGAATCATCGTTTTTACATTTTCATTTCTCCTCAGCAGGACTTTCAGAAACTAAGCAATTGAAAGAAAATCTGCTTTTATGCACACTGAACTTGCCAGCGAGTCGAAAAAGCTTGTTTTTTGTGAATGCATCGTGGTCACACTCAAGACTTTTCATGTGAGGGTGTGATGAAAGCTTGTGAATCCAACAGCCTATTGTCATTTTCATTCCTGTACCATTTTTTTTTTTTTTTTTTTTTTTACAACTTTCATGTAATTAAGTTGAAAGCGAGTGTCAGTTGAGAATAACAGGTGGTAGAAATAGCAGCAACTGGCTACATTAACAGATACTTGAAAAAGAGAAGAGGGCTAATGAGACAGAGCTGCTGCTGCGAGCGTGGAGTCACGCTGACGGCATCAGGTGCCGAGATAAAGACGTAATGGCTCGCTCAGAGGGAGCTGCCCCGACAGATGTGAAAACAAAGATGAGAGACGGATATGCTGGAGTGGCGGGGGGGTAAATGTAGAGGGTGTGTGTGGGGGGGGGGCAAGAGGGTAAAGGAGGTGCAGGAGGTCTGGTAGGGTGATTAGTGATCTACCGTGCCGGTTGAGCCCAACTTGTCAGAGGTTGACATGGGATGCAATTATAGAGGGGAAGATTCCCAACCCCTCAGGCATGTGCCAGCAATGCTGTCAACAGCGGATGATGTGTGGGCTCTTGGCACCGCCAAAGGTGTCACAGGCACTTATGTGAGCTCAAAGCTGCTGCGCTCCCATGGAAATTGGCCTTTGCTTTTCCCAGGCGCGCCCGGTCGACAACCTGGATCGCGCGCACAAACGTGCCAGTGCACAAATTCTCAGTCGCCCCCGTTTTTTTTGTTTGAGTATTAGTTAAACTCTCACTCCACCTGCAGCCGTTCCACCGCTCTCAATCTTTCCTCATTTCCTCTCCAGCTACAAGGCAAAGCCACAACACTTGTGATTCTGCTGGCTCCTCACGCTGTTCCCCACATCTTCTCCCTTTCCCGTATCAGCCTGCCTGCGACTCTGCCAGCAGTGCGAGTAAAGCTCTGTAAGACCCAAGGCAAATTACCTCAGCGGGACACCACACTTCTCTCCCTCTCTCTCCCTCCCCCCCTCACTTTGCCTTCTTCTTCTTCTCCTTCTTCCTCCTCCTCATCATCGTCTCCTCTTTCCACACTTTTCCCTGAATGTCAAAAATCAAAGTGTGCACCTCAGTGCTGGCTGCACGTCGTGGGAGTGCAGCTTAGAACAAAATTCAACCGTTCCTCTGCTGCCACATTCATGTTTGTCCCACAGTGAGAGAGGGAGAAAGAAAAAAGAAAAAACTGCTGCTCGAGTGCATTTCTTCACTTCATGTGGGGAGGAAAAAAAAAAAAAAAAAGACAGCCTTTTACTAAAATACACAGACGGTCACTTTTGACCAACCTGTCTTTTTTTAACATAACCCTCTTTTTTCCCCTTTAGAAAATTGATTCGTACAAAGACTTCCACACTACCATCTAGCGGCTTGAAAGCCATGCTAGTGGGCCATCAGGTGTGATTTTCCACTTCAGACAATTTTTTTCAGGAGGGGAAATGGCCTGAAATTGGATCCTCTGGCAGCTTGTAGTTCCTCCTAAACTAGCATTGGGAGCGACACAATACTTAAGGCACCCCTGTCATTTCCAGAAAGATCCTGCAAGTTCTGCAGACGCTGCCTCTAATCGAAAAACGAAGGAAGGAAGGGGGCGTGATGGGGAGATTCTGGTTCTGATGCCCGGTAAATGCAGCGATGCACTTTCTCATTTGAAGGTCCAACGTTCAGCCATTAAGAGATGTCAAAAAAAACAAACATCACCCAAAACCCAAAAAGAGATTGTGAACCAGAAACTGATTCGGGGTTCGTTGGAGCATTTAAACCCGAACATCATAATGTTTATATACGACATGTCAAGCTTTAACATTTTTTTAAACGTCACCAATCAGCCAATCAGCAAAAATCCAGCTTTGTCACAGAAAGCATCGTTGTGAAATTCAGAAACTACAGTGGCAGTTCCAGATGGCACAAATACAGCTTGGTCTTTTCCCGCATCTACGGTAATATCTCAAAAACTAATAATGGTTAGTTGATGAAACCACAGGTGTTTTGGAGCAGGGAAACATCTAAAACATGCAAGACAGGGTTCCAGGGACCAGGATTGGGGAACGTTGTTCTAAAATGTTTTTTAATGTTCTAAAATAATGTTCCTTTACCTTCATTTGTGTTTTGTGTACTAATTTTGGACGTGCAAGGAACAGTATATGGTACCTTCACCGAGCTTGATTTTCTACATGAAAATAAAAAAAATTGAAAAATGTAACAAAAACGAGAAAGTCTTGTTATATCCTCTAGTGCCCTGTGAAGGGTTAAGCAGGAATAAAACTCACTGAGATCCAAAATCTCTTTTGTAAGAGTGTCCTGGCCAAGAGAGGCAAAATAGGAGGCTGACTCAGTATGTCGTAAAAAATAATAAAATATCCATAAAAATCTATTTTGAAAATACAAAATGCAATATGCAATAAAATCACTGAAATGATTTAGGCAACACATCTACAACCAGATGTTTCTGTCTTAAGTTGGTATACTCTGATATACTAAAAACGACCGAAATTAAAATTATTCCCAGAAACTATGGGTTTCACAATTACCCTTAAGGCACTACACTATTTTGTCACCTGTTGAAATACATGTGAAGAGCTAGTGTAAGCTGTATCCATTATTATTGCTCCTAAACCTTCAGACTGTAGGGTTATTTAGCTTCAAAAACATGCAATTGTTATGGTGGGGGTTGTATTTTTAAAATTATAGCCCACTCAGCCTAACAGGTATAGGAAAGAAAAGTTGAAAGAAAGTTGTTTAGCGTGATTTTGCCACTCAGTTGCGTAAAGACTTAAAACTTGTGGGCCTTTCCTTTCACTAAATATCATTGCTGGGCCAGTATTGACTGGCAACACTTTCATTTGCATACCTGCAATTGTCATGAAATGCCAGTTTGGGTTATCTGTATCTACTGAAATAATTTATTATAGGGCAGAATAATAATTTCCCGTGGTGCAATACGACTATGTGACTTCCTGCCACGTTTGTGTCCAGAAGGACAGCATAATAACAAAAACACCATATAAAATGGACTGTGTGCTCAAACGTTGAATCTTAAGGGTAATTAAGATTATTAAATATTTAAACATTTAACACAACAAGCATCTTCTGGTGTCTTATTTATTGAACATTTTCATAATTTGGCATTTAATGATTTGTAATAATACCGAAAGACATACACGAATCATATTGGAGCTAGGGCTGAACAATTATTAATAATTAATTGCGAATTTTTTATTATGGGAATGGTCATTTGTACAGAATCACTCTCACTTTCATTTGAAATAACATTGATCTGTGGGAAACAAAGATGTTTTCTTCAGTCTGTAGAATACAATGCGTATAGGTCAGGACAATATTTTATCTAAAAAGGTTCATTTGATACATATTTGGGCTTTAAGAAATATTGTACCTCCTGCAGTTGGCTGTATTGCGATCTCAAAATAATCCGTCAATAATTTTCTCGATTCACAAAATGTTGATTGGAGCTGAAACAATTACTCGAACACTAAAGCAATCGTCACCCATTTTGATAATTTATTAATCGGCTTTTCATAATTAAAAACAAGATTTCTGATTGTTTTAGCTTCTTAAATGTGAATATTTTCTTCATTTCTTTGCTCCATATTACAAAGAAGTCATTTTGGTTTGTGGAAAAACAAGACATTCAAGAACATCATCATTTCCAGGTTTATTAATTTCTGACATTTTATGGACCAAACAATTACTCGATTAATGCTGAAAATAATCGACAGGTTCATCAATTATGAAAATAATCGTTAGTTTCAGCCCTAATCAAAATAGGTGACGATTACTTTAGTAATGATTAGTAATCTTTGCAGCCTAACATCATATGGATACGAGGAGTAGCGATTTATTTGTTTTCCCTTACTTAACATCCGGCTAAATACAGAGCGAAATTTCAAAATAATCCCAACTGTACCTTTGTTTGGAGAGATTGTGGAATCTTCCAGAAGAGGTTAGCATCCATGAGTTTGCGATTCAGAACAGGAGGACAGCATGAGGACAACAGGAGGACAGAGGACAGCAGGTGCAGAGGTGGAGAATAGAGGAACTTTCGAATATTCCAGAAAACCTCGTTGTTTCCGTTTCCAGTTCGTAAAACAGTTCCCACGAAGAAGAGGTGCGCTAGCTAACCGAAGCTCCTCACTTAACTGACTTAACGAGCGGTTTTGAAGGTCCTCGGTACACAAAAATCCTTAATTATCATCTTACTGATAACCAAACACACAAAACTAAAATTAAAAACTAAAACTATCCACATTTAACTCCCTGTCACTGTTTTGTCTCTCTCTTTGTCTCTCTGTGTTTTCCACGCGCCTGAACCACGTAAGGAGCTCGTTAGCTCTGAACAGGAGACACCTGTGGGGAACATGACGTCATCAAATTAACAAAGTTTTATCAAAAAATAACCGAAACACAATCTCTTACACATTTGTTCATCTATTGTACATATTGAAATTGTTTTTGGCCCCATCTGACATATAATATATTGTGTAATACATGCAAAATGTAAAAAATGTTAGTAATTAAACTTTTTTTTAAATCTGTTTATCCTGCCTCTACACGAGTTTTAAGATGATATTATATAACTCGAAAACCATACATAACACAAAGAAGAGTGGGAAAATGTGATTTTCTCTTTGTGAATATGATTAACCTAAATTGTTTTTTGTTTGTTAGTTGGTTTGCTGTTCACTTCTCTCTTCTGTTTTTTTTTCTAATATTTTCCAGTACATTTAAAAAATAACTGATTTTCAACTACATAAATATAATGAAATAAAAATCTCATTATATGTAGGTTCATAGGGCTACACTACAGTACAATTGTGTCCATCATAATGATGGTATTCATATGGTGATACACTTTCAAAAACTTCTGGGACCGCACGTGGCAATGTTGCGCAGAAGAATAGTATTTGTGTTAATGACGCGAGCACTGATCTATCAGTATCAACAGTCTGAGTATGTTTCTGATAGCTGCACCACTATCAGAACATGTGACCTTACTGTATACCTGCATAATAACTAATAACATTTCTATACTCCTACCATCCTCTCACATTGGACACATCTGGACACATCAGAGCCGTTCTCTTTTGACCATTCAGAATTAAAACATGTTTTATGTTTCGGCATTTCTGTCATATTAGCCGCAGCCGGGGAACAGCAGCAGCAACAGTAGCACCGCTTTTTCCGTGTGTAGTCAACACATGGAAGCCTTGTTTACGTTTTTAACCAATGATATAGCTGACATATCATCTGTTATACCATAGATCTAACTGAAAGTTGGGACAGACAGTGGTTTTAAAATTTGGGCATTATGGTCACCCTGGATGCTACATTAATAGAGACTGTGTCAACGTCGCCACCATTTTGTGCCATTATTTTATTTTATTTTATAACATTATTAGATTTAACACATAATTAGAAAGATGGTGCCAATTTGAGCCTTGTTGTTATCCTTCTGGGGTGAAATGGACTTTAGTGCCACCTAGTGCTTATCATTATTTACTGCGCTTGGTGGAAGCAGGTTAATGCTAATAGCAAATCTTGTTGATGGAAACCTGACCAATTTCAGTGCTATCCAATGCCACTCTGCTACACTCAGTAATATCCTTTTTACCAGAACAATCTCAGACACAATGACACTTGTAAAAATATGTTTAGAGGAGCGTGATATCAAAGACTAACTCTGGTTAGGTGAAACCAGGGAAGGTGTTAGAAACCAGCCTGTTAACAGGAGTCTTTGGGCCTGCTGCTGCTACTGCTGCTGATGCTGCTGCTGCTGCCGCCCTGTTAGTGCTGTTCGCAATAACAGTAGTCAGCCAGCAGGACATGTCCCCATGTCCTCTACCTGAGGCCCCGCTGTGATCACACAGCAGGTGAGCATATGATGCTTCTGTGCCCCTCACAGTTCATAGCCCAACACCCCAGTCAAGAGTGCCTGATTAAACCCGGAGGAACAAGGGCTAATTAAATAAGGCCTGATCAAGGAGGAGTAAATTATTTAACACTGCACACACACATACTGATGTCTCCTCAGATCCTGAACTAGAGGACTTCTTTTTGTTGCCTTTGTCTCCCACTCTTCCAATCTAGCCCCCCCCCCTCTCTCTTTGTCTTTGGCCCTTTTCTTCTTGTTTTTTTTTTTTCTTTCTTTCCGACATTTAATTCTTCTCATTAAATGGTGCCTTTCAGTGGCCGAGGCAGGAGTTGTGAAACTGTCACCGAAACAGATGTAGGGCCACGGCTGGTGGAAGATAACATTGTGTGTTGATTAAAGACATGAGGGAGATACCTGCAAGATCCTTTTTTTCGAGTCCACAAAGGACTGGGACAGAAATATCCTCCCCGTTTACAAATGTAACAATGGGACAAGTGGAAATGTTAACCGTTTGTTCTCTCTGAGGAGGAAAAAAGCGCCACCTCCCACTCCTTCCTCGTGCCGTTCTTTGCATTTTGAAATATATAACCCGTCCTGTTTTATTATACCCTTTAGAAACCTGTAGACTGTTAAGAGTGCTTTTTGCTGACGCTGTGATCCGAGCAGTGCGACCAAAAGTTCACCGGGAAACTCGTGTATTCATTCACTCAGCAGGGGATGACATTTTCCATTGCTTTGCGCTCAATGTTGTGGTCTTTTTCTGTCAGCGCTGGCTCTCTCTCCGGGCCAATTTTGGGATTTCTGATCACCCGCAGCACAATGCACATGCTTCAACTGCAACAGGGTGCTAACGACAAAAAAAAAAACTAAAGCCCACAGGAAATCACTGACCCATGACAGTGCAGACTGGAGGAAAAAGAAATGTGCTCCGTTGCCTTGTGAACACCACATTGTGCATTTACACTCCGTTGTGATGAAACAATTAACCTTGGGGAAGGCTACAAGCTTCCACAGTTTTGGGAAAAATTCAAATGCAGCACTCCATATTCGCCTTCGTTACAAGGACTCTCCACCAAACAAACCAAATTAATCAAATTTGTTTGCACAACAACGCCAGGGCAATTGTAACTCTGAGAGGGAAAATTGGGAAATTGATTGTGCGAAACTCAACTCAACGCTGTGTTTCTACATAACACAGCGGATGTGTTAATATCTTGGGTTAGGGTTATTAAACTTTAGTTTTTAAACTTTAGGAAAAGTAGCAGGGTCAGTTATTGTGCAATGTTTCAGAATAATATTGTATTTGTAGGCCTTCAGAACAGAAGATTGTCCTATTTTACAATGTTTGCTCATCTGCGAGGTTCTAGGACATATACTGTATAGGGAAAAAAAATGTCATTTTGTTCACTAGCACCAGGAACGATTGGAAAATGAGTGAAAACTCAACAACACTGGGGTGTTTGTGTGGCAATTATCTCGACGTTCATCGCGGCCGTAAATCAAGTCCCCAGACTGTGATATTCAAAATTAGAACGAGAGTAAAGTTGTCATGGAAACGCAAGTCAGCAATACATGTGAAGCCTTGACATATCACCAAGTGAAGCAGGTCGAGATTCACGAAAAATGAAATAAAAATCTTTTTTTCCCTTTTTTTTTACTGTAACAGCCTCTTTTACTCAGCATCCCTTTAATTATGAATAGACTTTATGGCAACTCAGGGTGCAGTTAAAATATTATGACACAAAACTATCATTTAAAAAAAAAAAGTATACAAATGCCAACAATGTGCTTTTGCTTGGACGCACAGCAGACTCCATAGGCTATGTTGTGTCTGTGCATAATCTTGGGCATGTTCATTATGAAAACAACACTTTACTCCAGTGGCAAAATGATGTTGACCTTTGCAGAATCAAATACTAGCAAACCGCGTCTCATTGTTCAAAGATAATAGCTGGGCAGCATCCGCTGTAAGGCAGATGATGTTGCTGGCATGCAGAGTGGCAGCCTCGCTCCTGGGTGGGCGTTGGACTGCTGATGACTCATTCTTCATGTGCTTTGGAGACAGAGAGAGAGGGAGAGACGGAGAAAGACAGGGATCTGGGCGACAGGTCTCTGTTTTAGCTGCTGTAACAAAAGTGTCTCCTGGCGTCGCCGAATTCTTACTCCATTTAGATGAATGATTGAGCAAAAATCTGCTTGTGTCTTTTTTTTCGACGCCCACCCGACTCTGACACAGCCTGGCTTGTAAAAGAGGAGAAGGAAAAGCAAACAAGGGAGTAGTGGAATGGGAGTTATAATATAAGGACAAAATGTTTTCTTAAAACTAGGTAGATGGGCACACAAAACTGTCTGTCTGCTCACTCAGGTCGTGTGTTATCCCACAGATCGCTAAACAGACGTGCTGCAGATCATACTGTAAAAAATATTGACTGAATCAAGAAGAGCTGCCTGACTACCAAACAGTTCAATTCTTTGCCAGGTCAGGGGCGGGACTAACCATGAGCAAGTTACCCAATCGCCACATAGTGTACTCATAATGGGCAGCCCATGGCCAAGTGGAAAGTGAACTTGACTTGCACCCAGAGGGTTGCAATTTCGGGTCCCCACCAGGTAAAAAAAAGGGGGGTTGGGTAACCCTGAGCGAGGTACCCAACCCCCATTACTCCCCGGTTTCTGCTCAGTGGCTGCCCACTGCTCCTACTTCTAGGAAGGTTTCTAGTAGAGGATGGGTTAAATAAAGTCCCCTGCAGGACTGATAAAGGACTAATTTATTTTATATATTTATAATGATGGTCTCAAGCCCAGATGAATGGGAGGGTTGCATCCGCTGTGGCGACACCTAGTGAGGGAAAAGCTGGAAGAAGAAAAAATGTGTGCGCACAACAATGTGGCACAAAAATAGTACCGTACCTTTTTCTGGCCTTGTACTCTTTGAGCGATGGGTTGTGTGGCTACAGATGGACCTCCGGTATCAAGTTTCCATGGTTACCGTCTTCTTCATCGTCTCTTTTGAGCAGAACAAGTGTGTGCCACCAACTGGTTTGGCGCATCCGGCCCCGTGGTCATCATTTACGTCACATGGACCCTAGCGGACCTCTGCACACAAGCGGACGCCGAACACAAGACCCTGGCCTAAGGGAAATGTCTGAGGATCTCTTAAGGACTAAGGTGTTGAGTAATTAACATTCAAACTGGATTTTTTTTGGAACAAGTGACTGCCACAGTTGGCTTGGTGAATAAAAGGGGGTCCCCCTGAAGAAACCTGGCTCATTCCCCAGGGAAATTGCATCACATATTGATCCATGTTCCCCACGTCTAACGGACACAGAGGGTGGAATTGCTGGTGGAAATTGGGAAATACTGTAGCTATGAGAGTAACAAGGTGCCATTAAGGCAAAAGAAAACCCCGGTTTGTCACCTGAGGACCTTTCACCTGCCTTCATACAGTCGTTTCAGCACAGACTGCCTCAACAGCCACATATACTGAGGAGTTATATTGCCAAAGCAGCGGGTTCACAGGCTCAGACGAGCATTTGTCTCCATTACGGTTCTAACACTGGCAAATAAACACGGGAGACAGACAATCATTCTGCATTACATCCATGACTATAGCACTTTACATTTTCCATCAGCATAACAGACTCCCCGCGCCATCTCACAATCCTCACATTCATGTTTTTATTTTTTTTTAACTTACTGCTTCTTACATGTGTACAGATGGAGCTTTTTCATCTGGGAAGGAGGGATTTCCACGACTGCTTTATGGCAACGTTCTCCAGGGCAAAAACAGCAACGAGGTCTGGATTTCTAACCCAAATCTGTCATGGAATCAGTGTTGTCGTATAACTTCAAAACCAAACCTCCAAACACACAAAAAACCTGCAGCCTTCAGCACCACTCTGTGATTCTGTGCCCATTCTTTATCCTTTCAGCTCAAAGTCTTAAGCAGCAGCTACATTTCAACCCACCCTGACATCGTTTTCCTCAACAATAAATTATATTCAGAGGATTTTCCTTTTCTTTTCTTTTTTTTCTTCATCCATGTGCTAATGAAGCAAAAGCAAAAGTGAAGGCTAAAGCAGAGCAGAGGCAAAAGTGAGACCAGAGCAGCCTCTAGAGAGGGGATGTGAGATTATCATTAAAGCATAGAGACATGGGGAGGAGCGGCATCAGAGTGATTGTACTTTCTCTGAGTCTCCGTTTGCTGCAGAAACATAAGGCTTTTGTCCTGGTTTTTTCCAACTAAACATGAAAAACGAATAATCCATCAATATGTTTTCTTCAGCCATAGATGCAAAACAACAGCCCTCATTGGCCTGAACAATTATAATTAGATTATATATGTATATATATATATATATATATATATATATATATATATATATATATGTATATATGTATGTATATATATACACACATATATACATATATACGTATATATGTATGTATATATACATGCATACATATATGTATATATGTGTGTATATGTATGTATATATATATATATATATATATAAATATATGTATATGTATGTTTATGTATGTATATATATACAGTATGTATATATACCAATGAAATACCCAAGTTTAGGGCTGCAACAATCCATTATGCTGTGTTTCCATCATGGTATGGTTCGATTTGGTCCAGTATGGTATGGTTTGGAGCGGTAAAGCCCTGGGTCAGGCTTGCGTTTCGACTGAGAACAGTATTTTTACTTGGTAGGTGTGGTGTGGGCTGTGCCTGATGGCCGCGTCAGCGAGATATACAGTACGTAGTGTGATGTTGTATCAGTGCAGACATCGAACACAGACAACAATGGAAGAAATCCAGCAGCTCTTTTTTTCCCTGCTCGGTATGTGGCTTTTGTTTGTCTCAACAAGACGTCGAGCTTTGTTTGAGGAATAGATAATTTTTTTGTCGCCCAATCAGCTGACTGTCTTCAGACCATTCTGTACCATTTTACTCTGGTACCCCAATGGAAGGGTTCCAAAAATGGAACGGTTGGGGACTGGTGATTTTGGAAATGCAAAAACATAAGAACCGTGTTGTACCAAACCTTAACCGTTCCATTCAGTTTAAACACAGCAAGTTAGAAAATTTTAGCCCCCTAAATACACCTGTTTCATTTGCTCCTGGACGCAATTTGAGGATGTCGTTTTTGAGGTCTGGACAACACAGAACACTTTATCGACAACACCCACTCGTGAATCAGACGAGAAAGAAATCACGGGGTTAATCAATAATAAAAGTAATCATTAGTTGCAGCCCTTTTTCATTCTTCTTGGAATGCGTGTGGACATTTTTTTTCCTTCCACACAGTCACTCACCTGCATGTGAAATATTGATCTATTTTCAAGCCATGGAAGTAGAAGGTATCAGGATCAGTGCATGTAAGTAATGTGCTGAACTCAGCCGAGGTGTTTCACCCCAGATGTCAGGCTGGTGCAGATTTTGATTTGGTGCCATTTGGATATTAAGTGCAGTGGATATTGAGTGCTATTACAGTCGGGGACAGGCAGCACATCAATCTCTGTCAGAGAAGTGGAAACCCGCCTGCAGACAGGAGCAGATGAGATGCAACTACAGAAACACGGATTTCTAAGGCCCAGTTCAGACCTGGTGTTATCATCCATCCTCAGTGATGTGATTGCATGTGGATCGCATTAATAAGTATGACTGCTAACATCTGGTATGTGTGTGACGACATGAGATCAGATCTGATGATCAGATTTGCCCTTACTTCAAATACAGAAACTTAACCACTGGGGAAAAAAACGAGATAATATGGCGATTAGCTGTGTAGAAATCAACATATGGGTATTGATTATTGTGGAAGAACAGCAGGTCAGCTGAGGATGGATTGTGTTCATAAAGGAAACTTTTCATGAGTGACATTTCTTATATTATATATATACTGTATATATATATACATTCCCATTGTGAAGCCTCAAGATTCACCATTTTGGTTTTTACGTTCAGAGGCGTCACCTGCATCCGGGCTCCTCTTGAATGGTATTAGCTGTCAATCACACTGGTGTCCACTCATTTATGCCATGATTTATCATGTATTTTCCTCTAAACGGGAACACAATTTATGAAATTTATTCTCAGGTTCTGTTTAAGGAGAGCTCAAACTAGTGATTGAGATTCATTCACTCCTCAGGACAATGATCACTGAAGTTATAAATCAAGTGAGAAATAATAGATCATTTTTCCAACAGACTTCTATTCAAATTGAGTTTTTTTTCGCCCCCTGGTGGCTAACTGCTACCAACTTTTCAGGAATCAGTTGATTTGATCGGAGTTTTAAGTCCATTTTTATGAGTAGTCTATGTTGGTACCATGTTGACCACTATTCTCTGTCTTTCTACAATCTAAAATATTCAAATATTTAAGCTTCAATTGGACTACTCTCCTTGTACTAGTGTACCAGCACTAGCAAGGAATGGACGAAGTTGTGAAGCCTCGAGATTGGTGATTTGATTTGGTGTCAAATTCACAGAAGGCATGGCTCCAGGCTCCTATTAGACAATACCTGTCATAGCTGTCACTCTTATGTACCATGCTTTATTGTCTTTTTTCCCTCTGAATAGGAACATAATTTACAAAACTGACATTGTACATGTTCTATTGAAAAAGAGCTGAAACTAGTCAATGAGACCATAAACTCCTCAAGAAAATGTTTGCTGATTGTATAAATCAAGTGACAAGTATTAAGTAATTTTTGGTGGCTAACTTCTACGTCTGTCCCACTTCCTAGGACTCACTTTTCAAACAGTAAAGCCACAGTACATCATCCACCTGTGGTTCGGACCTCAACATCAGATCTAAATGAAGCCAAAAACCATCTTTGCAGTCTCACTTGTTGCCGCTGTCGGTCAACAGCACCAAAGTCCTTTTCGTGCGTACTCCTTGAACATCTACATCACCCTAACTGGTTCCTTGGCTCCCTCTCCTGGGAACCGCCCCCAACACTCTGTTCCTCCCTAAAAAGTTACCTGATGAGCCAGTGTCCTCACAGGGAACGGGGAGAGGGGGAGAAGGAGGAGGGGTGAGAAACAGACACAGAGAGAAAGAGAAAGCGCTCATTATTTCTCCCTAATTGTCCACGAGTGACCCTCCTGATTCTCCCCCTCTGCAACCAGGTACGGAGCCTCATTACAGGCAGCTTCCTCACTTCTCCCAGGAGAAACTCATGAAAAGGCCATGAAAGGCTTCGTCTGACAGGGGCCAGCCAGACTGGACCAATTAACAGGGTTTTTCTGTGCTCTGACTCGCCACACTGCAGTTTGCAACTCATCTGTGGTGTGAGACTTGCAGACAAGACGTCCGAGGTCAGGTTGGGATGGTTTGTTCAGAAGCTAGAAGGGCTAAAGGATGAGGGCAGCTGCTGCTTCTGTATTTTTTTTCCTTTCATGCCTCCTGTTACTTTTTATGTTTATAGAAAATAAAATCGTGGGTGACTTTTCAAAGCTGTGGGAAGGGACATTAACTTTGACTTAATTAAAACTTGAAAGCAAAACCATTCATTATCACGGCACAGGCAACTCTGGTTTATTAATTGCGGCTAAGCACTCAAACTCTGACGGACCGTTGAAATGTTAAAAATGGAGATATTTTCTGATGCACTGTCGTCACTGCTCCATCAAGGCTAAATGTGATTTGTTTCCCCCGCCTCCCAGTACCAGGTGACTTAGTGTGTGTCTCGATAAATGACCCAGTCAAGGTGAGCTCGCCGTGTCAGGCCACGAGCATCAAAGACAAACCACGCAACCTTGCCAGAGGGCCCGCTTTCCTTTCACCCGCAGAAACTCCTTTTTCACTCTCCAAGGCCCGATGCATTCAAGACTGTTAGTCCTGATCGCTGCAACGATTGGTCAAAAAAAAAGAAAAGGAGGGAAAAAAAAGAAGTCATTCAGAGAGAGCCTCCTGTCCATTAGCGACATGAAAGACAAGACTTTCAAAGAGCATTCTCCTTCCTCTTCAGGTCTGAAAGAGACAGACATCCTCTTCAAGGTCACATCAGTTTCCAGTGGAGTGATTCAAAGTTAAAATCACCTGAACGTAAACATCGTTGACTGATGGGAGTGGAGGACAATGATGGAGGGGGGGGGGGGGCGGCGACATCACAGACACCTCTCTGTGAAAGAGTCTGTGACAGTCGGTACGTTTACATGCACAGTTAGGTCGTAGCTTAACTATGCAGCTTAATTGTTTTACTGTCCTTGTCCCAGTATACAATCACAAGTGGGGAAGTGTCTGACTCTGCTGTGCTCGGTGGCGGTGGCGGTTTGACCCCTTTTAAGCTTTACCTCATGACAATGACGTTTGTACCCTTAAACTGCATACTGCATTTTGACATAGTCTTCTGATTGTAAAGTTGTCCAGCAGATTCCACCCGCTCCCATGTGCCGTGCTTTATTATCTAATTTCCGTAACATGATTTACAGAACAGAGAGTGAAACTACTGATTGAGACAAGAAAATGTTTACTGTCATTTCACATCAGGTGAAATCTAGAGGAACTTAATTTCTCATAGACTTCCTTTCAAACCTAGTTGTGTTTGCAACCAGCAGAGTCGCCCCCTGGTGGCAAACTACTACAACACCCCCTTCCTGGGCTTCACTATGTTAATTTTTTTATATACAGTCTATGTTAGTACCATGTTGAGCATCATTCCTTGTCTTGCTACCACCCATTTGCTTTAAAACATTTAATTCCTCAAGGTGACAGAATAAACGTCTGGTCTCCTCCTGGGTGCAAAAAATACACCTGTCTGGATTTTTGCCATGTTTTTCTTCTGCCGTCAAAGCCTGGGCAGAATCTGTGGAACATGCACAGAAGTAGCTCCACTCACAGCTCCACATGACTCCCCCCCCCCTCCCTTCCAGTGTAGTAAAATTTCAGTCACACTGACATGTTTATGTGTAATTTAAAAGTCTGGTTTTAGTTGGACGAGCAAAAGTTTCTAATGTCTTGTTAACCAGTGCAGTAACTGTTCAAAATGTGCCTGAAGGGGTGAAATTGGCTCTTCTGGTGATACATGTGTCGCATTTCTGTTAATATCTTTTGCATTTCTTATCCAAACAATGTCAAAGTCGGCACTGCACACACTGGAGTAAGTCACCTGCCCAGTTTGAAGCCTGTCAAGCGAACCGTTGTACAATAATGCGTTTAAAAGTCAGAAAGACAGGCAGATGGACGTTCCTTGCATTCAAAGATTGATGTATTAAGTGTATTTGAGGAAAAGGAAAGAACATTGGTGAAAGAGTAAGAGAGGAATGGATTTGAAGGGTGGGGCTGGATGGAAGAAGGGTACTGATTGGGTCGCCGTCTCGTGGGGTGCGTGTTTGCCTGCAGGGAAAGGTCACAGGAGGGAACGGGCGTAACGAGGCGTGAAGGGAAGGCACTGTCCTCGGCTCCTGGGCCCCTAGGAGAAGAGCCTCAGCAAGGTGTTAATGCAGATGCTCCAGCCTCCCTGCTCCTGTTTATTACACCTTCCCGGGGAAGGCAGCCCCGGAGTTTCACCATCAGTCAATACGGCAGAAAACATGCTCATCAGAGGCACAAACTGGCAGCAAAACCGAGGCCAACAGGCAGAGGAAACGTGGAATCACTTGCTTA
Organism: Solea solea; assembly: GCF_958295425.1. NCBI lineage: Eukaryota > Metazoa > Chordata > Actinopteri > Pleuronectiformes > Soleidae > Solea > Solea solea. The sequence continues at coordinate 5,651,083 of NC_081149.1, read as the reverse complement.
TTTTAGTACACTTCATACTGTGAACATGTTTTTACTCCAAGAGACAGAGTTAAGCTGCTCAAAGGGATCCAAGCGCGATATGTTTTTTTCTCTCTCTCTCTCAGTAATCGACTATTTAAAAAATAAATAAATTCTGAGCCTGTCCACTCATCTGTCAAGGTCAAATCTGCCAAGATCTGACCAGCGAAGGATTGCACCGCTCTCAAATCCTGTTTAATCAGGACTAACATGACACTTAAATGGTATATTATATAAAAATGTTCTGTAATAAGCTGCATATAATTCAATATTTCTGTGATTCCAGTGGTTTCCAGCTGCATGTACTGTAAGTAACGCAGACACACTGCTTTACAAAGACATATACTTATACTGCCCTGGTTCCCAAACTGTGGTACATGTACCACCAGTGGAAAATCAGTAATACCGTTCGACTGTAAATACCAGGGTATGTGATCGGAGTGGAGCTGGGGAATTTTGACCGGAGAGCATAGAAAATGAAACAAAAACCTTATCTTATTGGGAATAAATCTGCCTTCTGTCGAAAGTGAAAAGTCCATAGCTGACTTTGCTCGGCGATAACGGTATTACTTTGATATTTTCTCATGTAGTACTTTGTCTAAAATGTTTGCGAACCAACGTTATGCTGTATATTGTTCGTTCTTGTACTTTATTTTATCTTCTAACGTAGCATTTTATCATCTATGAAACAAGTGAACATTATATCAATAGGTTGAAGTGGGGAAAAAACCCCAGGCAGCAATAAGTCATAAGAAAACGACCTTAACACAACCTGACATGTTACAACCCTTGTTTTGTTTCCAGAGTGGTCCCTGCAGCCGCAGCAAAACTGCTGTCTCTCCATGAACTCCACCTGAGAGGGGACCACATGGGAGGCCGACCCTCATTATGTATAAAATATCATTAATTAACTTTATTGAATGAGTCACAGTATGGTTTCCACCACATTGTTCCCTCAGGGTCCCTCGTCCAAGACCCCACCTTGCCCTGTTCGGAGCCAGTGTGCCAGCATCCTTCACGTCAGCCCGTTCTCTCAGCCGAGTCTGGTTCTAGGTGACTTTTCTGCGCTCTTGTCGTTGCTTAGAAAAAGCTGGCAGTAATTTATAATGTTGTGACAGTCAAATAAACAGGGCCGCTGCTCGCTGGAGTGAAAAAGCCCTGTGTTAAAGGGAATCAAAACAGCTCCAAATGGGGCCTTGAATGGGAATAATCTCGGCGTAAGATCTGTTCGGGGGCTGGCTAATTTAAATTTGTTCAGGGTGACAGCTTACTGGAAGAGGGACATAATGAAGTCCATTATCATCAGTGGTGCAAATTCTAAAGAACGATAACTCTCATTATCAGCGCTTTTCCTGTATACGAAGGAAATATGTTCATCCATTATGAAATGTGCTGAGAATGACAACATGGAGCAAACATAAGACGACGGAGGCTGTGACTCGCCTCCGGAAAAGGAGAGAAAAAAAAAATGGAATGGGGCCGAGAGTGGACAAGTCCTTATTTTTGGGTACAATGGCTTCACTTTATTTATGGATAAGGTGATGGTGATTTTCACTGCACATAAGAAGCCTGTATATTGTTTTTTTTTTCACCTATTAAGCCAGTAATGGATGTAAATGTTATATGCAACAGCAAGGCAGCCTGTGCTTGTGTTTACCCTGCCTTTTTCCTGTGGTAATCTGACATCTGGTAGACCATGCCAGACCTTGAGCGGTGTCTTCGCGGGCATTATCACATGGGAACAGAGCCTTGATAATGCCCTTCCATTAGACATGTAGCGAAAATAACAATGAGTCATTTTGGACAGAATTAAATGATAAACAGGGAAATGAGGGAAGTCTCCAGATCTGTAACCCACGATAATTACAGCTTTGCTAAACTCAGGGAGCCAGCACTTCAAGCTGTGTCTTAAATATATTCACTTCAAAGAGTATAAAAATAAGTTTGGTGCCAGAACAATCATCAAAAGTGAGTTTAGTGCCAGAAAAAAAAGTGCTGCAGAATGAGCTGGATTAGAGGAAATGGGAAAGACAGGTTCAGGCAGGGGGTCTCTCTCACTCACACACACACACACACACACACACACACATGCTAATGTAGCTTTCAAAACTCAAGAGCAGATATTCAAGAACAAGTAGGGTTGGTAGTAAGGCTGAAATTTGGATATCCATTCAAACTTTTTTTAATGGAAATAGATCTTATGCACGTAACCTATTTTATGGGAAAATGTGGAACACATCTGCATAATAAAGGCAGTATGTGACCAACCTTATAAAGCGCTGTTTTCTACAATGAGTTTGAAACGTAGCATCGTTACAACCTGTCGTCCAACTCAAACGACCGCCAAATATGAGCCTATATGATCTGCAGTACTTGATACGGACGGCTCTTTCAGGGCTCTGTATAAACTAGAACCTTAAAAACCCATTTGGTTACCACAAATGCCGCCTAGAAGTGCGTCAGACCATCTGAAGTAATTACCGCTCGGCCAGATCGGATCAGAATAACCAGACAGCTTTGCTGTGAAAAATCGGACGACACAAACAAGAAAAGGGAGATAATTTGGAGGCGGGCAAGTGGAAAGGGGATTGGGCTTGTAACCGGAGGGTTGCCAATTCAAATCCAGGGACAGGTCAAGGTGCTGAGGCGCCCCCGAGCAAGGTAACCAACCCCCCCATTGCTCCCTGGGTTCAGATGTGTTTACTACTGGTGTGCAAATACAAGAAATTCAAGATACTACGGATAAATCGTTGGACAATCACGACACCAAAGCAGAGTTTGTCAACATAGATATGTCCTGTGTGATGAGTAAGAATTTAAACATCTCTTTTACTGATTTTATGGTATTTTGCTCAATATAAACAATAACATTTGTCAAAACAATTCTAATCAAATGACACTTGACACTCTTACATACACACCGATACCCCACTAACAATAATGGTAATAAGGGACAATAAAGAAAGGTTAAAAAGGCCCTCTCAATCTAGATTTATTCATTTATTGTGTTGTAACTATAAGCGATAACGACTCAGATAGGAGAGTGAATGGTTATTGCTTTTTGCCCCAGAAAAACCCACAGATCTAATCAGCAGTTATTCTCACGTACATATGCAGTGCGAGGCGAACTGGACTGGCCTCGCCGACGTTGGAAAACCCACGAAGAAGCACAACCACCAGCTTCGTTCATGGAAGTCAGACGCCAAACAAAAGTCTCGAGTTGGTTTGACTTTCAAAGACAGAGGAGACTCGTCCTCGGAGGACGTTCGCTGCATCCGGTCCCTTTTCCCATCACGGAGGGATCTTCGTGTCCCGCACGTTCCTCTTCGCCCTCTCCCTCAGGTTAATATTAGCACAAGGAGCTCCAGCTACTTGATGTACCCCAGTCAAATTTACCAAACACTGTTTGACTCCTGCTATTAAATCTGAAGATGAAAGAATCGCCAAGGGCAAACAGCTCCTAAGGCTATACACTAAATACTTAGACTCTTCAGGGTTTTTTTTTAACAGAACAGGCACAATTAAGAAGTTAAAATGTACCTCGCATGAATGTGCTTCTGCTGTGAATCTCGTTGACTTTGAAAATTTCACAATTAGAGCCTGGGCGACAGTGTCCAAAGTGTAAATTCCAACTATCTTTGCCAAGGTACTGCCATGATAAGTTCATCCCTGTGATTGCAGACAGAAACCAGGAAATAGAGACAGAAAATGAACCACAGAAAGAATAATATCATTAAGTGGGGGGGGGGGGCTGAAGACATGTCGTCCTGCAGGGACCTTTGCTGAAACCCACATCTATTTCACCTCCACATTATTTACCTTCAACATATAATCCCAACTCTATTACGGCAGATAGAGAAGGACAAATATGACAGAGCAACAGACAAATGGGAAGGAAGCGAGTGAGTGAGAGAGGTGCACGGAGAGAAAGAGGAGGGGAAAGGATTGGAGAGGAGGGGGTGACGGTGAGAGATAGATAGAGTTGGGCATGATAAGGAATCACAGATAAAGCCTCTAGGGTGCAGACGTGTTCCAGAGAGGAGTGACCGATCAAGATAGAGTGAAAGAGGGGGTAAAATTGTGATAAGAGTGATGACAGAGTGTAAAATGACTCAGTCAGCCCTGGCAATGGCATTGGCTCTGACCTCGCATTCCTCATCCTGGTTCTGTGGAGTCTGGAGTTTTAGGACGGTGCCAGCTGGTTGTAGGACAATGCTTGAAACCTGCTGATTTCGACAAAAGCCACAGAGCCGTAAACCCCCCGGCACAAAGGCCCTCGCCGACTCCAACGCGGGATTGATTTACAAAAAAAAAAGTTCTTGGAACTGAGCACTGAAAATGGTCATTTGTCTTTGCCTTCCAAAAGCCACTCTAGTGTTTTGCATATGGTGTTTTATGACCTTGCGAAACCGAACGAAGCGTCCCCATTAACAAAATATGGTGTTCCTCACAATTGAAGCCAAATTCATTCAACGCTGCTATGTGAGATTTGCAGTTGACTCATGAATGACACGTGTTGGCGTTTGAAACGTGTGGTCGAAGGAAAAAAAGGACGCGTGAAACCAGGCTTCATTTAGCTCAGTTTCAGGTCCACAGGTTAACGTCTGATCTTCTGTCTGATGTGTCACGTTTCTAGATGTTGTTTATTTTTTCCCCTGGTGAGCTGTTCTTGTTCTCCTGTCCAGGTTCCTGACTGTGAGATCTGCATCTGGGATTTGTCGGGGAGTTGTATCTTTGCATACTTTTGGTGACGGAAAACATTGAGCCAATTGGGGGCGATTAGCTGTGACTTTCATAACTTGTTGCTGGGCAGATTACTGGCTGAAAATATTTTTTCAGTTGCTTGAAAGACACCATTGTCAACATCTGGCTTCTGGACAGTCACCCACTTTTTGTTGACCTGTTCAAACCTACTGAAATGTCTGCACAAACAAAAAGGATAACCTAAATTCATTATCAGCATATTCATTATTGTTCATTTGCAGATGATGTGTCATTTAACTTAAGCATTTGTCAGTTCCTTTCAGGATGATTAATGATCTTGGGTTTAGGCACAAAAACGTCTTGGTTAGGGTTGGTCAAAGTTCATATTGGGTTAAAAGACACCAGTGAATGGTAGAAATGGCGTGGGAAGTGGATACACAAATGAAATGTGGATATACAAAGGCTAATAACCATGGTTTTATTCCCCAACACACCAGGATTCCGTTGAAATGTGTATATCTCAAATTTTAGTGGTTGTTTTTTGTTTTGACTTTTCAACAGTCCATCAAACATCCTACATTTAGCAGTCTTGGAACTTGTATCGCATAAAGCTCGGCCTCTTGGATCTCCTGAATGTGATCCGGTCATCCTTTGAACTCTCTCTCTCTCTCTCTCTCTCTCTCTCTCTCAACTCCAACATCTTCATATCTTCATCAGGCTATAAATCGAGGTGATAAGCCCTCCAGACAGAAGCAGTGGTTGACTGCACAAAGGCTGACGGTGTCCATTTGAGTCAGACAACGCTGACTTGCAGTTTTCAATGACCAAAAGCAGAAGTATCCCAAAAGCTATTAACTTTAAACTTTCTGCCTAATCACTCATTCAGAGAGTGGAAATGCAAGTGCATGGCAACGACAGCCGTATAACTTATCTCCCAACTCAGGCCATGAACTTATCAATCACCTCACATAACAGTAGTTATACGAGGGGGTTATAAGTAAATTTTATTGAAATATGGTCCGTTCGTTAATTCCTTAAATGAATTATCAGCTTTGTGCAGGGGAGTCAGATTTTATGGCAAGTTTTAGATGGATCTGTCACAGTGGCTGTGCCTCAGCTGAATCCTCTCAGCTGAAGCTGCAGCAGGACCCTGTCAAATTGACATCCACCCACTCCACCACCCCCCCCCCCCCCCCCCCCCTTTTGGTTCTGAATGTTGTCAGGTGACAACAAGAGACTGTAAAAGAAAAAATGTTGCTCATAACAAACGCCTGCGCGGCAGCGTGAAGATTTCCTGCACAGTAACCTTTTCAAATAAACAGCTAGCGGAACAAACAGGACAGGATTGCATGGATGTCACCGTAACGAGGAGTAGGTGGAGTTTGAGCGTCCGTGTTCTGAATGTGACACCTCCAGGCCTCACTTAGATAGTGATCCTGGAGAGCAACCCGCAAATGAGGATGCCCAAAACATCCTTGCAGGGAAAAACAGCGGAGACGGAGTTGAAGGAGGCGAAGCTGATCTGAGGCCACAGACACAAATATTGACCATCAAGTCAAAACTTGCCCTGTCACCGCTGCTAACTATAAACCCATATGCATGCAGTAAGGGGGTGGATGTAGTTCTTTTAGGGATATTTCACATTTCTACCAATATCTCTTTGCATTTCTTATCCAATAAAAAGTTGCCACTGCACACACTGATGCCCTCGCCCATCCAGGATGTCCGTGGCCCCATAAAGGTTACATTTGGGCAGACAATCCTAAGTGGGACCGCCCATGCTTTGTTTCCACTGAGTACAGTACGTATTTTTTTGCGTTTCTGGCCCCGACCGAACTGTACCATCATGGAAAGTGGCTTTAGTACCCTTTCCAGGCTACCTGGGTACTAAGTGGACAAATTATGCAGGTCCCATATGGTTTTAGTAACATGGGCCCAAACAAGGGTACGCCAATGTTTGGCAAACACAGGTGGGCCCACCAGGGAATGACAGACAAACCCACTTGGGACCCATATTGTCAGCTTAAATATAAGCCTCACAGGAAACCACATGGACACGCTGTCTGGATAGTAATTCACATGCCGAGTTCGAAACCTGTCAAGTGACTTGTTTCGACAAATATGTGATTAACAGACAGACGTTCCTTGTATTTAGAGATGGATCGTCTGACACACACACACACACATTTGAATTTTAACAAGAAACCACACCCACTGTCTCCCTGTAACGCCACACAATCTGGATAAAAACAACCCCCCCCACACACACACACACACTTTTGTTCAGGCTTATTGCAAATCTCTGATAGATTCACTGGGAACTCTCCATTTTCCGCCTGCATCATAAATTTCCATAAGCAGTTGGAGCAGGGGGCATATTTTGTTTTCTGAATAGTTGACAGTTGCAAAGTGCACACATATTGACAGTGATTAGAATCTGTGAGGGCTCGCGGCTGATGAATATTCAAGAGCACCTGTCTGCGGCTGAAACCGGCGGCTCAACAATGCGTGGTTGGATCATTCACAATTTTTTGGTCTCTAAGATGGAGTCATGCTAGACTCCACGAGCTGGTTTAGTCGGGGCTCTGTGTGTGTTTGCTCAGATTCTGCTCATTAGCTTGTGGAAAAGGCGCAATCTCTCAAAGCTCGCCTACACATGCAACATGTTTGCCTGCTTAGATGAATTGGCACTGTTCATTTATACTGTCTCGTTTTTGAAATGTTGCCTCTGTTTGGCTTTGTTGTGGGTGGCACAGTGTGCATTGGTTTGCAACTTGTGCCTCAGAGCAAGGCTGGTTTATGGTTTGAATCCTGGTCTGAAGCGGGGCCTTTCTGTGCGGCGTCTAACGCATGTTCTCCCTGTGTGTGGGTTTTCTCCAGGTACACCAGCTTCCTCCCACAGTCTGTAAATCAGCTCCAGATGAGGATTTCAGCTCAGTTTTAGAAAAATAATACATCATTTTAAGCAGGAAAAAGGTTCCGTTGAGATTTGGACCCTGTTCAGATCTGGTGTTCACATCTGAACCCTGTTAATGTGTCCTGAAAGGTACAGTCACGGAAAACAGATTTAGAGTCGGTTTGGGGACACACTTTCCCATTTTTCCCATCTATCTGGGACGTAGTCGAAAACTGCCTCCCCAGCTAACGCGGTCTTATTTTTACACTAAACAGCTGATTTAAGTTGTGTTGGAAGCATTAGTTTAGTTATTTTTAGATTCAATGCTGCAATATTTCATATTAGTTGGATGTAAATCAAGTCAACCCAGGTAACACGGGTCCGAACAGGGGCTTGTGCAGCTGAAAACAGTGACATCTCAGGATATCCACCTCTGTTTTTTCCCCCCACTCTTGAGTTTAAAAGCATTTAGTGAGATTAACTTGCTAAGCTTTCACATCCTTCTACAGCTCATTCCACACTGCAGGTGCAGAATAGATGAAAAACCCTTGTTGGGAACAGAAGGCAAAACATCACGCACATTTGCATGTTTTAAGAAGCGGGCTTTTATATTCTGCAACTGTCTTGCTTAGTTTCAGAGAGAGAGACAACAATGGTAGAAAAATAAGGAGCGATTTCTTTTATTAGACCAACAACGAGGCGAAAGTAAAAATGAAACCAAGTGTTGACAGTGTTTTTCTCTCATAACTGACCGTGCAGCAGCAAATGAACCAATTAGAAAGAGAACGTAAAAAAGAAGTTGTTTTCTTTTGTACTTTTGATTTTGTTCTCAAATCGAACGGAACAAATGGCAAAAAAACAGGGATTTGACCAAACCTGATGAAAATAGAGACACACAAAGACGTCAATTTTAGTTTTTTCTTCATTTTTTAATTGTGGATTCTTAATTGAATATGAAAAGAAGGAATGATGCACAGATTTTCATCGTTTCCCAGACTTTTTGGTTTTCAAACTAAAAACAGAAACGTCAGCGTTTAAAAAACTCCTACAAAACCACTTTACTGTAGAGTGTAGTAAGGCAGGTGTAACCGCAGCGTCATACACGTGTGGATGTAGCACACACAGTTTGATCTATTCTCGACACCAAACTGTCCCAGTTCTGCTGACACACATCCCTGCTGTGTCTCTCCACAGCGGAATGTTACAATGAGTCATCGAAATACCACAAAAAACGAGATCGGGAACATCCGAGACAGAAAATAACGTCAATAATCACAATATCATTTTCTTTTTTTTGGATCAAATGCATAAAATAGAACACCTCGTCTAGGTGTGATCAGCCCTGAGAGACAATGAGGTCTCTCCTGCCGCTCCACAAGTTTCATTTTTATTTTAGTTTACTCACGCACGGTGACATAACCTGGTAAATATAGAGCTGTGTTTTTTGGATCCTCGCCTGACAAAGCCAGCTGGTTCAGTTAAGTGTGTGATGCTTTCTCTCTGGCACAGAGAGAGAGTGAAATAGGTAGGTGGGCGGCAGCGGAGCGCTTTTCAGGGTCTGCAATTGATATCATTGTTTTGTGCACACGTTTAAATAGTAGATAGTGTCAGATGAAGGAAGAGACACAAAGGGATGATGATGATGATCGGCTGCTGGGCGGCGTTTGCGCCGGCGTTTCACGGCGACATTTAAAAGAAAAAACAACAATAACCGACCGCCGCGAATCAGTTAATCACGATCCGTGTGTTTTGCCGTCGTCGAGTCGCTGTTAACCACTACCCATCTGAGGGAAAAAGGCAGTAGTTTGTGTGAAGTGAATGCCGCTGCAGAGAGGAACCGTAACCCCGTAACTATGGAAACAATAATGAGGTCACTGTGCTATTTTAGCTGGGTTTACTTGGAGATCATTACTGACATCACCACCACCACCACCACCACCACACTTTTTTCAGCAACTCAAGTTTGTGGAAGTTCACTAAGACAGAGCCTTGATGGATATGTTGGGGTGGGGGTTTGGTGTGTGTGTGTGTGTGTGTGTGTCGTCGGTGGGGACTTGTCACATGCCGAGTTGCTGGCTCTAACCTTGAGTGATCTCACATGGAGCTCATTAGTCACTGCAAACAGTTCAATCTCGGTATCAGCTGAGCTGAAATCACGCGGGTGTGGAGAGGGAGAGGAGGGACGGGATGGAGGGGGGCGCGGCTAAAAAAAAGAAAAAAAAAAAGTCCACATTTTCATTCACAGCAATTAAATTCTGTTTGGCCTTCTGTCGTCTCTCATCCACGATTGGATATTCTTCTCTTTTCTGAATTAAACATTTGTTTCGGTGAAAGACGAGCTGTGCCGAGAGTGGGAGGTCCACCTGCAGCTACTTGTACTTTAATAATAAAAACTGACTGCATCCTCTTGACAATCACGACCACCTGAGCCCTGTGTGATAATGCCTCCTTCATTAATACGTGTCCGGTTAAATGAATAACTCAATGAAAGGGGTCAGAGGAGGCCTCGACACTCAACATCAGTGTAATTATTCTGGGAAACGCTCAAATTATGTCAATAACATCTCACGTTACAGTACAGTTATAGTATGGTGTGAATATACAGTGATCATTTTAACTAGTATTATGACAATATCATCTTATTTCTATAGTAATTACTGAATAATTGCCTTTGGAAAAGTGTGTGTGTGTGGAACATGGGGAGGGTGACGTTCGACTTTATAATAAGTTAATTATTAATGATCAGGTAATTCATGCTGGGAGATTTGCCCTGGCTATTATAATAAGACAATCTCCAGAATCATACATCATGATAAGTGCATTATATATATGCTGCTTTATCTTTTAATGTACACTGTGAATTTATTTATTTATTTTTTAAATATGCACACGATATTCTTCTTTCTCTGTGTGTGTTGTAATAGCTGTATTGACAATTCATAAATTGTAATATATCCAGACTGTTTTTTAAACACAGCACTAAAGAGTGTTTAAAATACAATGTAAATCACAATTATAATGAAAACTGACCCAACAGTGAACAATAATAATCCAATTTCATTTATGAAGCACATTTTAAAACCACAAGGTGGACCAAAGTGCAGTGTAAGTTACACATAAAAGACAATAAAGGACACATTCAGAACAAAACTTAGCTAAAACACACACAAGAGACCGTTAAAAGTCAGAGAAAATAAAGGAGATTGCCTGACTCTCTCCTGAGGGGGTGCCACATGGCTCAATCCTCGGGCCCCTCCTGTTCTCACTGTATTTACACCCATGAAGAAGCATGACATGTCGTTTCGCAGACAACTGCCTATTATATCTTCATCTTAAGATTTTATATATACAAACATATAGTAAAGCTGTAATGTTCTGTAAAGTTCTGATTTAGTTTTTTATCCGTGGAAATTTAAATGGGTACAAAATATACCGTGTAGAGCGTTTTTATCTACTGGTATTGCTAACATTGCTAACATTGGTTAGCACCCGTGATGCGTATACGCCCTGAATTCTTACGAAATGTGATCAACTTATAGGTGGCGTCACTCAGAGTTCCAACCTTTCGATTTCAGATGTAAACAGAACATACTTAGAGCTTCAAACCTTCGTCAAAGGACTTTTAAGTCTGTAATAATGAACATGTTCAAAAAACTTTTTAAGCTACTATCTGCGATATTTCGCAATCATTTACTCATTGGACCTTTTCATGGGCACACTGGAGGGCCTCAGTTAATCACCTGTTGTAAGTTTGAAACCAGACCAGATGGACAATTATGCGATTAACAGACTTCTCTAAACGCATAGGGCGACTTTCGTATTTGAGTACAAACACGTTCACTTTTTAGCTTTGTTTCATTGTAGTAGTTAGTGTAAGGCTGCTAATGAAACTGATTATAATGAGCTATTTTATATAATAACAAGTACTAATGTGAGTAAAACAGATATTAAGCCGTTAAAACCCCCCGTTTATGATAAAGCCGAGTCTGTAAGCTATGATAAATGTGTAATGATGACATAAACTCGTCATAAACCGCGTCCCTTTTCATGCCACAACTGTGATTCTTTGTACTACGACAGTGTCTCAGCTCCATCCTTAACCATTTGTACTCTGGTAATGACTCCGACATGCTGTGTTCACTAGATGGAAAAGAGAAGACGGGGGTGGGGGGTGGGTGGTTGTGGTGGTGGTGGTGGTGGGGGCTTATTGTACAGTTAAGCTGCAGCTGCAGTTTCCATAACAACTACCTGCAAAACCCCCCTGCTCCCACGACCATCATTAGAATAACATTTTTACTCGTCCAGTAAGCATTAGTGGAATCTACATGAGCAATGAGATGGGAGTAACACACACACACACACACACACACACACACACACACACACACACACACACACACACACAAAATAAGTGCCAGTGTCTGTCGGAGCTATCATTTCACAGTCGTAGTAGAGAGACTGTGCTGTAATTACAGAGTAGTAACTGGAAGACGCGCCGGTTCCCCCGGAAAACTGTGTAAATCCTGATTTATACGATACTTTTAAACGTGACAGGAAAGAAAGTAGTGTCACTCGACATTTGGGATGACGTTTAGAAAAAACTCACAACTCCCATTGTGCTCTCAGTTAAAGGAACAGTGTGTAAAATGTGGCAGCATTTATTTATTTATTCATTGGTTGTGGAATATAAATCAGTCTTGAAATTAATTCTTCTTACTAGAATGAGAAGTGTGCGTCCTGCACACAGGAAGTGCGTTTTTTTTACAGCAGAACGTTTTTTTGTTTTTTTTTTAACAACACCAACGTAAACATCCATCGTCTAACTCTTTATTTTAACTGTCGTAAAAAAAACCTCACAGCTGATTTTCAAACGCAGCCGGTGAGCACAAGCTGTGGAGTCTGGTCGTTTTTTTTAGCTCTTTCTCTAAAGAGCTCCCCCTACAGTTTTGGAGTTCATCCAGTTGGCAGTTCTTGGCATTAAAGGGGACATATTATGCAAAATCAACTTTTTAATCATTTTAATACTTATATTTGGGACTCTGGAGGCCCTACCAGTCGCCAAAGTGTGGAAAAAGAATACTCAGTCCTTTTTTCGTGGTCCCCCTTAGTGTAAGTATAGGCGATAAAACACGCCATGTTGAATTCCCTGCGCTTATGACGGCAGTATGCGCATTTCACTGCGAATGTTACCACCCACCAGTAAGTTTACTTGGAGAGCTCCACCTTAGCTCCACCTTGTCCCTATAAAATGCGAGAGTGCAGGCGAGGGAGGAAGAGCGGTATTATGTCAACGCTGAGGGACAAGTGTGCTGTTGGTGGCTGCACAGTGGAGCACAGTGTTTTACACAAACTTCCAGCCTCAGAGGATTTTATATATGAAGCTAATGTGCCGGATAAAGTCAGCAAACGTGTGTTCGTGTGTTCGCACCACTTCACATCAGACTGCGGCCAGCGGTCGCCGTATTTAGTCAGCGAACGTATTTCACCGACGTACAAACACACACATTTTTAAGAAAAGGTCAAATAGAGGTCATAACTGACCATTCTGACACGTCCTCATTCAAAATATTTGTTCAGTACGTCCTCCATGACCGGAGCACAGACTCAGTCTGATACAGTCACATACAGCGGCGGTTTATGCAGGTGGCGATCAGTGGTGCTGTCCCTAAGTGTTTTTAACTGATTTACAGTTGGTCAGTGTTTGGCTTGATCCTTGTGTCGGACGTCTCTTCCTGTGACGCCACTCTCGCTGTTTTCCGCGCACGCTGCCATGTTGATATTATCAGAGAACTAGTGGAGGGAGGGGGAGAGGAATGGAGCGGAGGGAACAGGAGCTGAGCGAGTGAGCGCAGTAAAAAGGACAAATCAGAAACCCCCTGGAAGAAGTGGGTGTGTGTTTGCCTGTGTCTCATTTGCATATAAAGGGACCAGGCACAAAACAGAGTGTTCTGAAAGGGACGGGTTTAGCAGGGTTATTGAACTGCTATGGTGCTTCATCCTTATGGTATTTTGACCAAAGCATGTCTCTGACATGTTCATTAGGACACCAGGGAACTATTTTAACTTGGGGAAATAGGATATAATATGTCTCCTTTAAGAAATGTTTACTCGCATGTGGGCCCCACACTTGGTCAGACAGTCGTTTCCTCTTCCTTGCTTCCTTCGACAACTGTTTTCTCTCCTTCTTTTTCACTGGCTCTGCCATGATGAACGTTTAAAAGAGTGCTATCGTTACCTTCATCATATAGTTTTATTTTACCTGGCGAAAGTGTTCGTGCCCATGACGTTGTGAGACCTCCTGATTTTTGAGGACTGTGGGTCGGCGGCCAGGTGAGGACCTTGCAAGGCTGGACGGGGGGGGGGGGGGGGGGGGGGATGGGGTAAAAGTCATTGTGACCATCACAATGACTCATGGGGTAAAAAAATTTGATGTTGGCACTTTCACTTCTCGACTTTGTCCGCCTTTGTTCTGCCGCTGTATACACACAAACGCTCCCTTGGTCAAAGCAAAGTTACATCACTTCTGCTCACAAAGACCAAACAGAGGTGGAGTAATAACGTCAACAGACAAATCCACCAGAAGGTTGTTGTACAAGACGTACGAGCAGCATTTTTATTTATTTTTTCCTCCCGTCTACCTGATACAGCTCCCAGTGAAACACAATGAAAGGCAAAAGCATCCTGTTCATAGCTCAGGGCTCAAGTGACAAGCCCTTGATCATAACCTCTTTTATTCTCCCAGCAGGAAATCAAGCTACCAACTCAAGGAGAGACGCGTCTCACCCATTCAGCCTCTCCTCTGATCTCACATTACAATATCAACTTGAAAAGGGGATAATCAAGAGTTTAAAGAAAAAGTAAAGGGAGCCGGAACACATTAAGTGCGGGCTTGTCCAGGGTATCATTTAAAATCAGCGCTGATGGCTTCGTCGCTGCCAGGCTGTATGGACTGTAACCTTGAGCGGGGGCTGCTGGGGCCCTGGTGACCGGCGAGGGGATGGGGGGGAGAGGGATTGGCTCCTTTTTGCATTCACATTCTGCTCAGCAGGCACCCGGGGGCTATAACCCTGACAATCCGTATTAGGTGAGCCAAAGTCACCATTAATATAGAGCACTGGGCCATACTATAACCTTACACTTCACATCTCAGGGGTGTCCTGAACTGAGAAAAAATGGTACTTTCGCACAATCACTTGGGAGGACTTTCAGAAGTGACCTCTTACCAAAGTCAATCCGTTTGATTTTTCCTCTTTTTTTTTTTTTTTTTCTCCCACCAACACCCTCTCATTCATTTTTATCTGTGTTTGCTGCTCCTGGTCAATCTCTCTGTCTCTCTGTCTCTCTGTCTCTGGCCTCATAGTTCCATGCCAGGTCACATCAGAAAGGTCCGTCCCTTATAGCAAAGATGTTCAAACATTTACTCGCCAAGTTTGACTCCAGTACACATAATCTGTGACGTCGTTTCTGCAGTTTCCGGTATCCATAATTCAGTTCTTGTCATTATAGACATCTACGATTCAGTTGTGGATCTCTGTCACTGAATTGTAGGAATCTCTAATCCTAGTTTCAGATATCTACGGTACGTCATTGTGACTTCATTGTGATTTCTTTAATTTTCCACAATTGAAGATGTCAGAATGGAATTAAAGATGTCTACAGTTCAATTACAGATATTTACAACTTTAAAAATGTTAATATCTGTAACTGTAACTATAATCACAAACCCCATACACATAGTTTGAATCTTACCAGTTAAAACTGAATCACAGATATCTGCATCTGTAGTTTTGACTTGTAAGAATGGCGTTGCATGATCTCGGTTGTGTCCCTTCATTACTTCGCTGAATATACGACACGACTACAACAATGACGTCCACAGAAACTCTATTTTGACAAACTGTATTGCGTTCATTTTCTCTTTGTCTCTTTTAAACTCTTTACAATTTTTTTGTGGTGTTTTTAGCAGCATTTGCAAGTTGTTGCTGGTTCACAAGTGGAAATTGTTCCACTGAAGGAACATCTATCCAGAGCTTTGCAGTGAAACAGCCAATAGGAGGCGCCCACACTCTCTCAAAGCTGTTCCATGATTGGTCACAAACTGCAGAAGTAGGTACAGAAATGTTCTTCTGTTCTTCTTCTTCCTCTTTTGGCTTCTCCATTTGGTCACCAGCCGATCATCTGCCTCCATCTTGCCCTTGTACCTTGTCTCCTCTTCTGTTCCATCAACTGTCCTCATGTCCTCCTTCCCCACATCCATGAACCATCTCTGTGGTCTTCCTCTTTTCCTCCATCAAACCATCAACCTTGACTCTCTATCTCTTTATCCCACAACGGTTCAACCTGAGCTGTTCCTCAAATATGCTAAATTATAATCCCGTCCATCCTGATCAATCCCAATGGAAAGATCTCAAAATCTTCAGCTCTGCCACTGTCTTTCATCACAGCAGGTCTCTCTGCCATCTTGTAGACCTGCCCTTCCACTTTTGCTGCTGTCCTTCTGTGAATTATTGATCAGGAAAGCTTTCAGTACCTTTAATGCAAACTTATTGTTTCCACATGTAGTATCCTAACACGTCCACTAGGGGATACATTAGGGTTGTCAGCTTTTATCTGAATTTAGACATTTGTTAAAACTTTGGCGGGAGAAAAGCTCAAACTTCACCTCCAAACGAGATATACAACCTAGAAGTGCATCAGACTGTTGCAGTCAAGCAGGGGGCGTAGCGTGGCCATTTAGATCCATTTTGAATGCCCCTTTGGCCCAAGTTTCATGTAATATTACGGTGACTGATCCAGGTACTTAGAATTTGGGGCTCAGGTGGAACTATAACTATGTACATTTGACCCCTAATTTTAGTGCTTTTTAGACATAAATAACAAAAACAAACTCCAACCACTGCAGTTTCTTTACACGACATTATTGTTAAAAGGTTTGTCACTAAAGAAAGGTAAAGAATGTGTTACTCCAGAACCATCGATCAAAACCACCCAGCGCTTTAAAGACGAAAAACATCATAAAAATGTTCAGATACAAA
The DNA here is from genome assembly GCF_958295425.1 of Solea solea. NCBI lineage: Eukaryota > Metazoa > Chordata > Actinopteri > Pleuronectiformes > Soleidae > Solea > Solea solea. The sequence continues at coordinate 5,634,430 of NC_081149.1, read as the reverse complement.
ATCTATAACCTGAAACCAGACCAATCAGGGGGACTTTTTCTTTTTTGTCCCTCAAGCTGAGTCGGACTAATCTCCTGTTCAGACCAATTTCCCACCGTTCTGAAAGCGGTCGCACCGATCACAACCATTTATCAAAAATAGGGGGGGTTTGATACGATCACTGACACAGAAAAACGGCGTTGTCTCCTTTTTTAAACTCTTGCAATTTTCCAAACTTTTGTGTTTTATCCGCTCCCTAACAAAAGTGACTAAAAACACTTCTGTCAAAGCAAATAAAAAGACAAACATATGACAAAATCCACAGGGTTTTGTTCTGGTGAAACAAAAATCCAACGCTTATTGTTGAATAAACAAATATGTCCCGGTCGCCTCGTCCAGTCTTGGAGGACAGAAAAACTCGAGAGCAGCCCGCCTCTCCACGGCACGGAATGCCACCAGACTGGGAATTTGGCACGGAAAGTTCCTGGATCCCTGGATACTTTTGAGTTTCTAATAATAGCAGACGGAGGATGGAGTTGTTGTGGGGGAAAGAAAAAGAAAACGCTTTTCCAACACATTTGTTTGTTTTCTTGACAAAAACAAAGCAAAGTCTAAGCGAAGGGGGGGCGTTGTCCCGTGGGACAGAGCGGTCCCCGCAGACTTGTGGGTAAATTCAGTGTCTGCGGGAAAAGTAGGTGATTTCCAGTAATTAAAGGAAGGTGTTGTGATGGACTAGGATGATATTATCATAGAAGAGAAGGATCTAAATACACAAACTAAAAAAGTTTCCTGTAAATGGTGACGTTTAAAATCCTCCACAGAAGCAAATGTTTATTTCAGGATTAAAACACAGTCTCCTGACATTAAGACAACAACAAACAATATCACAGTTTGCTGTTAGAAAAAGACGATACTGAAGGAATTCAGAATTATGATTACATTCATCACTAAACTCTTAATCACTTTATCCTGACATCAATCTCAATATCTTGACTTTAATCTATACTTTTTTTCCTCAGAAATGTGAGGAAAAAGGTAGATAATTCTGGGATTAAACTCAAAATTAGTTTGTGACTGAATTCTGATTTAAATCGCATAATTCTGACTAATCTCAGAACTATTGACTATTTTTCCTCATAACTCTGACTTCAATCACAGAATCCTGACTTTATTCTCAATCCTTTCCTCTGTATTTTGAGGAAACAAGTCAATAATTCCTTTTTTTTTCTCGAAATTATGATTCAAATTACATAATCGTGACCTAATTTACATAATTCTAATTTTTATCTCAGAAGTATAGTCTCAGAATTCTTTAAACTTTAATCACATTATCTCGACTTTAATCTCTGAATTCTGACGTTGTCTCTCAATATTTTGGCTGTTTTTTGTTATTATTTTGTGGCACTAATCGCCTTCCATAGGTACGCCTGTAAAAGGTGCCGTTTTTAAAATCCTCCACAAAAGCAAATATTTATTTCAGGAATGAAACACTTTCTTGTATTTGCTGTAAGAAAAAGATGATATTAAAGGAAAACAAGCGCTCTGTGACAGTAGATATTATTATATTATATTATACAGGATATCTATATATATATATATATATATATATACATATACACTGTATATATATCATGTCTCATATGATATGTTGGGAATATAAACACAAACCATATGATGTTGGGCCGTGGGCGAGGATGAATACATGAATAAATAAAGACAAGGTAATCCTCTGCTGTCGTAAATCTGATTTTGTTTTGTTTACAAAGTGTGTTTTTGAGCCATTTTTAAAGCATCTGGTTTTTTTGTACACAACAATAATAATAATAATGTTTGTTTTAACAGTTTATGTAAAAAAACTGAGCAACATTAACTTAATGGTTTTTATAGATAGATAGATATTATAGTTTTAATTTATTGATTTAATGACTTTGTGAAAAAATAGCTCTTCATATAAACAGTCGATAATGTGATTAAAGTCAGAATTCTGGGACAATACTTTTGAGGTTAAAATGATGTAAATTAGGTCAGGATTGAGTTATGAGGAAAAAAGTAATTGTTGGTTTTTTACCTCAAAATACAGAGGTAAGGGGTTGAGATTAAAGTCAGGATTATGTGATTATGTGACATTTCCCCAGCTGGTGATGGTCACCTGGCAAAGGTCATCCATTTTATAAAAACAAAAGGCCAAAGGTCAGCGCGGCCATGAATCACAAGCGTTATATTTAGTGAGTGTCGCAGTCACAGAAAATGACTGTGGCCTTTTCTCAGATGAAGTACGGACTTCACTGCTCTCACTCAGAGTTTGACCAACGACAGTGCGACACAAATCAAATTGAACTCAAGATCAAATCAGGGCGACAGACGCCGACGGCAGTCGCACCTTTAAATGAAAGCTTGTCCAGCGTCGGTGGAAGAGAAACAACTTAAATATGGTTCCGTGTCTGGAAAATACCTGATATTTAACTTATGTTGGTGTCATTGGTTGTTATTTCCAGAGTGTTTAAGGAGTGAAGGGTGGAGATTTTACTTCCACACACCACTGCGTGGTTCATGTTCTTTTCCTCAAAATTCTGATTTAAATCACATAATTCTGACTTTAATCTCCGAATTATTGACTTTTACCACATAACTCTGAATTTTAATCACAGAAACTCTCACCATAATCACATAATCCTGACTTTACTCTCAACCTTTTCCTCAGAATTATGATTTAAATCAAATAATCCTGACCTTAATCACATTATTCCGACTTTCATCTCATAATTCAGACTTTTCTCTCAACATTTTGGCTTTTTTTTTTGTTTCTATTTCGTTGGCTCTAATCGTCTTTCCATGTGGCTGGATGTCACTGGATTTGAATATAAATGACGTGAGATTATCCTGAGAACGTACAGAATAGATAATCCAGTAAAGACGCAGGAAAACACACTTGTTGCTCAAACTTTTTCACTCTGGTGATTTCAGATCTCACGGAAACTCAATTAACATGTTATTTTAATCTGCTCTTAATCTGCTCTAAAACATTTTTCACAAGTTGTCAACACAAATACGTTTGATTTATACAAATATGTGATCAAATAAGAAAGCTTTTCTACTCTTATTGATCTCTATCGCAGCACACGCGCCTACTGACAACAGAAAATCACGTGTTTATTAATTCTGTGTCCCATCATTTGGATTAACAACTAACATCACGCTGGTTTACACCTGAAACAAAGGTGCTTTAAAGGTTTAGTTACACTTTTAGAGGGAATTCAACTCGCTGGATTGCAATTTCTATGCTCCCTAAAGAGTAAAATACTTCACAGAAAGAGAAATCTTTGCTTCAGAAGTGTATTTCTATGATTTTATCTGGCCTCAGGTAAAGGGTCAGAGAACAGAGGGCAGATTAAAACTCTCCTCTTCCTCAGCACGACGACACCGAGAAGCTGCCACCATCTCGCTCCCTGGGGTTAAAGAGGTGATGGTGTTGGAGGTGGAGGAGGAGGAAGAGGAGGAAGAGGAGGAGGCCGGATCATAATGATTGGCACCTGTGAAAGGAGGCACGGTGCAGGTGCACGGAGCGTATCAGAGAGAATCAGCTGGGGCCACGCTGTGACCTGACTGTTATTAGGTGCCAAAATGAAATGGCCGCTCCAGCACGGCTCCTTCAAGAAATCATTTAACCAGTCACAGCTGACACACACACACACACACACACACACAGATATACAGTGGGACAATAAAGACTAAAGGTTGCTAGAATATAAAGACCCTATTTTTGAATGTGGAAGTAACTAAGAGTCCCACTTCCTGTTCTTCCTGTATTTCATATTTCCTACTAGAAATAAGACAAATATTCTTCAATTAATTAAAAAAACATAACAATCTTTATATAGAATCTTTAAATTGACCGTGCAATTTCATGTGGACGGTTCTAATAAAAGACTTTGAATAAAATAGCTAATTAAAAAAGTGGGCTATACTGTACAACCACAAATATGTCGACTGTGACTCAGACTTTTATTTTAATTAGCTGTAGTTTGTAACTGCAGCTGCTGACATTGTCGCTTTTAAAGTTTTTACCGGCATAGCATCGTAGCGCAGACACTTCTCTGGTTACTGGTGGTTATATAATTTTATATTTAACAAAATAAAACTTCAAATTTAAGGCTTTTTTTGTTGTTTTTTTTAGTTATAAGCTAAGTGTTTCCTTGTTACTCAGAGGAGGAAAAAAGTTCGTCTTGTTTGATGATCAAAACATTCCCGTTCCATTAAACATTTGAACCCTTGGAACACAGAGCATTTTGGCTGCTTTTTTTCCATTACTATGTTAAGACGTACTGTACATACAGAGGCTATAAGAATGTGCAATATACAGTGTTTTCAGCACAACCTCGGCAATCTGATGAAATACGTCACAGTTCAAAGTTCACTTGGCTCATTTTTATGAACAAAAAGAAAAGAAAAAACTTCTATTCTGTGATTTCTGCACAATGATTACATGAGAAGATGAAAAAAAGCAACCCCTGCACGTATGATACCAGTTTTCCTATAAGCAATGTTATCTCTCAAAGTTGCGCAAAAACTACACAACTACCAAACCAGAAGTGCGAAACCAGAACCGACGTGCAAAACAGTCTCGCCCCAAAATTGTATTTTCGTTAACAGCAGAGTGAAACAAACATTTACAGGTGGTTAAAAAAAACATTTATTCTAAAACTGTAAACATGTACAACTATATTGTATCGGAAAACAAACAAACCTTAACCACAAATTTCCAGGTGCATTTTTCATGTTAAGACAGTCTATGAATGTCACTAAAGAAAAAAAGAAATAGTAATATAATATATAATAAATAATATATTAATTCATAAGGATAAACAAAGGAAAAGGACGTCACATTCAAACGGAATGAAGGTCCTATTAACGGCAGCGTGAAAACTTGTCTACAGGCACAAAAACAAAAATGTCAGAGTGGTGATTTACTGCAGAGGCCGAGAGACTGACGTTGACCTTATGTGATTTAAAGTTTATAGTCATTTCCTTTTTATATACGCTGAGACTGAGACGATCGCGATGTGGAAAGAGACGGATGACGTGAGAATAATCTGTGGGATTTTCAGGAAATCTCAGGGAAGATTTTTTTTTTTAATACTATTTTACAGCTTTCATTATTCAAAAAGAGCAACTAAAGTATGATGTTAAGTCTCATCAGCAATCCAAAAAATCTATATTTCCACTTTTGCTTCTCTAATATTGCTTGTTTAATCAATAGATTGATTCACGTCAATGAATCCTCAGACACTAAAAAGCAGAAAACTGAACATTTATGGAAAGAAAAGCTGTTTTTATTGATGTATAAATGTGAATAATCAGCACAATAATACTTGTGTAGCTCCTACAGTATGTGCCGTGTCTCTAGACTGGAAAATAAATTGGGAAAACTGTTTCTTTTTTTTAATCTCGTTGCCCGAGTAACAAAGGAGAAGAAAATGAAGCAGCGGGAGAAGACGAACAGAGTGACAGAGCATCGTAAAATAAATTTGGTTTTCGCTCCCTTGAGCTTGAAATTTTAATAATGTACATTTTCTTGATATTGACAAGTGTAAAAATAAGCTCAGGGAAAAAAGGAAAATTCAGTTTGTAAGATTCAGTGTCCTCATAAACCTTTAACACAGACAGTATTAAAATTAAAAGACAGTCCAAATAAGATAAAAGATAGTCTGACTAATATAAAAGAGATTAAAAGATAGTCCGACAAAGATAAACGATAGTAAAAGATAGTCCGACTAAAATAAAAGATTGTAAAAGATAGTCTGATTAAGATAAAAGATAATCCGACTAAAAGATAGTCCAACTAAGATAAAAGATAGTAAAAGATAGTCTGATTAAGATAAAAGATAGTCTGACTAAAAGATAGTCCGACTAAGATAAAAGATAGTAAAAGACAGGCTGACTAAGATAAAAGATAGTAAAAGATAGTCTGACTAAGATAAAAGTTAGTCCGACTAAGATAAGATAGTAAAAGATAGTCCGACTAGATAAAAGATAGCCCGACTAAGATAAGATAGTAAAAGATAGTCTGATTAAGATAAAAGATAATCCGACTAAAAGATAGTCCGACTAAGATAAAAGATAGTAAAAGATACTCGATTAAGATAAAAGATAGTCCGACTAAAAGATAGTCCGACTAAGATAAAAGATAGTAAAAGACAGTCCGACTAGATAAAAGATAGTAAAAGATAGTCTGATTAAGATAAAAGATAATCCGACTAAAAGATAGTCCGACTAAGATAAAAGATAGTAAAAGATAGTCCAACTAAGATAAAAGATAGTCCGACTAAAAGATAGTCCAACTAAGATAAAAGATAGTCCGACTAAGATAAAAAATAGCCCGACTAAGATAAAAGATAGTAAAAGATAGTCTGACTAAGATAAAAGATAGCCCGACTAAGATAAAAGATAGTAAAAGATAGTCCAACTAAGATAAAAGATAGTCCGACTAAGATAAGATAGTAATAGATAGTCTGACTAAGATAAAAGATAGTCCGACTAAGATAAAAGATAGCCCGACTAAGATAAGATAGTAAAAGATAGTCCGACTAAGATAAGATAGTAAAAGATAGTCCGACTATGATAAGATAGTAAAAGATAGTCCGACTAAGATAAAAGATAGTCCGACTAAGGTCTTTAATTGTTCGCTAGACTCAGCCGCTCCGAGTTTGCTTTCACCCGTTCGCTCTTTTAGTGAAAAAGAACCGAACCTTTTGAATGACGTGTTCCTCACATGAGGGCGGCGCTGCATCAAGAATGATTGAAGGAGAAGACTGAGACAAACAATGAACAAGACAACTCGCTCGTCTGTTGGTTAATGCAGGACGATTTGTGTTTCAAATCCTATCAGTGCTTGTTTTGTTTTTTTTTATTTGTTTTATGCGCGTATGTTTGGTTGTATTTACCCACAATGCCATGTGTTGTAGTCCACTTCCTGCATTTGGTTCACTTGAAGCGATCTGAGACCCACATTTGTTTTTAGGCAGAACCAGCGTTCGCTTCTTTGATACTAGGGTTTCGATGAAGGTCTGCTGCTGTGAATGCTCCCTAAACGTGGCTGCTTACAATCTTTGTTTGTTTGTATCTCTCAGACAAAGCTGTAAAGACGTTTGTTTTGTTTTATTTCTCTTAGAACAAAGAGACTGGGACTAACTGAACTGATCCCTGCCAACATTTCTCTTCATCTTCTCAGTTCAGTCACTAGAAACCTGGACTTTACTCTGACAGTTTTGTTCATAACAAATATTTCCTGTCACTTAGCGACACCACCCTCACCCTCGCCCTCACCCTCTCTGCTCATCAGCCGTGTCTCTGTTACTGTTTCCTCATTTGTTGTCTCCACACCGGCCGAGCCCGGCGTCCCCTCGAGAGACGGCTTCACTCATGACTTCCATTGTTGTGTCTCGGCAGTCCTCTGGCCTTTGCACAAACATATCGATCACGTCCACCTCCCCTTCCCTTTGTCACCTTTTCTGTCCTTTGCTAAAAATACATTTTCACAACCAGCGACCCCCCCCCCCCCCGCTTTAATCCTTTTCATATTTCTGTCTCGAATGCTTGTTTTTTTTGTTATTTTTTTTAATCCTTCTTGCGATTCTCCGTTTCTGATTTACTCTATAAACAGTCTCTTGACTTTTTATACAAATAAAATGCAACAACAAAGTGCGTTACATAAAAACCCATTCATTCACACACCTCAATATAAAAAAAACATTTAATCTATATTAAAGAATAAAGTCGTTATATTAAAAAAGTTGTGATATTATGAGAATTAAGTGGTAATATTAAAAAGTTGTAATATTATTAGAATAAAGTAGTAATATTAAAAAAGTCATAATATTACGAGAATAAAGTCATAATATTGCAATAATAAAGTTGTAATATTAAAAAAGTCGTAATATTATGAGAATAAACTCGTAACATTGTGATAAAAAAAGTCAGTGTCCGATATCACTGTCGTTTCGCATATGGCGATTTTCTGACAACTCGTGGTTTCATACGCGACACAAACAAACCACCATTATCAATCGTTAGAACCAGTTGATTAAAAAGATTTGTTCACAGTACTTCCTGCAGGATTATCACCTTCATAATCCATATATTCTTTCTATGTATTGTACATTCAACAGATCTTATCAGCAAACCTCAGGATGTCTTTGTTTGGATTTTATTCTCAGTTAAATGGCTCAACCTCCAGTCACCTTGGTTTAAAAAAAATAACCCTGGTTTCTTCCTTGGGATTAATTACATATATATATATATAAAATGAAGTATTCTGGTTTTAAATACCTGCAGTATTTTTTTCACTGTGACCTTTTTACAATATCCATTCAGCACTAACAAAACAGATTCTATAGATCTTGCAGTTAAGTGTTTTTTTTCCCCCCCTTAATGGTACCTCAGGAGTTCCACGCTGTTTTGAGTGGATGTCTATTTAAATCTGCTCTGGATGACTCTCCCTCCATTAGCCACTCATCCAGGGTTAAGTACTCTTCCACACCAGACAACCCTGCCCATCAGGTGACCCCCAGCCACTGCCGCTCCGCCTTGACTGAGACACTTCAGTCGCCGTGGCGACCTTCCGGAGACCGCCCACAAATCGACCTTTTATGTACGACCAGCACGAGTGTGTGTGAGTGTGTGGTCCAGTGATCTGGACAATATTGCAGCTACTTCAGCACAAACTTGTTATTTCAGGAGAAACGCGGTCACCAGCGTCTTTGCCGGTGACCTTCGCGCTTGTTATCGTCGGTTCTTGTCAGAGAGAGATAAGAGAATATGAGCCTCACAGGTGAGATTTCCATCAATGACGACTGTTTTATTCTGGAATTATACAAAGACAATGGACTGTGTGCGTGGATAATTACACATGTGAAGGCCTGTGTTTTGAATTTTTGGTTTACATTAGGTCATAATAAGCAATATATATATGTATTTACATATACCCCGACAACCTCCTCTGTGCAGCAATTTCTTTTTATTGACCCCCTGTAAAGTACCTGGATGTGTAAACATGGAGAGGCTGTCGTGTTTTTATGAGCTAAAGGAACCTAATAACACAGCAATCAGCATTAATTTCAGCACCAATGCTAACATTATTTAGGGTTATTTATTTATTTTTATGATTTTCTTTATTTTATTAGTTTATCTTTTTATCTGTATCATTATACTTTACCTGCGGTGTTTTACCCTTTTGCAGATATTTGAGATTGCATTTTCTTTAGCTTCTTTTAGTACGACCATATCCTCGTAATGTTTATGAGTATCAGAAGACGTTGCCGTATTCAAACAAAACAAAACATAAAACAATAAAGGTTCATCTAGCCTAACCGAAAAGTTGCAAATGATCGCCGCGAATGACACATTTACATGTGAAGCACACTTAAAGAGAACGACATAAAGACAGAAAGACAATCATTAGATTCTAATCATCATGACATTTTTACAAATTCATCCTTGGGGCAGGATTGGACCCTCTGGAAGGCCGATTCTGATTCTGATATAGCATTGACAATTTGTGTGGATATGTGATGTTGTGTAAGGTAACAATTCATTTATGATGCAAAATTAATGCATTAATTAAATTATTTTTTTTGGATTGGATGGCCACATGTGGCACACGGGCCAGCTGACCTCTCAATTAAAGTGTTTGGATTTCAGGGCTGGACCTTTTGTTGTTTGTCCTCTCCGTCTCAATATGTGTGTGCGTCTCCTTTTAAAATGATGAATCTGTGGTCCCTACACGGGACTTTATTTATATATGGTAAACAAATCAGTTAATGTAGAGCATGAATGTGCAATTTTTGCAAAAGGCACTATTTAAAAAAAAAAAAAAAAAAAAAGGCTGACATAAATAAGTTGATGAGAAAAAAAAAACTGGACAACATATTAAATCTGATCGCACTGTAACGAAAAAGCGAGCCGTGATAATAATAAGCTCTGATGGGGCCCTCTTATGGCCCATCGATTTCCAATAGCTGAGATCATAGAAAAGCTGGGGGGGTAATTACACTGTGCAAGCAGAGGTCGTCCTGAGCAAATATCATTATCATCAGATTAGAATGAAAGGCTGGCGCGGGTCGAGCACACGGCGGGTGAAGGATACCCAGAGGAGACGCTTCTCTGCACACACATACACACACACTCTCCTGACCCTTCATCTGTCTCAATGTCCCCACCTTGCTCCATCCTCCGCGGGTCAGCCCTGCATCACACCAACACAAACAAGAGCAGGAGGCGGGGGGGTTTGGTTGGGGGACAGTGTAGGTCACCGAGGCACAGCCATTCATCAGTGAGAGACAGGGGGGTATGATGAGACTGATACCTCGGGGGGTGGCAAACAGATAAACAGGGGGAACAACACCAGGAGGAGCAGATACTCGCTGCAGAGTTGCAGTTACATCAGGACGTAGCACTTGATCACAACCTTGGATGTCTTTTACATCCCTTACATCAATGTAGCTGTTACCAACACGTGTGCAGTGAACACAAACATTACAAAAAAACTATTTACCCGATATCTAAGGCATAAGGAATCGATATCCCCTGATATCCAATGTTGTGATTTGGACCAATCTGCATGTCTTTGGACTCTGGGAGGAAGCGGCAGGAACTGAAGAAAACCCACGCACACATGACGTAAACAAAAGTATTTTCTTCCGTAGTTGGCTGATGGCGACTGGACTTGCTTGAGTTGAGTTGAAGACGTTTCACCGTTTATCTAAAGAGGCTTCTTCAGTTCTGACTAGTTGGTGGGAAAAAACGGTATTTAACCTCTGAAGGCCCTGGTATACTTGATCGTCAGGGTCCTTTGGGTGGTGGTACAAGTCTCGACGCAGGGAATAATACGCATTCCAAAGCAGAAGAGAATAATGTTACAGCTCCCTCGGGCACGTCTGGTTCACAGATGAAAGTCCGGTCGGGCAAGGGAGTCGGGGTGTCAGCCAGTTCGTGGGCCGCCAGGTCCAGGCTTGGATGACTATCCTTGGCGACTACATCTACTGTTGTCGAAATGGCTTTTCTTCTTGGTGAGCGGGGCTTAATACTCTGCACACGCAGTTTATGGCACAATTCGTGGAAGTATACCAGGGCCTTGAGGCTGATAGTGGTCTAGAGGGTTGTTCACCCCTCCCTGTTTCAGTCCATTCTCCTACAGCCAACTACTGAAGAAGACTATGAGCTGGATGACTGAATGAGAAGGGTCATCCCTACCCTTACCCGTAACCAGTTAATAATGCCTCACCCTAAGCCTAAGCTTAACCTAACCTAACCTAACCACAATTCAAATCTCAGCCTGAAACCTATCCCAGTATCAGACTACATGATATTTTTGTCTTTCACAATGGTCACCATGTCAGATCATCAATCACTGAGGCTTGCCGAGTCTTGTTTGGGGGGACAGGCAACACTTACAAGTATGACCCCGACCTCCTTGCCCCACCTTGTTGTCAATCATGGCTACCAATACGTTGTGGGTGATGCCTGCTGAAGACCCATTCTTGGATGTCACGATGTGGACAACAGCAGCAGCATCCGTCTTCCTCTTGGTCATGTTTATGTCTTCATGTTACACTGCATCTGAGGACTCAGTTATCCTATTGGTCAATGTCCAGGAGCACGTCGTAGGAGACATCAAACTAGACGGGAAAATAGAAAAAATTCATGCTAGACTTCTCATCATGGTGTCGCAGAACGTCCCAGACGCCAAATCTCTGTACTTCATATGTGTTGCACTACATGTGCATTCATCGTTTTCAACGTTCATAATCGGGCGGTCACGACCAAACTGACCAGGTTCTGCCTCATTAGGGACCAGGTTTCGAGCTCAATGAGGACTACTGGTCCTGACAAGGTCAGCGTTTATGCCAGAAAATGTCCTTAAGAGGTAACAAATGCAAAAACACAAACACACCACACATAGTAGAATGTGTCAACTCCACACAGAGTGTTTGGACTGTCTTGATATGAGGCACAAGTGCTAACCACCTCACACCCGTGCGTCGCCCATTTTAAATAATTTGATACGTTAAATGCAATTTGAGAAGCTGGAACCAGAAAGGTTTTGGCATTTCATTTGATAAATGACTCAAAAGTGTGACCAATGAATTCCCTGTTAATCAATCAAAATAAAAAATGCCCGCTCCTATGCCGATTTATCACAAAGAAATGCACGGTGGTAAGAGGTGGTTTTATTATGAAAAATGAATAACTTGTTTTTTTTTATTTCCACCAGCAAAGACGTTGCTCGCATAAAAAAAAAAAAAAAAAAAAACATCAGTTTCCTGTACGCTGCTGGGTACATCAGCAATGTCAGGTTTTATGAATAACATAACATGTGCATAAAAAGGAAAATAAGAGGCAAAAACTAGCAGCGCATATCTAGTTTTGATTGTAACTGTCAGGCTCTGACCCGATCACAAAAAAGGAATTCAGAATAGAGAATAAAAATGCACATTTTAAAAGACGCATACATTAAACGGCAGAATCCTCTCCCTGTCTTTTTCTAAGATGTCATTTGTGGTTGAAACGGCGTGTGAAGAAGAAGAAGATGAACCATCCACAGGCGATTAGGTGGGAGGGAGTCCCAGCAGGGCCCACGTCACCTCACCCATCTTCCCTCACCCCGGGTTTCTCTGTGAATGCAGAGATCCTGGGTGGAGGTTGCGAGTGTCACTCTGACGAGCGCGTGACGTCTCTATCTGTGCTGCTCAGCGTGGGAGCCGGCCCAGGCCACCTGCATTAACATAAACAAGGCGTGCTGCTGGGGTCCGCCTGTCAGGGGCTGTCACCGCTGAGGACAGAGGAGAGACGCCTCTGCATTAACCTCCGGGCTTATCTCACACTCTGTGCGTCTCTTAAAAAAAAGTGGGGATTAGTGCTCCGTCAGGAATTGCTTTTGGGTCCTTGTCACTCTTGCACGATTATTGAACTCCCTCCTCTTTACTCAGACTATTATTCTCATCCTCCTCTGCCACTTACCCAAAGGGAGGGAATCCCCGGGGGAGTTCAGAATGACAACCCAGCGAATCTTGGGGTTTTCTTTGATTCTGGTGACACCCTCGGTGACAGGCTGCTGTGCATTGATTTCTGTGTTTACATGAGTGAGTGGGATTCATATGCATATTTATCAAATCTTGCAAATGGTTTTGACATGAAAATGGTCATTTGTGGCAGATAAAGCTGTAGCAGGCAGGATCCTTTACAGAATAGTCGAGTGTCATCTGCATACAGGTTGATCAAATACTAACATTGTGGAAATAGTGGGATTTCAATTCCGGTACAGCCTTGGATATTCTGTACCCAAAGATTATAAGACCTGATTCATCAAGCAGTTGTGTGTGTGTCAGTGCATTAGGAGGAGACACTGACTCACATACATACTTTAGACGCAACCAAAGCAGGATAAAGTTACTTCTCTCCATGTTTACTCAACAGGAGGTTTACTAGCAGTGAGGTTATGTGAATATTTTTGTACAAACACTGACAACTGAAGCGAGTTGACCAATATGTGCGTGTGTGTTTGTTTGACCCTCCAGTGGACACGCCCCCCCAAGTGTTTCACAAATAATTTACAAAAATGTCATTGTGTTGTAGTGAAGAGCTAAAACTAGTGATTGTGACTTTTTGTTTCACCAGAAACTAATGTTTCATTAATTTGCTCTGGGAAAGAAGTGTGAGTTTATTTATTTGTCAGTTCAGCCTCTCTAGATATCCTGACAGAATCTAAGAGCTTGATAAACCCAGAAAATTTAACATCTCTTGATGTCTTGGTTGTGTGTGTGGTGGTGGTGGTGGTGGTGGTGGTGGTGGGGGGGTTGGTCTCTTGAACTCTGTCAGCATCGTCTACAAAACGACTTTCCTTCTCCTCCATCACTGCTGATCCAAATCTACGCCACCACTGCTGAGGCTTCTGCTCAGCAGGTTCCTGACAGTTCTGCATTTGTGATTTACACAGAGATTCTTGAGGAGGTGAGCACCCGGCGTCACCAGCTGTGAGGCAGCATGAAGGGTAAAGGTGCTCTAACTCCTCCGTGGTGAGGAGCTGACGGTTGCCTGCCTCGCTGACAGAAACAGTGAGCGACAGCTAAGCTCTTCCTCTTTCTCAGTTTGTGGTTTTTGTTCTGGGCCACGTGGCTCCCGGACGACAGAAGACGACGGCGCGTTTGTGCGGCGGCGGCGGCGGCGAGAGTCTAATCCATATCTCCGCGCCTCAGGCCTAATCAAACAGAGTGAAAGTAGCGGAGGCGTCGATAGCTGCTTAATTAGTAACGAGAGTAATGACAATAACAATCACGTTCCTCTCCAGCTGACGTAATTAAAGGGGGGCATGAAAGGCGGCTCACCGAGGGAGAGCTGCCTCCAAGCAAGGCAGCAATTAGAGCAGGAGCCGAGGAGGCAGCTTGTGGCAAAGGCGCGAGATGAGCCGCAAACACCCGTCCCAGCCTCGTCTTTCGTCTCACACCTTGTCGTCCTTTCAGGCATCAGTATCATCAGTTGGTGCCACACACTGACAGCGCCGGGCTTCATTATGTCTGTCCTGCCCATCAGTGCCGCTGCAAACACCGTGTTGTTCAGACGCCTTTTCTCCAGCACGTCGCTGGCGGCTGCCATGTTTAATGACCCTCCTCCTCCTGTATCCAGCTCGCAGTAGGCGCAGCGTGAGACATGGGGAAACACTCAATTTCTGTAATGGCTTGAAATGGAGTAAATATCACTCGCCCCCCTACATTTGTTACTCATTCAAGCCCCGTTATCACTTGCTGCCTAATTTCCTGGTGCACTGACAAAGGCAGAGGGCGTTTCCATGGAGAGGGAACCCTTGCGGTTTTTCCGTGCTTCTCTCAACTTGGCACTCTGTTCATTTCACAGCAATTATCCTGAGTCATTCCACACATTCTGCCACAGAAACTCAGGGGAAGGACCTTTCAGCTAATTGCTTTCAAATGGAAATAAAAAATAATCACACGGCTACTTTGTCAAAATGACTCCTGTTATGCAGCATTTGGTGTGGGAAATTGATGTGGGATTCCTTTTAATGTCCCATTTACAATGCCTCCCGCTCAAATGCCAGATGAAAACACTTTTTTTTTTATTCTATAAATGCATTTGGGATGAGGCCCTGGTATTGTATGCAGTGTGATTTCTTCAGCTTTTTTTTTTTTAGAAACAATAGGGTTGGGTAACTTTTTTTTATTATTTTTTTAAATATTCAATTCCTATTTGGGTGATACAGATCCAAAATACAGAAATGTGTAGGATTTATACTTATATTTAACTGCTTCAGAGTCATTGTGATGGTTACATGTCTTGCTGTAGGGAAATTGGGTGGCTGTCTCCACTCCCTGTTGCTGAACAACCAAAAAAAAAACCAATGAGGTACCAATAGGGATTCAATGCAGTGGGTATTTTAGAAAATGTAGCTTTTGTCTCATCATTTTTAGCCTTTCATACACACGCAAACTCTACGTTAGATCTTTGAAAACGCACATTTAGTACGGCCGTGTTGCGTCGGGGCCGATACGCGTCTGTGCAGTGGCGTAAGGTTGGAGAATAAAACATCCTGGTTTACTTTTCAGGATAAAACATCCCCGTGTTGACACCGCATCGTATTTCACTTCAACGACGTCAGAGAAAGAATCTGCGCATGCTCAGTGTGCTCCTGTTTCCTGGCTCCGTTTGTTGTGTGTACAACATATACGGTGTATTTCCATGCGAGAAGTACCGCAAAACCTTAGGCCGTTTCTCAAAACTCAAGTAAGCAAGTACATACTTGCTTACTTGGGAAGTATATACTTGAGAAGTACGCTGGGAGTATACACTTGCCAAGTACGGGAGTACACAAGTATGTGGTTGTTTCTCAATACTCAAGTATGCAAGTATGTATGTATTGTTCTGCTGTTTGAATGGTGGCTGGCGCCAAGTGCTGCAGCCTCATTACCGCCACCTACGGTTGATAAATGAACATATGAAATACTTTTAATAAATGCATATATATGTTGTTATTATTTTCACATTTTAAATATTTGACCTAATTTATTAATTTATTTCTGTTAAAATATACAATACAAATAATACAATGTGGAAAATAGATATATTACAGCATTGTAGAGTATTATATATAGTATATATAAATATATATATATGATGTGTACAAATATATACTACTCTACATATGTAATATTTACATATTACATTTAAATACAGATACAATGACCGTGCGACTTTAATATAAATGTAAAATTCAAAGTTAAAATAAAAAAAACATTAATAATATACAAACTTTCAAACTGTCAGGTCAAAACGTTTCCATTAAAAACAAAATAACACGTCAACAACAAATCTATGGATCACACCGAGTAACTAATGACAGCGACGTCTGAGCCAGCGGATCATTTCATCAGGACAGGCCGAGGTAACGCTGCTCTGTGCCGGGCACAGTGAGCAGCAAGCGTCCGCAGAGGTGGAGCTTATCACCTCCGACAAACGTCGCTGCCAAACTATAAATACGTCATATCTTCATACACAAACCACATGTTTAAATTCTAAATGACTAATTTCTCGCCTCAAATGATGTTAAAACTTTGTTCCGGGACACAGAAAAATATTTATTTCAGATTTATATTTCTATTATCTGCTGCTATGCTCCGCCGAAATGTATTCTGGGATACATGGCCATCCCAAGTACGCTTAAGTCACCTCCGATGCATACTTGGTCAAAATGGGCGGAGCGAGAACACTTCCGGGTTTGAGAACCGTCCTCGCTGTTCGCTTACTTGAGAATTGGAACAGCACTTGGACCGAGGCTGATGACGTTTTCACAAGTACGGGAGTACGCAAGTACGCACAAGTACGCACAAGTACGCACAAGCATGGATATTGAGAAACGGCCTCAGTCTCGTGACTCCAGTTCATTGCCGGAGCGCCTGCATTCGGCAACCAGTGTATTTGGGGGGGGTTTGTCGTCAGTGATGTCATCTTCTGGGAAACTTCTGGTCTGTAGCTGCCTGTTAGCATTCCACTCCTTCCTCACTCCAGGAAGACATTTGGTGAGGGGACAGGGACACGTAGAGTAGTAGAGTTATGGTTCCTGATGGATGAACTGGAAAAAGTTCCTCCTCGAATGACTGTTACAATAATAAAAGTTGAAAAAAAGTTCAAATTTGTGCAAAAAATCTGATGAATAACAACAGTGGTTGAATGGTTCATACCGCTCGATATTCTGCTCCCAATTACGATTCATCATCAGTGAAGCAGGGACGTCTGCAGAGAACTACCAATCCAAATGATTTACATCTGGATCAAATCCATCTCATTACGATTAGATCGGCATAATTTGATTGACATCCATCTAATTAGTTTTATTAGATGGACATGATATTGTATTAGACCATCCACCCATTCATGATTAGGTCCACATGATAAATGTGACAGAACCCCCGCCCCCCGCCCCCACGTCAGAATGATCTCAGAAAGTCGCTTGACTTCATCTCCATCCGGACAAGATTTCAAAGTCCCTGTAAAGTAAATGCAGAGATTCTCCTCTGTACACGTCACATACTGCATGTTAGAAAATATGCTGTCAGCTAAAAAAACTTGAAAAGTATTTCTTTCCAGTCTTCTGATCAGAATTTTGCAGGTTTTTACAAAAACACACAAACTAGTGACTAGTAAAGCAGTTGTTTTCGGTGCAACTGAATCATTAGAATCAGTCAATTTAAAAAGATTTGTTCACAGAACGGTTCAGTACTTCCTGCAGGAGCACAGACTCCGTCTGACAGTCACTGAACTGGAATACCATCGCAGTGCTGTCGCTGAAATACACCAGACTCCTCTGTTAAATATTGACATTTTAGACATTTCCATTGCAAAATGTTGGAGATTAACGCACATTTTCAGGATTTTTAAGTCTTTTTAACTGATCTACAGTTCAGCTTCGTTCGCTTTGAACTCATGACTCTTCAGTGACGACATTCTCTGACCAATCAGTGGGATTTAAGTAGATTTTGGGACTTTGAGTAGAATTTGGAATTATAAGTAGATTGTCACCATGCACGTGCAGTCTGAGCAACAAAAGCAACGGTGCTACCAAGTTACAGGTCTGCACAATCCTCCGTATTTTCTTCACCCTTGTCCAAAATAATTATGTTCCACTCCTGAGATTTTTCCTGTAAGCTCAGTCGAGCTGTAACTGAGTTATCTGCCAAAAAAAAAAAAAATTCTGTCAATACATATCAGCCATTGCAATATGAAGTGCAGCAAGCTATTCTTTCGGGTTTAGCGAGCCTCATATATTTTGGCGTTTGAGGGCTGGCAGGCGGGCGGGCAGAGTGGTGCTGATGTGTTGACGCACGGTGGGAGGAAGGAAGAGGCAGCTGCTGTTCATCTCCACGAGAGGAGCGGGGCCACGGTGAGAGGATGAGTGGAGAGGAGCCTTTTCACAGGATCTGAGTCAGAGTGAGTGGGGGAGGCATCGGGATATTATTAGGGAGGTGTTGCCTGCTGCCCCTGCTATTACCACACAGATAAATGCCTCTTCTGCCGCTTCAGACCAAAGGAAGATACACCTGCCGTCGTCAGGTGTTTCCTGTGTGAAGAGATTTGATATTGTCAAACCTATAATTCACATCAGATTACAGGAGGTTATAATAATGTTAAGCTTGTCGCGGACGGGGGGGGGGGGGGGGGGGGGGGGGGGGCGGAGGGTCAAAGGCCAACAGGGTGGAGCGGATTAATGTAGGCCTGGGCTGCGGTGGACAAGTGAGTTTGCACTTTGAAGATCTGCTGTGGAGCAGAATTTGCAATTTGTGTGAAAGTACACAATCAAATAAAAATCTGCGGCGCAAAGAATCATCGGTCAAACAGTTACAAGGCGACTCCGACGTCTCCTCCGACTCCTCCCATGTTCTAAACAAGTAGCCCGCAAGCTACTAAGTAGCTCCCATTGCCTTTCCAAGTAGCTTGCCAAAGGTTTCAATAATCAAACATTTTCACTCAAGATTGTTGAGTTTGTTTGGGTTGAAATGAGATACATGTTGAATAATGTTAAAAAACAGCTCTCGGCCATTTTCATTGGGTCAAAGTAGCTCTCAGAAGAAGCAGATGATAGCGACTTCTTCTCCTACATTTTAAACACAATCAACTGAAAGATTCATGGTTTGATAAACCATGTGACTCGTATAGCAGAAGCAGTGTAGCATAGTTGTGTCTCACTCGGCGGTCGTTTTACCGACATTACGCGGGCGTGCGTTGATATCTGCGCGCATGCAGTAATATTTATTTGCTTCTGAGCATGTTTTACTGCTCGCACGACTTTTTAACATAATGTGAAGCCATAGTTTCGCATATAGGGCGAGAAAAAACGAGTTGCTGCAGCTTGGCAGAGTCGGCGTGCTGTGGTCACTCCGGCATAAACAAAGAAATGACGACGCCGTCTTGTATTGATTCAAACGCACCATTTAAGTGTCAAATCCCTATTTTTAAGGACGTGTGGCAAACCTACTGTACATACAGGCCCGAATCATTCTTTAACATTCACTCACGTTAGCTACTTTTAAGTCACCTGAAACAGCCACAATATAAAACACACGCAGGTTCCAATAAGAGACGCCAAACTTTTGTTTTATTCTTTCGACTTCCCTCGGCCGACTGACTACACAGACTCTCTTATTATCTCAAGTGAAACAGCCACGCTGCACTCAATCTGGAGTTTAAATTCACTTAAATAAATTATTGAACGCGAGAAGAGGAAGTGGAATGTCACTGACGAGCCCCCCCCCCCCCCCTTTTTTGAAGTCCTCGTGTGAAGACATAAAAAGGCAGAGGGACGTAAATGTTAACGAATTGTCTGAGGAGTAGAGGAGATCAGAGGAGCCAAACGAATTTCATATCACACCTAAAGACCTGGCATTTAATTAAAGTGGCCTGAAAAATGGCTGCCTGGTTGGCTGACAACACTTTTCTCTCGGAGCAAATTAAAGAAATCAATTACGGCCCGGTGTGAAAGTGTAATGCCAGCGCGCCGGAGCCCCACAGCGCCACAGTCAGACGCCGGGCTAAAGGGAGAGGATTGAAGAGGAGCGAGGAGTGAGGAGGTGGAGGAGGAGGAGGAGGAGGAGGGCGCCTCCTCTGTGCCACATCTGACTGGCTCGGGCTACAGAGTTTATCACGTCAACCTGTTACAGGCAGCAGAGCCTGAAAAGGCCCACGCGCTGGAATGGAGCCGCAAATCAGCCCGAGCTGCCTCCACAAGCCGGAGCCCTCCTCCACTCTGCTGCCATTTCTTACTCATCCTCTCACCTTCTCTGTGTCTCACACACACACACACACACACACACACAGAGAGAGAATGAGCATATGCTAAGGTTAAAGAGAGATTCTGCATAATAATGGGCATTTACTATAAACTGCATATTGCCTATAGGCTCCTCGTTGCTGTTGACAGATCTCTGGTGACTGCACTGCAATTTAATACAAAAGCGTTTTTTTTCCTTTTCCACTTTTCCTCCGGTGGTCGTTGTTGTTTACGCCGTTTGCCTGAAAGTCAGGTAAAAAAAAAAGGGCTGATTTTAAAGCTGCGGCACGTAACTTTCTGTTGATTTCTCTGTTGTTGTTGTTGACGACGGCGTTGTTGTTATTCTGCCTCTGTCTGGTCTCTGTCAGCAGAGACGATGCAGCGTCCGTCGTGTGAAAAACAGGCCTGACCTGATTCAGAGGGAGCTGTGTGGGGAAATACAGCACCAGAGCAGGGGCGAGCGGAGGCGAGAAGCATTTCGGGTTTTTTAAAGCTTTTCTTTAAGCGCTGGGATGAATGGCTCTTTATATTTAACTATTTTTAGAAGCCAAACGGGGTAAATGTTATCAAGAAAATAATCACTGGTTGTTATTAGAAGGTAGGATTTGTATCAGATCCCACCAATAGAGTATATATTGGGGGAAGTTATTCTGAAATGTTGGTTATACATATATATATATACGGTTTGAAAGCAACTCTGACATTGGCATTAAAGCTTTGAGGAAACAAATAAAAATTAAATAAAACAATTTCAGTCCTTTCTAGTGTTTTAGAGAGGCGATGTGCTTATATGTGCACATCTGAAAATGTATATCACATGACCGTTAAAGCACACACGTCATGTAATGTAAGAACAGCGATTACTTCCACTCATAAAATGTGATATATTTTAATTGAATAATCCAGTTAAATCTACTTCGTCTTAAGTGTATAGTATTTTAAGAATGGATCTGCCATTTTGTCAACGTTTAACAGCCATTTTCTGAGTAGAAACCGACTGGTTTACAAAGTTTAGTTTCCTGCTAAAAACGGTGGCAAAAGCACTTTGCCTCGATTTAAGTGGCTAAAATCAAATTCCATATGTTCACTGATAGCGTATTTGTCCGTCTCATCCAGATTCAAGTGCCAGGAGTGGACACAAAATGGCCCAAAAAGTGTTTCTTTAGTCCTGTATTTGAAGCAGGAAAGCAGCTTAAACAAATTGATTTGTTTTTTAATACCTTTAACAAAAGAAATGTGGTTTCTAAAGCTTTTCTGAAGCATTTGAATGATCTGTGAATTTTGTTTTCCATGAAATAAGTCAATCAAAATGATTCACGAACCACTTAAGTATCATCTGTGTAAATCATATCAGCTTCAAACGCTCTTATAGCTGCTGCAGCACATGGCAATTTTGCTATTGACGCGGTAATAACATGGTGTCGACGAAGCCTTTAGCTGATTATTAACTTAATGTCATATATATATTATTATTTTTCCACCACCCTCACACGTGCTTATTTGCCACTAAATAGCCGCGGGAGCCTGAACATTACAGGACAAAGAGAGAGCAGTCGTGTTTACTCGACAGAGAGAGTGTTCAGAGAGCGGCTGACGACGCCGTCGTGAAGAGGAAAGCTGATGATACACCGCTGGTTAACGACGGCGGCTGCACTGAGGAGAAAATGATTACACACTGCAGAGGAAGAGCTGCTCGCGTTACAGGGATCTGCTGTCAAAAACCCTGCTGTTTGACTTTAATGCCGCGTGTTACGTACACCGCCGCCACCTTCTCCAAATGTTAATCTCCTTGTTATCAAATCGAAGTCAAGTTGCACTCGCGTAATACAGGCTTTGTCCAAAAGTAGAGACACCAGTATCAGTCTGATTCTGTGGTGGCAGAAGTTTTTTTTTTGTCTAAGGTCAAAGGTTAAAATATTACGTCATGGTTGCCGTGATTTTACACCACTATATTTTAATTGGAATACTTTCTCAGGTGGTATTTGGAAAAAAACACTTACATTTATTCTCTAAACCAGTGGTTCTCAACATTTTTTAATTTTTAGGAATGACATAGTATCATGTATTTTTTACAGTTCTCTTCAGCTCATGTGAGGACAAAGGCAGGACCAGGCACCTTGGGTCTTATCTGTGCACGTCTATCACGTCATGGTCATAGACGGCCTTGTAGAAGTTAATAAATAATAGCAAATCCTTGGGGAAACAAATGCAATTGGAAAAGTGAAAAAGTAGCCAGTTTAAAATGTACTCAGAGTACAAGTTACTTTGTTGCTTTATTAACAAGGTCGGGGTTCCTTGTTTTTAAATAATGGCAAAACAAATTAAAGTGCTGAAAAAATAAAATATGTAAACGTGTCAGTCAACATGGGTCAAAGGTCACAAATGCTTTAACTTTCTCACTCACCTGTCCTCATCATTCACTTGTCCTCATCCCTTACCTTTCCCCATCATTCACCTGTCCTCTTCCTTCACCTATCCTCATCATTCGACTGTTCACATCGTCATTCACCTGTCCACATCGTTCACCTGTCCTCTTCCTTTACCTGGCGTCATCCCTCACCTGTCCTCTTCCTTCACCTGTCCTCGTCATTCACCTGTCCTCATGTCATTCACCTGTCCTTACCTGTCCTCATGTCATTCACCTGTCCTCATATCATTCACCTGTCCTCATATCATTCACCTGTCCTCATGTCATTCACCTGTCCTCATATCATTCACTACATTACAACCTTTTTTACATTAATGTGAGTAAATGTAATTCATTACTTTCCACCTCTGTATATAACAACATAAACATGTTGTGCAGTTGACATTTTGCAGACTTTTTTATCATTAATACTGTGTTGGGTTTAATTTTGCTAATTGGAAAACAATAACACTTCCTGTGGAGTTTCCTTGTGTTTCCAGTTGGACTCACACTCGCATGTAAACTGATAACAAGCCGCTCATGCATCAAAAGTTTGTTTGCTCACAACTCAAAACACATCGATTGCAGCACGCTGGCATGAACTTGATGGTCTACTTCCAGTCACAGCGGGGGGTGGAGGGGGGGGGGGGGGCAGTTTGCCATTCACACACGCAGCAGTGAGCAGAATACTGATGCTGTTAAAATTTTATCTCCTCCCCATAAACAGGGGCGTGAGGGCTCGTGTTTGTTTTTTCCAGACTCTTCTTTCATCTAAAATTCTGATTTAAGACTGAGTGCTTCGAACGTTTTGCTTGTTTTTTTGAGATGAGGTTATTCATGTTTTTTTAATCCAACAATTCCTCACCAAACATCTCTGGGAAATGTTGCACATTAGTGCTTTTCCCACTTTTTATTAATCCCCATATAGGGAAATGTCTTCTCTGCATTTAACCCGTCCTCTACTAGAGGAGCAATGGGGGTTGGGTACCTTGCTCAGGGGGTACACTAGCACTCTGACCTGGTGGGGACTCGAACCAGCAACCCTCCAGTTACAAACCAAGTTCCCTTTCCACAGGCTGCCCCTATCTTCTGAGCTTGACCAAATCTTAATAGTTAGTTAGTTAATTTTTGTATCATTACTCTACATTCTCTGGAGTAAAATGTACTGCACAGGTTGTTTGGCAGCAGGGGGCGCTAAAGTTAAGCACCTCACTTATCTCACACATGGAAATCTCTGCAGAAGCTCAGTTCAGAATGGAGAGAGTCAGGAGTTTGTGTGTGTTTGCCAAAGTTCTCACGGCAGAGACTTGGAGACGTGCGCCGGCCTCAGCCGTCAAAAAAAAACCCTGCCGCAAATCTTGCTGACGAGTGGACGACTGGCACATGGAGTTAACGTGAGGGGGAAGAGCTAATGAATATGAATGAGGTAAATGAAAGCTGATGAATGTTATCCCTTATCTCCATAAAGATTAGACAATTCCCTTGAACCTCCGCCAAGGACACACACACACAAGAAAGAACAAATTTGAAGAGCTTGTCTCGCAATTTGATGGACGTTGATAAGGTTTCATCACATCGCAGTTATATAGAATAATATCGGGATAAGGGAAGTGAGCGTGATCCGGGTCTGAGACACAGAGCAGGCGACGGACATTTCTATTAAAAATGAGTGTCTGTCGT
Source organism: Solea solea (assembly GCF_958295425.1). NCBI lineage: Eukaryota > Metazoa > Chordata > Actinopteri > Pleuronectiformes > Soleidae > Solea > Solea solea. Next base: position 5,610,038 of record NC_081149.1, on the reverse strand, counting down.
CACGGCCATTGCTAAAAAAAATCAATGTAGATTTTAAAGGCTTTTTTAACATTATCCTGGGGCTAATAAACACATTAGGGTTATTAAAATGAATATGACTATTAGGGTCTTTTCTTCCCCGGGAGACTACTGGTCGCTGACAAAAAAGATATATACTCTCATTTTCCTCTTCATTTTCCCGGTGTCAGATCAATCATGCGCCATCTCAACTCAAGGTGAAACCCATCAAAGTGTCGTTTTCCTCGCCCGTGTCAGTGATTCACAAGAAACTCCGACACACACACAGACGGGTGGGCGGGCAAACAGAAAAGACAGCATCAACAAGCCAGAAACAAACAGCCGCGCTGCCCGCAGAGATTAATCTGTTTTACCGGCAATGCACAAGAGGAAAACAGGGGGAAAATTTCCTGAGAACACAAGTCCCGGGCCGTAAAATTGCCTCATAAACACCACTTGGCTGCGCGCACTAAAACTGGCTGAGATAAAGTCCGTCTAATCTAAGCGATAAGATAATTTGGTGAAACTTTGCTCAGAACCTTCTCAGGTGAGGAAACCAGGGAGGGGCCTGTCATTTTTTTTAAAACCCCTGAATGTGACGTAAAGGTATGTTTTTACTAGTATTTTCCAACTTGAATATGCACAGATGTTACTGAGGGTAAGGTTAGGTAGTAAAAATATTAAAAGGTGGTATAGTTAGGAATCATACCGTTGTCGACCGCGATCCAGCGCTGTGCTTTCGCCACTGAGCCGACGGAGCGAACATTCGAGATTCCGCTTCTAAGGCGGAAGTGGTTGCTGTTATGTATACAACCGCTAGGGGCGCTGGTTGTGAATATGTAAACATAGGTCGTCATTCCTGCACGCGACCGTCTGGTCGCAAAGGAGCGTTTAAGCTGTCAGTTCAGGAACTGAGCGGTGAAAGTGTGTCGAGCCATGATGTGGACCGCGACTCTGTGCCTCCTCGGGACTCTGTGCCTCCTCGGGGCTCTGTCCGTCCTCGGGGCGCCGCTGAACAAGCAGAGACAGAAATTGCTGCTCATCTCCTTCGATGGTTTCCGCTGGGACTACGACCGCGACGTGCACACGCCGAACCTTGACGACATGGCCAAGGACGGAGTCAAGGCTCAGTACGTCACGCCACCGTACCTCACCATCACCAGCCCCACTCACTTCACCCTCCTGACAGGTAAAACCATCACAAAAACAACAACACTTCCAAGTTGGTGGAGGATCTGCGTATCATGACAGAGAGGGGAAGCTACTCTGAGTTTAGAAAGAAGCCACGGGGAAAAAAAGGAATTAACTGTAATTGAATGTCCCAGAGTCCAACAGCTTTTATAGCTGAGTGAGATGATTATGTTTGGATGACTGAGGGAAGAATTTTCTGCTCTCTTTTTTTTTTTTTTTTTTACATTATTTTGACTCTCAAATCATGAGTGCCAGCTAAAAGAAATTTAACTTCCCTGAAATTAAATTCCACTAATCTCCAAAGTTGGTCGTATAAGACCTTGTCCAAAAGCGTCATGCCACTCAGCCTTGTTAAGTTGATAGAATTTTTAATGAGGACGCCATGAAGAATGAAAGTGCAAAGCGGACTGACTTGTGGTTCTGTTCTCTCTGTGTGTGTAGGCCGCTACATCGAGAACCATGGGGTGATTCACAACATGTGGTTCAACACCGCGACGCAGGAGAAGAAGCCGTACTACCAGACGCAGTTCGTCGACGAGTGGTGGGACAACGGCAGTCTGCCGATCTGGATCACGGCGCAGAGGCAGGTCTGTCTTATCACTCAGACAATGTTTTTTACTGTTTATGGCACAGGAGAATAATTCTGTGTACAAAGCGATTTCAGGTATTTTTACCCCAGTTAGAATGCACATTATTATGCAGGTGGGTAAGGTGAAAACATATGCAAAGGACAGTTGCAGGGTAAAGAAAATACATGAACATCTGCAGATTTGATTTCCTCGTACCTTATAAAGAATTTATAAATGGTTTATTAGTGTGTTATCAAATAGGTTATTAACATTTCATTAATTATTAAAAATATGATACAACACATTCAATACAAAAAGAAAACCCGTGAATTGTTGCTTGCAAAATAATGAGCCCACATTGATCTAAGTTAAAGTTAAACACAAAGTTAAACACTAACAAGGCTGAGACCAGACTTGTGCCAAGACCACGACTAGGGCCAAGGCAGGGTGAGAACAACGTCAAAACCAAGATAAGACTTGTACCAAGACTAGCCTTATACCAAGATCATGTCAAACCAAGGCGGGGTGAGGCCAAGTCAAGACCAAGACCAAGGCAGAGCAAAACCAAGACCAAATCAAGAACAAGGCAGGGTGAGGCCAAGTCAAGACCAAGACCAGACTTGTGCCAAGTCAAGACCAAGACCAGACTTGTGCCAAGACCAAGACTAAGGCCAAGGCAGGGTGAGAACAACGTCAAGACCAAGACTAGACTTGTACGAAGACCAAAGTTTTTTTGCTTTTCCATTAGCGATAGTACCTGGTACCTGGTGTGTTTTTTTAGTACCTGTAGATCAGTTAAAAAGACTTAAAAACCCTTGAAAACATCTTCAACATTTACCAAAGGAAATGTCTAAAATGTCAATATTTAACAAAGTAGTTTGGTGTATTTAGCGACAGCACTGCTGAAAGCCGGTGATTGTGAGCCGAATCCCAACATCACAACAGTGGTATTTCAGTTCAATCCTTTTGTATCAACTGATTCAGTTACACCGAAAATAACTGCTTTACAAATCAATAGTTTGTGTGTTTGTGTCGCATTTAAAACCACGTCATGGCGGTTTCACGCAGACGTGCGACTATGACCCCGCCCATGTTGAGGAGGAACTACAAAGTCATGGAAAAGGATGTGACTGATACCCAAGCCGAGTAGAGCCGAGTCGTCCTAGAACTGTAAAATGGATAAAGTGCCATATATGCAAATTCCATCTTCAGATGTCATCACCTGATGTTTGTTCACAAAGATCAGGTGATGTTTGACTTTTAACTTTTAATAGCCTCAAGTCTTGACAATAGAAACACTTCAATTACTTGTTCTATTTAGCTCGTAGAAAATGGTGAAACTGGACTCTTTCAAGACCAAGACTAGACTTGTACGAAGAACAAAGTAACGACAACACAGATCTGTACTGTGAATCGTACACTTTTGTCAATTTCTGTCAGTTTTTACATGTTTTTACAGTTTTATTGGACGATGAACAAGTTATAAACATTCAGGTATCATCAGCATAAGTTAGCAATCAAAGTTTCATTTATCATAAGAAACTAACACATTCATACATGTGTTGTTTACCTGTTGTTTGTGAATTAATGTGGCCTCTTTTTTCTCCCTTATCTTTAAGGGCCTAAAAGCCGGCTCACTTCATTTTCCCGGCACAGCGTCCAGTTACCAGGGTGAGGTCGCTGAGGTGCGTGAAGTCGAACCACTGCTTTACAACTACAAGGATGAAGTTGAGTGGAGAAAGAATGCGGACAAGGTGATGAGCTGGTTCAGAGACCAGAATCTAGACTTTGTGTCCATGTACTTTGGCGAGCCGGATGGCACGGGCCACAAATACGGCCCCGACTCCCCAGAGCGCCGGGAAATGGTCAAGCAAGTTGACAGAACTATCGGCTACATTCGACACTTGGCTGAAAAACAGAATCTGGCCAGCACCCTGAACATCATCATCACAGCAGACCACGGCATGACCACGGTGTACCGCAACGGTCTGGTGGAGGAAATCACCCTGTCAAAGATCCCAAACTTCTCATTCCGCGATATATCCTTTCACTTGGTGGACTTTGGACCCTCTGGGATGCTTTTGCCAAAGCCGGGAAAGCTGGAGAAGGTTTACAATGCCCTGAAAGGCGCACATCCACACCTTCACGTGTACAAGAAGGAGGAGATGCCTGAGCGCCTACACTTTTCCAAAAACGACCGCATCCTCCCCATCGTTTTATGGGCTGACCCAGGATACGTAATCAACGGGGTGTGTTCCCTCTTTACATTTCTTATTTTCTTGTCATATTACTCTTTCTCTAGGCTTTTGATGTTTTGACAGCAGGCATGGTACGTGATACGTACAGACGACTCACGTTTCATGCGGCACTGCTATGCTATGAAATGACCACTAATGCCACTTTTCTATGATACAGTTCTACTGTAGTACTACTTTTTCACTATGTTTTTTTTTTGCTTTTCCATTAGCGATAGTACCTGGTACCTGGTGTGTTTTTTTAGTACCTGCTCTGACGAGGTTCTAGCGAGCCGATACTAAAATGTGACTCTTCCAGTGAGAGTCATGAGCGCCCCATCTGACCACAAGAATCAAAGTGAACAATGCTGAACTGTAGATCAGTTAAAAAGACTTAAAAACCCTTGAAAACTTCTCCAACATTTAGCAAAGGAAATGTCTAAAATGTCAATATTTAACAAAGGCATCTGGTGTATTTAGCGACAGCACTGCTGAAAGCCGGTGATTGTGAGCCGAACATCACAACAGTGGTATTTCAGTTAAATCCTTTCGTATCAACCGAAAACAACTGCTTTACAAATCAATAGTTTGTGTGTTGGTGTCGCATTAAAAAAACGCGTCACGGCGGTTTTGCGCAGACGTGCGACAATGACCCCGCCCATGTTGAGGAGGAACTACGAAGTCATGGAAAAGGATGTGACTCATACCCAAGCCGAGTAGAGCCGAGTCGTCCTAGAACTGTAAAATGGATAAAGTGACATATATGCAAGTTCCATCTTCAGATCTCACCTCCCCCGCGTGTCATGTTTGTTCACAAAGATCAGGTGATGTTTGACTTTTAAAGGGGACATATTATGCAAAATCAACTTTTTAACCATGTTAATACTTATATTTGGGACTCTGGAGGCCCTACCAGTCGCCAAAGTGTGGAAAAAGAATACTCAGTCATGTTTTCGTGGTCCCCCTTAGTGTAAGTATAGGCGATAAAACAAGCAATGTTGAATTCCCTGCGCTTATGACGGCAGCATGCGCATTTCACCGCGAATGTTTCCACCCCACCAGAAAGTTTACTTGGAGAGCTCCACCTTAGCTCCACCTTGTCCCTGCGAGAGTGCAGGCAAGGAAGACCGGTATTATGTCAACGCGGAGGGACAAGTGTGCTGTTGGTGGCTGCACAGTGGAGCACAGTGTTTTACACAAACTTCCAGCCTCAGAGGATTTTATATATGAAGCTAATGTGCCGGATAAAGTCAGCAAACGTGTGTTCGCACCACTTCGCATCAGACTGCGGCCAGCGGTCGCCGTATTTAGTCAGCGACTGTATATCACCGACGTACAAACACGTGTTTGCCTGTGTCTCATTTGCATTTAAAGGGACCATGCACAAAACTGAGCGTTCTGAAAGGGGTGGTTTTGGCAGGGTTATTGAACTGCTATGGTGCTTCATCCTTATGGTATTTTGACCAAAGCATGTCACTGACATGTTCATTAGGACACCAGGGAACATGACAACACCTACTTAATGCTCCTGTCGTTTGTACCCACTCATATACTCACTAACACAGTGCAAATACATTTACTTTTACTGCTGAGGAGGCAAGCTGCTAATACACTTAACTAACATCTTCTAATGGCACTGGTAACTTATTAACAACAGCCAGTAATTAATGTGATTATGACCCACTTAACTGGATATAAGGGAATTAAACCTGCAAACAGTGATAAACTGACACAGATTAATAGCCAGGTAAAAAAAAGAAAAAAGAAAATCTGAGCACACCAGCTGGTTTGTTCCAGAAATAGCCTCAAGTCTTGACAATAGAAACACTTCAATCACTTGTTCTATTTAGCTCGTAGAAAATGGTGAAACTGGACTCTTTCTTTTCTTTCTCCAAAATGAGAAACAAGGCGTTAAATTTCTAATCTGGGTACATTGCAATTTTAATCAAGTGAATTTGCACGTCCTTGGGATAATCCCGGCCCCGGCTGATGACATGCGGCGCCTCTCAAATGCTTCACGAGGCTATTCACGCCTCGACATTCAAAATTTGCATTTTTCATTTGGCTCCGCGCTCGCTCGGTCACTGCACTGCACTGCACGTGTCTGTCTGTCTGCCTGTCTGTCAGTCAGTCAGTCAGTCAGTCAGTCAATGCTGTGTGAGAAACATCAAGTCCTGAGTTCATTTAGCAGAGTAACATCACTGAAAAGTGTAAAAATGTCTCCACACACACACGCAGCGATAATGACGAGGAAAATAATCAGTCCTCTTCATTTCCTGATGAAATCTGTTATCTCAAGTCTTTTGCCTGCTCGTGATAACGACTTGCACTATCTCACTGCGAGTTCATTCTCTTTATGGCCGCCCCTTAAACTCCCTTTATTTTGATCTCAAAGAGGGATAAGTGTATTGATGCCCTTGCATAACAGCAGAGATAAGTGGGTGTGTTTTTTTTTTTTACTTTACTGTCACGTTTGCTGCATCACCAACTTCACGGCTTCATAGATCTCGTGTAACGTATAACATTAAACTATTAACGGAATCAGTCTTCTAAGGGTTTTTAAATGAGAATTCAAGAGATGCATTGACATTGCCATGTTGCCATGATCATCAGTTGATGGTTGTGACTAAGAAAGGACATTTCTTTTTTTTTTTACCTTGGACAACACCTCCCTCTGCTGGCCAAACTAGAGTATGTGTAGAGCGAGTGTGTGTGTGAACTCTGAGTGATGATAAAGTGCTGTCACTAAAATCACCGGCTCATGAGTCACAGTCTAATTGAATCTAAAGCGTCCCGTGTGAGTCATTTTGCTGTGCCCGTGTGCCCCCTGCAGTATTTCCCTGTTCAGTGGAACAAAGGAGAGCATGGCTTCGACAACCAGGAGTTGGACATGAAGCCCTTCTTCCGGGCGGTGGGGCCGGCGTTCCACAAGAACCTGGAGGTGGGACCTTTCGAGACGGTGAACATCTACCCCCTGATGTGCCACATCCTGGGTATCGAGCCAGAGGTCAACGATGGCCACCTGGACGCCACCAGACACCTGCTGGTGACGAGTAGGGCTGTGGAGGGTGAGTTCATACCAGACTTATGAGCTTCTCCGCCTAGTACACCTACTGCTTTCATTACTCAGGGTCATCCATCCATCTATTCATCCATCATTTCCAACTTTGCAGCATGTTCGGATTAAAGCAGAGAGATTTTTATAGGTTAAAACTACAGTAGAGCCAGTAATGATCCAGGAACGACAAGGTAACATCTGCTGATGTCTGAGGACATGGTACCAGAGGACATGCTGAGAATGGAAAACTTCAACTGGCACATGGTGGTTATGTGTGTTTGTCATTGCAGCAACACAACTCTAAAAGTAAACATCAGAAAAATGGTTGAAAAGATGACTTTGCCAACTGTCTAAAACAAACTTCCCCAACATCACTCCTGACAAAAGCCATTTTGAATTGGTAAACAAATCTTTTCCCCAGTAAACTTCATTTTATCTATGTTATTTATATCATATACACAGATTGTAAGTAAAAAAAAGTTTCAGCCAATGTGTATGGGGAACCAAATCATTCTCTTGTGACCCATCTGTGGGTCCCGACCCAGTGTTTAGGAACCTCTGGTCTTAGAAAAACAAAAATATCCAACTGGTGGATTTGGTTTTATGGCGAAACATGAAAGAAACCTGCCAAGTTTAATGCTATTTGACAGGCAAAGTCGACACTGCACTGCACTCTTGTCCAAACACTGCCAAATTTGGCAATGCACACACTGGTGCCAAAAGTACATCTCCTGCCAAGTTTGAAGCCTGTCAAGTGAACGGTTGCTCAGTTATGGGATTGACAGACTGACATTTCTGCATTTACAGATAGTCATTCTTGTTAAAATGTCCCTCTACTGTCTAAATCTGGTGAAAAATTAAATCCAGTTTCAAACCATCTACTTATCATATCATAATATAATGTATATAATGTTAATAGCATCATCAATACATAATCACTAATCCGTGGTTGACACTTGACCCTCAAAATTGGATAATTTACAAGTTTAACACAAACCAAAAACAAAATGTGCAAAAACTGCACAAGTACTAATATTACACTCGAATATTACTGACTTAAATGTTGCTTACATCAGTGTCTGTAATTCTTGTATTTGTTACCTCTTTAGAACCTTTCCTGGAGACCAAAATCTGGTCCTGAAGAAGCAGAACCTAATTTCTGAGGAACTGATTAAGTTAAGGGCTAAGTTTATAATAAAACTTAAGAATCTGGGTTTCATTTTGACCTGCTTTAAACCTCAGGCCTCTTTGACAGCAGATTCCAGTAAACAAACTCTAGCAGGAGATAACAATTTAGAAGCTGTTGTTACAGCGCCATTGTGTGGTCACTCTGGGACAGTACTCTGGGAGTTTGTTCTATGAAGAATGATATGATAGAATGAAACAAACGGGTTAAAACAATATAAAGTGTGTACACTAACACACGTCAGCGTCAAAATATCCGCCCTAAAAGTAAAATTGTGAATATTTTCTTTCTTTGGTTCTGTTTTTAGTTAAAAAGGTGGATTTCCTGGAAAACGGCTTCATTGGAATTGCCGCAGTGGCCGGATTTCTTATCGTAGTTTTTGTTGCCTTGGCGTCCAACCAGATAATCAAGAGAAAACGCAAGGATACAGGGTAACGGCAATGTCATAATTACACTAATTATTTCTAATCAAAAAAAGAAGAGAATGTGGCAATTTTAACTTTTTTTGTTTTTTCAGATCACAACGTTCGAGTCCTCCACAAAAAGAAATTACAGCACAAACTCCATTTTGATTGTCGAGTTAAAGAGAAAAAAATTAAGTGGAAATTCGGTGGAAAAAACAGCCACCTGTGAACAATCTATGAAGAAATCTACAACAAACTACTTTACAAAGTTAACAAACATTGTTATTGCTTCAAAATGAATTTTAAAAAAACACAATACTGGCAGAATCATGAAATAAAATAACTACTTTATTTTATTTTAATAGTTTGTTGAATGCGCAAAATCAAAGTGCAATATTTACGTGTATATTGTTACTTATTATGTCTCTGTGTCATAAATAAAGCAAATTCAACCCAAATCTACAGCAGCTTTAGTATATTTGTTACTTATTACACATTAATATACACATAGTGAAACTAGAAAGTGTTTAACTATGTGGTACTTTTAAAAACAAGTGTTTTTAAGGATCTGTTTCACAACAAAGCAACAGTTTATCAAGACCATGATCTACTTTGACCTGACAACGGTGACCGCCGAGGGACAAAAGGCAGCAACCGCTTTTCCATTTGCCCGCCTCTCTATGTGAGGTGGAGTCAAGTTACATGTGAAAAAAATGCGTTTCCGTTTAGGACTTTCAAAATAAAACTCCATATATATACACATACATACATATATACAGTACACACATATGTGTGTATATATACATATATACATATATATGTATGATAATGTCAAGAATTATACATTTTATTTTAACTGTGAAGAAGATATTTGGGCAAACGTATTGCAGATGTTTTAGCTTTGACTGCGTTGCACTATTTGTATTAATTTTAAAAATGTATTTACCATAGTCATTATTTACTGATTTACAATATTGAGTGTTTTTTAAGTAAACCTAAACATATTTTTCTTTTATCATCAATAATATTTTAACTTCAAAGGAATTTTAACTTAACTTTTAATTCTATATTTAAATTGTTCACCCTAATTGGATTTTACATCCTTTTTTTGATGCTATTTTATTGCTTTTTCCACTTTGTATTTGTCATTTTATCATTTTTTTTGTCACTTGTTTGACATTTTGTGAATTCCACAATCTAATGTAATCTAATTGACATAACAAGATTTGTTTTATATACGTTGTTATTGTGTACCAATATAATAGAAAACCTGATCTTAACTTACGCGACTGCATATTTTCTCAAATTTGGGGGATTTGGCAAATAATGTTATTTTATTAGTTTATTTTTTCAATAATTTTTTTTTCTTGTATTCGTATATACACAGATTCCATTGCTGGTAATAAATTCTGCATAGTTACTTACACATATTTTCACAATCGATTAAGCTGTCGTTTGGTTCATAAAATGTCAGAAAACATTAACCATACGTTGATCAGTATTCAAACCTGGAAATGATGATGTTCTCGAATGTCTTGTTTTTGTCCACAAACCAAAATGATTCATGTTTAATTATTTATTTTTTTGTGGAGCAAACAAATGAAAATATCTACATTTGAGAAGAGGAAACATTCAGAAATCTTGTTTTAATCATGAAAAAAAGCTTCAAACCGATTAATCGACTTTCAATATAGTTGACGGTCAATTTAGTAATGGATTAAAAATCGACTAATCGAGTCATTGTTTCAGCTCCAAGTGCATGACAACAAAAGAATGTTGAATTTTTTAATGTCGCTTGAGTATTAGGGTACTCTTATTTTGAAGGCGGGACTCGCCCCGTCCGGTCGTGCCCGTGCTCGTCCATGATTGGCTGATGCGCAGCTCTGGCTCTTTTCATAGAGGATTCTTATTCGTGGCGAAGGCAGACATGGAGGAGCTGAGCGCGGTGGGCGAACAGGTTTTTGATGCGGAATGCATCTTAAACAAACGACTCCGGAAGGTCAGACTCTCCACATACACAATCACTTTCATTTATTTGACGGTATTTTCCCGCCTCTGTGTCCGCTGCTCAAACGCTATAACCCCTGCCTGTGTCGCTTCTCTTCCAGGGAAAGTTGGAGTTTCTGGTGAAGTGGAGGGGATGGTCATCCAAGTAAGTCCCGTGAAACAATGAAAACAACAACAACAGCGTGTCGCTTGTTGCTTTTTCCCCAACCAAACTCTCGCCTCCGTCGTCCGTTTTTCCTTCGCCCAAACCTCAACGAACGACGACGCGATTGCTTTATTTTCCATCCGTGTTCACTTTTGCGTCCAAATACAACCAGAAATGTTGATTTCTTTTGTTCAAATTTGGGGGGTTTGGGCGAGAATGAGATCGAAAATACTTTCTGAAGCCACGTTAACTCATTTTTCGAGTTTGTGTTTTTAGTGTGTGAGAGTAAAGCCGAACAATTCTGGGCCACTTTGATGTGTGATTTATAGCCACTTAATGACATGTTGTATGTGTTACACGCAGCAAATTTCAACTTGTATTTAAAAAATACACGCGTTGTAAACGAGGTTCAGTGTTCACAACACGTCAAGTGGAAAAAACAAATAGCTTTTTTAACGCCATATCAAATGTATCGCATAAATGAGTAAAATCAGTGATGCCGAATACATTTAGAGGTTTTTGATGTTGAAGTAATAGCTACTTAATGTCATGTTTTATTTGTTACACACGTAGTAAATGAGCTGCTGTGTTCACGACACCCCAAGAGTTGGTAAAGTGGCAACAAGAAAAAAGAAAATACCCTTTTAACGCCGTATAAATCTCTATTGAGTGATGCCGAATACATTTAGGGTTTTTTGACTTTGAAGTAATAGCTACTTAATGTCATAGTGTATTTGTTACACATGTGAAATTTCAAGTTATATTTAAAAAAATACTCAATTAGTAAATGAGCCTCTGTGTTCACAACACATGTTTGAGTATGACGTTTATCACTGGGTTTTGTTGCTTTAACTATTTGCCCTTAATGTTTAGGATTGTGTGGTTTTGACTAAAGTAATAGCTACTTAATATCATAGTGTGTTTGTTTCATTTGGGAAATTTCAAGTCACTTTTTTAAAAAAAAGTACATGTTTTTAAATGAACATCTGTCTCCACTCCGGCTTGATTTCTTGTCAGTTGCCCTCTTATGTTCACTCTACATTGTTGTTGTAATCCAGCATCAATGCACAGGGTTGCCTGCCAGCTCCATGGCTTTCTGTTAGAACCACATCCTTTGTGTGTGTGTGGGGGGGGGGGGGGGGGGGGGAAAGGGTGGCGGTTGATTATTTCACTGGTGGCTGCTGATCAGAAGAGGCCATTCAGTTGCAAGTGATGAGGAGAAAAGGTCATTATTACATACATGCATGTGTGTAATATTGAACACGGCACCGTCGTCACCGTGTGGTGATTTACATGCATGCAAACGTCATACTTTTGCAACTTCCCGTGAGCGTCGCAGGAACTTCCATAACCTGCAAATGGTTTTCCTTCCTGGTGTGTTCATGTTTTACTACACACGTGAACAGACTAGTAACTAATTAATAGTCAGCTGTTTTAAAAATGGGTTTGAGCTTCTTTTTTTTACAAAAAGAAATAATCCAAAACAATCTCTCTGCATTTTCAGCTTCTTAAATGTGAATATTTATTGGTTTCTTTGCTCCGTGTGACGAAGAAATCATTAAGACTTCTTTGTTTTGGTCTGCGGACAAAGTTTAACATTTGATATTATAATCATTTGGAGGTTGGGGAAACAATTAACAGCATTTTTCAACATTTAATTGAGAAAGTAATCGTTAGTTTATAGTTAGCTAGTGGCTATCTCGTCGGACATTAGTCATCAGTGTCAGGCAACATTTAGTGGTACCAACATAAATATGTGGACAAGCTCCGGACAGGGTTTTTGTATTTGAACCAGAATATGTCGCGACTAGCTGATCAGAGTCTCGCCAGACAAACCACCAGCCTTGTTTTTGTAATATTTAATGCATGTGCAGGGTAAATAACTGTTAATAAACCCAAAAAACCCAGCCGACATCACAGAACCCGGCCCAAAATCAACTATCATTTCATAATAAGATGTTTGACAGTATGTGGAACATGCTACAGAAGACTCTTTTGCTCTTAAAATTGGGTAAACGTGTACAAAACAGATTTTCTCAAAAAAAAAAATTGTTATTACAAAGACATTATACTCCTACTTTTGGATATCAGTACTGGTTAACACAGTGTTTAACCCTGAGCCTCCAGACTGGAGAAATGTAGCTTTGCCACGTGTTGCTAAACTGTATTTTAGTTCTGCGTGTGTGTGTGTGTGAGTTCCTTGTTTACATGCAGTAGTCTGAAATTATCGCAGCATGGTTTGTTATTATCGCTATAACAGAAGCAGTTTGTTAAACTCGTCATGGGTGTGTAGTCAGGAGCAGAACTAGAATTGCTTTCATGATACATGATTATGTTTGATAAATACTTAGCTGTCATTTATGTTTTGGGTTTCATTAGAAAACAAAAACAATTGCTGAGGGAAAATATTCAGTCTTCAAATTGCCTTGATAACAAAGAACGGTCTGTTCTTACAATATTTTTTTATTTTAAAGTGTGTCCTAAATAAACCGTACTGTCGCTGCTGAGGCTGGAGGATACTTTTAAACTTGCAGGTCCACTTTTTTAAAAGTTGGTAAATTCCTCTGTGTTGATTCATTCCAGACACAACAGCTGGGAGCCCCAAGAAAACATCCTTGACCCGAGACTGTTGGCTGCGTTCAACAAGAAGTGAGTGTTCTGACCGAGCCACGAGCACACAGACTTGTTTACTTTAAAGTGAACATTCAAACATTCAGACATGTTAATAAAAAACAAGACAAGCTGCTCCCAGACGTGTACCGACACCTGGAGTGGTTTTACGTCAGGATGGTATTATACACAAAGGAGAATTCAGTGGGAAAATCTACCGAATCACAGCAAGGAATCTTTGAAATCACGGCTAGCGAGCGTCTCCATTCTTACCTTAACTACAACGTCCTTTAAGCTTTAATTTTTGTACCTCATAACGATTTTTGTATATTAAATTTGGAAAATACCTCATTATTACACAGTAGATATATTTGCTGCACACACTTCACAGTGAAATCTACACTCATGTGTTAAAGTTTGTCCAGAATTGTCTTAAAAAATCGGATCTTTTTTGTCCATAATTTCTCATAATCCGACATGTGGTTTTACAGAGAGCAAGAAAAGGAGCTCCTGTTGCGTAATAAAGGGAAAAGGCCAAGAGGAAGACCACGGAAAATCTTAGTAAGTAGCATTTGTCTCATGAGCTTTCAAAACGACGAGGCTCGCTTCAGTTTTCTAATGTTTACTTTCTTTATCATTTCAGGAAAATGTGCCAGAAGCTACGAAATCAAGCAGCTCTTCGTCTGGCTCGTCGTCGTCCTCCTCCGACTCGTCATCCTCGTGCTCCTCCGACTCGTCCTCGTCGGAGGATGAGGAGGACGAAGACACCAAACAGATGAACCCGGCTGTCAGAACCCGAGACCACCATCCGGTCCCACAGAAGAAGGCGCAGATCGTTGTGGCCAAACCGGAGCCGCCAAAGAAACGGAGCAGGAAACCTCCGACCCCCGAGGTGAAGGAATTCCAACAGAGCAAGGGTCTTCGTAAACTCGTCAGCGCGCCCAAAGACGCTGATCTGCCCGGAGCGATTAAAAAGCCCGTTCATCCTGCGAGTTTCACCTTCATGGGCTTCCACCGAGGCTCGCCGAGAGACGCAGTGGGACAGACCAGGGGGTCTCAGGCACACGGTGGGGCTGTAAAAAACTCCCCGAGCTCTGTGGGATCCGGCAGGTCGGTCCAGCCTTCCTCGCACTCTCTGAACAAATCCAGCCAGAGCAGGAATGTCACTGAAGGCAAATTGTCCGTCTGCGGCGTGAATACTGGGACAAGTCTGGATTTAAACACAGCTGCTGGGAAATCAAAAGGGGTGGCAGCGTTGAATTTGAATACATCCAAACACCCCATTCAAGGAACCACTCAGCATACTCTGAGCTCCCCCAATGGACAAAAGAAACCCCAGGGCCCTGTGTCAGCACTGCAGCGGATACCCAACACCAAAGCAGTGGCTTCTGTTCCATCCAAGAACTCCTCCTCCAATCAAGGCTCTGGCCCTCAGCCCCTCAACCTCCAGAACAAACCGGCACAAAGCAAAGACTCCCCAGGAAATGGAGCCACGCCAGTGTCAGGCCTGAGAAACACGGCCAACCCTGCGAGGAAAAGCAGCGTCCCACAAAACCAGGATTACAATCCTCCAAAGAGTCCGGCGACTCCTGGAAGAATGCAGGCCAGGAAGAACCAGCCCGGAGCGGACAAGGTCAAGGAAGTGACAGAAATCCAGTCCTCGAGAGTCCAAGGGAGGCTGGAGAAGAGCGGCGTGCACAAGTCCTCCGCAGAGGCTCCGAGCCAACAAGGCAAGAAGGCCAAAATGAACGACATGAGCACAGGCGAGGAGGAGAGCAGTTCAGACTCAGACCAAGACTCTTCCTTCACCGGGCAGGATCGCTCGGTGAACCAGAACCAGGACTGGAAACCCACGCGGAGTCTGATAGAGCACGTGTTTGTAACGGATGTCACGGCTAACCTAGTTACCGTCACGGTCAAGGAGTCGCCGACCAGTGTGGGCTTCTTCAGCCTCCGCAACTACTGACCAGGATCCCGAGACACTACCGAGAACCAGAGGAGCTTTGAAGGAACTGGATAAAACCCTGAGGAACACGTCAGGGAACGGAGGTCAATTTGTTTCCTTTATATTTTCTTAGAAGAAGACTATAATTTTAGATTAGAAGAAAGAAAGAAACAAAAAAGGGATGGACGTCAGTTTTTGATTGTTATTTATTTTCTACAAATTGTGTAAGAAATGGAAGCGGAGGAAGGGCAACGTCTCAACAACTCTCAGCGAGTCCGCAATTGGGGTGGGGGGTTGTAGGGGAAAACATCAAAATGACAGAATCAATTCTCAGATTATGAGATTATCTCCTCTGTCACTCAGCAGATAAATAAATGTTGCGATGAACAAACTTTAAAATGAAAATCGACAGGAGTGAGCATGAGCTTCTTTTTTACGGCAGATGCGTAGAATCCATATCAACCAGTAGTTCAATGTTAACCACTTTTAATTCATAGTACATAGAAGTGTTATTTTACTGTTTTTGTGAATTAGCTACCTCTGTTTTTTTGTTTTTGGACATCTGCTGCAAATGTATATTCATTTCTTTCTTCAGGGAGAGGAAAAGCGTTCTCTCCAGGGTAAAAAACTGTCATCGTGTCTATGTTTTTGTTCTTTTTGATTCTTTTTTCGTACCCGGAAACTAGTTTGAGCAGCTTTGTTTGGCGCAAAACTCTCTACGCACGTGGTTTTTGTTGAATTTTCACGCCGTACGACTCATTTTCATACCAGAAACCCGCTGTGAGCAGCTTTGTTTGGCCTCAAAACAAACCTACAAAGCAACAAAGTTTCCCTCCACAGTGCTGCCCAGTCTATCCGTGGCGGTTTTTTTCACGCGGATGGGCTGAGGCATGTCGGGGAGTTGGATACAGTATCTCTGGTGCTCAGATGAGACTTGTGGTTTTGCCGGGGCGTTTTTTTTTTTGTTTTTTTTGCCTCTGCATTGTGGCATTCACTGGCAGCTTATATCCTCTCTGGCTTGTAATTAATACAGACAAAAAAAACCAGAATAAGAGCTTGGGTCGACGCGGCTGGATGCTCGCGGACAGTGTACCTGTCGGAGCTCCTTCTTTGAGATTGCCAAAGGCAACGTCTTTCAAAGTGGGGGGAAGAAGTGGACAAAGCCTGACCATAAAACCGTTGAGCATTGTTTATCCCGGACCACGAAACACTCACATGTCATTGTTTCTCTTAGCACTAAAAAAAAAAAAAAAAAAATACCAGTCTTGATTTGTCTTTTTGTTTTTGTCTGAGTGTTTTCCCCTCCTCGCAGCTGCAGACTCAGTCTCATTTCCACCCCGCCTTCATGGTTTTCAGGAGCTGCAGGCTCAGCCTCTGAGAGAGAGAGGTCCTTATCTGATGTAACGGAAAAGAAACCACAACAATGTGCCGCTACTTTCGGCTCCCATGAGAGGAGTTCGGCAACAAAGCACTTCGACTGAACTTCTTGTGTCTAATCCTGCTCTGCAGACTGTGCCTTTCTTTCCTTCTCACAGACTAAAAACACAAAAAGGCCGTTACCCCCCAAAGATAGCTAGAGTTTCAGGTCTGTCAATAACGGAGTATCCCTGGACTTGTACCACTGTTTTTCTGCTTACATTGTTGCCGGAAGACTTATCACATAAGTGAGGAACAGGCGGATTTTTTCGATGCCATTCTTGAAGCGATACTTGCTTCCGGTTCAACATAGAAGTATGTTTTGTTCATGATAAGCAGAATAACACACAGTCTCATATTCCATGTGTTAGATGTTAGGTTGACACATCAGGGTTTTGTTTTTTTTCTTCCACTACCGTGTGCTAGATGTCGGGGTAACGCGTCACTTTTGTTCATTAAAAAGTAATAATCATATTTTTTTCTAGATGTACTAACCATTTCAAAAGGAATGTTGTTCTCTATTTATTTCAAAATAAGAGCCTTTCAGGGTAGGGGACAGGTGTGTCGTCTTCAATCCTTGTATTGTGCCGCTTGTCAAACTTGACTAATAAAGGGTACAACCTTAAGTCTAAGTCTGGGTTTCTTTAAGTTGAAAAGGCCAAAAATTAGCAGATTATAGGTACTTTCATCTGCAATGTGAAGACGCTGTCTTTTCTTCCTGCAATTTGTATTTTTTTCCTAAATTTTCTGACATTTTACAGGCTTAAACAAAGAAGTAGAATATGTTTGGTGTTTCAAACAATATGGCAGTATCAATATATCGATATTATCAATATTCTGACAAAATATTGGCAGATTTTGGACAGAGTTCAAAGTGATATTAACAAATAGTGTGATACTGTACATGATTTGTGTACGAAAACATGGTTAACTTGACTTTAATTTTAAGCTTTTTTTTATACAACAAAATCTGACTGTATTTTACTCATGTAAATATCCTTAAAACACACCAGATATGTAAAATTAAAGGTAACAAGTGTATTTTAAGTATGAAATACAGAACATAAATAACTAGAATTTGGAAACGACTGTATCTCTTTGGGTATATATTTTATTTTAGAGTATATTACAAAACTGTGTTGTAAACGTCCTGTGAGAAGCACAAACCTCTAAAAAGAAACTTTTCTCAGATAAACAACTTTATATATATATACAGTATATATATATATATGTATATATATATTGTTTATAAGATAAAGAAACAAGAGCTTCTGTCTGTGTTCAGCTGACGAGAGAAGCTTGAGACAGAGAGCAGCGATTTTAACACATTTTTGGATGAAACAATTGACAAATAACTATTTTTCTAACAGTCCACCTTACTGTAGCTTTAAGGCACAAGGACCAATCTCCTTTAAAAATCAAAGTGCAGGCCTTTTAAATAAGAATGCAGTAAAATAACAACATTTTGTTTTTGTTTTCCCTGAGTTCAAGATAAAATTGTACAATCACCTGATTGTAGTTTCCCCAGAATTAGCTTTTTCTATTCATATCAGGAGCTGACATTTTAGACCACCATGTTTTTATGGACAAACTCAAACATCTTTGTTAGTTTTGATGCTAAATGAAGGTTCAACAACACACTTGTAGAGTGAGGCGAACATAAAACGTCAATAAATGTAGCCAAATCATACAAACTGTACCTTCATGCACACCCAGTGTTTCACTATAGCAGCCAGGCATTTTGCAATTATTAAAAAAAAAAATATATGATATATCGGACTGTCTGTCTCTACACTTTAAAGACCCACCACCATGACTGTTGGACGCATTACCTGTAGACACCACTAGATGGTGCTATTGTACTTGGCAGTAGACACAGACACTTGAGCTGCTCCCTAATGAGACCGTAATGTGTATTATGTTTCATGACACACTTGAGACTGAAATCCTTTAACCTGGTGTGTCTTTATGCACATCACAGTGTCAGTGTTTCCTCTGTACAACAACAACAACAACAACAACAACCACAAATTTAATCCAACTCTGTAACAGAATGTGGATTAAACAAACCCAGCAGCAGCACAATGATTTTAAGTGTATTCTTCATTTGACCAAGTGAAAAACAATGCATGAAACAGCCCTTTAAGTATTGTACGGAAGAGTATTAGTGCCACATGTAAAAAAAAAAAATTGAATGAAAGAAAGAAAAAACCCAGAATGAATTCTGAGAATAAAGTCAGAATTCAGATTTTTTTGTTTAATCTCAGAATTCTGACTTTATTATCAGATGTTCACTTTCATTTGAGAATTCTGACTTTAATCTCAGAATTCTGAGATTCTTTACTTTAATCTCAGATTCTGACTTTAATTTCAGAATTCTGACTTTAGTATCAAATTTTTACTTTAATCTCAGAATTCATGCTGTTTTATTTTTCTTTCTTTCATTTTGTTTTACATGTGGCCCTAATACCCTTGCATAGTATTCAGAGACGGTTAAAAACATATTTAAATTGGTGTTAGATTCAATGCTATACAACAATATTTTTTGTCTTGTCGTGGTGAAAAACATTAGGAATGTTCCAAACAAAACGACAAATAAGCGGATGATGTGACACAGTCTACAGTCATGTAGTCATGTCGAGGAGAGAGAGAGAGATGGCGAGTGAACGTGTGAGGAGCTTGATTTTATTTTAACACATTGTTATTGTTCTGCCGAACAGACTAAATGAACGGTGGAAGCACACACAGACGCCCCTCTCCCCTCTCTCACCGCCGCTGTATTTACACACGCTCTTAAAAACACTGTCACGCAGACCGACCGACTGACACAAGTTATCATTACACAAAGCACTCGATTCCATAATTTATAGAGATCCCCGTCCCAGTCGTGTGGAATTCTCCCAAAATAAATCCAAGTAAACACTTATGCGACAAAGAGGCACTCACAGTGGCCTGGTATGCATAAACAGTATGAACAGTGTGACAGTGTAATCCCCTACACCCCCCCCCACAGACACACACACACACACACACACATACATATATATATGTACCCAACAACCCAGCCCAGCACTGACTTCAGGCCGGGTTTGGACATGAGCCGAAAACCCCCTGCGCGTCACCCCCGCCGGCACGATGCACCAACCCATGACACCCCGCCCTCCCCACACCTGACTCCTGGCAAAATAAGCCAGACCCATTCATGCTTCCATCGCAGTAACACACACACACACACACAAACTATGTTGTTATGAGCAGCGATCAGCGAGTTCATCGGTTTTTGTTTTCATTGTTTTAGCAACACAGGACGCGATAAATCCATCAGATCTATGTTTAACTCGGGTTTAAAAGCTACGACGTTGTGGTGAAAGTGGACAATTCCTACAAAGGATGCAACCCACCTTCAAAGGACAACAATAACCTTTAATCATGAATACAAGAGATTATACATCCCTGTATATAAACATGCTGGTGTTGTTGCTAATCCCTCGTCATATTAGCGAGGTTCACGATGTTCAGAATTGTCTCGGCGTTATCGTCGTCGGACCGAAACGATCGCAGTTCACAATGTTTTTGCGATATGAGTCTGATGCAGTCTGCTGCCTCACCAGTAGATGTCACTCACTCGTAAACAGTGGACCTTTAAACATGCTTTAAACTTTTGTGCTGCTATGCTAAGATGTTTGGTCATTGTCGTAAAGAAACATGCGGTAGTAGCACGACACCACGTTTTTTGTTAGCATATTGGGCTAAAAACGGCTATACAGAGCAGCCTAATTTGACCACAGATTAACCAACAATGATATAAAGTCATGTATTTTGTTTTGAAAAAGGTGATGCAGAAAAGATTAAAGACTGAAAACCAGTGAGATAGCATTGCTAGCATTAGCATATTCAGCTAAAACACCTCTAGATAGGGCAGCCTAGCTTAACTGTGTGTTAAAAAAAAAGTTTGGAGGTACACAATGTTCAGGATTGCCTCGATGTCGTTGACGGACCAAAACAATTGCGGGTTCACAAAGTTTTTGCGATACGAGTCCTCCATTTGTTGCAAGTCTTCTGCCTCACCACTAGATGTCACTCACTCCTAAACAGTGTATGTTTGGTCACGGTGTTTCCAATTTAACGGAATTACGCAGTTCTTTTGTCGCGTAAATTCATGTTTTTCACACAGAATAATGTAGTTCCTTTATGCAGTACATGGAGTTATTGTGATTCTTCCATGATCTGCACTTTGGGTGAATGGTGTCACTTTTCTATCACCACTGCTATTTTAACATCATAATGACAAAGCCAAAATCCAGTCTGAACAAGACAAGAGGCAACACGTCTCTCATGGCTTTCATTTTCTGCTCCTTCACTGGCCACAATCCAGGCTGTGGGGAAGTTAAAAAAAAATAATGCGATTGATATTCCATTCTCTCTGTTTGTGTTTGTGTTTGGACTCCTCACTACCTTGAGGATTGTAACCAAAAAAGGGGGCTGGTTGGTTGAGTTCAAAACGCCTGGGACGGCTGCTATTCGATTTCAAAGGGAATGTTTAGAAACCCGATCCCCGACCCTCCAGCGAGCATACCTTCTACACCCACGTCTCCCTTGCCCCTCATTCTAAATCACTCCACTGGAGCAGTGTAAACAAACTTCAGTTTGCTCTCTGATATTGAGAGGTTAAGACAAGCGGCAATCCTCCGCTATGACAACATGGCCTCAGACAGACGATGTCATCTGTCTTACCTCACTCTCCATCCATCACTGCGCCGGAGTCGACATGTCTGACAGTCCCACTCTCGCTTTTCCTCGCTGGCACAGGCCTCCACATCTGTCACATTTTCCTCCGAGCTCACTTTTATGACACTGCGTGAACACTGCCGCCGCCTCCTCCTCCCTTTTTTTCCGAAATTCACGGACACCTGAAGAGCAAGCAGGCAGGAAGAAACCTATTGATTAGTCACGGTATCTGATGTCACCCCCTCCCGGCTCCATAAACACTTTTTCATATCGCCACTCGGCTACCTGTGAAATGTGTCATAGCCGTTTACGCACCGCAGACGTCAACTAAGAAATCGTACAAGCAAATACTTAGTAAACTAAGTAAATGAATGATTAATTAGCCATGGAATTGATTAATTAATAAAGTAAATTAAAGGTGATGCAGAATACTGAAATCATTTAAGTTTCTTTCTCAGTGACTCAGCATGTTTTTTGTTAGCATATTGTGCTAAAAACAGCTCTATACAGAGTGGCCTAACTTGACCACAAATTAACCAATGAAGATATAAGATGATATATTTTGTTTTTAAAGGTGATGCAGAAAAGATTAAAGACTGAAAACCAATGAGTTAGCATATTCAGCTAAAGCACCTCTCGGTAGGGCAGCCTAGCTTAACTGCGTATTAAAATACTTCAGCATAAGTAAATGATTGAGTAATTGATCATGAAATACATTCAAAGTGATGTAGAAGACTGAAATCCTTTATGTTACTTTTACACTGAGTTAGCATGTTTTTGTTAGCATATTGAGCTAAAAACAGCGCTATAATTAAGACATAATGTGATATATTTTGTGTTACGGTGACGCAGAAAAGGAAGTTTTATCTGCAGTTTTCTTCCTGTCATTTAGCATGTTTTATTAGCATATTGGGCTAAAAACAGCTCTATACAGAGCGGCCTAACTTGTTAAGGTGACACAGAAGGAATAACAGGCTACTAGGTAGCTTAGGTAAGTTTGGCTCAATTATGTTTTATCATAAAAATGTATTTTTGTGGAAGAAAATGTACTTTTTAGTCAATAAATAGTTGAATAAAACACTAAAAAGGGCCTAAAGCGAGGCAGTCGAAGGTTATTTCATATATTTGTATGATTATTGTTGTGTTTTGCATCACCGCCTTCATAAAGTCTCTGAATTTATGATAATTCAAAGATAATACGACAGTGAAAAAGCCTGAAAGACTTAGTTTGTTCAGTTCAGTTTGTTTCTACAGTAAAGGCCATCGGCTGAATTGTTATTTGAAACATCGTCTTGGCCTTGAATTTCACAATCAGTGCATCATTAAAGTGGATTTATTTTATCTTTGTTATTGTGCAACTGCAGTTTTTATGCAAAATCCCCTCACTTGTCTCCCAGTGAGAGTTTCTTTTTCTTTTTCTTTTAAAAACCACAGGACGGGAACGAGGAGGAATCTCCTCTGTGCTGTGAATGTGAGGAAACAAAGTCAAAGTGTATCCAGCAGACAGAAGGTGCCAGCAGGAAGTTTGCCCTCCTTTGTATAATCTGGCTGTGGGGAGGACAGAGCTCCTCTCCTTAACCACCTCTTCAAAGAACTCACTCAGACTCACCTCCTAATCTGATTGAGGAGGAGAGAGAAAACAGACTATACCACGGGACAAAGCAGGGCAAATATTTGAAACCATTGTCGTAATACACTTGTGGAAACGGGGGGTCAAATACAGACAGCTAAACCGAAGCTAAAACAATAATTATCACAGCATATATGTATAACAAAACAGGTCAAACAGACACTAAAATTGGATTTTAAAGCAGGTTTGAGATTTTTACAGTTGCTTTGCAATCTGATTTTGATTATTTAGGGGGTTAAAATAAGTGATAAAGTTGTGCTGGAAAAATTAAACCCAAAATGGCATGGTAAGCAATTTTAAATGTGGTATATAAAGGCAAAAAGTGTGCAAAAATGTCAAAACAAATTGCCCAAAATTTAGGATATTTTCGATCTAGGCCTTATTCTCCTTCTGTTAATAACTTTTCACACTTTATTTTCTCCTCTGCTGCCACAAAACACACAGCAGTAAGTTGAGTTTATGTAGATATTTACTTTTTCAAACTAGTTTTATGACTGTTAGACTTTACACGACAGATCCGAAATCGCAGTTCCTGAATCGTATTTCCTGACGTATATTTTTAGTGAATAACAAATTAAAACTTTTACTTTTCAGTCCATGTCACCTCAAACACCCCGAAGACAACAAAAAAGATTTGATCAAAGCTTCTGCTACTGCAGGGGGCGCTGAAGAGCTGTGGGCCACCAATCGATGATCAATGTCGTCGAATAAGAACATTTTTGGCCCATATCTATGGAAGCTGAAGGCGAGTATTATCAACGCTTTATCAGGAGATAACGAGGCTCGTTTTCTCCTGATAATGAGGTAAAATGAGTGTTGCATTATCACCAGATAACAAATCTCGTTTCACCCCGCGATGACGAGATTATTTATCTGGTGTTCTCTCGCGTGCGATAAGATGGTGAAATTCCTGCCTGTGTTAGATCGTCACTTCAGAAGTGTCAGAACCGTCAAGCTGCCGCTGCTGGTGAACTCGTTTTACTAATGAGGGGCCGGGTCTTAATTTTTTATTCTCCTGTTATCGAGAGAAAACAAGTCTTCTTAAAGTCTGTCTTCTTTAAAGAACGGATTTCAGCAGTTTGGGTACGAGTAATGATCAAAGGGACACTGAATTTTCCATGATTTGGATATTCATGGTTGGCTGAAACAGAACCAACATTCACTCTTAGTCATTTACTTAGAGGGGCCACAAGGGGGAGTTCCAAACGTTCAAAATAAAATCAAAACCTTTGATTTTATTTGTTTCTCTACAAAACCTAAACCCCAATTATCTCAATATTGTGCGACATCTGAACTGATTATGAGCTGTGATAATTAATCACCTACCTCTTGTCCTTACTGTCCTCCCACCTCTCCTCTGTACCGTTTTCCTTTCTCCCCAACCTGTCTAGGCAGACGCTGCACAGATTTGAGTCTGGTTCTGTCAGAGATTTCTTCTCCTGTTAAAAGTGAGTTTTTTCTCTTAGTGCTTGCTCATTGTGTGAACTGGTGGGTTTCTCTGCTGTGATTCGGCACTATACAAATAAAATTGAATTGAATTATACTCCTTAAATCGATGATTTTTTTGTCTATAAAATGGTGTAAAAATCGGTATCGGTCTGATACTGGGTCAAAATCACTGGGTTGGATATCGGACAGATAAAAATGTAGAATCCGATACAATTAGGGCTGTTTCCTAATAGATTACTCTCTCGATTATCGAGTAATCATTTAATGTCAAAAAATATTGATCAGTGTTTCTCAAACCTGGAAAGGATGACGTTCTTGTCTTGTCTCGTCCAAAAACCAAAAATGATTCTGTTTTAATGATTTCTTTGTCGTATGGCGCAAATAAACCAGAAACTATTCACATTTGAGTAGCTGAAAAATCAGAAAACTAATCGTTTATCGAAAATAGTTGACGATTATTTAGCAATCGATTAATCGAGTAACTGTTTCAGCCCTGATACAATCCAAAAATCCTACATATCGCATGCTTCATTATGCACAGCAAAAGCATTTTAGCGGTGTCATGTTATGTCTTTGAAATGATTCGGCACAAATGTGTTGTTAAATATCTTCATTTCAGGTTCATAAATGAGCTAAAAGTTCGGACTGATATCGGTATCGGTAGATACTCGAGTATCGAGTAAAAAGGTTGATTAGCATTTTTTAAAACCTCAACAGATGCCAAAAATAAACAAGCAAAGACGCCAAAATCAAAACAATGAATTTAGTAGTGTTTAATAACCTCAAAGGTCGTTTAAAACGCGTTAGAAAACGTATCACACTGATCTCAATATTCACATGTGCTGCATTAATTGTGTGAAAAGCGCCGGTTCCGGGGTCAAAGCGCCGATGAAAGGCCGGCGGCACCAGGAGACGCGCACTGATAAATCAGCAACAGGCCGCGAACAAGGCCCGGCGCTGGCGGCGCTGTGTGTGTGCGACAGGACAACTCTATCGCTGGATTTCACAGGTCATTACTCTGGCTCCAGCCAGCGCAGCCTCCAGTGGCTCTGGAGACGGCCAGCTTTTTTTCTCAGAGACAACAGCTTACTGGGCTTTGTGCCGGCCAAACAAGCGTGTCTGTCTCACAGCAGTAGATTAATGTCCAGATAGAAGGTTTCTGCTCCTCGGGGAGACCTGTGGAGGAGCCATCCATCAACCTCTGCAGGCCATTACACAATAACAAAATAACAAAACTCTCAGGGAGAGTGAGGGGCTCATTGACGGAGGCCTGTCTTCTGGAGGCCACAGAGAGACAGAGGAGGACAGACAGGACAGGACAGGACAGGACAGGACAGACAGATAGAGGTGTTTCTGAATAGAGTCTGAGGTGGACGAGTTCTCTGATAAACCATTAAAACACTGTCTGGTACTCGGTGGCATAAAATAGAGCCAATATCTGATGTTTAAGCTTTGTTTTTCTGACTAATATGACAACATTCTTTAATTATTATGTACATTACCATGACTAAACTACGAAAAATAGAGCTAATATTAATAATAATTAAATAAACCTATATTACAGGCCTCACTCATGAGGACATGGGTTGTTGTTTTTTTAAATGGGTAATACCACTGTATATGACGACAAATCTTTAATTCTTAGCGGATTTTTCCTTTTCCTCCTTGATCAGATTCGATGGAACAGTTTAAAAATGACATTTTATCAACAAAAATTACTGAATATCTCATCTCCGATCTGCATTTTGTAGTAAATGTATGTGTTTCAGTAAGAAAAACGCCATATAAACTAAATATTATTCACATTAAACTGGTTATCCAAATACGAAACTGTTAAGCTCTTGGATGAAAAGAAGCATTTTTCAAGTTTTTCAGCATAAAAAAATGTGTAAACTATGATGATTTATAATAAGCAGCAAACAATAATTGGTATAATTGTGAAATAGAATGTCCAAATTGTTGCATGTATGAAACAATTCAACTCAGTAAAACTAGAAATATCATTTATTTTGTTCCTTTTTTTGCTTCTTCAAGTGTTGCTTACACTGTAAATATTTTGGAAAAACACTGACATTTTAAATCACTGCATTTCACACACGTGTTTTGTCATCGGCAAAAATAATCCATTCTTCATTTTTTCAGTTTCCAGTTACACATACTATACATATATATATATATATATATATATATATATATGTATACACACATATATATATATACACACATATATGCTTCGCAACGATATTGCATAAATGATTACATAAAGAAATATCAGAAAATGAAAGGAGGGAGATGAATGATGGAGCCACTGGTGTCTTTAAAAGAAAAATAAGACTAATTCTCTCTTGACAAGTGACTAAAATCTGTTTAAACCCCCCATACAAGTACAAACATATCTGCAGTTATCTTTCTGTTCATCACAATTCTCACAATTAAGCAGCCCGACTGCATTTTGATGCGATTTGGTGGCGCGTAAATAAGTATTTTTTTTGCTTTTCCCTTTCCATTCTTTTCTTCATAGAAGGTTTATTTCTCTTTGGCAGTGTGCGACTTTATCTTTGTCGCTTAAAATATATTAAACCACCACATTCTGTTTAATTCGAGAGTGAAAAACCAAGTTTCACTTGCGGCTGAAGTTGCTGAAGTTCTCAGAGGAGATGTTTGAACGTGAGGAAGCCACAAGTGAGACGTGATGTTCTGTTCACTCATGAATAAAAACAACTTAATTCTGCTGTGTTTTTTTGGTTTGTTTGTTTTTTTACATTTTGTGGCTTTTAAAAAAACTGTACTTTTGTTGCCATTTCTATTCATTTATGTCTTGATACCTGAAAGAAAAGGACTGTGTGAATTGTTTCTCTGCTCAAATCGACTAAATCAATTAATCGGCTGCAGCTCCGGCTCCTCGCTGCTGCTGTGTGGGCCGTAACAAAGCTTAAAGAGCGTTTTCATTGAGTGTCGTGTGTGTGTGTGTGTGTGCGTGTGTGTGTGTGTGTGTGTGTGTGTGTGTGTGTGTGTGTGTGTGCCAAACACACACACACACACACACACACAAAACCCCTTGGCCCCTTCACATGAATGACAGTAAACAACACAGGATCTCTGGCTGTGCCCCCTCCTGAGGAGAGAGGGGGTCTCACACACACACACACACACACACAGGCTCTTTAATTTGTTTAAAGCAGCCAATTCAAACAGGATCCCCAACAGGGAGAAAATCTCGTTTCCAGGGCTGTCGCCATGGCTCGAGCCGCTGTTGTTGTTCAGGAAGGAGATCAGGGACGGACGCCGCCGCTTGACGACTTCGCTGACTTCCAGCACACACAGCTTCACAGAGGCGCCAGGTTGTAATTAACGCTTTGCAGATTACGTTTACAGGACCAACAACGGTCTGCCTGAGTTTTTACGACCGCCTGGCTCGTACAAAACACACACTCTCTCTCTGTGACGCCACTGCTGCTGCTGCTGCTGCTGCGAGAGCGAGAGTCTTCTGGCTCCTCAAAGCTCTTCAGAGATAACAACACAGAGAGAGAGAGAGTCTCCCTTTGCTTCTTCCAGGTTTTCAGCATGAGCGCCACAGTCTGACAGTCTATTTCTGTCCCTCCAGTCGGCTTTAATTCATTTATTCGGACTCTGTCTCGCACCGTCAGTGAAACTAATCCGGCTCTTGGCAGCAGGAACCAGAGACAGATGGACGGGCTGAAGAGTCGCGACAAAGTGGCTCGTGTAAATTCAGAGTAATCACAGTTTTTTTCCTCCGTAGACAGTTCGCAGCAGCTCTTCAGGTTTTACGCGTTTATGTCACGAAACAGACACTGAATGTGAAGCTCAGCAGGTTTAGCGGTTCTCCTGAGGACTTCTGTTCATTATCCCCAAATTTAACCATCACCACAATTCAAATTTTAGCCCTAAACATAACCAGTTCCTCAGAAATCAGGGTTCTGTCTCATCAGAACCAGGTTTTGGTCTCCATGAAGACGACCGGTCCTGACGAGGTCAGTGTTTATGACAGAGGAACATTTAGTTCTGATTCAGGAAGACTTGACTCAACGGTCAGTGTCTGATTCTCGAACACGGCGTTCCTCGCGAAAAGACGTCGTCTTGATGGGACCATACGTCTCCGATATAAGCTTGTGCATCAGCGGCACCTTCACATCCTGTAGACACTGATGCTCCTCCATAAACCTGTCATTAATAACAGCCACAATGACCTTTTTCATCTTTCCTTTGAAGAATGTCCAACGTCCATTTTTTTTTTACCCAGAAAAACGAGATGAAACTTGGACTCGTCCGAGACTCGGTCCATATCTCAGAGGACTTTGGGCCCAGAGAACTCTGAACTCCTGAGCTAGCATGATGGGTTTCTCATACAGGGCTCGATGTCCTCGCACACTCCGCAGCAGCAGTTTGTGCCTTTGGCCTTCATACACTGAGATCCCCCCCCCCCAACCCCCAATTCCCTAAAGACCTCAATACTCAAGCCATCAAAGCCTCCTTGTTTGCCAAGACCAAGATTTTGGTAGATACTTGTCACCAGTTAAGATGCTAAAGATACTAATGGAGCTTTTCCATGATACAGTTCTAGCGCTACTCGACTCGTATCAGTCATGTCGTTTTCCATGACTTCATAGTTCCTCCTCAACGTGGGTGGAGTCATAGACTGGCGTGATTTTCTACACCACACAAACTCGTGACTTGTAAAGCAGTAGTTTTGGGTGTAACTGAATCATTAGAATCAGTCGATTTAAAAAGGATTTGTTCACAGGATCATTCAGTACTTCCTGACACTGAAATACTGCTGAACGAGTTGTGATTGGGCTCATGATCGCCGGCTTTCAGCAAATACACCAGACTCCCTGGCTTGGAACCTCTATGTACCAGGTACTATCACTGATGGAAAGTAAAATACAAACATCACATTTGTTTTTATTATACATTTGCAAGTGAAAATCCCATCCTTGTTCTTTTTTTAATTTGTGAAATAAAAAAAGGTTGAAGTCGCTCAACAAATCACAGATTTTGGACGTAATATCTTGAGCTCTCGAGTGTTCACCGAGTTCAAACAGAGTTTCGCTTTGGGTCTAAAAATACCAGAGAAAAGCTGAGCTCATACCCAGTGCAGCTAATATTAGTCCTGACAAACACTTGTGCCGTTTCATCACAAACCACAGCGGCGTCCACTGTGTCACACACCACAGGAATGACGATGTGAGTGAATCACTGTACAACACGACACGACACGACACGACAGGACAGGACAGACCAGTGCAGCTGTGCACAACATCTGCACAGATGTTTGCCACTAGATGGCAGACATCGCCCTGCTGCTCGGGGGGGAAAAAACAGCAGCTGTCGTTAATATCCCATTAAGTGTGACGCCTCTGAGTCGTCGTGTCAGGAGGGAAAGGAAGAAAAAGAAGAATCTTTCACTGGCTGCTTAATAAACATGGACATTTATGTTCAGTGAGATTCCCAAAAACAACAAGACACGCTTCAAATACTGAGTCCACACGCAGCAAATCACCACTAAAACCTGTCAACAAATACTACTGAGGGAGTGAATTATGGATCACAACACGCCGAGGTGTCAGACTCCACCGGAGGGCGGGGGGAGAAAAAAAAAAAAAAAAAAAGGGCCTGAGAAATTTTTCCGTTTATCTCCCCCAAAACCACACTCGTGTGTTTTAAACACTTCACACCAAATTAAAGTGAAGTGGAAACCCACTCTCTCCCCAGACTACGAGCGCAACTTTCCACTCTGGGGCAGGATGATAAATCTTCAGTCCTCAACCTCCGCTCCACTGCCACCAGCGCCTGCTTCACTTGTTTCTCTGCTGTATGCTCTCGCTCTTACTGCCGCCGTTGTATTCTTCAGGAGCAGATTGATTATCTCACAGAACCCAGACGAGGGTTTGTGAGGACAGAAAAATAAATGTCGGGGGCCATCGTTTAACACCACACAGATGCATCACATTTATAAATATGTTCCATTTCTGAAGAATGGTGTTTCATTCCTGAGAAATTCCTTTACATCTCCAAAAATATTTCATTTATTTATCGCCTACAGCTTTGTCCTGGCACATGAGGGTCGCGGAGCTGCTGGTTCCAATCCCAGTTGAGATAAAGCAAAAGTCACAGCCTGGACAGATCACCAGTCTAATAACATAAAGATGCAAACAATCATGTGGGCAATTTGGAGTGTTCTGTTAAAACATCTGCATGTTGGGACATAGATAGGCTTCGAACGGGACTTGAACCAGCAACCTTCTTGCTGTGAGTCAACAGTTGTAGTCCAGTGTGACACTGTGTGGAATGTAATCACCACGACGTAAACTGAACTTCGAGGGGAACTGGCCTTGATTGGTTCAAGCAATGTGACGATCTTCATACACATGAAACCCCTCCCCCAAAACATGACTCTAAGAGCTGCAGTACATATGCCAGGCCTGTACGTGGTGCTGTAACGCCGCCACGGGAACACACCAACGATGGAGAAAAGCTCCCGCGAACAAACAAAACAACAACAATGAAGATGAGTGACCGCAAATTTAGGAACAAGACATCAACGTCATCGTGTTCCCAAAGTTACGTAATACGTAAAATAAGCACTTTGAGATTTTGTCACTGTAAGACAGTCGTTCTGTGTGGCTGAAAAAACTTTTGCAGATTCTCCTAAACTCGTTATCTGGTGATCGAGTATCTGCCGTGTTTAAATTCTGAAAAATACCGCCATGTACGTTTAAATGTACCGCAGTACGGAGCTGGAAAATCGCACATTTTGACGCTTCACTACAACTGAAAGACTTCAGCCATTTTTGAATCCAATGATCTTATTCTGTGCGTTTAAAAAAAAAAAAGATTTCCATTCTTTATCCACAAGAAACCCTCCCAAAACGACTCTAAATGCTGTAGTACATATGCCAGGCCTGTAGGTGTCACTGCTGCAGTAATACACCATGTGCGCTTTTTAGTTGTTAAAATGCAAAAAATCTCATCTTTTAGTGCATCTTTAAGCACCCTCAAAAGGATCTTTATATGTTAAATGTACTATTATTATCCCATTTGTGTTCAACTCTCTCCCGTGAAGAAGAAGAAATGTCTGCTACACCTTCACTAATTGCCTTCAGCGTTGCATCTTGTACGATCTATTGCGCCTACAACTTTAAATGTTAAAAAAAAAACACAACAACTTGTGGTGTTGGGAGGCGTTGTTCCACTGGAGACGTTTCGTGACAAACAATAACTGCAGACGTGTTCCCAAAAACCAAAATCCGTGTCGAGCAAGCGTCAGATAAGATCAGGGGGGGGAAAATTTATCACTAACACATAAAAATTAATAAGTGTCGCGGTGGGAGCTGCGCCTGAAGTAGGGGCTCGTCTTGGAAATATTTACGCGGCGTGTTTGTGCAGCACCTCGACTGAACTCAATTACTGTACATCAGTGTGAGCCACAGGCGTGTTAATGACGGAGCTCCCTCACCGCGGTGGAGACGTGGAGTTGATTTTTGTCTCTGTGTCTTCAGGAGCCAGAGGGCGTTTGCTCCCGATAACATTTCACACTTCACTTCTGTTTGAGCTGCTCTGACGTCACCAGGCATTAGCAACATTTCAAAATAAGAAAGAGAAACAAACCTGAAGGCTCGTGGAGTTTATATTCATTAAAGTTACCTCCTCCTGCTTCTGGAGGCAGAATCGGAGTTCTGAGGTTTTTATTTAAAGGTCTAGTACGTGCAGGTCCATCTTTTTATGACTAACTGCTTATGTCCAGTCTTTCAAAAGTGATGCGTGTGTGAAATCTGCATTTACACGGTTTGATACTTGCAGAGTGCGTTTGTCTGCAGACCTGAACAGAGTTCCTAGGCCAAAACGGAAGTTAAAGTAGTTTTATTTTGAAATTCACAGATCCTTAATCCTCACACCTGTGCCACACGAGAGGATTTTTCAAATCTGACCTGATTTTAAAATCTAGGAGACGACAAACGCACACTTTTTTAGGCTTTTAATCAAGTCGATTTCAGGGATTTGGGATCTCACAGAAACACGCGTGATTTAACCTGTTTTCAGAATATAAACAGACTGTCGGCGGCAGTTAATCGCTGTTGTGTGTGCGATGTTTTAGAATCATCTTGCTTGACATCGGGGGTTCTGCTCACGGCTCACGCTGTTCAAGTTGTAAAATCGGGAAAGGACTCCGATCTGTCTGCTAAAAATCGCGTCCCGTTAATCCCCTCACACTACAGGATAATTTGACCAGATAATCTGTTCAAAATCGGAACAGGTGTCCACGATTGTCGGAAGGGCCAGATCAGATCGGGACATAAATCTGGACAATTAAACCTCGGCTTGAGCCCTCGTCCTCCATCGCACAAGTCGCAAGAGCGTCATGTGATCGTGTCCCCACGTGCGCTTAGGTCATTTGCGACTGTCGTAGACTTAAACTCGACAAATGTGTCGACATTTTGACGGAAAATCGTGTCTGAAAAGTAAAGTTAGTGAACAAAGTCCCAAAAAACCTGATGAAACTTAAACATCTGAATACACATTTTTCAAGTTTTCAATTGGCGTGTTTACGTGAAAGTATGAATGAGTTTGTTGCTCTGGCCTGGTTTGTCCATCCAGGCTCCTGTAGAAACATGGTTTCACAAAAAGACTTAAGAGGTGGGGGTCTGGAAACTATTTTTAATTCATCTGAGCATCTCCCCCAATGTGCCCCCCCGAAATCATCCCTGCTAAAAAAAAAATATGCGATCACTTTGACGTGATCAAAACACAGACAGTAAAGTGTGAGGTGTGTGAATTAATAAATATCCTGCAGCAGTTTGGTTTTGAGATGACAGGGTTGATAGGAGGGGAAAAACTCTGGAGCGAGAACTTGGTATTGATAGTGGGGGAGGACGGAGGAGGGGAGGAGGGGTGGGAGAGGCTAGGGAAGAGACGGGGAGACACGAGGAGAGGAATGATGGACGGCTCACACGCCAGCCATTGTGAGAAAATTATAGCTAAGTGCCGCCAACTGAGGCAGCGGTGGCGTCCGGCCAAAGCCCCGGGACAACAAAGAGACAGGATCCCTGTGTGTGTGTGTCTGTGTGTGTGTGTGTGAGAGAGAGAGAGTGAGGAGCCCCAAACCTTCATATTTACATGCAACGCTCAAGAGTTAATTGCATTGAATTCCTGCACTGGGTGCAAAGTGGTGGTGGTGGGGGCTGTTGTTGCTTTATTTTACATAACAAACAGTTTTCAAACTCATTCCTTCTGCGTTTCCAGGGATCTCGGAGCGAAGACTCGTGTGAAATGAACGCAGGGTCACTGGCAAATGAACAAATAAATGATTTATTTATCTGTGGTTGGTTTTTTTGGGGGGTTTTTTGCGGGGGGTGGTGGGTTCAGTGCCCTGAAGGAATCACAGGGAATGTGAGACATTTCAATCTGTGAATCATTCGTTCTTCAAAAGGGAAGAAAAAATAAAGATTACAGGATATCGTTTACAGGTTTTTTTTGTATATCAATGACAGCTATCTATTGGAATTCTAACAGAAAAATAACAATTAATCAACATTGTCTTGACTTAAATAAACCTGACGCCAAAACAAACTTTTTAAAGTTTTCAGGACCTGAGGCAATGTTTTTTTTTTTTTTCTGGGATAAAGATTTATTATTAAGAGCAAATCAGTGGAATTCAGTATAATTAAAACTGACCATTAGAGGCTTAAAGGTCCAATCCGAAGTCATGGTCTGAGGAAGAAATATATCATGCAAATAGAGCAGTGACAATGTTAGAATCATTTAAAAGGAAATAATTGTTTTTCAAAATTAAATGAAAAATGAAAAAAACACGTATAACGAGCGTTTCCCGTTTAGTCCAGGTTTGATCTTGAGATTCACATGGGACAACGATCATAAAAGTATCTGCAAATCAACAAAAACAGACGTTTTTATGCTTTACAGAAAGTTTGACGACACTCCACTGTGTTATGGTGAAGTTATTGAATATTTTTGAATATCTATTAAATATCTATTTAAAAAAACACTTTGTAGACGGCCCCTGAGCTCCAGTCTCACTGATGACTGCACGTATACAGATCAGCTCCAGTTTCTCTTTTTGACGAAAATGATTTTGTAGCTTGTATGATTCAAATATGTCTTGCATGTGTTTCAACAATGTTTTGTGAAAATGTTACAGAGTTTCCAATCTGTGAAAATCCTTCTAACTTTTCTTAACTCGCCGGGTCACGTAACGTTGCGTTGGATGGAAAAATTAAAACTGAACGAAACAGTACAAAGTAGAATAAAGTAAAATAAATTACATAAAGTAGAATAAAGTAGAATAAAGTCAAATGAAATAAAGTAGAATAAAGTCAAATAAATAAAGTAGAATAAAGTCAAATAAAATGAAGTAGAATAAAGTAAAAACAATTAAATCAAGTAAAAATAAAGTAGAATAAAGTAAAATAAAGTAGAATACAGTCAAATAAAGTAGAATAAAGTAAAAACAATTAAATCAAGTAAAAATAAAGTAGAAGAAAGTAAAATAATACAAAGTAGAATAACGTAGTACTTTACTTTTATTTATATTTCAAGCAACTTGTACTTTTGCTCCACTACATTTCCTCCAACTCGCTCTGTTACTCGTTACTACCAAATAAAATCAGAAGAAGAAGAGTTGGTATTATGGTCTGTATTAATATAGAGCTTTTCTCGTCTTGATGAGCTGCTTTACACTTCACTTTTCACTCATTCACACGCTGCAACATTTAAGTGTCTTTCCTCAAAGACACATGTGGACGAGCAGAGCCAGGAATTGAACCCACAACCTTCCAGTTGAAAGACAACTTGCCCACTAACTTTTCGTTAGATCTTAAATTCCCATGATTCCGTGCTCCTCCCCTCCTGACACCTAGGGGATTTAACTCACTCTTTTGTTGTTGCTTGGATTGAGAGAAAATACACACTGATAAAAATGTCTATAATATCAGAGGATCACATCTGCGGCTGTTATCTCACAGTGTGACAGCGTCGCATAACTGGAAACTGAAGTTTAAAAACGCTGCTCGCTCTCCTGCACCAAAGTCCTTAGAGAAAATCAACGATTTAAGCTCACAAGGACACAGGAGCTCGTGGTCTGCTGCTCCTTCTGTAAACCTGAATGATGGATTTTAATTCCGACGTGACAAAATAACAGATTGGAATTTAGCGATTGCAGCAGCAGTGGATTAAAAAGCTCCTGCGTGCTGCGATGTAAATATAAATATAGAGTTTAATTTCCAGCCAGAAAACACTGCCTAGCGATGATATAAAAGTGTCAGACATGTCCTCCAGACTTTTGTCGCTAGAAACATGTTTTTCATTCAACGATAACCCCAGATTTAAAAGGGGTAAATGCTTGAGTGACATTAGGTTGATATATTCTACGACGTCGTGGGCGCTTGCTCGTTGTATTGTTGACTCCAAGAGGAAAACATGAAAGTTCACACACACACACACACACACATTCCTCCAATTACGCTGTGCGTGTTTGGGAAATTATTGGATTCAGACCACACCAGACCTCATCCTCACAGTAGTCGATGGACAAAAGCCAAGAAGGTGTGAGGGGTTGCTAAGGTTCCTGATCTTGGGTAAACGCGTGGTGCCCTCCTCTCGACTCTCTCTGCAGACTTGGCAGAAGCAACATCAAAGAAGGGCCTGACCTCGCATACCGTATGAGGTTTGGATTAA
Source organism: Solea solea (assembly GCF_958295425.1). Lineage (NCBI taxonomy): Eukaryota > Metazoa > Chordata > Actinopteri > Pleuronectiformes > Soleidae > Solea > Solea solea. Next base: position 5,573,757 of record NC_081149.1, on the reverse strand, counting down.
CGAGCTCTGGACATCAAACAGCAGGATCACCACCCACAAGTCATCAAACCCCCCCCCGGCTTAGCCAAATTTACAGCAAAATCAACATCAACCCCAGCAGCAGCAGCAGCAGCAGCAGCAGCAGCAGAGAATATTTCAAAAGCAGCCCAATTATCTGATGTGTGGGAGAGCACAATGAGCTGGGCCGCGTTCCAAACGTCATCCTTTTTACCAAACAAATGGAACGTTTTGACGGGACGCGTCTGTCTTTGAGGACAAAACTGTCCACGGACGACACGAGCGCTCGTGATGGAATTGAAAATACGGAACAAACGTTACATAAATAAATAAATTGGCAGTTGCGTTTAAAAGTTTTAAAAACTAATGAAAAAACCAAAACTATTATAACTCTGGTAGTTAATCAATATAGTCTTAGTTCCTGAGTGGCTTCAGGAGGAAACCAGGAGACTTACAGACCAAAGGTTTTCGTCCATTTCTGTTGATTCATTTCAAAGTGAGATTTTCACAAACATCGTGATTATTAGCAGGATAACCGCGGCGTCAGATTGCCGCACAGTCGTTACATTGTCGGTAAATCTCAGCCGCTTGGAAAAGTGTTTTAAAAGCCTCATGAGTCACATGTTTTTCAGCCTTCAACTGTCGTAACTCTCGTCTAAAAAGCTAAAAGCGCTCTCTGGCTTACAAGTACGTACAAGCATGAAAACCCCACTATGAGAATAAATGTGGAAAATTAAAAGAAAACACACACACACACACACGAGGCTTTAACCTGGCGACAGGTTCATTTCTGAGTCGTGTGAACATGAGAAACAGCAGCTCCCTGTTCCACTGGGAGTGAACACCTGCCTTCATTCAGCTCACGTTTTCCCCCCCGAGGCCTCGTCCTCGTCCTCGTCCTCCACCTCCACCGCCGCCACAGCTGGACGTGTGGGACATCTGGCCTGTGAATGAAACGTCTTTATATATTTGATCATATTGACAGATGCACGCAGACACAAAAAGCTCATTAAACTGTAACAGTAAAACTGGGTCATACACACACACACACACACAAATTCACTGTATGGATTTGAAATAAATACGAAAAAAAGCAGAATTTTTATCCTTTTTTGGTCAAAACAAGACGCAACTATTCTGAAACTCAAACAAACACAAAACATTCAACTAATAACTAAATGAAATATGGATTAAATTGTTTATTTACATTACTGCCACCCTTAGTTTGTTTAAATGTTAACAAGAAAAGTTCATTATTGTTGGAAATCAAACTACATCTTTGAGACACGACCATATTCTGGTCATGTGATTGTGGTCACATGTCTATGTCATGTTAAGAATAGGACTTTGTAAACTACGCCCCCGTCCTGCACCAAAGCCCATTGAGAAAATCATGGATTTTTACATCACCACGCACAGGAGTCGTCAATCCACTTCTGCCCCAGTCGACATGTTTAAATGGTTCATCTTGTTGATTTCGGCGTGTAAAATCCTTTGTCCGGATTCACGCAAGTGACGCAAATGTACTAAAATAAGGCAGCTGCTGAGCTACAGCCCCTGTGTCGCTGGGTGCTTAAATCGCTGATTTTCTCTATGGACTTTGGTGCGGGAGAGTCAACGTTGTTCTTTTCTTACCCACATTTTGAATGATAGAGACACCTGTGGTTGTTCCTACTTAGAAGATAAAGGCTGTTAAAAGAATCTTTTGTCATTTTGTGCCAGTTTACCGTCACATTTTCCTCAGAACATCTCCAGTCCAAACTTTCATCCAGAGCAGCGGAGATCAAAAGGTGTTGATTTTGACATTTGTCAGCTTTCATCGCCGCATAAAAGCACAAAAGCTTCGTGCGTGCGTCACTTGATCAGCGCTGCGGTGTGCGTTCATCATTAAAAGCACGTCCTTTCATGTGCAATCGTCTCAAATGTGTCGTTTTTCACTGAATAAACAGTGGAATTGCACTGGAGACGTTATTGTGCTGGTAATGAAGGTGCCACAAAAGCTACAGCTCCGGGCTATTAATGAACCGGTGAAGGTTATTAAAACTAATTTAATCATCGTTAACAGAAAAAGAAAAAAGAATGACCGGGTGTTTGATATTTTTGGCAGGACTAACTAAGGAGACGTTTGCTTTGATCAGGGGAAAATATCTGAGGCCTGTAGGAGAATTTTAATCAGCAGCAATGTTTGGACTTGAGAATATCTGCATTGAGAGAGAGAGAAAGAGAGGAAGAAAAGAAAGAAAAGGAAAGTTGATGAGGGAGTAAAAGAAAGCAATAAAGCCAGTGCATACCCAACGAGATCATTAAGTTAATGGATTGCTGGTGGCTAAAAGCATTACAGTGCCCGAGTAAAGGATCTGTGGAGCTGTGGAACGACCACGAGGCTCACGAGTGACGGAGGGCGGCGGCAGTGTTACGTCGACATGTGCACGCAAATCACCCCGAACAACACCTCGTCTGTGCTGCGCGACGACAGACGGAGGCGATAAAATCATGGGAAAAATTCCTCGGATCCACACAAATGTTTCTTTTCACACGAAATTCAACAACAAAAAGCAGTTTGAAATACAACAAAGGTGATTTTTTTGTTTTTTTTTAAAGGAATAGTTAAAATTTCCGTCCTTTACTAAAGACCAGAGACTTGTCCTCACTGGAAACACGGCTACCACAAGAAAAAAACTAACTTTCCTGCACCAAACTCCATAGAGAAAATCAGCGTTTTTTATGTCACAGCACACAGATGTTGTGGATCCACTTCTTCCTCCATCATTAACTTTAAAATGTATTATTTTGTGACTTCGATATTTGAAATCGGACATTCAGATTAACACAAATGACTCAAACGTGCCAAACAAGGCAGCAGTAGACCCTAGAGTGCCACGTTCCTGTGAGCTTAAAACACTGATTTTCTCTCTGGAGTTTGGTGCGGTTCAAAAACGGTTGTTTAACAGTGAGATAAAGCTGCAAAGCTGTTATAAAGTGAGTCTAACTCTGCTCATGACAAACTATTATCTGATATTTTTTTCCAGACAGGCAGCTGTTAAAGGGGCCGTCCTCTGATCCCTCGAAAAGCCCAAACGTCTGACTCTTGACACACGGGACCTGAAATAGGTGGACATCTACGCAGCGCGCGGGGACAACGGAGGACAAAAGGGCATCATGTAAAAAGACAAGAGGATTATTGTCAAACGCTGCAGAATCCCGCGCCTCACATACATCATCAAAAGGCTCTATACGTCGAGTCTGTTAAAGCTGTATTGTGAGGTTTCTCTGCGGTGACGGTGACGGGGGACAGGGGACAGGGGACAGGGGACAGGGGACAGGGGCGAGACGGGGGGGATCTGTGTGTACGTGCAGAGGCCGACTCTATGGCCGAGGAGCATCATTATGGACTAAACACAAACTAAAACAAAACACAGGCGCTCTGGTGCCCCACAGTCTGCCCATGGGGGGGGGGGGTAATGTGAATAATGAGAGGCAAAATTGCTCAGTAAAGTAAGATATGGCCGGTGAGATATGTGGAATCATCTTAAAGCTGCAGTACGTAACGTTTGTGTCGACGTCGTTATTCCGCCTACGTTTTTAGTCTTTATTAACAAAAACAATGTTACATTATCGTTTTGTGTGTGTGTCCTTCATGTCCATCAAAACAGGCTCTGTCAGACCTGACTGAGGGAGCGTGTGTGTGTGTACAGCAGCAGAGCAGGGGCGGGCGGAGACACAGTGTTGTGCGACCGGGTTTTGAGCAGGGACGTTCGCGGACGTCACTCGCTCAACGTTGCTGTTGCCTGCGTCGCTTTTCAAAGTAAAACAAATCACTTTCTATTTCAGTTCTCTCGTGTTTTAAAAGTCTCTTTCTGTGTGTCACGTTGTCTCATGTCATGTAAACACAGCTTTTTGCTCATTTAAAAACACAACATACTAAGTTTTTATCTCATATCTCTGCCTGCAACGTGCACGTTTGTGTCACTTTTGCAAAAACAAACTCACACAAGTCTCACACTGCACCAAAGTCCATAGAGAAAATCAGTGATTTTAAAATCATGGCACACAGGAGCTGTCGATTCACTGCTGCCTCCATCAGTGAGTTCAAATGTGTTATTGTGTGACTTCGGCATAGTTCGGCTTATTTAAAGACTAACCTCAGTTACTCAAACTGACCACACGGGGCAGCAACTGACCAGCAGCTTGTGAAGTCTCCCGTGAGCTAAAATCACTGGTTTTCTCTATGAGGTTTGGTTCTCATCTACATTCACTGTTTCTCCATTTACCTGCAGTTAGTGGTTACATTGCAGTATACTACACACATATACATATATATAAAAGTTTAAGTTTATACTTGACATGAACGGAGTGTCTTTTAAAATAAAAATGATATGATTTCTCACCTGTGCTCAGACGACGAAAGAAGCTGCAGTGTCGTCTTTTTCTTCCTCTTCTTCGTCTCTTCTTCCTCTCAGTCTTTGTCCACCGTCATCGTCAACACCACACATTTCTGTAGCTGAACCTCAACTTTGGAACCATTTACCCATGGTAAATTAAATCTAAAATCACTTTTTTAAAGACCCACCTCGTCTCCTTGGCAAACAGGACACTTGTAGATCTAGATTTTTATTGTGTCACTATTTTAGTGCTTTTATTTTTACACTTTCTTGCTTTTGCATGTGTTTCCTTATATGTATGTTTATATTACTTTACTAAGTTTGCATCCTGTTCTCTATTTTAAGAGAATGCTTTTTATTCCGATGTTTTCATATTGTCCTTTATCGATGTCCTTTGTGCCGTTGACAGTGGCTCAGTGGTGGAGCGACTCGTCTTTCGTCTGTAAGGTCGTGAGTTCAGTTCCCGGGCTCAGATGTGAAGGCTGTGCTACAGCAGCAGTGTGTGATTAGGTGAGAAAAATGGGTATAAAAAGCAGCATGAGTTGTCATCAGACTGTCATTGTGTTTATTTTCTAGTACTTTTTTGTATTTGTCACGTATTTGACCTCTGACCCTTCTGCTGCTACAACAAGAGGATTTCCCCAGTGTGGGATTAATAAAGTGTAATCTAATCTAATCTAATTTAAACATTATCTACAGAGCAGCCACAGCATTAGAGACACTTACCATTGTTATTATTGTGATTCTCAAATGTCATCATTTTCAGCTCCTGCTGGGCTTCAGATGGAGGATTCTATTCTATTCTATTCATAGAATTACATTTTTACATGAAACTTTAAGATTTAAGGCTGATTTACAATTGTGCAGAAGTCACAGTAGAACATTTAAAATTCATTACTTCTGTGGAATCCGTTGCTTGTAGAGGAGTGGCTTCAAGATGCATTCAAGGAACCTCGTTAAATGTTTTTTCTTTTGGTTTTGTTCATAAAAAGGAGCCAACAATTATTTTTCCATCAGACTGCCTATAGGTTGTTACATGTCTGGAAAACATGTAGGATATAATACACTCTATATTACACACTCTTATAGCCTCTGTTTATACTGTATGTCTAAACATAGTAATGGGAAAAAAGCAGCCAAATTGCTCTGTGTTCTCAGGGTTACCTCACGTATTGTCCAGGTTTACGTAGATTTGTATTATTTCTTTGAATATCTCACTCTGCTGAAGTACAATCATGAGCTACAAACGCCTTTAAATGAAGTGTAGAACATCAAAAATTGAATGTGTGAGGACCAAGGATTTATCATATCATAAATAAAAGTGTGATATCTAAAATGTAATTTATTTAATGATTGAAATAAAAACACATGCGTGTGGTTCACAGGGTGCTCAGCTGCACACAGGAAGCTCCTGTGGTGACTCAGTCATTTAAATAAATAAATCATCTGTCCTCCCTGGATGACATCACCAGTTCCCGCCACCTCCATCACCGAGGACTCCACGCACTCTGTTTGAACTCAGTGTACATGTCTCCTGCTTTATGTATTTATTCATTCACATTTTTAACATTTTATTGATTGATTTACTAAAGTGTGACTGGCTGAACGTGTGTGACTGCAGTGGAGTATGACCTCAGCTCTTCTTCTCTCCACCTCCATTCGCCCATCGTCCAGAGACTTCAGCCGCTGAAAACGTCTTGTTCACTTTGACGTGTTTTAACCATCCCATCTGTCACAAAAACACTGTGTACAGAATGATTTTTTGCGTTATTAACAATCTAAAATGGGAGCCATTTAAGAGTCTATTCTGGTCCGGAGGGGCTGGTCAAGTAGGGAAAACACCTCTCAGTATAGGAGTGGAACAATGTTAACTTAAAATTGAATCACCACATATCACAATAATGATTTTTGTGACAATATTTCCATAAAAAACAACGTATTTATGATGCAAAATGACATATAACTTGATTTTTAAGTAAAAGGGCCGAATGAAATGGATTGGGCGTGCCACAAATGGCCCACAGGCCACAAGTTTGACACCTCCTTGAGTGCCTTAAATAAAATAAACAGGTTATTATTCTTTTTGATAAAACATCTTTCCAAACAAACATTATTCCTTCACATATCGTCATATGAACACATTTTACTTTCTTAAATGACAGTTTTAGGACACAATTGTTGGACTCATCAATTCACGTGGATTCACCTCCAAAACTAACTTTTTGTGCACCACTTTTGTCCTAAGAGTCATTCAAACACCAATTATTAAGCATCTTTATAACATTTTAAAGGGACTTGTGTGTAATAAATGTCTTATCACACCTCCTGAGTCACGTGCCGTGCAGACGTGGGCGCAGACTGTGGTGCGTAAAAGTGTGGAACAGCGTGGGAATCCACACATTTTTATACAGCAGCAGCAGTAGCTGCTGGTGACTTCAAAATAAAAATAATAACAGCCTTAAAAATGATGTCAGTGTTGTTTTATTGTACGAATATAAAGAATAAATAGTAAAATTCTCCTTAATTTACAGGATAGAAATAGTTCTGCTCAGGAAAAAAAAAAGAACCAATAATCCACGTTTTTCCAAACTCTTGAGGTTCAAACGTCCAAAATGTGGGGAAACAAAGTCCCGACGTGGTTCTTATGCGCCACAGCTCCATAAATACAATATACATATACATATATATATATTTATATATATAACCAAATATTCTCCACAAATAAAGTAGACTCTTGGTTACACATAATACTGACTTTGTACAGGGAGTTATATATTTATATATATATAACTGCGTGGCACCGCATATACAGAAAATACATTCCTACACTCGGTAGTGCACGTGGGAAACGAATCAACAAAACATGAGCTTATAATTTATTTGTTTTTGTTTGTTTTTTAACTGGAACAGGAGCATTTACAGTCCGTGATGATCGGGTACTGCACGGGTATCCACGCGCACTTGAGTCCACCTTTCCTCTGCACGCATCTCCACCTCAGTATCGTCAGGTGGGTCGAGCTCGCGGGCTTGCACACCATCCCCTCCGGCACCGAGCACGACCTCTTGCTGAGGCAGCTGCCCACGCGCACGAACCGCGGCCAGAACCTGTTGCCCAGGTCGGTCCAGGTGTAAACCACGGGGCAGAAGGAGTACGCCCACAGCCACTGCTGCAGCCGCCGCTTCAGTTTCTTACTCGGCTTGTGCTTCTTGCCGAACTGCACGTCGAAGTCCAGAGCGCGGATCTCCTTGGGCAGAACCCCGCCCGGTTTCTGCACGTCCAGGTCGTCGAGCTCGTCGTTGCCGGTGTATCTGTCCTCCACTGGCGCGGACACGGACAGAAAGTGGCTGTCAAAGTCCCCCAGCACGCTCTTCAGCTCCGTCTCGTTCAGGTCCCGCTCCTTGGGATCGAAGACGGGGTCCGGGTCCTCTTTTAGCTCCACCAGCGGCAGACTGTCGCTCGGGATCGGGCGGAGAAGGTAGTAGTGCTGACACGTCCCCGTGTCCACGAGAAGTCCGAGGGACAGCAGCAGCAGCAGCGGCGCCAGAGACACGAGCGCGCGCCGCGGACGCTGATCCATGGCGCACGGCGCAGCTTCACACACGGAGACACGAGAGTTGCGGGGGGGAAAGCGCTGCGTTCTTGTGCGCAATTACGCACGGGCCGTATCCAAAACGTACTGCGTTCTTCAAACAGCGCAAAATCCCATCATGAAAGTCCGTAAAAAGGAATAAAAATAATAATAATTAGAATAAAAACAACGATGTTTGTGATTAAAAGAAAAGCATCAGGGGAATCTGCGCGTGACGATGATGGCGTGGATACAGAGCGTGAAGAAGCTCGCGTGTCTCCTCCTCGAGCTCCACATGATGATGATGATGATGGTGGTGGTGGTGGTGGTGCTGGTGAAGATGATGATGATGTTGGTGATGATGCTCCCGCTGCAGAAAAGCGCTGAGCGTCACGCGCCACCTCCAGTTATATCCTTGCCACGGACCGTGATGTAATCCGTGTGCCTCTCTTTGAATGTGGGTTTGTTGTCTAGAAGGAGATCCCACTCCCCCCAACACACACACCCCTCCTCCCCTCCCTCCCCCACCTCCAATACCTCCTTCTTCCATCACAGAGCGCGAGAGAGAGGGAGAGAGAGAGAGAAGGGGGGGCAGGGAGAGGAGACGCCCCCTGTTGGTTTTCCAGACTTCCATAACTCACAGTCTCTCTCACAGCGGCTGAACTTCACTTTCTTTCAGTGTTGTCATGTGACAAGGTACAAAACTTGTACTTAAGTATAAAAAAGGAAAAGAACAAAGGTAAAGGTTATTATAGACAGGAAATAAATAATGAATGAATAAATAAATAAATACAATAAATAAAAAAAAGTTTTTTGACGTAAACAGATTGTCCTTAAATTAACACTGGATTCTGTACCTGATCACAACACACAGAATCTGAGTCAAAGTGAGGAGTTGCCTGCCACTGACGGGTCTTCCTGCCTAAATTGCGTTTGTTTTGCTTACAATTGCCACATTTCTTCTTTTGTGTATTAAAGTAAAAAGAAAGAAAAAGTTTATTACGTGTATTAATGACATTTACAGAGTATCAAATATGTTAAAATTTGTGTTATTTACAGGTGACACGTGGGGGGGGGGTCACATAGAGAGAAAATAAATAAATTAATAAATAATAAATGGTTTGACATGAGATTATTCTTTAAATTAACGCTGGATTCTGTATCCGATATGAACACACGTGATCGCGACACAAGCAGAATCAAAAAGATGGTTTTGATTACAATTTTGTCCTCGAAAGTTTGTGAATTTGAAGAAAACAAAAATAGACACGGGTCATTGAAAACACTTGAATCTGGTGCAAGAAAGTCATTAAGTTGATATTTAGGATAATGTCTCCTGTGTTTGTTTTATGACGCCACCTAGTGTTTCATTGCTTGATGTACATGATGTTTGTTTTTTCTTAAAAGTCAATTACACGAAAGTATTTAAGTAACACTGAAAAAAAGTTACATACACTCTCACATAGTTTTAAAATGTACCATTTTACTGTTAAAATAACACTAAAAGAGTTCAATGTATCACTAACCCAAACTTAATTTATGCACAAAATAAATAATTTATTAAAATTGTATGCGTACATTTATAATAAAAACCACAACAATGGATGGTGTATCATTATTAAGTGCATTATCATTAAATTATTTATGTAAAACTGTGAGATGGACATGAATTAAAGTCAATAAAAAAGTTAGATGGAAATAAAAAATACATAAAATTGGATAAGACAAAAATGTGGGAAAAAAAGCCCTATACCAGAGATATTGTTATGTATGTTTCCCCATAATGAATTAATTGGTTAGTTGTTTCATCCATAAAATGTAAGAAAACTGAAATTGTGTCATTTGTGATCATACAGACCAAACTCCATTGAGAAAATTAGCATTTTTAGCTCAGGGGGATCACACAGGAGCTGCTGGTCTAGTGCTGCCCCTTGTGGTCAGTTTGTGTCACTGAGGTTAATCTGGACTTCAAATGCCGAAGTCACACAAATTACACATTTTAATTTAATAACGGAGTTCAGCAGTGGATCAACAAGCCCTGTGTGCTGTGGCGTAAAATTGTTGATTTTCTCTATGGACTTTGGTGTGGGAGAGTGAGTGAGTTTACAAAGAGACACAAAGTTCAGTTTCCAGCTAAACTAGGGGGTTTAGCAGTGAGACAAAGGTTTGGACATATATAAGTAAGATAACATAGACATAAGTCTCCACTGGTAGCAATGTTTCTCATACTATTCTTCAAATAATAGGAACTTCTCTTTTATCTGAACATATTGTTTTAACCTCTGGCAACATGATACAGAGTGACCGCTGATGTCCATCTGACCTCGGCAGAGCTGCACACTTTCATTTGTGCCTCAGTGTGAACGGACGTGCAGCGAGTGTGTGGTCGACACGGAGCCGAACTCAGTCTGCTCAGATGCTTATCGTTCAAATAGAGCAAAACCTGCAGAAATAGCTGAGCCTACTTATTTAATTTAGTCACACATCTCACTTTTCTCTCAGCAGCCACATGGAATGTGTCCGCCGCCGCCGCCGCGTTTTCACTATTTCACCGTACTGTAAATATCACAAGGGCAGCAGGAACAAACAGAGTCAGACGTGAACGTGTAAAAGACGCCGATTGTTTTTCTGGGTGTTGAATTTCACTGGATTTCAATTTGTTCACAGAGGGGTTTTTTTCTCCTTGGTACAAGTGTTTGTGTTTGATTTTGTGCTCTATCGTAGAAATACAGAGACAAACCACAAAAATGCAACAAGATCATAGTCCTATCTGATTGTACTTTGTTACCTTGTCAGGACCCGTAGTCCTCGTTGAGACCAAAACCTGGTCCTAATGACGTGGAACTTCATTTCTAAAAGGGCTAAGCTTTGACCTTGTTTGGACATTTTGTCTGGTCCTTAAAACTTGAATAGTCTTTTTGAGGGCTTGAAGACTGGATTTCAGGGTTTAGGTTATGGGTTAAAGTTACAGTAAGGGGTGACCTCACTGAGAATGTTGTACAAGAATGTGTGTGTGTATTAATTTAGGGACAACATGAGTATGAAAATAGCATTATTCCAGATTTGCATTAATCTGACATCTCACAATTTGTAAGTCATGATAGTCTGGAGAACACTATCGCAATAAAAAGTGAGAAGGATCAACAAAAATGTCACATTTAATTAGCATCGGAAGAAACAAGCAGAACCCGAAACAGAGAGATGAGTTGCCTGCCACTCACGTAAGTCTTCCTGCCAAGATGGCGTTTGTTTTGATAACAAATGCTGCATTTCTCCTTTTGTTTCTGTGCATATAAGTCCTTGATAGTTTGTGGATTTGGAAACAAAATTTCAAGGCCCTTGAAAGTCGCCCTAAGTAGACATGAGTCATTGAAAGTGCTTGAATCTGGTGAAAGAAAGACATTAAGTTGATATTTAGGTAAAAAAAAATGTCTCCCTGGTTTGTTTAACGACGCCACCTAGTGTTTCTTAGCTTGATGTACGTAGACTAGTTTTATTTCGACTCCGATTCCAAAACGTGGCCTTTCGCAACGCAACAAACCAAAGATGGTTGTTTTTCTGTGTTAACACACACACACACACACAAACACACACATACTTTTTCTTGTCCACCTCGAGAACAGGGTTGAAGATTCCTGCTCTCAACGAAGCCCGGGGGCCAAATTAGCTCCCAAATAAACAACGCTCGCTAAGCGGCGGCCATGGAAAGTATCACAATTTGCAAAAGAACCTGTCTAAGCTCACGCTCAGAGAATCACTCTGTGAGAAAAAAAAGTCATTTAATGGAAGAACTTAGCCAGCTGCTACATCAGCCATAAACCATTCGCTTTAGATAAATGCATCTCTGTTTCATTTTGAATGAGCTAATTCACACGAGCACTTGAGCGCACGACTCATTTGGTTTACGGTCGAGTGATGGTTGAAGAGTCTGGAAAATGTCACCCCCTCATATTTTTTCATCCGAAAAACCAGCAAACGTATCATAAACCATCGGCCGCTCTGATCCACCGCGTGCGCGCTCTGCCGCGTGGACTTTTTCACTGAAACATAAAAGCGATTATTTTTGTTTTCAACACCTCAAATGAAGCAGCTGGATTTCACTTTTCATTCCCAAGAAAAAAGAAAAAAATGAATTTGCTGTGGGTTTTTCTTTCTTTCTTTATTTATTTTTTTTATTTTTTAAAGAAACCATATTTCATACACTGGAATATTTCTTTCGTTTCTGATGTGGCTGCACGGGTGAAGTCCAAATATGGTTCTCATTAAGGGTTCATCTGGATTTGCCAGGCTCATTTAACGCTGAGTTGTTTTCGTTTGTCCTAATCCCTTCCTACTGTTTTACCACAGGAACATTCTGATAGTGAATTATTCCTCCCTGAAAAAGACGGGGCTACTTGAGACAGACGCCTGCCTAATTCCCCCCCCCCTTATTCTTAACTTAACCAAACAATTCTCTTTGGCCAATAAACTGCACCCCCCCCACACATAATGACCTTTTTTTCACTGAGGTCTGGTTCTTAAGGACTTTTTAAAACCCTGCGCTTAAGGACATGCACTCAGAAACCAGTCTCCTTGTTTGGGAGCCGCACACAGGTCACTGTGGCCTTCCCTGCTGATTTCTCATTTAGTGAAGAAAAGCAGACTTTTTGGTCTTGGCAGACAACATCAGTACTTGTACCAAGACAGACACGCTCAGGTAGAAACACACACACACACACACACAGTTCGACATTCATGACTTGAGGGGACATTGCATTGACTTACATTCATTTCCTGGAGACTTAATCTAACCCTTAACCACAATTACTACTGGCCTAATCCTAACCCTGACTCTAACCTTACCCTAACCCTAACCTCAAACTAACCTTAAAAACATATCTTCACCTTAAAATGTAGTAATTTACATTATGGGAACTTGCTGTTTGTGCGGGGTGAAGGTGGCAGGTGGCCTCTGCGCCTTCTCCCGCCCCTCGCTGGCCTCTCCCTCACAGGGGCTGTCAGTGGGGGACACAGTGGACGGGCTCCCTCAGGCCCCGAAGCGAATGTTGATCGGAGCAGAGTGTCCTCAGTGCGCCCCAACCGTGACGCGTCGCCAGGGCGGGGAGCAGCACACGTAAATCGGGCGCCAGGGGTCGGCGGCGATGTCGGCAACCCATCCGACCCGGACCAAGGCGTCTAACGCCGTGGCGCAATGAATGTAAGGGTTGGCGCGGTTGACACCCGGCCCCCTTCTAAGGAAGGTGCCGGGTGCACCACCGGCCCATCTTGTCCTGCAACGTCATCACTACTGCTATTCTCGCAACGTCGATCTGTCACATGAGCTAAGCAAAGTTGAGGCGTACAGTAAGGACTAGGATAAAACTGGTTTGCGGGCCAGATCCGGCCCCAGGGCCTTATGTTGCACCCATGTGTGGGCAACAATCAGAGGTAAAGGCATCAGTAAAAAAAAGTGTTTTTAACTGCTCAGTAGTTGAGAAAAAAAAGACTTTATTGGAATGGAATGGGGCCACACGGTTGGTGTAGTGGGTTGCACTCTTGCCTTTGCAGAAAAAAGACCCGGGTTCCATCCAGACATCAGAACAAGGGCCTTTTTGCGTGGAGTTTGCATGTTCCCCCCGTGTGTGTGTGCGTTTTCTCCGGATACTCAGTCCAAAAACATGGAGATTAAGTAAATCAGAGACTAAATTGACTGTGAGTGTGAGAGTGGATGGTTGTCTGTCTCTGTGTGTCCCTCTGATGGACTGGCACAGCGTCCCCCTGCGAGTCCTCGCCGCGGTGACTCCGTTATCTCAGCACAGAGACACAGAGCACCTTTTCACGTGCTTCTTTATCTCCGTCGCTGCGTGGCTTCACACCTGGTGCTAATTGAGGCTTCACTGCCAAGCTGAATACACACAGACATGAAGTGGCTGCTGCTGCTGCTGCTGCTGTTTACTCTGGCACTTGGGGAGGTGTGCAATTTGCTAGTTTGTTTAGTCCCCCCCCCACCAACCAACCCCCCCAACCCCTCACCACACACACACACACCTTCATCATTCCTCTGCGAGCCAAGAGCACACAATCACAATAATCACTCCTGCTGAGAGTCTTAATTAAAATTAATCGCCCTGCCACTGACCACTGACCACGAGTCACACGACGCTCTCGCATTCCTGCAATCCGCACTATTTTTATCTTTCGTTCGACGCAAACCTTCAGTTTACATCATTTACTTCAGCGTTTGGGGTCGACGCGAACAACAAAATACAAGCTTGTTCGCTTCAGAAAACCATATTTTTCCTCAGTCACAGTATCTTGAGTGGATAGCACTAAGTGCAAGCGTTGAAATCCGTTTAATACTTTGTCATGTTTTCAAATACACACCGATGTCACGTCGATTTTAAGGGGGAACTTATTTTGTCCTTTATTTAAAAGCCAGGAAGGTCCCAAGATCTGTTCTTCCAGGCGAGTCGTGGTCAAGATCAGCCGTAGAAATAGTACGAGTCATTACAGAGACGAAGCGATTTCAGGTCTAAAACGTGCGACAGAATATAAAAGCTAAAAGGAAGTGGTTAAAGGAGAATATACAGGTCATACCAGCAAGATCCTTAATTTGAACCCCTCAAAAAGGCTAAATGTAAAACAACAACATGTTTCTTTCATGACGGTGCATAAAACACCTTTAATAAGAGGATGTCATGATGTTCATGTAGCTCAGGAACGTGGACACATACAGTTACTCTTCAGATCTGACCTAAACTTGGAGCGACTTAGACACGATGAGGTCTGAATGGAGTCTGAAGAAGTTGTTTATGTTGGTTCCAAGCACGGAGAACGTTGAGAACGTTGGTTCAGGAACATCCAGTGTAAAGTCTATAGCAAAACAACAACGTGGGACAAGAAAGAGCATGATAAAGATAATTGGGAGCAACTGAAAGAAGTTCTCAGGATCATGATGTTTACAGATTGTTCTAGAGCTTCGTTGAGACGTGCAATAAAATCTGGAGATTCTCCAGAGACTGTCCAAAGAGACACCGTATGTGAGAATGTAAATGTCTCCAACTCCAGATACTGTCTGAGCGAGCTCATGTGAGAACACAGCAGAAGAAACTGTGTGAGTGCACAGGCCAGGCACCACCCCTTATTCTGTCCTTTTTACAAGGACTATAATTAGCACACGTAGCTAATTTTTCCCCACAGGTTTAAGAGTTAATACTCAAAGCACCCGAGTCTCAGTGGGAGCATGTGTTCCTTCCATTCCTCCATAAAGTCTCACAGACTCACAGTCTGCATCCAAACAAAGTCATTCCACCAAGAAACGAGAACAAAAGTGCTCAGTGATCGCTGCCGAAGAGCGAGAGTGACATCTCAGATATGAAAACATGATAAAAGGGGAGAATTTCAAACAGTGAAGTGACCAAATAACTTATTTCGACTTACTTTTGAGTGGATCAACAACTTCTGACTGCCATCATGTTAAATCGCCTGTTTTCTCTATTGACTTCGGTGTGGCAGGTGAGCGGTTTTTACAAAGCAACACAAACTCAAGTTTCCAGTCAGAAAAGACCGTCACACACTGCAAGATAAAGCAGGCCAGACTTTTGTTAAGTGGCTTACACCTATTTCGTTACCGCTGGCTGTGCAACAAATTGCCACTCGGCCCTTTGAAAGCTCAGCTGTCACTTTAAAGAGCCGCAGTAATCACGTGGCTGATAAGATTCAAAACTCCGCTCTTTCACTATGCAAATTAAGAGCAGGTTCAGTCGTGTGAGAAAGTACGTGTGAGACAGGGTTTTGAATAGTGATGGAGAAACAACACCATCATCTGCATACACATTGATTCTCTAAGAGCCTTATTTGCTTTTGCTTTGTTACTGTGATGGCCGCCGCGTTGGGGTTTTCACGGGAAAAATGGCAAACCCAGTTAAGAGCTCAAAGGGAGGTGTTACCACCCGGTATCTTCTAGTGTTTCTTGGCAGGGAGGCTTTACCTCCGTGTACAGGAGCTGCTAAGGACACAAACGTCGTCCGTTGCCCAGTAAACCGTTAAACCGTGCAAACTGTGATTACGAGCAGCCGAGTGAGACAAATCGTCAGCCTCTAACTTTTAATTCCAGGCTGGAAAACACGTTCCACCGCAGATGATATCTCTCGTTTGGCGACAAGAAGGAACTCCTGACATGTCAACAAACTGTCGGCCTGTTAATGCCTCAGTTGACGGCAGTTAATGTCACTATTTAAAAATCCAATATTAACACCACAGAAAGAGCAACATTCAACGCTTACGCAGGCGCTCGCTCCTCCCTGGGCCGACTCAGTCAGCGGTTTCACGTCAAACTTTTATTTTACTGGTATCAAGGTAAATACTCGCACTCCTGATGGATGACTCAGCGCTTTACTAACGCCGCCATGTGATGTAAATGAAGCCTGACGAGCAGCACAGACACACAGCGGGCGTCTCCTGCTGCCAGCAGGGGAATTTAGTACATTTCTAACCTCATCATGCCAGAGCTGAGGCGTTGATCCCCACATGGCGATCTGGCCGGACCTGAACAGATAGATCATCTGTGGCCGTGCCAGATGCTCCTGTGAAAGAGCGAACAGGCCAGGAGTGAGAGCGCAGCCATGGGTGGTGATGGTGGTGGTGGTGAAGTGGGGGGGGGGGGGGGGGGGGGTGACGGGAGGTCGCAGTGTCTACAGCCCCTGCAACACAGACGGCTGTTTGTGCCATGCAACTCCCCCACCGACCCCACCTCGGTCTGAAACTCTCAGCTCCTAATTCACACTTCATAAATCAAAGATGGCCCTCGTCCTCATGTGAATTCATCTCTCTCTGCGCCGCTATAATAGTGGCATTATTGTTCCGCCCTGCGAGGATACGCTTTTCGCAGACATAAACTCTCCTCGCAAAAGGAGGAGGAGGAGGAGGAGGAGGAGGAGGAGGCGCCGGCACGCGGCCTCCGATCGCTCTAGCAGCTCCTGGACGTCCGCGTGGAGACGTTAAAAAAGGAGAGAAGCGAAATTGCAGTCCAGCCGTGTCATGCCATGTCTGCTCGGTTATATTTTCAACTTCTCTGGCAGCGAGGACAGTTCCAAAAATAAGAACACTAATTGGCCAGTGTTTATTTCTGTACGGGAGAAATACTCTAAGTGTTTTTAGCAGGTTGTTTGTGGCACAACGGTTTAACAGTCAGGCTCTCTGGGAGGTACGACTCGGTTCGCTGCATGGAAAAAGAGCCGACTCTCCCCTTTTTTTAATAAATAAGGCCTTTTATACGAAAATTGGTAATACAGTATAGTTGTGTGTGAGGCTGGCAAGGCGGCGCGTGACATCATGAGTGTTGACTCATGAGCAGATGAGTGATGCACACATGAGCTTTTTTGCCTCCTCTCAAAACTTTAGTGCCACAGAGAAGTAGTAAAGCCTCCCACCTCCTCTCTCTCTCTCCCTCCCTCCCTGCCTGCCTCCCTCCCTCTCTGTTTCTCTCTTCTGTCTGTCTCGCTGTCTCTTGCTCTGCAGCTCAGAGTTGGGGAGAGGAGGGGAGGGACGGGGGGAGGTCTGGTAATGAAGCGAGTGATTCTGTGTGATGTGAGTGGGGGCTGTCAGCTCCACACACAGCAGACCTCTGTCACCTGTTGCCACCAGCGGGAGTCTCGGGGCGACAGGCACCGAGCCAAGCGTGGCAGCCAGTAGCAGAGGCCCTGGCTCCACCTACAGACAGCTCAGCGGGGTGATTTACTCCACGCGGAGGTGTCGACGGACACTCGTGTAGCTGCAGCAGCGGCGGCGGCACGCGGCCAGGCCAATGTCTGACTTTTTACACCCCGTCTCGTGGAGACATTTAGGATTATTTTGGTTAAAAATGAAATGGACGACACAGCTAATTGGCTCTTTCGTCGCCCGCCTCAGTGTGGACAAACTGAACACGGCCAGTTAGAGCTCAGTATAAACTTGTCTGGCCTCATGTTAAAGGGACACCAGAATCAAAAAGCAACAACAGAACATGAGCCTTCAGGACTGGGTCATACTTTTATTTCCCATAAACATTTCGACAACACAAGAAAAACACGTCAACAATTCTGCAACATGAGTATACACTCCTACGGCAAATTTGGCATTTTGGTCGTGTGTCGCATTAAGAGTGACGCAAAAGACAATTTGAAATCTGATTTCAGCATTCAGACTGAGACAAATATAATCGGATTTGAAAATGACCTCCAAATGGGTTTAAAATTAGATTTTGGGGGGAAAAACAAAAAAAACCCTCAAATCTAGCATATAAAATAGAAGCTAGCAGTGTGAAACTACAGTACAGGTTAGCAGCAGCTGTAGCAGCTAGCAGGTACAACAGCATTTAGCAGCTTCAGTGGCATCTAGCATACATAGTAGCAGCTAGCACGGAGCTACTACAGTACAGGTAAGCAGCAGCAACAATAGGGGCTAGCAGGTATAGTAGCAGTGAGCACCCACAGCAACAGCTATCAGTTACAGTAGAAGCTAGTAGCAACAGTATTAGCTACACATGCTGCTAGCTACTGTAAAGTCTCCTCAAATTAAGGGTTTTTAACGTCTGTCTTCACTTAACAAACTGACTTCACTTAAACAAACAACAGAGCCGCACAGAGATGGCAGAAAAGTGAAATAGGACTCGTTTTTTTCCATTTGTAGAACAATGTTCTACTACTTTCCAAAACTCCAACACTGTAAACAAACAAATGTTTACAAAGGGACAGGAGAATGACGCTCACGAGAGGCAGCTACACTGACACGTTTTTATGAAACTATTTTAATTATTTTTGTTTTGTTTCTTTCCTCCTTTATGCAATAAACTGAATTGCATAAGGACATCAACTTGGTTTGAGGTTTGGGAAACATATTTTCTTTTATGGACCAAACGACTAATTGAATAATTGATAATAAAAAAAAATGACTAAGTGATTGATTATGAATAAGAAACTACTTTGAAAGATCTTTTTTCAGACGTTTTTCAGGTGAAGTCTTTCTCTGTGAGTCTGGAAAGGGAAACACTGCATGCAGCTCAAGATGAGACACAATAATGAAGACAGACAGTTAGAGGAATGGGATTTGAGTTGGGAGGGGGGGTTGAGGTTTTTGTCTGGCTGGACCGCCATCATCACTGCAGCAGCAGTAGTGGTTGTAGTAGTGGAAGTCGGCGCTGCAGTGGAAAGGGTTAATACGAGACAGTAAAGTGAATCCAGATGTGCTGTTATTATTAATATCTCTGCCTGATGAATGGGAAGGTAAAATTACAGGCGCCAGCCAGGGAGGCCCCGTGTGCTGCCCTGCCACCCAGGCGCTTCCCAGCTCACCTCCACAGAAGCAGATAAACCGCCGTGAGGCCCGGTGAGCGGCGAGCGTCCACGTGGCTGCAGCGCATCAAACAAACAGGCAGACGCTGTCACAGCGACGCCGTGGACTGACAGTGAGACGCATTTGTCTCCTTATCTTTTATCCACATGTAAAATCATCTTTATCTACACAGTCGTAAAATTTTCAAGAAATATCTTCAAACGCACGACACCCCACAAAACGACTCCAACGATTGTTGCAGTTCATGTGCCAAGCCTGTATGTGGCGCTGTAACGGTTAGAGAGGTGGGGCTAGGACGTCATTGTTTTCTCAAATTTGCAAATTGGTTGTGGTTGTTTGAATAAAGAGCATTTTTTAAACTCTGGATCAAGACAAATGTCGCTGAAATGTCCAGTGATAGATTCTTACCGTTGAGGAGGAAATGAGATTTTGAAAACAAAAAAAACTGTAAATTCCTCTCTCTCTGTCTCTCTGTCTCCGTGTCTGTCTCCATGTCTGTCTGACTTCACAGCAACAACACGGTCACACGTTGAACCTGCTGAGGTGTGAACTGGAGGAGGTGTGAGGAGCTTATAGAGCCAATAAAGTCATTATAGGTTATTTCCTATCAAGGCCACAGAGCTGTCTCTGCGTGACAGGTCAGTGGTGTTAAACAAACATGGTGATTTGTTTTGTGTTATTTTCACACCACAGACCTGCCTGCCACACCAGATCTCTGTAACTTAATTGAATTGAATATAACCTGATCATGTTCTTATTGTTTTTTTTGTTTTTTTACCATAAACTAACATTTATTTTGCTTTCTCATCTTGCACCAAAGTGCACTTGTGTCACAGTTGGCAGCCAAGTGTCTGCTTATCCCATGCACATATTGGCATTAAGAAAACAGCCGGGCCACTGTATGGAAGTACTTTAAAGCTCTTATTTAACTTTTAAACATAAACTAAAGTCCGTCTCGTAGCAGACGCAAAACACAGTGAAAAAGTCTACAGAAGTGAATTCTGTTGCTCCAAAAGACGCCGTTGTTAAGCAGTTTGACGGGAGAAATTGGGGCGATTTTGCTGAATTTGAACCAATTTCTCCCTTCCAAAATAAGGACTTTTAATCCAAAATGGCGGCTTTCCTGTTGGGTTTTTGGACCGTCCTGACATGATGAACATGTGTGCCAACTTTCATTTTTCTTCAACATTTAAAAAAAATAAAAAAATCACCCAATGAAAGCTTTTTTCCCCCGTTTAGCCCCTCCCATTTCCAATTTTTGACGCACATTCACCGAACCACTTTCAGATGTTAATTTTCCACCAAGTCTGATGAGGCCGCGATAATCCTTACTTAGGCTCTCATAAACACTCTCAGACGACGAGTTTGTTCATTTATGAAGCGTGCAAATCGCCAAGATGGACGTCAACATTCCAAATGGCCGACTTCCTGTTAAGTTGAGGCCGCGGTCCCAATTTACTTTTTTGTTCGTCTTGGGCTGTTACAAGTTCTCACCAAGTTTTGTGAAATTCGGTGCACATTAATCTTGGCTTGCTCCATCTACTTTTCGCCTTAGGGGGCGCAACACACGGATCCAAAGTTTCAAGAGGTTTTATGCACGCTAACTCAAAAATGACCACAATGACACAGAATCATAATAATGAGGAAAACAATGGGTTCCTCACACAAATTCGTGCCAGCAGCCGTTTCGGCCCCTGCCATTCGTGCTCTGGCCCCTAAAAGGTCACACACTGCAGCT
Source organism: Solea solea (assembly GCF_958295425.1). Taxonomy (NCBI): domain Eukaryota; kingdom Metazoa; phylum Chordata; class Actinopteri; order Pleuronectiformes; family Soleidae; genus Solea; species Solea solea. Next base: position 5,552,761 of record NC_081149.1, on the reverse strand, counting down.
TTAATGCATCATCGCATAAGCAGTTTACAGGAGACGCAAAGAGGAGCCAAAGTCAGGAAAAGGAGAGGTTTCCTGGCTGATTGAGGAGGAGACAGAGGGTGGAGAGGAGGGTGGTGGGAACTGAGAAACGAGCGTAAATCCAGCAGGGTGGATGGAGCCTGGCTGACCATGGGGGCTGTTGTTTTAAGCATCAGAAGCACGGCTGCCTTGGTGCAGTCGGCTGTAGGTGGGATTTGGAGGGGAAGGGTGGGTGTCCCCTCTCGGGTTGCTGCTGTCCCCGAGCAGTCCTGTGGGAGCTGCTCCAGCCAGCCTCTCTGTCGCTGTCTGCCCCCCCCCCCCGACCCACCACTACCACCACCATCTCCACTGCCCCGGCATGGGGCCCCCCACCATCCCTCCACATGACAGCTCAGAAGACAACCTCACGCTGGCTTTACTCACCCTCCTTTGTGCACTCTCAACACTGGGATACCAGACAAATTATGCTTAATGACCGGCGGTGGTTACCAGAGGAATGGCTGCTTTGTTGCCGCTGCCAAAAGTGCGTGAATGTGAGAGAGTGAGTGCAGCCTCACACATGCAGTCGCCGTCACAGCTCCTCTGAGCAGATGCACTTTTATTTTTAAAAAAAGAAAAGAAAAAGGCTAAATAAACTAATGAAATAACATTCGGGAGAACCAGACAGGGATGATCCCGTCACACAACACCATTTTCACAGGAAGCTACGCTTTTCAAGTCAATAGATTTATGTAAGATTTATGTCTGAACTGAAATACCACTAAATGCACCAGACTCCTCTGTTAAATATTGACATTTTAGACATTTGCTTTGCTAAATGTTGGAGATTAACGTTATTGAGCCATAGCAGCCATAACTCTTCGACTCCAAACTAATCTCACAACGGCAATATGATCTTCTACATTACAAAAGGAAGTCATTACTTAAAGCTGTAGTACGTAACTCTTAAAGGGAACATATGCAAAATCAACTTTTTAACCATTTCAATACTTATATTTGGGACTCTGGAGGCCCTACCAGTCGCCAAAGTGTGGAAAAAGAATACTCAGTCCTTTTTTCGTGGTCCCCCTTAGTGTAAGTATAGGCGATAAAACACGCGATGTTGAATTCCCTGCGCTTATGACGGCAGCATGCGTATTTCACCGCAAATGTTACCACCCCACCACTAAGTTTACTTGGAGAGCTCCACCTTAGCTCCACCTTAGCTCCACCTTAGCTCCACCTTAGCTCCAACTTAGCTCCACCTTGTCCCTATAAAATGCGAGAGTGCAGGCGAGGGAGGAAGAGCGGTATTATGTCAACGCGGAGGGACAAGTGTGCTGTTGGTGGCTGCACAGTGGAGCACAGTGTTTTACACAAACTTCCAGCCTCAGAGGATTTTATATATGAAGCTAATGTGCCGGATAAAGTCAGCAAACGTGTGTTCGTGTGTTCGCACCACTTCACATCAGACTGCGGCCAGCGGTCGCCGTATTTAGTCAGCGACCGTATTTCACCGACGTACAAACACACACATTTTTAAGAAAAGGTCAAATAGAGGTCATAACTGACCATTCTGACACGTCCTAATTAAAAATATTTGTTCAGTACGTCCTCCATGACCGGAGCACAGACTCAGTCTGATACAGTCACATACAGCGGCAGTTTATGCAGCGATCAGCGGTGCTGTCGCTAAGTGTTTTTAACTGATTTACAGTTGGTCAGTGTTCAGCTTGATCCTTGTGTCGGACGTCTTTTCCTGTGACGCCACTCTCGCTGTTTTCCGCGCACGCTGCCATGTTGATATTATCAGAGAACTAGTGGAGGGAGGGGGAGAGGAATGGAGCGGAGGGAACAGGAGCTGAGCGAGTGAGCGCTGTAACAAGGACAAATCAGAAACCCCCTGGAAGAAGTGGGTGTGTGTTTGCCTGTGTCTCATTTGCATATAAAGGGACCATGCACAAAACTGAGCGTTCTGAAAGGGGCGGGTTTAGCAGGGTTATTGAACTGCTATGCTGCTTCATACTTGTGGTATTTTGACCAAAGCATGTCACTGACATGTTCATTAGGACACCAGGGAACTATTTTAACTTGGGGAAATAGGGTATAAAATGTCTCCTTTAAATGTAAAGGAATGGCCATTACAATGAGTCTCACTGTGAAATGAGTTCACGCAATCTAAATTTCGGCGCTCGACTCTGTTCAGATCCTGTGCTGCACGCAGGAAGTGATTTGTTTTATGTCAAGTAGGCTGCAACTAACGATTATTTCCAAAACTGTCGATTACTTTCTCCATTGATCGAGTACTCGTTTGGTCCATAAAATTACAGAAAACGTGGAAAATATTGATCGTTTCGTCCAAACAACAAAGTTTCTTTGTCACAATTTGAGCGAAGAAACGGGGAAATATTCACATTTGTCTTCTATAAAAGAACACTCAATGTGATTAATCGATGATCAAGTCCACAGCTTTTCTTCTGCAGCTGTTTTCTGGTCAATATTGCGTTTTATTTTTAAATCATAATACAAATTTGTATTTGTTTCACTGATTTCTTAAGTCCAAAATACATGTGCAAAAAAGGGGACATTGTATAGCTTCTGTGTCTTAATGATAATAAAAAACTTTGCCACCAGAGGGCAACTCTGCTGGTTGATTTTTACCACAGCAAACATGTTCCTGAGGAGTGAATGGTCTAAATCAGTTCTGGTTCTTCTTCAATAGAACTTGGTGTTTGTTTTATTTTGGAAATGTTGAAAATTGTTGAACATTTGTCCAAAAACCAAAGTTTCCTTGTTAAATGGAACAAAGAAAACAGGAAATATTCACTTTTAAGAAGCTGAAAAAACAGAACACTTGTTTTTATTCTTTAAAATAAACACTCAATCTGATTAATCGATTATCAAAATAGTTGATGATTCATTTAGTAATCGATTTTCAACTTAAGTATTCAGATATAAAAATGTTCTCATCTCCGCCCGCCCCTGCTCTGCTGCCGCATGCATACAAGCGCTCAGTCAGGTCTGATAGTTTTGCTTGACAGAGCCTGTTTTCAAATATAGAATGTTCTTGTGCATGAAGATCAAACAGTAACATCTACGCACTGCAGCTTCAAATATTAAAGCTAAAACAAAGCACAATCCCATGAGTTGCATTCAACGTCCACGTTAAGATGCAGGAATTCCTGCGAGTCATAAATCAGACTTAATCGGGCACCTGAGCAGGTAGCCGATCTCTCACCAGAGTGTTTCTGTGCTCCAGGAAAGAGAGAAGGAAAGATGGAGGAGGAGGAAGAGGAGAAACAAGCAACACATTTTTGGGAGCGTTTTTGACGGCTGGGGCCCTGGGGAAGAATGTGTCTCGCACTAAAGCGTCACCTCTTAAAGAAAAGCATATTACGTTACATACAAACATGTCATTTGTGGGACACTCGGGTGGAAATGTCTCCCCGGGGAGCAATCAGACTGACTCCAGCCTGTTTTTTTTTTGTTTTGTTTTTTTAAAAGTCTCCTCTCTCTCTCTCGCTCTGCTGCTCCTCATTTCTCAGACCTGTGGAATCAGTCGTAGAAAACCCACACCGCTCGGTTACATTGATTAGAAATCAATTAACATTTTCCTTTTGTTGTAATTCAACTCCGCCGCGGATAAATCACAGCTTTTCTTCTGCAGCTTTGTTCTCTTAAAAGACGTGAGAATCCAGAATGGATTTTTTGATTATTGCAGCGAGTAAAAACTAATTTAAGATGGTGGAAATAGTGCTAATAAAGCCAAATACTCAGTATTGTGTTGTTTTATTTTGAAATCATGATACAAATTTGTATCAGTTTCAGGTCCCTAAGTAGAAATAGATTTTGGGTCAGTAGCTGGTGCTTGGCTAAATAAAACCAAATAACTTCAGCTCAACACTAGATTTAGATATCTAAATAAATCTAAAAATATCTGTACACACTTATGGGTGGGGGGCCTGATCACCAGGGGAGGGCCCCAAGCAGCCACTAAGCTTGCTTAGGCCGGGGGCCGGCTCTGGTTGGAGGCTACGGCAACACTTCTGGTTTCAAAAAGTGTCATAGTGGCCAATGTTGACAAGTTTGACATGATTTGAAACCTGCATTTGGTTAAGATTTAATATTCAAGATGTTCAGATGTTGCAGAACTTCCATACAATTGTAAAAGGCAGAAGAAGATAGAGATAAATACAAAAATGAAAGCACAAAGAAATTCAGTAGCATATTGTCCTGTGTGGAGACAGAGTCAGAGGAGATCTGACTACATTTAGACATTTTGTCCTCCGTCACCGTGAGAGTGGAGTCTGTTTGAAGTTCGGGTGAGAACCCGGAGAACAAGGCAACAAAAATTTGTCAAAAAATTCTGACTTTGATTTCAAACTCATGCCACAATAACATTTAAACAACATAATGACTGTAGTTGTGTACAGTAGTTTTGACTTTGATGTGGAATTTAAAATGAGGCTCTCGTTACAAGACAAAACAATCTTTTCTTTCTTTCTCGTCCTCCCTCGTCAGAGAACCTGTCTACACACAGTCAATAAATGAACAACAGACAAAACCACAAAACAGCACAGACCTAATGTTTGTCCATGTGGAGTCTGTGAAATTAAAACCTGCATCGCCGCTCTGTCTCGTTTCCCCTTTAATCTCCTCATTTTTCTTTCATGCATCAACGCAAAAATAGTCCATTTCAAAAACATAACACAGGTCTTTATTGGTACAAACTGTCCATTAATTGATCTACTGATTCCATTGTCCAATAAATATACCCTCAAGTTTCCCTTCACCGAAAAACAAGAATCAATTTTCAATTTCTTTGTACAGAAAAGTACGAATAATACAAATCCCATTTGCAGAAAAGTTGACTGTTCTGGAAGGTTCCACGATTAACGGGTTCCAGTGAAAGGTAAGAAAATAAGCGTCCGACAAAGTCTCCGCGAGCAAAGATGGGTCATCATGGTTTAAACATTTCGTGCCAAATGTTGTGAGAGAATTAGTCAATTAGTTTAAAGAATTGCAAAGAATTGAGTTCCCTCACGATCTACAGTTTCTTATTGTATGAAAATACTTAAGGGGAAATTTGGGTGTGAAAAATGGCTGCTGATTATGCGTGAACATGGAGCCCTCAGGTGGTTTTAGATGAGAAACAACACACGTAGACGCACAACTGCTGTTCGAATCTTTGACATTCTACTTGCTGTGAGGCAACAACGGTAGCCACTACTCCCACATGTGAGGCACTGATAACTTTCATTGTTCCTAAAATCTATGGCTCAGTGGTAGAGCAAGTGGTCTTTCCAAATGGAAGGTTGTGGGTTCAATTCCTGTCTCTAGCCTATGCCGATGTGTCCCCCCCATGTTGTGTCTGACGGCTGTGCTGCCAGCATGTGAACGGGCAAGTTGTCATTACAGTAGAAGTTTGTGGGTTTGATTCCCGTCTGTGCCAGCCTATGTGTTCTTGGGCAAGACATGTTCATTTTTCACGGCAGCGCTGGCAGCATGTGAATGGGTATGAATGGGCAAGATGTCTTCAACTGGAAGGTTGTAGGTACGATTCCTGTCTCTGCCAGCCTACGTGCTGATGTGTTCTTGGGCAAGACATTTTACCACACTTTGCTTTCATAGATGCGCTCTTCAAAAGTGTGAGTGAATGGGTGAATAGTAAAAAAAATTCTTTTTAACATTAAATATTTTTTTTTTTATATAATAATTACACTACATTTAAAACACACACACACAATTACATATATATGTATATGCACATATATATATACACATATATACATATACATGTATGTGTGTATCGGTTATAACAAATATCATAGGTTGATTCCGTGTCAATCAGTTAATCACGTGATTGTTTCAGGTCAGGATTAAACGGCTGCTCTGGGTCTCGGCCTCCACAGATAAAAGTTGTGTCTGTGGTGGAGAATCCAGAGTGATAGATGGTCTGCTGTGCTGTGACATGGCAATTTGGCACGGAATGGTGCACTGTCACCAAGGTCCAGTGATCAAAGGGGGTCACGGGGGGTCAGCAGGACAGTTCACAGACTTCACACCCACCACATCATCACCACCCACCTACCCTCCTTCAGAATCACTGCATATTTTTCCATCTCCTCCCCTGTGGTGTGAACTCAGGAGCTCTGACGTTTGGCTGCGCACAAACCTCTGCTGCTGCTGCACAAACTTGGCCCCAAATTTCTCCAAAACTTAATCACAATCACTTATTAAATAAACAGTGGGGTCTCATTCACAGTCGTTATATTCAGTATTGATATGGTTTCTTTTCTAAATATCACTGCTCAGTTTCTTTTTGCATTTTTCCCCCAGGACATCTGGTATTTACAACCACAATAAAACCTTTAATGAACTGGAAACTCATCAAATCAACGCCGCATGCTCCTACAGTGGCACGACACACATGTTTGTGTATATATAAACATGTATGTGAAAGGGAGAATTCAAGTTTCAGGTACTGACACTAAATCTTCGCCACCTGAGCTGTGTGTGCCCCCTGCTGGCCCTGGGACATACTATCGTGATCCAAATCACGACTTAAATCGCAATAAAGAGCAAATTTGTGCCCAATATAGCGACTCCTATACAGCAATATCTGTAACACACTGTGTCATTTTGAAATAGTAAATTAATTCTTAACAATAGATGTTAAACTTAATTGTATGCATATTTTTGTTGTTCAAGGACCCCCAAAAAATTCCCCGTGACCCATCTGTGGGTCCTTACCCAGACTTTGTGAACCACTGCAAAACCACATAATGTTTTATACTCTGTTTTTTTTGTTTTTTTTCTCGTTATCCTTTATTTCAACTCATGTAACAGAGCATTTATGTGCAACATGAGCCAGCTGATTGAACTTTCACCTGGCCTTCAAAATAAGAGCCACTGACTTTGGGTTTTTACTACTTACTTATTACTCTTATGAAATAAAAGATACATTTTCAAGTTATCTTTCATTTTAGTTCCTTCATTCCACAACTGTCCTAAAGTATCAGCAAGCATTTTTGCACATGTCCAGAATAAATAATGTTATTATAATTATTATAATACATGTTGGGAAAAACAGACTTTGACCATTAAACCAAAGACTCAAAGACCCTAAAGATCTATAATAACTTAAATATCGCATGGACTTTTCTGACTGGAAACCAAAGTTTTTAAACCACACACTCTCCCCACACCAAAGCCCATAGAGAAAATCAGCGTTTTTAGCTCACTGGGAAACAGGAGCTGCTGGTCTACTGCTGCCTCGTGTGGTACGTCAGTGTCACTGACGTAAACCAGACGAAAAGGATTTCAAACTCAAAGTCATAAAACAACACATTTGAACTTAATAATGGAGGCAGCAGTGGATCAGCGACTCCTGCTTGCTGTGATGTAAAATCAGGGATTTTTCTTTGGTGTTTGGTGCAGCAGTTTTAAATCAGTGATTTTTCTATGGTCTTTGGTGCAGCAGTTTTAAAAGAGAAACAAACTTTCATTCTTTTTCCTGCGTGAAAGTCACTCCAACAGCGAGATAAAGCCGTGATGTGAACACATTCTTAAGATACCGCAGACATGAACTGATGTAGATTTTATCAGGCTAGTATTTTTGTTATGGCAAAAATCAGTTTCTCTTTTAGTCCTCGTTTCAGATTAGCGTTCGCTTCTGCAACCATATTTTAAAAAACCCTGAACTATCCCTTTAAGATGTTGAGAACCCGGTGGAGGCAGAACTTCTGTTGGAGACAAATCTCTTCAGGATCAAAGAAAGTCTCAGCCCAGTGTTGGCGCTGTTTGACTGTGAAAACTCAAAAGCTTTGACTCTGAGTCGAAGGGGATTCACTGTGAGATAGAGACGCAGACGGATCAGTGACCGGTCCAGCTGAGAGCGGGGGAGGCAGGGGGGAGTGAGGGAGGGAGGGAGAGAGGGGTTGAAAGCAAACAGCCTACTGCCACTGTGATATATGTTTAAAGCCACTGGGTGCAGAGCAGAGACACTCAGCTTAAGATCCTTAACTCGTCTCTGCAGCCAGGACGCTGGATCCCTGTGACTCAAACTCAAACTGGTGCTGAATGATGAAAGAAAAACAGAGGCAAAAAAATGAAGATAAAGATAAGATAAAATATTGCTTTACTTAGGTTTAATGAACACTTTTAGATGGAAATAAAAAAATAATAATTGTTCAAAAAATCATTGTGGTTATTCATATTAAAACATTTTAGAAGGGTGAATTCTGGACTAAAAGTCCTCCAGAAATTGACGTCAGTCACTGAAAACCAAAACAGAAAATGGTTCTTTAACACTTATCGCAAATATCTTAAGCATAAATTTAAATTTTAAGCACAAATTATAAAGTTTTCAAAAGTTAAACATACAGTTTTTCTTTTGCACTGACTAATTAACCATGAGCATATAAATGTATTTTGTCATAGGCGTTAGCAGGAAGCTAACTTCGGCACACAAAAACACACTACTGCAGCGACAAGATGTTAGCCCGATGCTAATGCTAACATTACTCCTACTGGTAAAATGTCAGCAGATATTACTTTAACTTTAATTTTAGAACCACGGGTGAAATAAAATGGAATAAAGTGACATGTTTTGAGTGTTTTTTAACAGCCTGTTTGTGAATCTGCAGCTAGTTTAGAGGACAATGAGTCAGCAGAAAAACATGTTAGCCTGATGCTAATGTTACTTCCACTGGCTACAGCAGATATTACAGTACAGTAATAGATTGGGTTTATGTAAGTGTGTGAATCCAGACGCTTGTTTTTACATTTAACAATTCTAATGTTTTTTTTTTTCTTTCTCAGTTTGCAGCTAGCATTAGCTTGCTAGCATCCTTCTCTGTTGGTAAACCCAGACACGGCGCAGTGTTAGCATGATCCGCCCTGTTCATTAATTGAACCTTAAAAAAATGCTGTGTTTTTTTCATCTCCTCGTCCTGTTCCCCTGACACGTTCTGCTTTATTTAATATCGTGAGCCATTTCACAGAAAAAAATCTCTATGGCAACAAACGGCTCGAGCTGGTGAGGACAGATATGAAAATGTTGACGGTGAAAGCTGAGGAGTCTGTGGTCCGGGCTGCTCTGACTCCGCTTGGCAGGGAGCCTGGCTTCTGTACCTTCCACCCCGCTGTGCTCTCTTTAGCTCGGCGAGCTTCAAGTCTGACCCCGGCGCGAGTCAACAGAGAAAACATACTCGTCACATGAGAAGATCTACAAAACGGATCTGGTTTGTAGTGAGTAAAGTTACATAAAAATGGAAGACTGTTTATAAATACTAGTAGAAATAAAGTTTTACATGATGTGACGCTGGGTTTAAATCAGATCTGAAGTGTCAAAGCTGCAGTACATAACTTATAGATTCTGTTGTTGGTGATGCTATCATGCGTCCTTCATATGAAAATGGGCTCTGTCAAGCAAAACTATCAGACCTGAGTGATTGAGAGTTTGTGTGTATACAGCACCAGAGCGGAGCATTTTTTTTGCTGTCAAACTGCAGAATAAAAGTCAAATTTACTTCTTGCTTCACCATTAAAACCCTACGATTACATTGGAGTGGCGGAGGGATCAGTGGTAGATTGAGTCGTCCTTCAACTTGAAGGTTGTGGGTTTGATTCCCGGCTCTGCAAGGGCAATACACTGAACCCCACGTTGCTACATAGATGCACTGTATGAGTGAATGGGTGTGAATGGACAGACCATTTACCTTTGTCTGTGTCGACATAAACACAGAGTGACACAAGATCCGTCCTTTATCTCCTACAGCTCTTCTCTCTGTCTCCTCAGTCCCTTAAAATATGAAGCACATAAATATGTGTTCAGGCAGAGCCAGAAATGAACCATTGTCCCCTTTTGAATTCACTCAATCAAGCTTTTGTGACAGATTCAGAGACTGATTTCCCCCTGAAAGTGATCTTAATCCATGTGTGTGTGTCTGTAGCAGTGATGTGCTCCATCGCATTCAAAGACTGGTGAGATTGGCATCTCCACAGGCTTCAGGGGCAGAGAGGAGACTAAACAAAGCCCCGTCCACGACGACCTCGCGTACGACTACAGAGACTGAAGCTGTTCCTCTCTGAATCCAGAGCGACGCTTGGAGCAGACGGCAGGAAAAACTACTCAAGTGGCACTTTTCCATTATACAGTTCCAGCTCTACTCGAGTTGACTTGGTTTTGAATCAGGCAGCGTTTACCTCCTCAACGTGGGAGGGGTTGTCAGGGCACGGCTGCACAAAACTGCCACAGACACACACATTAGTGACGGTCAAAGCAGTTGTTGTTGGCTTAACTGAATCATTAGAATCCATCGATCCACCTTTTCCCACTTTGGTTATCCTCGCATATGAGGGCTGCAGGAGGCGCTGGCACCAATCCCGAGCAGACATAGGGTGAAAGGTCACCAGGGCACAAACTCAATGGTCAATCTAGAGCCCCCAAATATGGGGACTGTGGAAGAAAACCCCAACATGGGGAAAACATGCAAACTCCATGCAGAAAGGACCTTGTTCCCAGCAGGTTGTGAACCCAAGTCTTCTTGCTGCAAAGGCAAGAGTGCTAACCACTACACCAACCGCGCGGCCCTTCTTTAGAAACCGTCCTTTAAAAAGATTTGTTCACAGAATCGTTCAGGACTTCTTGCATGACTGGAGCACAGACTTCGTCTGACACAGTCACTGAACTGAAATACCACTGAACGTGGCCGTGATTCGTCTCACGATCGATCGACGACTTTCAGCAGTGCTGTCGCTAAATACACCTAAATACGATAAATACTCCTCTGGTTGTTAAATTGACATTTTAGACATTTCCTTTCTAAATGATGGCGAATGATGCATATTTTCAGAATTTTTAAGTCTTTTTAACTGATTTACAGTTCAACATTGTTGGCTTTGACACACTCACCAAATCAGTGGAATTTGGAACTTTAAGTAGATTTTGGAACTATAAGTGAACTTTAAGTAGATTTGGGAACTATGAGTAGATTTTGGAACTATAGTTAGATTTTGGGACTATAAGTGAACCGTAAGTAGATTTTCGAACTATAAGTGAACTACAAGTAGATTTTGGAATTATAAGTAGATTTTACCCTCGATTACAATCAACTTCTGCAGTCACGCACAAAAAAATAGAACAACAAAAGGAAATGGACAACGGAAAAAGTGATCATTTTAATCAGGGTGATTTTCTCACCGTTTCTGACCTTTGGAGCGACGCCATCTTTCCTTAGTCAGATGCTACGCTAAGTTCAAAAGGACACACCATCTCCTTTATATTTGTAGATGCTGATTTAGAAATGTTATCAATTTTTAAGCAAATATGGCAAAAATATTCAAATTTTAAGTCTTTGAAATATCAGATTTCATCACAGCTTAGAAGTTGGAGATATTTAAAAAGAAAGTCAAGAAATTTCTAGATTAATAACTTTAATTTAAATAAAAAAGAACAATGTTTAAATGAATGGGTCAATTCACTATGAGAACATTTTCTGTCTTGATTCATGATATTTATTTTGGCCATAGTATAGTACAGCAGCCATAATATATCATTTTTTATACATATATGTATAGAAACTATGTAGATGCATAAATATAAACATATATGTACGTATTTAAAAAAATATATTAAATAATCGGTAGTTTCTGGATGAATTTATTTGTCGTTTGGTCCAAACATAAATCAGAACATTGAAGAAAAGATCCCTTAATCTTAAAATAACATGACACAAAATGAACTGATTAATTGATTAATCCAGTAGTTCATCATAATCAATGCTTGTTGCAGCCCTGCAACATCTGTATTTACACACATATATATATATATATATATATATATATATATATATATATATATATATATATATTCATATTAATTCATGAATATACACATAAGCAGATAATACCATGTTATGGTATTCTATTATTATTATTAAGGACGAGAACACAGCGGTCTCACTGGCACCAGCATCACGTCACATGATCTTCACTACATACATACATCACACGAGGGGCCATTTCCTTCTCTGATTTCAACTTAATTAACATAATTACTGTGGAGGGAAAAAAGGAGCCAGACGGGTTTCTATAAATCAAAATTAATACAGAGAGAGAGAAGAAATATGCATGTGGAGATAATGGGGGGTTTGATGTACGACAGAACGTGGACTTTATATAAATGTTCTTAGATCTTCTCGTATCATGTGAACGCTGGTATTTCAGGGTCAAACGCTTTCCTCCCACAGTGTTTGTACAGTTCAGCCTGTGAGTGATCGTGTACATCATTAGTTTCACTATGTGAGAGAGTGTGTACTTGTATTTGTTACCTCTTTAGGACCTTTTTTTTAATGGCAGAAACAGTAGTCCAGTAGTCCTCATGGAGACCTAAACCTGGTCCTAATGAGGAAGAACCTTTTCTGAGGTACTGAGGAAAGGCTAGGATTTGAACACTGGTTAGGTTTAAGTAGAGTTAAGACATTAACGAGTTAAAGTTAAGGTTAGGTATAAGGCTTTGGTTTAGCCAGTGATTCTAAAAGCCTGGGTCGGGACCCACAGATGGGTCACAGCAGATTTTTTTTTTTTTAGAATTTAGTGTCTAGCTCTGGCAGCTGACGTCACGTAACCAAAGCAACACTATGTTGGCAGGAAGTGGTGATGCTAAAAGTGGTGCTAAAAGACCGGGTCGGGGCCCACAGATGGGTCGTAGTTGATTTCTTTTTTGGTCTCAAAGCAAATGAGAAGAATTTTCCCAAACTTTATTTGAGATTTAAGTGTATAGAGCAACCAAAGCAACGCCATGTTGGCAGGAAGTGGTGATGCTAAAATTGGTGCTAAAAGACTGGGTCGGGGCCCACAGATGGGTCGCAGTTGATTTTTTTTTGGGTCTCAAAGCAAATGAGAAGACTTTTTCCAAACTTTATTTGAGATTTAAGTGTATAGATCAACCAGAGCAACGCCATGTTGGCAGGAAGTGCTCACATATAAAAAAAGGGGACACAAGTAAATTGGACTGACTTTTCTAACGAATGGCAAGAATTGAAAATCACAGAAACATGAAAATCGGATGGTCAGGAGAGGGGAAGGGAGGGGGGAGCGTCAGCGGTGAGTTTTCATGACATTGAGGATAAAGTGGTAGATGATGGACGGATGGATGACATACAAATATTTACTCTGAAACTGTTGGAGGAGCTTGCAGATATGGCTGTAAAGTGGTGGTTAATAATACATTTTCAGCACATTCAATGTGTAATTTTTGACATTACAGACTTATAGCAGAATGTTTGGCTCTGACTTTCGTCTCATGTCTGTCTACGATTGTCAGAGCGGTGAATGCAAGACAATTTTCTGTGCGAAACCGACAATAAAGTCTTATCTCATCTTATCTTAGTTGCTATATTACGCACAAATTTGCTCTTGTCGGTTTGTATTGTGATTTTGGTCATAATAGTTTGTTATCTTTAAAAAAAAGAAGTGGTTCCCCAAGTAGAACGTTTGGGAAACACTGGGTTCGGCTGGAAGTCAGTAAGAGTCCTTAAAAGGATAGCTGCGTGAACCTGTGTGTGTGTGTGTGTGTAAAACATGTGGAATCAGCCCACATAAGAACGGCGGCACCAGACTCATCCAGACGAGCCTGGATGGCGAGCTCTGTGAGAACCTGTGAGTCTGCCTCTTGAATTCCTTCCAGTATTTGTGAGACGGCTTAATAACTGTAGAATTAAACTAATTACAAACACAAAGTGAGCGGCGGCAGGGCGGATACGAGCCGCGCTCGGGGGAACCCTGAGAGTCTGGACCTCTGCCTATCTCCTGATTCCAAAAACATGCCGGAGAAAAAGGAAAATAACTGGACTTAATTGAGGCAGATTGAATAATTCATGCGCACGAGACTCATTTTCGCTGTGGATGCAGGCCGGTGCCGAGCTGACGTTAAACTGAAGAAGAAAACGCTCTCTTCTGTTGTGACTGACAGTGAAAAAAACAAACACGTGTCCTCACTGCAGCAAGTTTAAATGCGACTCTTTCACAAGAGCCAGGATTTCTGTTGCCATGGCCGCGGCTGTTAAACACTTTCGATTCCTCCCGGTATGTGAGGATTCAGGGGCAAAGCCGTAATGAGCAGTGGCATTATTGAAAGTGCAAGAGCTGCTGCCACAGTGAGAGCATTACTGCACTTAACTGTGTTTTCTTTTTCTTTTTTTCCCCACACACGTGTTTGAAAGAGCCGCCGAAGAGCAGGGTTCAATCATATCTGAGCTTGTTATTGTAGAGCAGGGAGAGGATGTGCAGCCGAGATTCTGCTCATTGTCAAGGTCATACAAGCACATCAGGTCAGGCAAGGTCACTTTATTCCTTTATTTTGAAAAGGGTTAGGCCAAGTTTGCAAGTAAAAACAAACAAAAACACAACAAAATTATTATTAATATTAAATTTAAGGACTTTTCAAGGACTTGATAGGACCAATTTGCTCAAATTTAAGGACTTGATAACACCAATTTGCTCAAATTCAAGGACTTGATAACACCAATTTGCTCAAATGAAGGACTTGATAGGACCCATTCACTCAAATTCAAGGACTTTCTAGTACCAATTTGTTCAAATTCAAGGAATTTCTAAGACCATAAATCCATCCATTATCTACCAATTTGCTCAAATTCAAGGACTTGATAGGACCCATTCTCTCAAATTCAAGGATTTTCTAGGACCAATTCAAGGACGATAGACAGACAGAATGACATTTGTCCTGCGTAGGCCTCGTCTACGTACATCAAGCAATGCAGGGCATGAAACAGTAGGTGGCGTTGCAACAAACAAGGGGAGACTTGTCCCTAAATATCAACTTAACTTCTTTCTTACACAAAATTCAAGCACTTTTAAAAAACCTTCAAGGAGCCGTGGGAACCCTGAGCGTTGCAAACTACTCACTCACTGTATACGAGTCATTTTTTGAATTCAGCGTTTAAAATGTGTTGTTCAGATTAATCACAATGACACAAACCTACCACAGGAGGCAGCAGTCGACCAGCAGCTCCCGTATCCCATTTTCTCTATGGAATTTGGTGCAGGACCGTGGGTCTTTTTGAAAAGCCACATTAAGTTCACGTTTCCAGTCATAACACGTTGTCTAATGGTGAGATTCAGCTGGTGTGGATTTCACTGGTTAGTTTTATTTGGTTGGTGTAGTTGATGCTGACACACACCGTCAAGTTTTGGACATTTGCCTCTTAATTTTTCTCACTAACGCAAGCGATTACACAAAAACATTCCTGCAGCATGACATGGAATTATTTATCCTTCTATTACCAGTGATTTAAAGCAGCAGCAGTAGGAGCAGCACAATGATAATAACAGTAATATTGTCGCCGCCATTGTGTGTCCTCCCCCGGCTCCCACTTTGTTTGTGAAAGGCGACGGTTTGAGGGCGACCGGTCTCTGCGTCCGTAAATCAGTCTGCAGGGCCACAATGAGAGACATCTCATTTGAGGTATTTGTGTATTTTAGGTTTATTGGTCCCAAAATGGCCCCATTCATCTCGCGCACCCAGCACAGTTTCTTTTCTTTTACTGGGGAATACACTGTTAGGACGTTTATGGAAGAGCACTTAAGTTCACAGACGGGTTTACTGCTGGCTCCGCGCGGCTCGGTGTGAAACAACAAACATTCTCTCTTAAAAAAACGGGTTTCGCTGCTCAGTAGAAAGTCATGTTTATATTTAATAATAAAATGTGAATAAAGAAAGTCTGAGAGCACACAAACATGTCCATGTTACTTAAAAAGGTGCACTGTGTACATTTGGGTGAATTTATATGACTTTCACTTAAAATTCACCTTTTATTTATAACAGGAGTCGACTCGACTCTGAAGAGGCGGCCATTTTGAGTTGAGTACAGTAGCCCCAGTAACTCCCTTTGAGTTTTGATGCGAACTGAAGGCTACACAAGGTCAAAAACACACTTGGAAGGGAGGGAAATTTTACATTTTACTGCACCTTAAAGTGATCAGATTAACTCGACCAATCTGTCCACCTTGCTTATTTTATACTATAAAAATACTATTAAAAAAAGGCCATTTTTTGTCAATTTTTCCCAGAATAATTCTCCGTATCTGGCAGTTGTTTACAATTTACTGCATGTTAAAATAGTTTTTAAAAAGTTTAATTTAAATACTGTAATTGTACACGAACACCAGAAATTTGAAATTAGACCAGTATTTAAAATTAAGATTTGTTTGAGTTTTTGTCTCAATGTCCTAAAAACAGGCCAAAGACGCTGATTTGCCAGTTTCCTGCAACAGTGCGAGTGAAAGTACCATAATAACCACACGTTGGCGTTTGACGTGTAACGTAATTACCGTAACGCTTCGTCTGCGATATACGATCGGTGTTAAATTACTTGGACTGAGTTTAAAATGCTGCTCACCTGTCCAGGAGAACCTGGAACCTCTCCACTGCAGATTTCTTCTCTTCTGCCCAGTATTTCCAATTTACCTCATTTGTTTAAGCTCATTATTGGACTATTTTCTCATTTTATGAGTGCACATGAAAGCTCCACAAGACAACTCTTACAGGAGGTGAAAATCTGAACTGATTTATAGACTGAGGAAGGACGAGAAGACGAGCTGCAGGTGAGGAGGAAGGTGAGAGGAATCGGCTGATTTCATGAAGGCTTTGACCAAACACTGAGCAGGTCATCGAGAGAGAGAGTGCCTGCTGTTGGCTGTACTACTACATTAACTCTGAATAGCGGTGCCTTTGACAACAGGGTAGGCAAACTAGGCAATTACCTAGGGACCCAGAGTTGGTAGGGGTCCCCAACGGAGAACTGATGCACCTAAAGGGGGCGCTGAATCGTTTCTAACATCCCTCTTTGCCTGGGGCCCCCAGAGACCTGATTCCAGCACTGGTTACAAATGCATATTCCTCATAAAAACTTAAAAAAGAGTCTATAACGAAGACTTATGTCAATGTACCTAAGCTCCTCCCTTCCTACCTAAGCTCCTCCCCAGAGGAACAGGCCACCTGTTCCTCTGGGGAGGAGCTTAGGTATTATATTGTATTTAAAGATGGTAATTTATGGTACTTTTCGGAGTAGAAAGATAGAATTGCTAGAAAGCCATGCCCCAAGTTCAAGATGGCCGCTTTGAGCGTCAGTTTTTCCGTTTTTTTTAATTAGTGACATATACACAGTATTGTCCTGGTGTCTGTGGACATGTTGCTTAGTATGACATTTTGAAATTGAGTGAATTGTCATTGTATATAAAAAAAGCAGCTTAAATTCTCTGTGTCTCTCTCGGAGTTAAGCTGTGTCACCACATTCAGCCCTGGAATTTGAGCGAATTGGTCCTAGAAAGTCCTTGAAAAGTCCTTGAATTTGATATCAACCAAGGTGTGGGAACCCTGACAGCTTAAGATAAACATAGACTCAAGCAGGTGTAGGATTTTGATGGTTGCTATGGTGATCTTAAGTATGAAAGATCTTGTCCGTCACATGGGCTTGATTAGCATGCTTATTAGCAAAACCGAGATTAATCAAACTCAAACCGAAATTGCCCAAATTGTTACATTTTCTGGGACACGGAGAACGGACGTAACGACCTTGAGATGAGATTCAAAAGTCTATTATTTTTTCCAGTAATCTTGCCTACTACAGCCTCAAAGGTCCAGTGTGTAAGAAACAGTGACCCCTTGCCGTTGTGTCGGGGAACTAAAATTGCTTCAATCAGTGTGATATAACTTCACTTGTGTACATATAAACGTCTGTTTTTTAAACTACAAAACACGATCTTTCCTTAATTAAAAGTGATTATACTCTTATAGAAACATACTTACGTTAAATTTCCTGCCAATAAAACCTCCTAAATGTTACACACTGGACCTTTAAATACATACATTAACGTAAATGGGTCTTTGCAGTTAATGCTGCCAACTAAATCTCTAAATATTCAAAGGCTTCCTTTTTTTCAGTTTTAAAACATTGCTCTAGTATTACACACCGGTCGAGGTCGAACCTCTGTTTCATTTTTCAAAGACAGAGAAAGAAAAAAGACGTTCTTTTCTTCTGTTTTTTACCCACTGCCTCTCCACTGGTATTAATATGATTTACTCTAATCCAAATAATCAGTGAAGGTGAAGCGCCGCCGCTCCAAGAAAAGCATGTGGATGGTGCCAGCGCAAATCACGCCATTTATCATTCCTCGGTAAACATGTCTCTGCATTACAAGCAGGGTTTTTTTTTTTTTTTTTCAAACCAACACCCTGATTTTCTGGATGCTTTACACCTCCTGCCATTTAAATAAAACGTTTACAGCACATACTTGAGTTTTTACGGGCATGGTGAGGGGGTAATGATTTAATTTGAAGGGGGTTGGATCCCAAACAGAGTGACAAATCTGCTAAGTAGCCAATTAGCGACACTCTGAAAGTGGGGGGAAAAGACAAAAGTCCCCTTTTTCCACCGCAGGAACTTTTCTCATTTACGCGGGATTTTTTTTAAAAAACATGGTGCATATTCAGAGAAATTACCCAGATTAAAACCTCAACCCCAAACTTTCACCCAAAGAAGCACCACCTTGTGCCTTAAAAGGGGCGGGGCTCTGTGCCAAAGAACACTGATTGGTGGAACACCATTTGCAGTGGTTGAATTTGCGTGAATTGGTCCTATAGAGTACTTGAATTTGAGTTAATTGGTCCTAAGAGGAGCTTGAATTTGAGGAAATTGTCCTTGAATTTGAGCAAACTGTCGTTTTATTTGAGCAAATTGGTCCTAGGAAGTTCTTGAATTTGAGCAAATTGTCCTTGAATTTGAGCGTATTGGTCCTAGAAAGGCCTTGAATTTAATTGAATTGTCCTTGAATTTGAGCCAATTGGTCCAAGAAAGGACAATTTAAGTGAATTGTCCTTGAATTTGAGCAAATTGGTCCTAGAAAGTCCTTTAATTTGAGCAAATTCGTCCTAGAAAGTCCTTGAATTTGAGCAAATTGGTCATAGGAGGTCCTTGAATTTGAGTTGAGCCTAAATTCTCTGTGTTCTAAGAGGTAAGCTGTGCACATTCAGTCTTCAATTTGAGTGAATTGGTCGTAGAAAGAACTTTAAAAGGTCCTTGAAATGTCCTTGAATTCAATATCAACCAAGGTGTGGGAAGCCTTATTGTAAGTCGCTTTGGATAAAAGTGTCTGCTAAATGACATGTAATGTAATGTAAAAAAGCCTGACAGCAACAATTACAAAAACCTGGACTATCCTTTCTTTAAAATAAAGGAAAAAAGTGAAAACATTTGGAGTACTTTTTTGCTCAGGTGTGTTTTTATATTTGGTGAAAAAGAAAAAAAAAATAAGAATGCTCTGTGTTCTAAGGGTCACAAGACCTTCAAAAGAAGACGGACGACGCGGTCCAGGCTCTGTCGTGTGTATCTTCTTTGACCCCACGACATGAAACGGAAGGAACCGACCGAATGCCGTTTTCCCAGGAACTTTGAGGTGCAGGTAAAATAAGTTCCCCGGTAATAAAAGGAGGTTAAATCCGAGAGGCTAAACAGACTCTTTTCTTCTCAGTGTCCGCAGAAAACGAAGAAAACGCTTCACCTTCACTTTTACGTTCAGCCGCCGCTCATTGCTGCTTTGTTTCAGGACGCTTGGCTGACTGCAGAGGCCTGGCCTGCTGATTGCAGTGATAGACACAGAGGAATCTGGCGCTGGCTGCCAGAAACCGCAGGGAAAAAGAAAAAGGAGAGGACCCTGAAGTCTGCCGTCGTACGGGCTGAGGTAAACACAGGTCGTCCCTCATTGGTATGTGGAGGCTTATGTTGGCCCGGGAGAGGAGCAGCGACTCCGAGGAGGTGCCAGTCTGTGGTCTGCTCCGCAGAAAACACAATTATTTTTAATGAATGCAGAAAAAAAAAAAAAAAACTCAGGAAAACAAATAGCTGGCATCAGCCTTGCAGTCTGCAGCGTAAGAGCATTTACTGTTACGCAATCAAATCCATACAAGCACAGACAAGACTTTACACTGTTAAATTTAGATGCGTGTTCACTGTGGGGGGGGGGGGGCAAAATGTTCTTATAAATTGATTCAATTTTCTTGTTTCAAGGCAAAGAATCTGCTGCTACTTTCAGACTGTAATGTGCATTAAAAAAAGAAAAAACAGACCAAAATTTAAGACACTTTAAGATACTACTTAAATCACAACTAAAAAAATTTCTCTCATGTAAGAAATGTTGTTTTCTACCATAGAACGTCTTATATTCATCACACACGCCAATCTGTGATAGTGAATTTGACTTATTACGTAATAACACAAACTTTGGGCTCTAATATCTGATTAAGACAGAGTTAATTAAAGTACTTAAGTATCAAAAGGATTTCTGATTGAGCCATGGTGGCTCAGTGGTAGGGGCAAGTTGTCTTTCAACTTGAAGGTTGTGGATTCAATTCCTGGCTCTGCTCATCTCCGCGTGGCCAGGAGCAAAGACACTTAACCCCATGCTGCAGCGTGTGAATGAGTGAAAATGTAAAGCAAGACTAGAAAAGCTCTCTATAATGTAAATACATACCATAATACCAACTCTTCTTCTTCTTCTGATTTTATTTGGTAGTAACGAGTGACAGAGAGTTAGAGGAAATGTAGTGGAGTAAAAGTAGTAAAAATACAGACTTAAGTACAGTAACAAAGTATTTGTACGATTAAAAACAACGTCTTCACTGTCTGGTTCTCGACACAGGGGGGCGCTCACAGCTCAGGCTGTCGGCACCATCTTTTCCTTCCTTAACCAACCCTTTCCGTGACTTAAAAATCTGCAAGTTCCAAGTGTTTGATCACAGGTCACGACCTTTTTCCCTGGCGTCGCTCCACACTCTGACACGTTGACGGAAGAAGTCGAGCCAAGAACGAAAGAAGAAGAAGAAGAAGAAGAGCGTGAAGTTCAAATCTGTCTCACAGCGTCACAGCGTCTTTGTTTGGTCTTCGCTTTGGACGTCAAAGATCACTGTACACGGGTTCAGGGGTGAAGAAGAGGTCTTTGTGGACCGGGATCCAAACCCCCGACCTACACACCTACTGACCTCGTGGAAGAGCATACGTGTGTGAGTGTGTGTCAGTGTCCGTGTTGTTTATTTAAATAATCATCATTTCTTTCTTGCGTAGCTACGTTGTCGATCAGCCAGAGCAACATCTGACAACACTTTCCCATAATTCAGCAGAAACTCACCCGAGCGAGAAACTTCCTCTGGCTCCGTTTCGTCCAGAGACAGTCGTCCGTTCGTCCGTCAGAGGTGCTGCTGCTACGTATGAAGGGATGAATTTTTGATGAAGTCATTCAAAAACATCAGAACCAACACGATTCAGTTTATGAAAGGTTATGCATGTAAAAACCTATGCAGTGAAAGAACACTGTAAAAAAAAAATTACAATAATTTTAATTATAAATAATAATTAATTACATTACAATTAAGTTCATTTAACTAACATTCAACATTCAAAGTACACAAACACTTCAATGTAACTTGTTAAATTCAGGTTAAATTAACTTAATCAATTTGTATTTTTTATAATTGAAACACAAATAAACGATGTTGCTTCAAACTAAATTTAACAAGGTATGCAAGTATAAAGTATTAAACTCAAGGTAAATTAACTTAATCAATTAGTTTTTTTAATAAATTTAATAATGTTTTTCAATTGAAACAGAAATTAAGTTCATTTAAACTAAATTTAACAAAGACCACAAACAAAATTAAGCTAACCCTAACCCTTTTTTTGTACCAATTTTCTCTATTTATTGACACATTCGTAGAAATTATTATATCAGTGTTTGACTTAAAACAGCTACGATTAATTTAAACACAATAATGACACATTGAGGGCAAAACCCGTTTTGGTTTTAAATTTCACTGACTGTCAGCCTTTATTTTGTATTTAATTTGGTGCTGCAGAGACGTCTCCATGAAACAAAGTCATAACTGCAGCCTCATGTCCTTGGATACACACGTACACACCACTCATAATAAAACTCGTTTTTACCATTAGGACAGACACCGTGGACAGACACTTGCTGATAATGTCCGGACGTCGATCTTGCTAATGTTTACACGTTAAACATAATCCAGAATCCGTTGCTTCGGCACAGTCGTATTTCTTTTCTCCTGCCAGTCGCCCGTCGAGTAAATCACATTTAGAGGAAATCCAAGCTCAGTAATTGATAATTCATCAAAAACGAGTCGGAGGCCTAAGTGCTTCTTCAGATGACTTCAGTGTCCTGTGTGCAGCACAGTTTAGATATGATCTACTCGAGTCCAGTCAACTTTAAATCTGAATTTATTTCTACTTAACTTTTCGGAAACCAAAGCACTTTCCACATTTATGTTTTTTAATGTTTTTACCAGCTCGATAATAATATTACTCACTCGTTTGAAACCTCTTAGATTTGTCTTTCAAACCGTTTTTCCAGCCTCAGACCCTCGTACCTGGTGAATGAATTTCCTCGCTCTCTATCAGCTGCTCTCTTGTTACGCACACAACGTTTTTATGAGAAAATACTGAGCTCTACATGTTAACACCATCGTCATGGAATTAGATTTGTGTCAATATTTTCAACACTTTTGAAGAAGCAAATAAATATCGATTTAAAAATATTGTATTTTATTGTTTGAAAATACACTTGTTATTTGCGCTCCTTCACTTGTTCTTTGCTCTCCCTGATTTGTTCTTTGTGCTCCCTCATTTGTTCTTTGCGATCCCTCACTTGTTATTAACGCTCCCTCACTTGTTCTTTGCACTCCCTCATTTATTCTTTGCGCTCCCTGATTTGTTCTTTGCGCTCCCTCATTTGTTATTAACGCTCCCTCACTTGTTCTTTGCACTCCCTCATTTATTCTTTGCGCTCCCTGATTGGTTCTTTGCGTTCCCTCATTTATTATTAACGCTCCCTCACTTGTTCTTTGCGCTCCCTGATTTGTTCTTTGCACTCCCTCATTTGTTATTAACACTCCCTCACTTCTTCTTTGCACTCCCTCACTTGTTTTTGCACTCCCTCATTTATTCTTTTCGCTCCCTGATTTGTTCTTTGCACTCCCTCATTTGCTCTCTGCGCTCAGTGATTTGTTCTTTGCGCTACCTCACTTTTGTTTGTGGGCGGACCTTAGGAAGCTGCTTGCTGATTGGCTACTGAGTTTTAGAGTGACAGACAGACAGCGACTCCAAGCCGTGAAGACCTCCGGTCCATGGAGCTGTCACTGTCCTTTATACTATTTAGAGACTCACTTATAATATATATAACTTATAATAGAGCTCTCAAATGACTCCACACTTAATTTCTCTGTATTTTTATTAAGAATATTACCTAAAATCATCAATGTGACATAATCTAGTCACAGTCAACTCTTCATAAAGGACGTCTCGTTTAGATTAACTTTTGCCACAATTATCACAAAAACATGCGTTATTTAGGCCACAAGTTATATATCCCGTCCCCATGTGTACTGTACATTTAATTGACACAACAACATGAATATGAATGAATATAAACTCCTTTTCTGAACTGAACTCCATCAAAGTTGGGCAATGTGGGGGGAAAAAAGGGGACTTCAGTCTTCTTTGTTCTCTGCTGGGTGGCAAACAACAAAAGTGTGCATCACTTCTGGAGAGTAAACCATGTTTCGTGAACTGAGAAAAGAAAACAGTTTTGAGACTTTAAAGCTAGAGTATGTCATTTTAATCTTGTCATCTTCACATTCCTCCTTATTATGAGAAGTCTATTAAAGTTCTAATCTTTTAAGATTAAAGTTGTAAAATGATGAGATTAAAATCTTAATATTATGGGATAAAGTCGTAAAATTATGGGAATATAATCTTTTGAGAATAAAGTCGTAATATTATGACATTAAAGTTGTAATCTTTCGAGAATAAAATCATAATCGTTCAAGAATAAAGCTGTAATCCTATGGGAATAAGCAGGCATAGATCTTATGAAGTGGATAAAGTATTATATGAATTCATGACACACAATACCCTATAATTTAAAACTGATGTGTTTACATTATGGCACTTTAGATTATATTATTTCATTCTGTGGGCCATAAAAAGGGTGTTTGCTTTTTATCTCTATATAAATCCCACATTGATGTGAATCTGCTTCACGTGTTTAATGGAGCAAAACAAAAAAAAGGTCCTTCCACTAAAATATTAACTGCTTTGCACAGCAGCATGAAGAAAAAGAAGAAAACACATAAAAGCCTATTCAGGATAAAGGATTCCCCGGAGCACACTAATATCTCTAATAGTAATCTATTAAAAATCACACACACATACACACACACACACACAGAGGGAAAAAAGACTTTGAAAAATAAGCTTCCAAGTGGAGCCATTATTTTGTTACCTCTGGCAGACAGAGAGGCACCTGGGAAATGTGAGCTGACGTGGAGGGGGAGCAGCGCTCCAGCACAAAAACTCCATCACTCTCTTAAGCTAATTAGCCTCGTACATTAGCAATCAAAAGAGCCTCGCTCTGAAACACAATGGCCCCAGCCAAGAAATATATTTGTCTTCCATCTGCGAGAGACTGCCAGTGGGACAGAGTCCAACAGCAGCGCCGAGACGACACGAGACATTCCAGCGGATAAAGTGCTGGGATCTGAGCGTCCACGCCGAGTTCTCTTTTTCTAAACCAAACAAACAAACAAACCAATGAAACGTGATCCACCGAGTGTTTCAAATCTCATCAGGGCCACACTTCACGTTCTATAACGTTTAATGTGTCTCATTAACCACAGACTCACTGCTGCTGACCTAGAAACCCGGGCTGACCCTGGAGAGTAAAGGAAAAACCAGGAGTTACAGACGATCTACGGTGGCCTGAAAGTCCAAACCATAATATTATAAAAGTCGTGATATTTCAAAAACAAAGTGATAATATTATGAGAAGAAAATCGTAATCTCTCTAGGTTAAAGTCGTAATATTTCAAGACTGAATTCGTAATCTTTCGAGATTAAAGTCGTAATATTTCGAGAATAAAGTCGTATTATGAGAATAGAGTTGTAATGTTTTGAAATCTTTGATTTAAATCGTAATCTTTCGAGATTTAAATCGTAATCTTTCGAGTGATATAATTTGTGATTAGTGATATTAAAAATCTGTCAGTAATGAAAATTAATGCATTAACTGTCAGATAATGGTTTATTTTAATAAAATGTTGAGAGGAACACAGTTAATGTTTGTTTTCAACCACTTTATGAGCTTATATGTACTGTATTTTTTATTTTTGTTATTGTTTTACATAGACCAGATGTTTAATTGCAATTTATTATTATTATTATTATAAAGTATTATTATTATTATTATTATTATCATCATTATGAGAAGAAGAATGTATGTATGCAAAGATGATGAAGATTATGATGAAGATGGAGAGGGAAAAAGTAAGAGGTGGGTTTCATGGATTCATGGTCAAGACTTGGGTCAATGCTCACCTTTCACCACCAGAGGGAGTAAAAACATCACAGATAAGTGAGCAGCAGTGATCAGCTGATGACTGTTACCCTTAAATGGAAACATGTTTTTTTTCAGATTTTTCAGCTTCTTAGATGTGAATATTTTGTGGATTTGTTTGCACCATATCACGAATAAATCATTCAAATGGAATTATTTGGATTTTGAGATTTCCAGGTTTCAATCAACATTTTCTGACATTTTAAGCAGCAAATAACTAAAAAATTAATCAATTATGAAAATAATAATTAATAATCCTTACAGTTTCAAGAGGGTTCTTGCAACCTTGTTGCTCGAACCCTAATTAATCTGTTCTGTCCTGTTTTCAGTCCATATGACTTGTTCTTTACTTCTCAAGTCGATGTGAGATTAAGCAGATTGAAGCATCTTCTTCTGTCGGGAAACATCTGGATTTTTAGTTTCTTGGGGGGGGGTGTTACACAACACAGTTACACATAAGTCTGAATGTCAAATGAGAGTTTATTCATGACAATAAAACAGCAGGTATTACATAGTAATAGGATTTCATGATCAGATAAAACCATATTTGAAAAGTTGTTATACTGAGGTACTGAAGCCTGACTACACTCACATAGTGTGTCTTTATTCATATGCATCTATAATATGTGATTTCTTTTTTGCATGAATAATAAAAACTCAAAAGAAAAGAATCACAAGAGTAAATATAGTGCAGTTTGTTTTTGGGAGTGAATTCCAGTGAACAGCAGACAATGATGAGACTCCAGTGTGACCAGAAAACAGAAGATAAGTTATGGACACAGTGTCATGGACACAGAGAACAGGTAACAGTGTAGCAACAAATACAGCGGAAAAAACACACGCACAAAAGATTTACTGCGAAACAAATACGACAGAAGTGCGATTAGCAGTAAAAGTAGTGGTCGGTGTGTGTGCGAGTGGCAGCCATGTTGGACTCCACCGTTAGTGGGGCGGAGTCAGGTTGCTACAAGGTTTCTAAACTCAGAAGTTTTTGACTTCCGACTACAACTGGAACGCACAATATTAGCCCCGTGTAGGTCATTTTTGGGTCATCATTTTTGCCACTCAGCCATGTTGGAATCCAACATTAGTGGAGTGAGGCGAGGTTACTACTAGTTTTCAACTCGGAATTTCCGACTTCCGACTACAACTGGGATGCACTATTATCTCAGTTTAGATCAAAACTGGACAGACCTCAACACAACGTTGCATCTATCAAGCATATTTTCAAATATTTCAAACTGGAGCAACTGCAACGATTGAATGCAAGCAAATTTTTGCAAAAAAAACATAAAACGTGTGCTAGAAGGTGCAGAAAATAAAATATTGACACCTTGATCTTATAGCCAGTACCTGGCTAAGGTTTGTGTTTAGTGCCGTCTTTTGCATGATTCTGAGGACTCCAGGATCGGCAGCCCTGGTCTTGCAAGGCTGGTTTTCGGAAACTTACACTGATTCCAAAGAAAAAGAGAACAAAAGTGTTGATTATGATCAAAAATGATTCATGAGGATCTCTGGTGTCATGCAAAAAACATGCCTGAGTCAAAGTAGAAGCCCACACCACGCACAGAAGAGTCAAATAATCAAACACATCTCCTAAAACTAAAACAATAATAAAAAAAAGCCCTTGATTGTGAGGGTGAGTACAATCATCTGCTGCTGCTGCTGCTGCTTTTATTTCTTCTGGCAGTAGCAGCTGTAATTGCTGCAGGCATTCTGCATGTCCTTGAGGAAACCCGGAACGCCGTTCTGTTCGACAGAAACACACCAAAGTATCCGTCAGTGGACGAACACAGGGGCCAAGAAGAAGAATTCAGAGTTCTACTTCATGGGTCAGCGCCATGTAGAGGCCTGGCATAGGTACTACAGAGTTTAGAATCTTTTGGGGAGGTTTGGGAAGTGAATGAAGACATTTCCTGAAAGTTGTTCACGTAAAACCTCGACTGTAGCCTCGACTGCGTACGTGTGAGTGCAGTGAGAAGTGGGGGAAAATAATCTGTATTTCAAACATTTCACCATGCAACCTCAAAACTACGTCAAGAACCAGTAAATGTTCAAAACATGGGCACTTTGACATAAAATAATCCACAACTCTGCTGTCCAGAGATGAGCTAATGAAGCATTAACCTCACACAGCTACTTGGTTGAGAAATATCTCCACACGAGTCTGTTTCTACAATAAATCAGGGGGAAATGTTACTTACATACATTATTTACTGGTAAGTTTCCCCTTTTATTTTTACGTTCATGAGAATCAAACAAAACCACACACTCGACTAATAAAACTTTGTCATGAGGCCTTGATTCAAACCAGCCATGTTTCGTTTGACTTTATTTACCCCAGTGAGGAAATTCTCTGCATGTGACCCATCTGTAAGTGTTCAGCGAGGCCAGCGCGCCTTAAGCTGCTTCACGGTTTAAGACGTGGTCTGCTTTGTTTTCTGTGTTCTTACAGTGCTGTAACTTGAAGGGTTATTTAAGGTACTTTTCAGCCTGAGACACTGAATTTGACCACTTAACAAAATACTGACCTATTAAAAACTACACCAGTCTAAGTCTAACAGTATCTTAGGCATGCGTTTGACACTTTGTCTCACTGTTGGACAGGAAACTAAAGTTTGTGTCGCGTTGTAAACCACGCACTCTCCTGCACCAAACTCCATAGAGAAAATCACCAATTTTTACATCACAGAACACAGGAGTTGTTGATCAACTCCTGCCTTCATCGCTTAGTTCAGATGCGTTTATTTGTGGTTTTCAGCATTGGAAATCTTTTGTTTGGATTTACACGAGTGGCACAAACAAACAAAAACATGGCAGCAGTAGACCAGCAGCTGCCCTGTCCCTGTGAGCAAAAACAGAGATTTTCTCAATGGGCTTTGGTGCGGGGGCAGAAAAAGACCGTCGAACAGCACAACAGAGCATATTTTTACAATATTGTAGAAAGACTCTGTCAGAGATTTGTTAAGTGGAGTTGAAATGAAGATTAAACTCACTTTAGCGGCCCAGTTCACCAGCCAGGTAGGGATCATACCACCAGGGTTGTCGAAGTAATTCATGAAAACTAAAAAGGAAAGATCAAGTTTTTGCATGTTAATAAGCCTGTAACTCATGACCGTTTTCAGGTAGTAATCTATATTTTTCTTGCACAGGTTTTGACACGCAGAGGATGACTTTAACGAGTAATTTTTAAAAAAGATTTTTAAAAAAGTGGATGAAAACTTACATTTTCCCCACGTTAACTGTGTTTACTTCTCTTTTCCCTCACACAATCCCTAATGCTAACATTTTCTAATTACAAACTGTTCTAAAGCAAAGTTAACATTAATGTCAATAGAGGTATCTTTTGTCCAGACGAGCTATTGATAATCTGGTATTTCACAGTTTTACTTCCTGAAAAAGCGTCTGAAACGTAGTGATAAGACAAATCTTGGAGAACCAAGTCCTCCAAAAGACGGAGCGTTTTCTTACGTTTCGTTGCCCCAGCTCCGTCGCTCTCCAGTGCGACGCTCTGCTTGTAGTCTTTGACCCGCAGCACGCCGCTCTTCTCTGCGCACGCCGTCACCGCTGAGCTTCTGGCCAGGATCACCCAGATCTTCCTGCCGTCCACGTCCAGGTCTCTCCTCTCCCTCATGTAAACATACTGAGGGTTTTGATCCGTTAGGGAACACAACACATGTCGCAAACATTCACCTCCTCTCAGCTCTGTAAAGACGGGCTAACAAAAAAAACACACGAAAAAAAAGGATACGTCTCTGTTTGACAGAGGAAACGGGTATTGGACTTCCCAGTAGATTGCTGTTTGTCCTTCAAAGTTCTTCTCACAGAGCTCTATTTGGAAAAGAAAGACTAAAACATGAAGATATCACGTGCTAAATAGCCCCCACCGCTCCATTGGCTTGTGTAAATATCCCATGGAAATCAAGGCCATTTGGAATAGCTCTGTACCACGCTACGTATATTTTATTAGCGTGAGGCCGAAGAAATACTTGCTGTCAACTATGCCACACGTCTTTGTGTTTTTAAACGTCTCTCTCTTTCCCCACACCAAAGCCCATGGAGTAAATCAGCGCTTTTAGCTCACGGGGGACAGAGAAGCTGCTGGTCTCCTGCTGCCTTGTATCACTGAGGTCAATCTGAACAAAGGACTTCAAACGCGGAACTTAGAAAACACATCTGAACGTGATGATGGAAGCGTGTGCTGTGACGTGAAATCGACGACTTTCTCCATGGGCTTTGGTGCACGATTTTGACCTTGCGATGGCTCGCCTGTAGTTTGGTTTTTGTCAGAGATACAACAAGAATAACACACTACGAAACAGCATGTATATCTTAAGCCTCATGAAGAATAACCCCTAAAAAGTATCTATATGACAACGTAACTACAAACTACATCTAGTACAGTTTAAGGCATGTTACCTTGTTACTGTAGAGTTGCATGAAGACAAAATAAGAGCAGGAAAAATGTCAATAAGTGGATATTAAAGATATTAAAGATCTGATTTATTCTCAGGGACATGAGACCATGAGAAACTGGCCTTCCTACGTGCTTTTATTTTACCTTTCACATATCCATCCCAATGTTTCCGATAGGCCAGGTCCATGTAGACGTCTGCGCACAGCTCTGGGCTGCTGATGGCGAGCACGCCAAAGACTTTGTACTCGTAAAGTTTCGTTTCCTGAAAACACAAGCACATGAAAGTGCTGTCTCCCAGAGACTGCAGGCGAGTACAACACACGACCACACCCCACAGCGACGCCGCGTAAACCAATCCCAGCGCGTGCAAGGTTCCATGAGTAGAGCCAACACCCTTTATTCTCACTCTGGATGAGGAAGGGTGTTGGATTGGAGTCAAGTTCACATGTGGTTAACACCCTTAAATGCAATAAACACAGTGTGCGGTCACTGATTCTTTGCAGATTCTGTGGCCCAGCGGGTTTGTTTGTGCAGTCAAACCAAAGTGCATTTACAAAAGCATTGTTTTAAGGTCGATTTGCTTTCCCTCAAACCACGACTTTGTTTAAAAGATGACAAAATGAATCGTGGAGAGAATGTTCTCAAAACCGCGCCCCATAGGCCTCATGTATGGTTTAATTTGTCAATTGTTTGGTTAATGGTTAAAAAATCTGTGAAAATGTTCATCTTTAATTGTTTTGTTGACAAACCTAAAGATATTCAGTTCAAGAAGAAGCAGAATTTGGACAAATGTGTCATTATTCTGCAAAACAAATACATACAATGAGGCTTTGCAGCACTAGTATCTCAATGTGGATGTTGAACAATGGCTGAATCCTATAGTTTAATCTGAAATGATCATTTATTCCCTTGATTTAAGACACAAGATTGTTGTTTGCATGTCATTTTCTACTGTTAACAGACATGCGTGTGCCTTATAATTGTTTTTGTGCATCATACACAAAATAAACGAAAATGAAAGTAAACAGAAAGCTCACAAGTTACGTCCTGAACTGTATTTTGTTCATCTTTCATACTTTTATTTAAATGACTCGACCTTTAACATCAAAAAGTGGAGTACATTTACAGTGTGGACGGGTTTCTCAGTGGAATTAGGTTTAACAGGTACAACCGGTTTGTGAGTGAGGGAAAAATAACACACATTCTTCAATATCCGGATAATTCCCGGTTTTGCCGCTAGGGCGCCACTGCCGGTGTGTTCATGTTACTGCTAATAGTGATTATATTACGCATAGTAGGAGTGACGTCACATAAGAGACAAAAACAGTGTAAATTGTGTGGTGTTTTTTTTCACTAAGTAGAGACTTCATTCATTCGTTCACTGAGTCATTGGCGGTGTTTTCCCCCTCTGGTGTGAGGTGTGTTTGTTTTCTTCACCTTGTCATAGAGGCGGTAGATCTTGACCCCCATGGTCTCGGTGAAAAGCTCCCATCCTCCGCCCAGCTGCGGCTCGTCCAGTTCCTTCCAGGCTCCCTGGAACTCTTCATCTGTGAAGCCAAGCGACATGACGGATTCTCCGAACAGCAGAGGTAGCTGCGGAACAACGGCGAGAACAGCGCCGGGGGTTTCCGGTCCCTACCTTCAAAATAAAAGACGGCTCACCCTCACTGCGCCAATTTTTTTAGAGAAAATCAGCGTGTTTAGCTTGAGGCGACACTGGAGCTGCGCGTCAACTGCTGTCTTGTTTACCAAGATTGTGCTAAATTCAAACAAAAACTAATTCAAAAACCGAATTCACAAAACAGCACATGTGAATGCAATGATGAAAAGCAGCAAGTCCTGTGTGCCATGGTGTAAAATCGTTGATTTTCTCAATGGACTTTGGCACAGTGGATTGAGCGGTTTACAGATGTACACACACGTCAGTTGTCCAAGTGCGAGATAAATATATTCTTAAGAAATGTTGGACTCAAGAAGTTGTAGATGTTAGACAGACTTTTCCAAATGAAAACTGCTGATTCACTCTCCAGCAAATCAGAAAATTAATGTTGTTAGGTTGCAGGGACACAGGAGCTGCTAGTGTGTTGCTGCTTCATCTAATAAATGTGGGCCACTTAGATTAATCCAAAGAAAGAATTTCAACTGCAGAAGTCACAAAATAACACATTTGAACTTATAGAGGCAGCAGTGGATCAACAAGTCCTGTGTGCCCTGATGTAAAATCAAAAAAGCCCAACTTTTTCGGAAAAGCAACAGTTGCGGTGGACGTTATGAGCTCAAAATTACATATCAATATGCCGTATTAATTACTTTTTTTATATGTACTCCTGCCTCGTGTGAGCTTTTCTGTCTTTTATCCATTATTCTGTACAACACTTTGGTCCACTGTGTTTGTGTTGTGCTTTACAAATAAAGTTGGATTGGATTGGATCATTTCAAAATATAAGTGCTTGTTTTAATATGCAACAATAAAAAAAACATATTTATGATACAAATTAATCTATTCATTTAAAAATAAAAACATATAGAAATGACTCGTTACAACTTGATATTGGTTGGAGGGCCACATGTGGCCCCCGGGCCGCCAGTTTGAGACCCCTGACTTAAAGCATGTCAGGGTTTGAGAGGTTACTCTGACTTATGGAGGGAAATTCCAACTTCCCTTTAAAGCAAATGGTTACTCGATTGCAATACATTTTTCAACTTTTTGAAAAAAATAATTTTACTCAGAAATGTTATTCTCACTTGACCTTTTTTGAGCTTCCATACACGTGACATTAAAAAATCCTCCACAAAATTTTAATCTGTTAACAAGATGTTAAGCTAGTAGCGGAAATGTGCAAATTCGAACTTCAAAATAAACCCATCAGCTGAATGGATAATATGTTAAAAAGCCCAGTGGCCGTTTGTTTTATTTTGAAACACCAGACCGGATCTCGTAACGTTCTTCTCACCTGTGCGAGCTTTGTAGTCCAGTAGACTTGTGCTGTTAGAAGGAGGAGGGATGGCCGTGCGAGCGACAGCCAAAGCTGAGTGACAGAGAGACAGAGAGACAGAGAAGACGAGCAACAACTGTCACGTTTTATTTTGAAAGAATCCGAATCAACACATTTTCATTACTTTTCACATTTATTAGACGTTTGTTTGACCGCACCTCTGTGGAAACTGCGGCATGGACCAATGCTGTGAGGTAAATCACTTTTCTTTCTTCTTTCTCTTTAAATTAAATTAAATCATTCTGTCTTGTTGTTGTTGTTGTTGTTCTGGTTTTCTTTTTTAAAATCTTTACCAGCTGCAGCCAAACACAAGTACAGTCAAGTTAATGAAAAAAAATGAAAAGGATTTATTTAAATAAAATTAATAACTTTAAACACAAATGTTGTCTCCCCTGTTGTTCATTGTCTTCACTAATAATTCTCATGTTTTTCTACAGCGACAGTGATTATTCTAATAATATGACACAGTAATCTGCAGCAATGTTCAGTGTGAACATGTTTCTATTAAATACAACATACTTTTGACTAAGTTAATTATATTATAAACAGAAAAAATGATCAGGTTTGAGCCAATAATGTGATAAAACAATGAATAAATTGACAAAACTTCCAAGTAAATGTCACATTTGTGAAGAAATATAGTCGTTATTGCATTAAATTTTCAAGATAAGATGAGATGAGACTTTCTTGATTCCACAGTGGGGAAAATGCGATTGTTACAGCAGAAAATTACAAAATTGGATTGGAAAAAGGCAATTAAATAACATTAAAACAAGATTTAGATGTTTACGTAGAGAAAATAGTAGTCGACAGAAGTTTGTGCCGTTTATTCAGTTGAATTCGAAGGAAAAATCCCATCCTTAATCACATGTTCATGCAGCGTTTGTGAGGCAGATTTTAATCCTAAATATTTGCAGCTGTGGTTTGGTGGTTCAGCGGTAAGCACTGTCGCCTCACAGTAAGGCTGTGGTTTGAATCCCTGTTGGATCGAGGCGTTTCTGTGTGTGTGTATGTGGATTTTCTCCTGCTGCACCCACAATCCAAAGCCACACAGATATGGCTTTGGATTAATTGTGGATAAAGAAAATTGTTGATTGATTGAGGTGTCAATGTTTTCAGGCGTTCTTTTGACTGTTTTGTGGGGTCAACTTTGGAAAAAAATTACTTTTTTCAAATCTTTCCAAGACTAAAGATACTTTTTCCCAACACCTGCTTAAGTCTACAATATCTTAAGAACTTATTTTACAACTAGAAACAGAATTTCGTAACCCGTACCAAACTCCATAGAGAAAATCAGCGTTTTTACGTCACACGGACACGGGAGCTGCTGTTCTACTGCTGCCTCATTTGATTGGTTTGTGTCAATGTTCTTAATCCGACTGACGGTTTTCAAACACCAACGTCACAAAATCACACATTTGAACTCACTGACGGAGGCGCCAGTGTATCAGAAACTCCTGTGACCCTGTGAGCTGAAAACGCTGATTTTCTCTATGGAGTTTGGTGTTGGGAGAGCGCGCGGCCT
The DNA here is from genome assembly GCF_958295425.1 of Solea solea. Classification (NCBI taxonomy): domain Eukaryota; kingdom Metazoa; phylum Chordata; class Actinopteri; order Pleuronectiformes; family Soleidae; genus Solea; species Solea solea. The sequence goes on along the minus strand of NC_081149.1, from coordinate 5,518,341 downwards.
GCAACGTGACTCAAACTTCCGTTTGCCGCCAGAAAAGGTCGTCTAACGGCGAAGTAAGCAGCAAACACAAGTCTCCTGAACTACTTTTCTTTAAAAAGAACCCATCCTTTTCCAATTTGTTGTCACTCAGTGTTTGAATCCCAGTTCACTGAGTGAGTGTGAGTGGGTTGGTTGGGGGGGGGGGGGGGGGTGGAGGGGTGAGAGATCAGCGCCGCTTGTGAAATTGCTGGTGATCTCGAAGCTCCTCGCATTTCACGGAGCAGTTTGTAATGTCATATCCCGCGTTCTCCTGGGAATGTCTCAGCTCGTGCTGGGCTGAGTGGTCCTGCGTCATTCAGGCAGCTCCTCTGACTGGGTCAGGGGCGCACGGCTGCGACTGTGAGCAGAGGTTACGCCAGTTTATTAAAGCAGCATGTGTGTGTGAGAGCGCCGATTAATTGTGAAATGTGGGGCTGGATTCCAACAAAAAAGAGAAAGAAAAGAAAAGCAAAACATATCTGTGGGGTCTTTGTGTGTGCAGCGGTTGAGCAACCAGCTTGACTCTTCGGTTTATTTGTTTTAGACTGGGAGATCGCAGTGAGGTAAAAAGGGCAACGCTGTGTGAGAAACCATCTGTGGCTGGTTTACCCGGAGGCTGCGGTGTCCTGCGATGCCAGAAGAAGCTCACAAGGACGCCATGCGAACGCCCGCGGCATCGGAGAAGGCCAACAACAACAACAACGACCACGAGCGTCCCGCGGCGACCACCGTGAACATCCCGCTGGTCAATGAAGTCCAGCTGACGGCGGCCACCGGCGGGGCGGAGCTGTCCTGCTACCGCTGCACCATCCCGTTTGGCGTGGTGGTGCTCATCGCGGGCATCGTGGTCACCGCCGTGGCCTACAGCTTCAACTCGCACGGATCCACCATCTCCTACTTTGGCCTGGTGCTCCTCTCGGCCGGGCTGGTGCTCCTGGCGTCCAGTGCCCTCTGCTGGAAGGTGAGACTGGAGAGGAAGAAGGAGAGGCGGCGGGAGAGCCAGACCGCCCTGGTCACGAACCAGAGGAGTATTTTTACTTGAATCCTATTTTTCGCTGAGGCCTGGAAAGATATCGGAGCCTGGAGAAGCAGCTGGAACCAGATGTTCTTCAGCATGTGTTGCGCTTCCGACCTTTTAAAGTGCTTCGAGCGCCGACTCTCGAGGCCCAGAACTTTAATCTTTGAAGACATTGTAAGGGTTTTTTTTTTTTTCTTTTCTTTTTCCTCAAACAGACGTCGAACATCTGGAGAGCTGGGAACGAGGCCAGAAGGAGTGTATCCCAATTAAGATGAATTACCACTGTGTGAAGCCATGTAGAGGAAGTCGCCCATTAATCTGCCGTTGGATGTGGCGGCTTTGATTTTAATGGGACGGACTGTGATTTAAAGGAACCCGGGGAAGAGAAAGGGAGAAACTGTAAACTCCACGACGATGATTCATGCCTCATTTTTCTACACTTCAACTTGCACATAATCTCTCCATGACATGTCTTTTGTTCATCTCACAGGAAGTGACTGTGTCTCACCTGCTGGTGAAAGATGGTACTCGTGTAGTCTTCTCTTCTGCATTTAACCGTAAATACCTTTCTGTATTCACTTAAAGCACTTTGACCCTTCATAATCATCATATTCAGTGTTAAACGACACCTCACTGTGACGTGCAGTGAGTCGCATTATGATGTCACATGTTGTGAACATGTGGCGCTTTTTTTGTTGTTTTGTGTAATTGTTTGCTTGTATTTTCTGATAACTGGACGTCATGAGGTTTAATAAACTCATTAACACTCAAACTTGTGAACATAACCTGGTCTCCATTTTAAATTTATCGCAATTTTTCTTTACCAAATGCAAGTGCTTTTCCATCCACGGCTGAACGAGTCGAATCTTTTGAACGGTTCTTTGAACTGAGTCGCAGTTTATATCTAAACTGTCCACGCTGTGTTCAAAGAGCCGTTCAAAAGACTCGGCTCGTTCTTATATTTAGAGCCGTTCATGTGTCGCGTAAAAGGCAGCGTGGACAGTTTGGATATAAAAAGAACTGCGACTCAGTTCTCATCGTTCCTTTCAAAGAGCCGTTCAAAAGATTTGACTCGTTCGTGAACGTCACAGCTCTTATTACAGGTGTTACGAGCAGTAGGTGGCGCAAGACTTAACGTGAATAGCAGTGATGTTGGTCTGATATTGGTCAAAATCACTAGGGTAAGGGTAAGGTCAAACATGTGAACATAACCTGGTCTCCATTTTAAATTTATTGCAATTTTTCTTCACCAAATGTAAGTGCTTTTCCATCCAAGGCTGAATATTGGGAGTAGAGCTGGGATTTGTGGCTCCTTGAAGGGAGCCGGGTCTTGAGGAGCCGTTCCTTTCAAAGAGCTGTTCAAAAGACTCGGCTTGTTCTTATATTTAGAGCCATTCACGTGTCGCGTAAAAGGCAGCGTGGACAGTTTGGATATAAAAAGAACCTCTCGCAAAGGAACGGTCCACAACTGCGACTCAGTTCTCATCGTTCCTTTCAAAGAGCCGTTCAAAAGACTCGGCTCGTTCTTATATTTCATTGATACAGAAGATGTCACGAGCCGTCCACGCGTCGCGTAAAAGGCAACATAGACAGTTTGTGTAGAAAGAGAACGGCTCGCAAACGAACGGTCCGTAATTGCGACTCAGTTCTCATCGTTCATTTCAAAGAGCCGTTCAAAAGATTCGACTCGTTCGTGAATGTCACAGCTCTGATTCCGGGTGTTAGATCACCAAGACGAGCAGTAGGTGGTGCAAAAAACTTTACGTAAATAGCAGAGATGTTGGTCAAAATCACATAGAAAATCATATAGAAAATAGAAAATGTGACTCTTTTGACAACGGTTTGAGTTTAACAGACATTTGTTTAGATCTTATCTAAAGTTACACACAGCAGCTTGAAATCGGTTCTCTACTCCTTTCAGTCAGAGACTCTTGGAGAATGAACGTGACGTTTCAGGACGTATACTATAAATTCCCAGTGCTGTAAAGAAGCTGAACTCTCCTGTTTGACCCTGTTGGGATTAAAATAGCCTGGACGTGGAAGTATATTTATAGGCAGCATTTGCGTTGCCATGCGTCCGTGTGACACCAGACACTACAACTCGATGGTTTCCTTGCGTCAGAGGAGGAACCTACAACACACTTTGTCACTTTAGGGGAGATCACCACGTACACACACACACACACACACACACACACATAAGCAGCTATCACATATATGCTAAGGCTCCATGTGGACTTTAAAGTCCAGCTCTTATGAGGTGAGGCGTCACCTCCCTGAAAGGTCAGAGTCAGGCTAAAAGTGGGAAAGAAAACAAAGAAACACAAAAAAGAAAGAGAGAGGTGTTGACTTGATATGAAGTTGGACAGGTGCTGTCCACCAGTGTCCTCGTCCTCCTCCTCACACACTGCTGGCACCTCCTGCACAGACTGTGTGCGTCACTTTTCGAGCCTCGCGTGGTATCATTTCACTCCGTGTCCCAACAAACAACAACAACAAGGGGAAAAAACAGGAGGAGCTGCTCTGTCAGAAATAATAACAAAAGTAGCTGATGCACTTTTATATTGTTTCACTGTGGATCTTAAGTGTCAGAACACTGTGTTTCTGTGTCGACTAAACAAGGAAAGTAGGGAAGGAGACAAGGCAGCGCGAGGAAATGGATGGATTTTATAAAAGTAAAGAAGGGACAAAAACAATCAAAGAGTAAACTAGGATGAGGAGTTTAGGGAGGAAGTAAAGAAAGTTTAGAAGAAAGAAAGACCGATCACACAAGTTTAAGAAGAAAATAATAAGATGGAGGGATAAAAGGAGCAAATGAAGGACATGGGGGGTCAAGAAAGAAAGAAGATGACAGATGAAAGAAGAGATGGAGAAAGAAAGAAAAAAGAAAGAAAGGACAGATGAAACAGGCTAAGAAATAAAGAAAGAATTGGGATAATGAAAGAAGGACAGAGGGAAGTACAACGATAGCTGGAGGGAAGACAGCAAAGTCAAAAAGTCTGCGGGGAAAGAAGGAAATGATGGAATAAATAATGGGAGGAAGGCATGAAAGAGGCTGAGATCAATATGAAGAAAAGAAAGAAATGGAGACAAACCAGAAAAAGTCCGCAAGGCAGGGAGGAAAGAAAAGGGAAATGTTGAAATTGTTAGAAGAAAATTATTTCAAAGCGACGACAGAGCCGATCAAAAACGGTCTCAAACACCAGTGTGAAATTCCAGACTTCAGCAAGACTGTTCCAAATCCACATAATGAGCTTCACCTCAGTGAGCGTGATCTGAGCCGACACACAGGTGTGTTTCATTTGACCTGCTTCAAAAAGTCCAACATCCGTTTGCTGTCATAGTTTCCTCCGACTTCTTAACCAGAGTTAACGAGACAGCATTCATTTTGTTTTATACTACCTTTTTAATTCATTGGGAATGCTGAGTCAGCATTTACCAACTTGTTTTTTTCTAATTGTTATGATCATATCATCGTCTCCCACTTGTCACACATCGTAATCTGCTCGTTCACGACATTCATGCGACTAAATCTTTTAATTTTTTTGGGGACAAATGTTTGAATTTTGTAGCAATTTTATTCTCCTACAAGGCAGATAAGACACCATATCAAATATGTTATTTCATTCACGGCTGCAGTACTTCATGTCTTCTTTTATGTGGTTTTTATGGTTTTTTTTGTTGGGGAAACCTCTCCCAGTAAGAAGTTCATATAAAAGTGCAGAACAACAGCATTTATGGCCGTGAACCAAGAGCCTCCTAACAACAACACTATTTTACAGTGTGACAGTGACTCGGCACGACAGCCTCTGTCTTTGACTCTTTCATGTGCTGCCAGTGGTTTCCCAGAGTGACTGAAGTGTTGGCTGACCACAGTCTCAGAGGAGCAGGCGGCTCGGTTCGCCCTCATTTCTCATTCCATAATAAAGAGACAGCTTTTCCTGACCAGCTCCTCCCTTTTCTTTTGAAACCTTTTTCCCCCCCTCTTCCATATTACTAAAGAGATGATCATAGGGATGCAATAAAGCTTTTTTTATGTGATCCTTGCTTTATGGAAGTCGAATTTTGTGCTTTGAATTAAACAAACAAGCCAAGAAGAACTGGAGCTGCTAAACCCCAGAGAAGCTTCAGGTCAGGGGTCATAAACTCAAATGACCTGAGGGCCACTGAGCATCTAACGGGTGATATTATCTTAAAATGGGTTAAAAATCACAATAACAATATTAGTGCCGATATTTCACAGCTTTAAGTCTTTTGTTGTGTCTCTGTTCAACTCAATTTACCCACAAATACACTGTTGTCTACAACAAACCAAGTTTCAATAGAATATCCTTTATTATAAATAAAAATAGTTGTTGCCGTAGAATAAGCCTTCTAAATACATTTTAGGCAAGGGCCTCGCAAGGCTGCCATCTTGCGCGCCATTTTGAACAGGAAGCAAGAAATGTACAACACCAAAAAAAAGTCGTCGCTGCTCCACCCACAAGAACTTCAAGCAAAGATGGGAGGAGGCAATCGCGGAAGGCCCCACACAGTTCCATGACGAGCTTAAGAAAGAGCGGTGAGTCGTCCATGTGTTGCATTCTGCGTTTCCACCAATAGATGTCACCAATTCTTAGACAGTGGACATTAAATCACATGACTCATGAAGCTGCGGTCACGGGCTCCTTCATGTTAACGTGTGTTACTCACAGGAGTCTGCGTTTGTTCACACTGGACGTGGCACGAATTTGTCACGCAAAGATGCGATTTTTGATTTGCACGCCATGTTCCCATAACCACTTTGTCACAACCTTCATACAACCTTTAGAGAACGTTCACTAAAGGTTCCCAGAACATTCCCTTAATGTTAATTTGTCACAACCTATATGTGTACGATTGATTTACTGTGAAACAAATATGACAGAAGCGCAGTTAACTTGCCAACCATCTTGGAATCCCATGTCAGAAACAAGTGGAACACTCCATTATTGAGTGTATTGTCAAGAGTGGACAACAGGGAAATGTCCAAACACTGTCCATGTCAGTGTTTGTATTTGTCGACTTATCATGTTTTGTTTTCTGGATTGATGGTGATGGCTTCATGGCACCTTCAAGGGGAACCAATAGCGTCGCGACAAATTGCGTTCGGTGTGAACACAGCATTACACTACTGTCTGCTACTCCCCTGTGGCTAATGCTAAGCTAACTGTTCAAAATAAAGTGCGACCAACAGCTTGAATTTATTGACACAAATTCCCTCCATCACTCCAAGCTCCAGCCAACATCCACACCTTTTTTGAACTATTCTAAAATTCACAGCTTCTTCTGGTTCCTCTGACGAATGACAAGCTTTGTGAGACCAAGAGAAAAAAGAAGACGGAGCACGGAAGAAAAGCTCACACCCTGCTGTTGTACTGCTGGTCTCATCATGTATCAGGAATGATTGAGTCCATATGTGCAAGGAACAAACTCACGGGTTTGTTTAGATTTTCTCAGGAATGTCACCTCTGACGCACACGCGATGAGGAAAGAGATGGAGAAACTGCATGAGTCAGCCTCTAACTCAGCGTCCAAACTGAGGAGGAGTGACATGATACTGCGATGATGAATGAGAGGAGACCGTCAAGTGGGGAAAAGGCCAACTTTTTGGGGGTAAAAAAAAAACCCAGTTTAGTCAGAGTGGGTGATAGGATTGTAAAATTAAAAGTCCGTTGGTTCTACACTTGGGAAGAAGCAGTACTGAACAGGCTCCTCTAGTTGATGATGACGGTGTGCAGGCATTGTCCATAATATCCTGCAGTTTGTCCAGTGTCCTCAAGTCTGCCACTGTCACTGGATGTGTCCTTCTTGGATATGCTGCCCCCCCCAGCACACCACAGTGTAAAAGAGGACACTGGCAACCACAGACTGGTAAAACATCCACAGCAGTTTGCTGCAGATGTTGACAGACCGCAGTCTCCTTTGGAAGTCCAGCCTGCTTTGTGTCTTCCCATACAGGTGACTGGTGTGTGTTGTCCGATCCAGTTTATTATCCAGCCACAGCCATAAAAAGTATTTATAAGAGTCCACAGCCTCCTTGGTTCTGGACCTCCCAAAGTTAATGACCAGCTCAGTCTTAGAAGTGTTAGTGTGGCACCATGTGGCAAAGTCCCCCACCAGTCTCCGATACTCCTCCTCTCTGTCATCCCTGAAGCACCCAACTATGGCTGTGTCGTCGCCGTAGAAGTCTGAGGTGTACAGGGTAAAGAGAACAGGGACCAGCACTGTGCCCTGGGGGGCTCCAGTGTTGCTGACCACAGTGTCAGACATGGTGTTCTTCAGCCTGACGTACTGTGGCCTGCCAGGGAGGTAGTCGGAGATCCAGTCCACCAGGTAGGGGTCCACCCCATCCTGCTCAGATTTGTAATGATATAAAGTTTGCAATAAAAACTACTAAGTCCAGTTAGATGGTAGGCCGCATGACATGGATTGGGGGGCCATATGTGGCCCATGGGCCGCAAGTTTGAGGCCTTTGGTCTAATATAACTACTCTTATATTAACAAAAAAAACAAATTGTGACCATTTTTTTCATTATACCTTTTTTTAAAAAGCAGTGTATCACCTACTGACTAACGTGTGCATTTCAAGGGCATAAATAAAGCTTATATTACTTGCTAACTTTAGTTTGATGTAACTTAATTCATTTGAGAATAACCAATTGATTTCTCAACAACAATTCAAGAATCTTGATCTTCATTTCAACAACGCAACAATATTACCAGCAATGAAACTGTGCTTATGCTAAATTGATGAAATTGTTCCTTTTCATGACAAAGAATAAACTGCTGAAAATTCTATGAAAATGGGGATTACTATTTTTTTTCTCTTTAGGTTTCTCACACAAAAAAAGTTGTGCTAGCTGGTAAGACTAACATTCATTTTATCGTCATTTATGTGACTGAAAACACCAAAGGTGTGAGGTTTATGAGGCTTTTAGATGAAAAACATTGTAAAATTGGTCAGTGTGGAGGAAAGTTAAAGTCATTTGTTATTTTGACCCTCTGTCCTGCTCTTCTGAAATAATTTCTGAGAAAGCCACAGCTTTCACTCAAAGAAGTTGAGAAACAGACCCACAGGAGGATTTATTAGCCAAAGATTTGCTCCTACGAGGCAGAATTATGTCTTCAACTGGGCAGTTTCATAAATCTGCTCTGACAAAGGCAACGTTGAGCAATCGAAAACTGCGTCACTGGTCACATAAACGGCAAGTGCTGTTGTTGAGTGTGTTGTGAATGTTAAAACTTTCAGGGTAAAACATTTTCAGAGTTGAATGGAACACATCGGTGTTAGCCGGTGTTCATTAAACTAAAATTAACGAAAGTAAAACTAAAAATCTTTGCCCACTTTTGACTTTATTCTGTTGAAGACAAAAAACGAAGTACAATTAAGCAGCTAGCTATGCTAGTTAGCTAATTGTGATTCTACTTGTTTTAGAACATGCTGTACAGTATGTTTAGCTGACTAGCTATGCTAGTTAGCTAATCATGATTCTACTTGTTTTAGAACATGCCGTACAGTATGTTTAGCTGACTAGCTATGCTAGTTAGCTAATCGTGATTCTACTTGTTGTTTGTTGATTCCACTTGTTTTAGAACATGCTATACAGTATGTTTAGCTGGCTTTAAGTATTTAAATGATGCTCAGTTCCAAACATTGCTATTCATTATATATATATGTGTGTGTGTGTGTACATTTATTTGCATGTACATTTTATAAGCAGAGTAAATTTAGGGCTGTGTTTGTTAGTTATGTTAGTTAGCTAATTACTAACTGCTACTTTGTGTAATTGTTAAATTGTTTTTGGGCTGATTTAAAACACCGTTTTAAAACATGTAAGAAAAGATGACGCAGTTTTAAAAACATGTTAAAACCCCAAATAAAAGGGAAATAAATAAATTACATTTAAATAAAAAGTATTTCAATGATGCTCTTGGCATTGTCTGTTGTAGTACATTATTATCTTTTCAATACATTTCATAAAGTAGATTAAAAGTAGAGTAAAAGAAAGCCGTGATAACGCGTGAAATGCACAAACAATTGAAAGAATGGAAAATAAAATGGGATTAAGTCGTGTTTGGACAATGTTCTCAGTTGACCACACATTGTTTCAGGGAATTAAGTAAATAGGTTTGAGTGACTCCGTCAGGGAGGAAATAAGAAGGTGTGTCTGACTGACACATTGCCCGCCGAGGTCATTTAACAAACACAATGATGTCATGGGAAGTAGCTTCTTCTTCACAGCACTCGGTTTCCTTTTCATGTGAACAGTTGAGCTGAAACTTCCTCGAATTTCAAGTCACATTAACCCTGAAAAATCACTCCTTCACTCTCTCCATAGTCAGGTGTTTCTAGAGTTTCTAGATCATCACACAACAACATCCTCTTCCCAGCTCGAGTAGAGTTCCAATTTAATATCAGCCTGTTTGAGTTTCTGTATGAATATAGTACAATATAAAGTAGTACATGCACAATGGACCATGAGTAACCCATAACCAATCAATAGTGGACAACAGGGAATAATCTGTCAATGTCAGTGTCCAGATTTGACTAGGATTTGTCGTCTAATCACATTTTGTCTTCTGGATTCATGGTGATGGCTTCACGCCACCTTCAAAGAGAACCAAGAGATGTCCTAAATTCTTCATTCCTGCACTTGCCAGATGGACAGCAACATCCTTCTAGTTTTGCAGTGGTGATTTCATCGTGTGATGTCAAAGATGGAAATCTGATGCTGAGCCATAAACTGGAACCTGCGTGGCCGTATTTATCCACACCGACGCTCCCGTTAACACCTTCACTCAAGTTTAGGGGCGACTTTCGTCTTCGTTTTCCCTCCATGTGGCAGATCAAACTGCACAGCTTAAAAACTCAAAACACAAACGATGGCTTTTTTGTGAAGCAAAAGTGCAAAGTAATAAATGTAGAGTGCGTGCAACCAGCATCACTGTGGACAATATTGTTAGGTTTATATAAGGGCTGCAACTAACTATTGTTTTGATAATTTCATAATCGTACTTGTCTGGTCAGTAAAATGTTAGAAAATGTTGAAAAATGTTGGAAATGACGAAGTTCTCAAATGTCTTGTTTCGTCCACAAACCAAACTGATTCAGTTTAAATGATTTCTTTGTCATGTTGAGACAAAGAAAACAGAAAATATTCATATTTAACGTTGAAAAATCTGAAAACCTGTTTTAATTATTGAAAAAAAAAAAAACCTATTAACCAAATAGTCGAGGATCACAATAGTTGACGATTCATTCAGTAGTTTATACGCATATCTGTAGACATTTTATGACATAAATAACATTTTATTTCTCTATGAAACATAACTGTAAATGCTTTTTAATTCATTAGGGGACTGTGTTGGTTTGCTTGAATTGATTCAGGAAAACGGAGCAGATATCTATTTTTTTGCTTGTTGTCCCCGAAAATTAACCTTGGATTAGCTCATGAGCATCCCTCGATAGATAGATAGATAGATAGATAGATAGATAGATAGATACTTGAGGAGAGGAAACGCTTGATTCTGGGAGGAGCAGGTTTCCTACACCCAGAAGAAGAGACGCTGATGACTCTAACATAAACAGTCCAACACTCAGGAAGGGAAGGTCTCTCTGTGTCTCTGTCTCACACACACACACACACACACACACACACATTTGACCCGTACACAAGTCAGTTTCATCCTTAAGGGAAATTGTTTTTCCAAGTTTTTCAGTGTTTACTCTATATTAAAAAAAGAACTTTATTTGTTTATTCCTCTCTTTATTTCACCCTTTCATCACCTGCCACAATCAGTCATTGATAATATATCACAATTATCTTACGCAGTTTTCATATTTCACATTTATAATCAACATCTGTTGTTATATTTGAGCTTATTTCACTTATTTAATTGTAGAATGTGTGGTTTTGTTTTATTCACTTGTATCAGATATTTTATATAAATAAAGTCGGATCAATTGGGGGGAAAGAAAAGGCTGAAGAAAAGTTGAAAATGTCGTTCTCAGTGTGGGTTTAATCGACTTCATCAAATCCAACCAATATTATAATCAACAGTCTGTGACTAAATGAAGAGAAACAGTGAGATAAAGTTGTCTCCCAGTGACAGACGTGTAGTAAGACACAGTGTCTCTGCAGAGGACGGACGCAGCAGGGGTTTGTCTCAGCTGTCTCCTGCATGGTTGTGTAACAGCACCTCCTTTGCTGACCTCATGGAACGTCTCCGCAGTAACTCAAACAGTCTGAAGACACAAAGGAGACGGAGGATCACGTTAACCCGCCCACCCCCGTCCTCCTCGTCCCCCAACTCTCCCCCCCCTTCCCTTCTCTCCTCTCCCACCTCCCCCTGGATCTGTCCTGCACAGGCCAGTTCGAACTGAACCACATATTCTGTCCATTAGAACAACAGGAGTCTGCTCAGTGCTTTATTTTACTGTCATTATTTCATTATTACTATATTACTATTATTATTATTTATTTATTTTTTATTATTATTTTTTTTTAATAATATTTAAATTATTTTCAATTCACGTGGTTTACATTTCCTCTTGTAATCAAAGGGGTTTTGTTGGTTTTTAGTCTCTGGGTTCAGAAAATGAAGCCAATGTGTCAGTGTGCTACACTTGTATTCTCTAGAATGGCCATTAGGGGGCGACTCCACTAGTTCGAATACAAGTTTATGAGAAAATTAGTCTACATTTTCACTTGATTTGCTGCTTTCAGCTCTTCTTCAGTACAGCATGGCAGCACTTCTGTTAATCAGGCAGGAGGTACCTTTAAAATGGCCACTAGGGGGCGACTGCACTGGTTTGCATGCCAGGCTGAGTCCACACATAGTTAGGTATTTATAAAACTGAAAATACTTTAAAGATAATAATAATATAAAACAAGAAAAGTCCAACTAATTTACTACAAATTGGGAATGCTGACTCTGCATGTCCATCGATTGTTTTCCTGTTAAATGTTTTATGAGTTGGGAACGCCGAGTCAGCATATCCTGCAGCTAAGCTCCCCACACAAACACCCACTGTTAAGTGATGCCGAGCCACCAGGTGGCGATATAACAGTCACTGTAAAGCCTTTGCTGTCCAATCAGAAGAGAAATAAACAATGTGGACAAAAACAAATATGTTAAAAGTTCAGTTAGCAATTTTAGCAATGCTAACACTAGCACAAGTGTTAGCCGTCACACACTTGATTCTTGCTCCACATTTGTTTTTGGAGACGTTTGATGGAGGGAGAACAGAGCAGAGGTGGAGGTCGACATGTTTCACATGTTTCTGATGGAGAGTCAGCGCCAACGCAGCGAGACCCCGAGCTTCACGCTGGTAAAATGAACAAACAGCAGGTGTGGCCCCTCAGAGGCCCTCAGGCCCCCTGAGAGACAGAGGATGATGAACACAAAACAAGAAGCAAACTCTCAACATCCTCATCCACAAAGATCTGAAAAACATCCTGAGCCATCGCTCTGTCTCTGTCTCTGTGTCTCTCTGCTGGACTCACTGGCACCAGAGTCTGGCCTGTGGGGAAGAAGATCTATATCTCCAAGATATAAGCAGGAGAAACTCCACCCAAGAAGTCAAGTGTACACACACACACACACACACACACACACACAGAGACAAAACTCTGAGCTAATCATTCTCTGACGCCACAATACAAACATTCCCAGGACAGAATCATCCGTTTTTAGAGCTTTAAATCTGCGAAAACTGATTATTGTCCTCTTTTCTCTGTTGATTTTTGAATATAATCGTACAATCACACCTGGTATGCGATAAAATGGCCCTTTTTATTCTAACCCTAACCCTAACCCACAGACACACGACTTAATAAAGTCGTCTGTCTGTCTGTCTGTCAAAATGGCCCTTTTTATTCATACATATATAGCTGTATATAAATATATACATATATTAGGGAATGTCCATGACACAAACATAATAAAAATACACAAAAACAATAAGATTCTGATCCTTTTCTGTGTAAAATTATTGCAGTTATATTATTTCGATTGATCGATGAACAGTGTGACCCTTCTAAAAACTTTTCCAACTAATGCGTTCCATTTTTATTATTAATTATTAGGTTGCAAATGCTGAGTCAGCATGTCTAAATACATCATTCTTGTTTTACTGAATATTAGTTGGAAATGGTGAGTCAGCATATTTAACCATAGCGATCTTGTTATAGATTATTTTTAGTTAGGAATCTAAAGGTTCCTGTTGTATTTGTTCTTGGTTGGGAATGCTGAGTCAGCTTTTCCAAATACTGTTTTCCTGTTTATTGATGATTGGTTGAAAATGGTGAGTCAGCATTTCCAATGTATTAAGAGTTGGGAATGCTGAGTCAGCATGTCCGACTATTGGTTTAGTTGAAAATGGTGAGTCAGCACTTCCAACTACAGCGCTCCTGTTATACTTAATTTTAGTTGGGAATGCTGAGTCAGCATTGTCAATTATTGCTTCTCTGACTCTCTGTTTTTGCTTTTAATTTGTAGGGAATGCTGAGTCAGCATGTCCAACAATAATGTGGACACTTTAAAAGAAATTGAAATAATCATCTTTTTCTACTATAACTACCAGACCACAAAAGTTTGCAGGACGCGGATCAGTGACGACGCACAGATGGCATGGTCATCGTTTCTCATGGTCACATGACTCGGGCCTCTGATCTGCGTGGAGGAGGTCAGACGGGGCCGGGGGGGGGGGGGGGGGGCATTGGGTCAAGCCTTTTCACTCCTGACATCAGTTTCCTCCTGAACACACAGAGGGGATTACAGGCCTGAACATCAGGACCGGAGTGAGGTCACTCTGCGGTTCACAGATATAATGCTGAAAATCTGTAGCTCACTCTCTGTTACACACCAGGAGGCAGGAAGTGTGTGTGTGTGTGTGTGTGTGTGTGTGTGTGTGCAGGAGAGCTGCAGCAGATTAAAGCCTCTTTTCATCTTCCAAGAAGACTTGTTTTGACCTCAAAGTACTTGGTCGTGTCGCAAAATGGTGGACGATTATGAAGCAAACACTTTTATAGAGTTGGCAAGGGGGCGTCACCCAATCGTGACTGAGTGAATTCAGGTGGTGATTTCAGTGGATTTTGATTGGTGGTCATTTCGCAGCAGCCATTTTGTTTTTGCACAGGTGTTTCTGATGACATTCACAATGACTTTGTTCACTTAAAATAAGCCAGGACCCTGAAACTGTCAGTCAGTCAGTCATCATCTACCGCTTTATCCTCCACCAGAGGGTCGCGGGGGGTGCTGTGCCAATCTCAGCTACATCGGGCGATAGGCGGGGTACACCCTGGACAGTTCGCCAGTCCATCGCAGGGGCCACACACAGATAGAGACAAACAACCATTCACTCCCACACTCACACTCACTCACCATGGTCAATTTAGAGTGTCCAATTTACCTAATCTCCACATTGCATGTTTTTGGACTGTGGGAGGAAGCCGGAGAACCCGGAGAGAACGCACGCACACACGGGGAGAACATGCAAACTCCATGCAGAAAGGCCCTTGTTCCAACCGAGGCTCGAATTAATTCAATTTCATTTATTTTACTCCTGTAAACGACTCCATTAAATGTCAGAACTGGTTGGTTTTATTGAAAAATAAGTATTTTGTCTTGAAACTTGCGGGCAGAATAAGAAAACACAATCACAATGTGCAAAAAGCACGTTAAAAATACACAGAAAAAAGTATTAAAATGAGTTTTTATACATTTTGATTTTATTGGTTTATTTGATAAGAGACAGCATGTGTTCACAAGATCTCCAAAAACACAGAAATAAACAATTAAACAACACATTGTAGAAAGAGGTTTACATTTCCTAAAAATTTTAATTGTTAACGTTTCTGCTTCAATTTACCTGAAGCTGTTTATAATAAAACTCTGTATTTTTTTCATGTTTTGAATATCATTATGAGATTAGAGTGTTTATATGGATCTTAATCTCCCTGCTTACTCTTTTGGAAGTGTTAGTCTGGGTTAAAGTTCAGCCTCAGGCTTTGCTCTCCATCATTGCTAACTGCTGCCCTCTGCTGTTCATCACTCACTATAACACATGCAATGTTTTTTGTTGGTTTGTTTTGTTTAACCCTCCCTGTATCACCACACATCAACTATAACACAAGAAGATTCCAAGATTCCAGTGTACAGAGGAAAAACGTCGCTGTAATCCGCTTGGATAGTTTGTCCAACAAAAAACTAAAAAATCTACACCAGATTTGAGACAGACTTGTACTTAAAACAGTTGTATTCAACTTTTGATTCAAATCTTTGTCAAATAAGTTTAGAGACACATCCATTCTCTCTGTGTTTAGATCTTGTTTCACCCGGTGATTTACGTACAGACAGACGCGAGACGACTGCAAACCGCGAAGAAAATGTTTCAAACGTTCAGCAGTTCACACTCAATATGTTTACATGCACAATCAAGCTAATGTCATAGTCTGACTATGACAGGGAATTGGAAAACTGGCTCTTGTTGTTGTTGTGTTGTCCAAAGAAAGACGCTGGCGTCTGACTAAGCGTATACTGTACATGGAAGAGTAATCGAATCACATTATCCAGGTACGTTAGTCTGACTAAGACTAGCTCGATTTTAGCCAGACTATTGTGTCTACATGACATTAAGAAAACCAATTTTTTAAATTATTTAAGTTTGACTAAAATAGGACTTCAGACTGTTTCTGTGCCCGAAGACCAAACAGGGACAGAATAATAACCTCAACAACAGTTTTGTGGTTCCCTGATGCTGGAACTAG
Source organism: Solea solea (assembly GCF_958295425.1). Classification (NCBI taxonomy): domain Eukaryota; kingdom Metazoa; phylum Chordata; class Actinopteri; order Pleuronectiformes; family Soleidae; genus Solea; species Solea solea. Next base: position 5,502,513 of record NC_081149.1, on the reverse strand, counting down.
CTTTGTAACATGGTCAGAACTGCGAAGTCTCTTCTCTTTTTCAAGAAACTCTTAAATTATCATCTCTTTCAAGAACATTTTCTCATAACGCCAGCACTAATTTGCTAACCCTGAGCTGTCTTTAGCACGCTTAAACGTCTACATTTCACTTCTTGAATTTACGTAGCTCTTATTTTTTCTTTTCTCACCAATGTTTTGGTCTTAATGAGTAATGTACATTATTAATGTAATGTGTAACAACAAAAATCAACAAAAGTTGCTCTCTGCAGCTTTGAAAAAGAAAATGTCCTGTGTTAGCAAGTCACGATAGCGCTTTTGTCCCTGCTCTGTGGCCTCAATTTAGCCAGATGGCTTCCCCCGTCAATCCCCACTCACAATCAAGATTAGGATTACACTACACATACACACACTAACACACACACACACACAGAGAGACATGCACTTAAATACGTCGAAACACACAGTAATTAATGTTCACAGATGACATAACGCAGAGTTTGTCAGTGTTTGCCGAGTTACAGCCGAAGCTTAAGTTATTAAAGCGATCCGCTGGTCGCAGAAATTCAAGGCTGGAGGGAGTAGCACGGATTAAAGTATTTTTACCTCAAAGTCGTGTATCCACGGCGCTTCTCTGAAACGGAGAGGAGGGAGACGGGGGTGAGCAAGAGAGAATGAAGGGAGGGAGGGAGGGGAGGACAGTAGAAGAGTAAAGAGTGACAGATTGAAGAGGATAGAGAAGGAGAAAAGCCTCCTGTCACCCAGGCTTGTTTAACGTTCCTCTGTCGGTCTTTGATACCTTCTCCCAGGCTTCGCTCCCTCTAACGGTGCGTGTTCTCTCTAAGGCCTTCAGGCCTCACAGCATGAAGCAGGAACCATGGGCTTTCTGGAAAACTACCAGGAGATCGACCCCGTCACTTTGAACCTTTGCATCCTCATCGCCAGCTACGTTATCTTGCTCCTGGTCTTCCTGATATCCTGTATCATGTATGACTGCCGGGGCAAAGATCCTACCAAGGAGTACGCCCCGGACCCGCAGCCAACCCAGTCTCCCATCAGGCTGGTGGTGATGCAGAGCTCTCCAGCCTCGGTGGGACGGTGGGACACGACCAACATGATCACGACGTACCACGAGCCTACGCACTCGGACTTTAGGGAGAAGAAGAGCACGATGGTCTGAGGGACACTCAGAGGACTCACCTTTGTACATAATTGACTTCTTTTTTTTTGTTTTATACATACATTTTCTTTTTACACTTTCTTGCTTGGAAAAATGCTTGTATTTGACCTGCGCAGGACCAGGTTTGGACGGTAAGTGTGTAAGTGTCTTTATGTGGTTTGTGTGCTCCTGAAATCCCTCTTGATCTCAAGGGTTTCAAGCCAAAGCCTGCAGTCTGCTCTGGAGAGGAAATGTCACAACTGATAAAGCACAGGGAGTAAAGAGGGCATTTCTGTTGAGTGGTGGTTTAGGGTTTAAGGGTAGAGTTCGGAGACAGATGCAGAGGACTGGAAACGGAGGACAAATTCTGCGTACTTAAGCTTTTATATAAACAAATCAGTGCCCTAGTTTCACGTGTTGTTGTCTTTGGACTTTGCTCTTCTGCCACAAATTATCTCTATCAAATCAAAGTTTACTGCTCCAGATCTGCAGCCACAAGTATCAAAGATTAGTGGTCAACTTTTGATTGAAGTCCCTGATGCTGGAACTAGCTTTGTAATTTGATCAGAAGAGCAAAGTCTCTTCTTTTTTTCAAGAAACTCTTGAATTTTCATCTCTTGCAAGAGCATTTTCTCTCTAAAAATCTCTAACTAGTCAACTGTAACTGGTCTTGAGCACTCTTAACTTTGACACTTCACTTCTTGAAAGTCTTACATAAAATTGTAATGCAGGTTCCTCGTCTGCCACATCTCCATTCTTCTGTCTTTACTCAGGGATGACGTTTGCTCAAAGCTGACCGTGAGACAGATTGTATGTTGACAATCAGTTATACCTTAAAGGTATAATTTCAGACCAAAACAGATGCAAACGTGATGAAACATACGGTAACTTTTTGGGGGTCCATGTTGAGAAGGTCGAGTTAGCTTAAGCCAGCCCCACACTCACAGATTTTGGTCCCGATCAGGCCCTTCCGACAATCGTGGGTGTTTTCCGATTTGAGGCTGGTTTGAACATTTTACCTGACCAAAAATATCCTGGAGTGTGAGGGATTAACAGACGAGATTTAAATGTCATATGAGCTCAAAATCGCAAGTATTAAACATGTTTGCGACTTGAACAGAGATTGGGGGCGTGAGCAGAACTCAACAACAAAAGATCGTTTACAAAGTTTGTTGTGTCTGCCACATCTCTATTTGTCTGTCTTTATTCAGGGAGGACGCTAACTCTTCGATCAATTTTATTTTATGCAACACAGTATGAGGTTCAAATCCGCCCTTGTATCAGATTGTATGTTGACGATAATCAAATTTACCTTTAAGATATCATGTCAGACCAAAACAAGTGCAATCGTGACGAGATTGTACTGTACTGGAACTTTTTGGGGTATACGCGATGAGAATGTTGAGTTAGCTTAGCAGAGGCTAATCAAACACTCACAGACTCACAGGTCCCACAATGCTTGTCCATTTATTTAAAATTTAAGCTACACAACTTTAAAAGGCCTGGGTGTACAGCTGCTACTTTACCATACATGAACAAAATAGATACAACACGTAGCCTTGATTATTGACAATATGTTAAAATATTTAAGGAGAGAAGTTTCCTGGTGCTAAACAGTGTTTTGTTCCAAGGAAATCGATCCCCACAGAAGTGCGACTTGTCCGTGACACTGAGGTGTAAAGTGAGCGCAGGGAGGCGACTGCGCTTCGGTGAACACATTAATCCTCAGCCATGTCTCACTGTGGTGCACGCTACAGGCTCAGCCTGTCATCTGCTCAGCTTCATTATACTGACAGTGAAGAAACACAAAAATAAAAGAATACACTCTTTACTTTGACAATCAATAAATAAAATTCCAACTTTATTTGTAATAATAAATAAGACATAAAAGATCAGACGAGGCAATAAAATATATATGAAAATACAAATAAATTAAATAAAAAGACATTAAGTAAGGGTAAAAATAACAATCATACAATAAAAAAAACCAATAAAATCTAATAAAATTAATGAAAAATACCTTCAATATGGGTAAAAATAACAGTCATACAATAAAAAAAACAAATACAATAAATTAAAATACCTTAAATATGGGTTGTACATAAATAAATACCATTCATACAGTGTAAAAAAAAAACAAGTAAAATAAAGTAAAATAACTAATAATATCAACAACTTAAGTGTCAAAGGAGAAGATGTGGGACTCAATCATGTAGGATTATAATCTCTAGTAATATGATTTTTTTTTAACTCATTACTATGAGGATATTTTTGATTAATTATAATTTGATTAGTTTGACTAATGACTAAGAAAAACATGTTTCTTTGATTTTTCAGCTTCTTAAATTTGAATATTTTCTGGTTTATTTGCTTCAAATAAGAAATAAATCATTAAAACATGAAAATGACATTTTATGGCTCATGGAGGTAAAAAACTATTGAGGCAAGAGTAAAACCAATTACAAAGCTGTTTAGCACTGTGTCACATGTTCACATAAAGCCTCTTCTAATCTAAGGTGAGGTTTTCCCACCTTTACTTTACTCCATTACTCTATTACTGTTACACAGCAGTAATGTTGCTCCAGAACACATATTTATATTTATCCGTGGATGCTTTTGCACGTGCATGTGTTTTTTTTTGTCAGATTGAGATTAAATAATTCCGTTCTGCTTGTCTCAAAGTGTAGCAGTTACGTCAGAGGTAACGCTCAGGTTGAAACCAGGCCAGCAGGTTTTCTTTTGACCTTTTCAACATCAGTGACTCAGCAACATCTTTTATTTCATTTGCTTTCTTTTATTTATTCATTTATTTGTGAAGCCTGGCCAATACATGCTCCAAGTACAAATAAAACAGGGTCATTATAGAATATAAGTGACGCCTAATTCACAAACTTCAGCTTCCAGAGTTTACATAGAGGCATGAGTCAGTTTAAGCCCGAGATGCAGCTACTGCACGAGTACGTATATATATATATATATATATATATATATATATACATATATATATTTATTTTTTCTGTAAAAAGTGGTAGATATAACACTTTTTGTTTGTTTTTATATTATAAAAATATATATATTATTTTATTAAATCAAATCAATAACATCACAAAGATACAATAAGAATCTTTAGTTATGGATAAATTGGTAAATACAAAAACATTGACTCCGCCCCTCTGATATGATTGGCCGGCATGCCGGTTCTCTTTGCCGCTGATTGGCTGAATGTACTGTCGGTCAACATCTCATGACAGTTTTTGGGCGGGGCGTTCACGCAGACTCGAGTGGAGCAGCAGCGGCTCCGCGTGCAGCGACGCCGGCTCGTCATTACCCGACTGTAGTGTGTGCTTTGCGGGGGTCATTCCAGGCTGCGCCACCCCCCACCCCCCTCTCTTCCCGGTGCTCATGGATACCTGTAGCTTAAAGCAGCGGCAGTGAGTGAGTGAGTGAGTGGGTTCTGAAACAGAAATGGTTCTAAGAAAAAGGCTAAAATGGAGGCTGTGTAGAAGAAGTGGGACCGAGTGTGCGTTTGTGCCTTAAATGAAAGTTAGCTCGTGAGCGTGATCGTAGCTAGCTGATGCTAGGCCTTCCGTTTCCCTCGCTTTGTCAGAGCAGGTTGTTCTTGTTTTATTTTTGGAATAGTTTTTACTAAAGCCGAACTTTGTGGCTCCTTTGTTCGCTGCTTTTCTCCCCGTGGTTCACTGAGCAGTGAAATGAAGAGAGTGAACAGCTTTCAGAGGTGAGTGACATCCGATCATTTGCCTCTTAATCCCACGTATGACACTTTTTTTAATATAGATATTAATTCACTGTATTAATGCAAAAATGTCTGCAGCCATGTGTTGCATAGTTAACCCCACTTTTCAAGTAAGTTATTATCTTGTTATTCACATACAGACACTAAAAGGAAACCAACATCAAATAATGATTAAATAGTATAAACAACATATACTGGACAATATACAATTTATTAACTTGTTTTTGTTGTTCCTCAATCACACAAATCTATGAAATTACCTTTAACTCGACATCTTTCAACATTTCCTGACACTTTATGGACCAAACGATTACTCGATAGAAAATAATCAACCTAATTCAGGGATAGTTCACTTATTCATAATAAGGGTACCTCACGATATGATACAACTAGAGCTGAAAAAATTACTCGATTATTAATAGATTACTAAATTAATCGTCAACTATTTTGATAATCGATTAATCGGTTTGAACATTTTTTCATGATTAAAACGAGATTTGATCGTTTCAGCTTCTTAAATGTGAATATTTTCTTCGTTTCTTTGCTCCATATAACAAAGAAATCATTAAAACTCAATCATTTGTTAAGACCTTCGAGAACATCATCATTTCCAGGTTTGACAAACATTTTTTAACATTGTTTGCTGTTACTCAATTATGAAAATAATCCGTAGTTGCAGCTTTAGATACAACAGTTCTTTGAACTGAATTAAACAAAATGTTAACGTGAAAAGTTAAAGTGCAGGATTCCTCCATTTATTCACGACATACAGTATTGAAAGGTCAAAGTGTTATGTATTGAACGTGGATGGAGCATCTCTTTAACGTAGCCTTCTCCACCGTCATCCCGCTGTAAAATCCCTCTTTCTTCAGCCAGGTCACTTCCGCCCGTCATTCATTTGAGCAGCGCCACCGCGAGGAGACGTATAGTAGTGACATGTTTTGTTTTTGTTGTGTTTCAGGTTCATGAACAGACGGGCCTCTGCTAACTGCCGCTACCAGCCCACCTGCTACGAGCATGCTGCAAACTGCTACACCCATGCTGTGAGTGTCACACAAGGCGCTTTTCTAGCACTGCTTGGCTCGGCTCGGCAAAGTTTGCCGAGTGTGTTTTCTTGTCGGTACCTTAGCTGGCCGGTCGTGGTCGACCGCTGACTCGCGAAGCTTTTCATATTCTACACGTTTAGCTATTAAATCTAACGACAATCTACTGTAGCCGTTTGTTCACTTATGTTTAACTTCAGCCATACACACAGCTGCGTAAGCTTGTTGTTGTGAATATGTGGCCTCTCAAAAGGAGTGCTGTGATTGGTTCTTGCAAAAGTGATTTTGGCATACTCGATATTGTGATTTCACACATCGTAAAACAACAATTAAGATACCGTCGTAGACGCTATATATATCGCACACTCCTAGAATCAGTTGTCTCCATCTGACACTCACTGAACTGAAATACCACTGAACGTGGTCGTGATTCGGCTCACGATCGCATGCTTTCATCAGTGCTGTTGCTAAATACATCAGACTCCTCTGATATTGACATTTTAGACATGTTGGAGATTAACATATGTTGTCAGGATTTTTAAGTCGTTTTTAACTGATCTACAGTTCAGCTTTGTTCGCTTTGATTCTTGTGTCGGACGTCGTGCTCATGACTCTTCAGTGACGACACTCTCTGACCAATCAGTGGCTGAAGTAAAAAAAAAAAAACGAGTCGAGTCGTGCTTGAACATGTATGTACTGAAACGTGAACTTTGGGAAGCTCTGTGTGTGTGTGTGTGTGTGTGTGTGTGTGTCAAGTATCTGCTGCTGACTCTGATCTTCGTCCCCACAGCTCCTCATCGTGCCGGCCTTCGTGGGCATGGCCTCGCTGTACCGTCTGTCTGACAACAGCTGGGAGAGGATCACGGCCTGGGTGTACGGGATGGGCCTCTGTGCACTGTTCCTGGTCTCCACTGTGTTTCACATCATCACCTGGAAGAAGAGCCACATGAGGTGAGGAGAAGCAGAACAAGGGATAGCTTATGGGAATTAACGGGAATAAAGTGGAAGTTTTCCAAATCTTCAATCTAGTTGGTAAATAATATATCGTAGGGTAGTTTTAAGACTTACTGCAGGGCTATTAATATTTGTCCCCCTGTTTCAGGTCGATGGAGCAGTGTTTCCACATGTGTGACAGAGTAGTCATCTATTTCTTCATCGCTGCCTCTTACACACCTTGGTGAGTGTCTTTGTCTTTTGTTGTTGGTTTTTTTTGTCTCATCTCTTCCTGTATACGGTGGTTGTGTAACCTCGGCTGTGTGTGTGTCTGTGTGTGTGTGTGTGTGTGTGCGTGTGTGTGTTGTCTCTCCACAGGTTAAACCTGCGTGAACTGGGACCTCTGGCGGCGCACATGCGCTGGTTCGTGTGGCTCATGGCCGCGGCTGGAACCGTCTACGTCTTCAACTACCATGAGAAGTGAGTTTGCGTCGACACAAGTTGTTTTATGGAAAATATCCATGAGGAATTGGGAATTTTTGGAGTGGATAACTCAGATGTGAATTAGGACGCAGCCTCACATCGAGCACAGTAGAGCTGCAACTAACGATTATTTTCATTATCGATTAGTCTGTCGATTATTTTCTCGATTAATCGATTAATCGTTTGGTGTTCAGATTATCAGAAAACCTTAAAAAATGTGGATCGGTGTTCGTCAAACCTAGAAAAGATGTTCTCAAATGTCTTGTTTTGTCCACAAACCAAAATGATTCACTTTTATTGATTTCTTTGTTATCCAGAGCAAAGAAATGAAGAAAATGTTCACATTTAAGAAGCTTAAAAAAAATCGGAAATCTTGTTTTAATCATGAAAAAAGCTTCAAACCGATTATTCAATTATCAAAATAGTTGTTGATTAATTTAATCATCGATTAATTGTTTCAGCTCTAGAGTGCAATGTGAACAAATAAATAAATTATGAAAAAACAATTTTTACACTGATTTACAGCGCGATGACAACGCGAGTTCCTACCGGCTTGTGGTGAATTTGTCAGAAACGTCCACCATGACGAAGAATAAAAGTCGCAATTCCGCTGACGTGAATGCTGCGTCTGGTGTGCAAAAGGCCTTGTAAAGTGTAAATGATAAGAATCACCTTCACCTTTTTCTGATTTTATGAAATGTGGACAGCCATATGTATATCTTAAGCGTATGTATATCTTAAGTTTAATTTCCATGGTTTTTAATGATGTGACTATTCATATTTTATGATAATAACATTTGCATCACTCATGTGATGTTTGTTTTTCCTCCCTCTAAAAAAAAAAAAAGGTATAAAGTGGTTGAGCTTGCCTTCTACTTGGCGATGGGCTTTTTCCCGGCGTCGGTTGTGACGTCAATGGTAATTTTCACTTTCAGTTTTATTTACACGCTCTGAATGCTCACCTGCTACTTTGTCCCACAGCTTTAAAACAAGGTTTTCTTTATTCTGCAGAGCAACACCGACGGGCTTCAGGAGCTGGCCTGCGGCGGACTCATCTACTGCCTCGGCGTGTTCTTCTTCAAGTGTGACGGTGTCATCCCCTTCGCTCACGCCATCTGGCACGTTTTCGTGGCGCTCGCTGCCGCCGTGCACTACTACGCCATCTGGAAATACCTCTACAAGGCTCCCAGCGCCGACGCCCTCCTCGGCTCGTGACTGCGCCCGACTGCCCACTGAAGCTGCGGCGGCAGCTCAAACGTTTACGGAATTTTTTTATATATATATATATATATATATACATATATATGCATATATATATATATATATATATATATATATATATATATACATACATATATATATATGCATATATATATATATATATATATATATATATATATATATATATATACATATATATGAAAATATTTTGAATTGTTTACCGTTTTCTAACGCGGGGAACAGAAGCTGTTTTTGTAAAACTACTTTTTACTCAGTAAAGTGTTCGCCTCGGCACGTTCGTGAGTACTTGAGATATTTTGGTGACGTTTTTTTTTTCTTATCGCTAGAAGAGTCGGAGAGTCACATTCCACATCTGTGTAAGGCTGGGTATCGCGACTGAGGCCCGATTTGAGTGATAGATCCCTTAAACCTGCTGCAACATTTAAAACAATTATTATGTCAAAAAACTATCGCAAAAAATTTCATGTTCTGTACATTTCAAATGTACAGAACAGTCTAAAGAGGCAACTCAAACCAAAATATTCAGCCTTGACAACAGTCATGTTAACGTTGTTTTTGCGGCGACTCAAACTAAACTCACTCAAGTCGGGACGTGGAATTATTCGTGGTTCTGCGACACAGGCGGCAAATTAATAATTATATATATATATATAAAAACTAAAAAACAAACAAACTGTAAACTTCTACCATTTCAGCTGCTGATTCCCGAGACACGAGGTGCTAAAACGTCGTCATTTCACCGCGGCGGAGTCGAGTCACAGAACTCCTCCTCCTCCGATCGTACCTTAATGTTAATGAGTTAATGTTGCGATATTTTAGCCAATACCTTATTCTGCGAAATACACTGCCTAGCCAACAACGAAAGTCACACACTCGGAATATTTGTTGGCTCGCCTTCAGCACGCGTTTGTATCGTTATTTAATTTTTCCCTTTTTTTCCACCGCAAAGATCGTGTATGTTGTGATGGAAGTGGGTGGACCGCTTGTGTTATTAAAGGCCCAGTGTGTAAGAAGTAGTGACATCTAGTGCGTCGGGGATCTACGGTGGCCGTAAAGCAAGGCCCTCACTTAGCATAAAGTGAAAGTTTGTGAAACTGGCAGTAACAGTAATTTGCACACGCGTCAACTTACCGTGAGGGGGTTGAGGGTTTTTCATGATTTAAAAACAAGTTTCATCAGAATTTTCAGCTTCTTAAATGTGAATATTTTCTGGTTTCTTTGCTCCACATTAAGAAATCACTAATGCTGAGTTATTTTCTGTTTTGAGGTCGTCAGAGTTGCAGCCCTAAAGGCTACAAACGCCAACATTTCTGCCAATAAAAACCCTCCTAAATGCACACTGGACCTTTTAAACATAAAGGAGTTGTAATCTTGTTCCAAGTGCTTTTTCTGACCTTTTCCCTCCTCAAACATGATCTTTAATCACGTTTAGTCGTTTGTTTTGTGATAAATGCAGATCATTTGGAATAAGTCTCTTGTCGCCAGGGAAAATTCGTTCACCGCGGCAGTAATTATCCAACGGAGCGTTTTTTTAAAAAAACATTTGCTTCATTTAAATCCAGGTGGTGATTTAACAGTTTTCACACAGGAAGCTACAGGTGTTTTGCCAAAGTAAAAATAAAAGGAAAAGTAATGAACGCGCGTGAAAAGAGGCAACTCTGGACACTTTTTAGGCACCAGAATAGTATTTACATTCCTGTCCTTTCATGGAGAACAAGCAGTCGGAGTCAGAGGTCGTTTCTTCTTTCAGGAAACAATATATTATTTTTTTATTACTATTTTTCTGACTTTTACTTCTGATTCAGACTTCGTTCTGAGTCCATGTGCAGTTTTCAGGGAAACGACATTTAATGTGAGAAGAGAAGGCGATTCCTCGACATTTCAGGAAAGCGCAGTGGCGACACCTTGTGGCAGACATTTGTCACGGAGAGAGAAATGATGATGATGAGGAAACTGTTTAACACTGTGTGTGTGTGTGTGTGTGTGCGTGCGCGCGCACAGACTCTACTGTACTGTAGTCTTGTATCAACATTTCCACTCGTGTTTTCTCATTTTGTTTTTTGCGACGCCAAACGACTGCAAACTTTTTTCTAACTGTCGTCAACGTCTTTAACCACTGTGGTGTGTGTGTGTGTGTTTGTTTTGTAATGTTTGTATTTTCTGTTTGTCACATGTTTTATGATCCAGGCGCCTTTTTGCAGACGGAAAGAAAAAAATGTATAAATGAATGAATGAATAAATAAAACATTTAAGCTCATTATGGTCATTTCGATTGACTTTTACAAAGGTGCTGAATGAACGTCAACTTTTTATGTGACAATAAAAAATGGTGTAATGTCGTTTTATGAATGGTTTCTGTTTTATTTTAATTTTACACAGCGTTTTGAGCAGATTTATTGACAATTTAAAATCCTGGTTTGCAATATTTTTGGATTGTAATCTAATTTTATACATATCTATATACATATATGAAAATAACTAGTTAATTTTTAGTTCATAATTTCAAGGATTACCAAAGATTTGTTGACAATTTCAAATTTAAAAAAATCAGTTTATCAATTTTCCGATTTTTGTATCATAGATAAAAAAGTTATTTTCCAATGATGTGATTACAATGTGTCGTGAGTCAACAGCATGGATGATTTTAAGGATTTCCACATATTTGTTGACAATTTAAAAGCTCATTTTTTTTGAGAATCTCACCAAATGTTATATTCAAAAGAAGCTTCCTTGAAACAGTAAAGTTTTGTTAAAATAATAGAACTAAAGCGTACCTGAAAAGTCACATTTGTTTCATCACCAGTTGCTTCAAAATTCTTGAAATTTTCCACATTGACTGACTTTCATGTCTTAAAGTAAAAACTTCTTTTTCACTTCTCTTCGTAATGAGGATTAAAACAGTAGCTGAACAGATTTGTGAAACAGTCAAAATCCACAAATTAACTCTTAATGACGCTCACTTGTCGACTGAAAACCTCTCCAGCTGATGAATGCATGAATCTGATTGAGGGAGTTGACACGAGTGTGACATGAAAAAGTGAAGCTTCTGTGAAGAATCTTGTCTTTAGTTAGTTAGTTAATAGATAAATTAGAAAATAATAAAAACAAAGGAAAACCATTGAATGAAGAGGGCATGTGCAATCCTTTGATTTGTACTGTGTATATTTATTAATATTTTTTCCCGTTTTAACGCAGCAACACATTTCTGTGTATATAAAAAAACCTGTACATTTAAGTTACATTTAAGTCACAATATATTATCACGATATGTATATCACAATATATTATCTCGATATTTATGTCCCGATACAATATTATTCCGATATTTATGTCCTGATACGATATTATCACAATATTTAAGTCACAATACGATATTATCACAATATTGAAGTCACAATACGATATTATCACAATATTTAAGTCACAATACGATATTATCACAATATTTAAGTCACAATACGATATCACAATATTTAAGTTGCGATACGATATTATCACGATATTGAAGTCAGGGTATGATATAATCACGATATTTAAGTCACAATACGATATTTTCACAATATTTAAGGCATAATACAATACAATCATGATATTTAAGCCACAATACAATATTATCACGATATTGAAGTCACAATCACGATATTGCAATATTGCAAAGATTTGCGAAATCATATATCGCAATATACTCACTATACAAATGAGAGTGAGCACCATCTAGTGGACTGAAATATCAATCAATTTTTTTTCAATGCTAATCCACAAAAAGTTAAACTATTATTGGTAAAATCGGTTAAAAAAACGTTTGTTTGGTGTCTCAAAAGCGATGTTTAATATCACAATATTTCACTGTAGGGATTTTCCCGCCCACCTTGTTTCACCCAAGGCAGAGGAACGAGAACAGAATGTCAGAAAAGAAGTGTGATTTTTATTCAACACTACAGATTATAGATAGACAGAGAGAGAGAGAGGCTGAACAGCACAAACAAAATAATAATCATAATAAAAGTTAACGCATTCATTCATTCATTCATTCTGTGACAAACTCACTTTATGTTCTTCTGCTTCTTCCTGTACACACACGATAAAAACAGTCCGCTGGTGTTGCCGTGAATACAATGGTTATTAAGTCTGCTGCATTGTCAGGAATAAGAAACGAGGAGTTGTGCGTGTGTATATCTATCTATCTATATCTATATATACTGTATATAATAATAATAATATAGATTTTTTGGATGCACTAAGAAGCCCCTCAATGCAGATCTGAACTAATTCTTTATTAGATCTTTACATCGCTGAGAGACGGAGGAACAGTCAGTGTATTCAAGGCACTGGAATAGACTCGGGATTATGGTTAACGTCGCCGGGTGAGGTAGTGAGATGTGAGGTCATTATGGGATATGCACGGGTTCATTATTGGCTTTTTCCTATACATATATATACTGTATATATTTAAATCATAAAAACTCCAGTTATCACTCTCTTCTACAAATTTAGTTCACACTCAAAAACACAAATTGTAAAAGCAAAAATCTTTGGATGAAATCTGGACTGGGATTTAAGTATATGGTAGAAAAAAGCTTTTATTGTATTTTAGGCGATTTACCCACAAAAAATAAATGGTTTTTAAATGTACCCTCTATTCAAAAAATGTTCTCCCAAAAACAGAAAAAAGATTTTGAATGGACAACCGCAAAAACGTGGAAAAAACTTTTTTTGTTCAAACAAATTTACCCCCAGAAATGGGAAAAAATACCTTCGACACAAATCTGAGTATCTGACTATCCAAAAATATGAATAAGCCTTTTGTTTTTTTGACCTTCTATTGCAAAAATTTCTCTAAACAAAAGGAAATTCTGGACTGTCCAAAAAGTTTTAAAAAAAAGTTCAATAAAAAATATTTAACGTCTTGATTTTTTTGCTACTTGGGTGCAATTTTATTTCATTTAAATCGTTCTGAAACAAAGGAAAGAAATACATAAAAAAATGTATCCATTCCAAACCGACAAATCAAAGCAGCTAAAAGCTAAAAAATATCTGCAGGGACTTCACTGTAAGCTTTCATTTAAGAAAAATAAAGAGAAATAAAAGCTTCTCAGTGTCCATCACTCTGCGACGGTAACCAGCAAAACATTTCCCTTCCTTCATCGTAACTTCGCCCCATCAAATCAGAGCACAAAAACACGCGACACACACGTTTACAGTGCAGTTTACGAAAAATAAAAGCCTCAGAATGAGTTCGCCTGCAAGAGGAGGGTAGACACCGGCCGACTTGCGACGGGATGGGAGGTTTGTGAGGTTGCGTTTAGGGTGGAAAATTTGCGTTTTTCTTGCTGAATTCTTGCGGGAAAATGGTACATTCTATCCTCTGGACTGCATTTTTTTTTAGTGCATCGGATTCCTGCGAGTTAAATGACAAGGAGGCCTGTAGGGGGCGCCAACATGAGCACGAGTGTCTAATAATAATAATAATGCCAGGGAGTTTTTGAAGTTGCAGAGTCTTCGCAGAACGACCTCATGCGAGCTAACACAGAATATTAAAAATACCACTATATGCAATCTGTCTTTGAGTTTATAGACATTTCTTTAATAATATGGATCTGTTGTGCCATTAAAATACATACTTCAGTAATGTATAGGAAAAATACTGTACAAAAAGAACAACTTATAATATAGAATAGGTATATATCTATATAAACATATCTCTTGTAACCAATAATATATCATCTCTGTTGTGAATAGTTTGGTTTGCAGTACACAAATTGATCGGGTTTTTAACGAAACCACAGTATCGGACAACACCATCCAACTTTTTTCTTTTTAGTTTCACCAACATCTTTTACATTCGTAGAGCCGTTTTTTTTCTTTTCTTTGTTTTTTAAAGAAGGCAAACATAAAGAAAGAAAGAAAGAAAGAGACAAAGAATACAGATGATTTTTGTTGATTTCCTAAAAAAACAAAAACATTCCTCGATCATGCTAAGGTAAGCAGAAGCAAAAAAAAGAGAATTATTTCACACCTTTTTGAGAAAAAGAAAAAAATGTCTAGCTTTTTCATTCCGTTAAAGAAATCATGCTTTAGATCTGGAAAACAACGAGGCTAAAAAACGACAACAAGAGCAGTAATAATACAACAAATATATCAACAGAACATATATATCTATATATATACACACTGTATATGTTAGCCCAGGAGCAAGGTCTAGACATCGCAATATTTTTCATGTTTTCGTTTGGACAAGCAGTCGTTTTGTTTGTTTATATCACAAATATTCGTGGATACTGCAAAAAATAACTAATCCAATACATTAGAAAAAAAAGTTGACAACAAATTGTCTTATGTATTTGTATTTGTATGTATATGAGTTCTCTACGTTTGTATCGTTAAATCTTTTGCAAAATTTTGTAATTTTACTGACGTTACAAAAAGCCGCCACAACAGGTTATTAAGATTAAAGAAGATTAAATTTCACATTGTGATTATCCTGACCAAAATGATTGCGATTTTTTTAACTCTTTGCCTTACATTAAAACATTTTTAAAAAAAAAATTTGTTTGTATCGCAGGGTTAAATCACAAGGTTCAGGCGCCCTCTTTGGGGCAGCATTTTCAAGTAACTTGACAAGAACTATTAACCTATAATCTTTCCTTTGTTTTTATCGCGATAATATGCACTGTCTTCTGATAGATTTGGGAAGTTTAGTGGAAAAATAAAATTTTTTGAAGATAATTTGACAGTTTGGGTGATATTTTAAAGATGAATCACAGCCAAAGAGACAGCAAAGTAGCAATATCTTATTTTGCTACTTTATCCTTCATTTCGGGAAACTTCCTGCCAAATATCGCACTTGCACTTATATTTATACAATTGTAGTACGGGCGGACCTGGCTCCAGGACTAATATGTATTAAGTATATAATATATAATATACAATATACTGTATATGTATATATATTAAAAATAAAAACAACAATCTTCCATTCGAGAAATAAACAGGTAGATAAATATGAGGAAAATGTTCTGAGCAAGTGGAAACATTGCACCGGATCAGATTGTGAGACACGCATTAGTGCACAAAGATTGTCTCAGTCAACGGAGGAGGAGGTGGAGGAGACCTGCCACTAGGGGGCAGCAGAGCTGCAGGTGGGTGGTTTGTGGCAGGAAAAAAGGGGGTGAAGAAGAACGTGAGTAAATAAATGTCTGAAGGTTTTAACTGTGGACAGGAATTATTGCTCAGAAAAACAAACAAAAAAACGCAAATCTACAAATACCACAAATGCACACATAAATTTAAGTGCTATACAAAAAAATGACGTCTTATGATTTGAGCACAGAAGAAGAAGAAGAGAAACAGGAAACAACAGTTTTCTCAGTCCTGATGTTACGTATAAAATCGGTATGAAAGTGAATGACAAAAAAAAACAGCATGGCATTGTTTCTCAAAAGTGGGCGGGTTGAGGTGAGGCATGGGGGTGGGAACTCAGCTGGTGGTGGGTTGGCTCATAACTCCTCACAGTTACATGAATACTAAGTATGCATGTGTAAATATATAGATATTCATCTATGTATACATATATATATATTTGTGTCTTCAGTCGATCGATGAGTACTGGAAATAATAAAAAGAACGGACAAATCGAAGAGAAGATGATACCATGAGAGACTGAAGAGGGGGGTACAGTGGGAGGAGCTTATTGTGTGAGGGGGCGGTGCCACCAAAAAAAAAAAAAAAACGTTGTCCTTCAAAACTGGAGGCGGGGTAGTAAAGTGTGTCGGTGTGAATGGGTTCAGGTGAGGACGAGGAGGAGGAGCAAAGGGAGAGGTGGCGGTCAGGGGGCGTGGTTCCTCACAGCGGCCCGTGTCGGGACTCGTATTTGGCCAGAACGTTCTTGCATCGGCCCAGCTCCTTCCTCAGGTCGGACACCTCCATGCGGAGCGCAGAGTTCTCCTTTTCCAGGAAGGAGGCGCGGATGGCGATCTGGTTCTCCTTCAGCCGTCGGGCGTCTCGCGAACGCTTGGCTGCCACGTTGTTCTTCCTGCGCCGCGCCCAGTACCTGTCGTCCTGCAGGGGGAGTAGAGGAGAGCGGAAACACACGGGTCAAAATACGTTGAATTTTTACCGTTTTACTGACTCAGGCTGACCAGGAAGTAACAATATACTGATTAGCCACCAGGGGGCGAGTCAGCTGGTCTCGACATCTCATTTGATTTGCATCATAGGGTTAGGGTTAATTTTTTTTTAGGTCTTTTGTTATTTTTTTTCCAAAATCTCAATAGAAAGACGTCAGAAAACAAAAGGTATTTCATGTATTGATAAAAAAAGTTGGCGCTTATTGAATTCTTGTTTGTCCTTACACTGTAAACAAATCGCCAAATACCACGATGCGATATTAGCTCGATATTTAAGTGACGATACAATATATCAAAATATTTAATGCTAATCCACAAAAAGTTTGTAGCACTAGTAAATAAAAATAAAAAAGTTTAAATTTATTCCCAACATCTAACAATTTTTTTTTTTAACCAGTGCGGCGGCGACCCCTACAGGATGGAGCCATCATTGTGGAATGAATTACATAACATTTGTACATAAACTGTTGGAGGTTGTGATTATTTAAACCACAGTGTGTTTACTTCAGGACCTTGCTTCCCTTTAAACTGTTACCATAGCAACAGGTCCACACAGAGGACATGACATCAGAGCCCACACAAAAACAACAAACCCCTCCTCCCACACCCGGCGTCACCTTCAGGTCCTCGGGAATGAAGACCTTCCGAGCTTTTTTGATCATGGGCTGTGGCTTCAGCTCCTCTGCGGTGAACTTGCGTTTCCTGGGGTCAAACATTTCCTGACCGGGGACGCTGGACAGCGCCAGGTCTGCCGGGTCGGGGTCGTAGGTCACGGGCACCTGGATGGACTCTGGGTCGATGGGGCTGGGCGTGTCACGGGCTGAGGGCAGAGCTGCAGAGGGGGAAAATAATTATATATATCATTAATGACTTTTCACTGACTGTTTTGATCATTTTTCCTGAAAGAAACAAAGTTTAGGGTTCATTTTATCACAAATTCTCAAAAACAAGAGCCTTAAAAATGAATTCAAAGCAAAATAATCAAATTTAAGTTGCAATAAAAGTTAAATTGCATTTTAAGTGGGTTTAAAAATCTGATTATTTGTTTGTTAAGGACTTCGACTTAGTCATCATTAGTAAATGTTTTGCTGTGAAGCTGTGGCAGGAGGACACAGTTGGACACAGTTGGACACAGTTGGACAGGAGGACAACCCTCTGTAATTTGGTGTGCACAGAGCCAGAATTTATTCTATCTGACCAGCAGGTGATGCTATGACACCAGCTTTAAACATAGAAACCTGTCCACCAATGTTTCCTTTCTTTCACTTGATTTCTGCTTCAGTTTTGCATGATTTATTTACATTTTTTTAACAAAAAAGATGCTTTATATAATATGTGGTTATTTCATTCTGTATCTATTTGTGATGTGTTGAAATCATGATAACACAAACTCCAGTATCTGATACTGATATTAGTCATTTTAGACCATTTATGAACCACTAAGCGAACCCTAACAAAACATTTGTGCTGCCAAGTCATTTTAAAAAGACATAATTCACAGACATGTTCTCCCAAAAGGAGGAAACACGCAGCATAACAAACATGACTCAGCTGAAATGTGTTTTTGCTGATTTTTATTGTTTCTAAGAACAAAATGAATAATACTTGGCTTTGATTGATTAATTCAATAATACCTGGCTGTCTGTGACTCTAACACATGATGTTATTCACCAGGATAACTCAATTATTCCGAGTCCAAAAATGTTCTTTTTCTTCAAATCCCTCCCTGAATTCATGTTAGGTCGACGACCAAAAACAAAACAGACACAAGAGTCAGCTGATCTCCACAAATATACAAATGTTTCTACTCGTATTACTTCCTAATTTGTGGCGCATCTATGACCACAAGGTGGCAACAAACATTTAGTTTGGTGGACTTGATATTTACAAGGTGCCCTTGAATGCGTCTCGTTATTTTTCACTATATTTGAATATAGTCGATGAATAATACCAATGAATATTCTATTAAAAAGCTGGAAACATCATCAGACGTGTTGGTAGACCCGATCAATCAGGCCATGGTTGTGTTTCTGTTTGTTTTTTTTAAGAATCAGCAATGCCGGTTATTATTTTTTTTTATTTTTACGATTTTCTACGATTAAATCACAAATTTCTGCTCTCAGAAACTTGATAAATGTACCGCTGACCTTTTGCCAGAATGTTCGTACATTAGCGAGACGTTCTCTTGCTTTTCTCACTAGTTTGACACTGAAAGATGTGACAGTTTCATATCATATAACGGATGTACGTGCTTTTCACGATATGAATGTAAAGAAGTGAACTTTAAACTGCACATTTTGATACAAAAACATTTAAGATTAATCAATTATTAAAGAATTACTAAATTGTTTTGATTAGTTTGGGTGTTCTCTGAGTTTTCTGCTTCTTATATGTGGATATTTCCTGGTTTCTTTGCTCCATGTGACAATTAGAATTAAAACTGATTAATATTGGTTTGTCTCTTTATCATTTTGACACTTTTTTTTCATTTTGGACCAAACAAGTACTGGATATTATGATATTTTCTCATTTTTATGGACAATAATTGATCATTTTAGTAGCTGCAACTACGGCCCGGCTGACTTTCTTCTCTGCAGTCACGAGGCATTGTCGGTATCAGCTCATGCGTTTTCCATCACTGCAAAGTTAAAATGATAAAGAGACAAAACAAAACGAGAACTATTTTCCCCCGTCCCATCGTGGATCAAACGTCTCATTGACGGCTCGAGATAGAGCTCAGAGAACCCCATGAGCGTCACATGATTCTGTGGACGCTGCTTTAGGAAAAATCACAAATACACACGTGGTGTCATGAGCTACATGTGATTTAATGATATTAACCAGGGGCTCTGCAACCTTTCGTATTAAAAAAAGAGCCATTTTTGTCTCTTCTCCACCCAAATAAATGGAATCTGGAGCCGCCAAAAAAAAACATTTTATCCATAAAATGAAGAAAAAATCATGTGTTAAGTTTTATATGTATATTACTGTTTTTACCAAATTATTTGGATTTCCTATAGCTTTCATGCACGCATAAGGACGGGTGACGCATATTTTAGTGCACAAAATATTAAACCACTCTCATGTATCGCCTTGATTCCAAAAAAAAAAGCGTTCACTTTAAAAGAAACAATACCATAAGACAAACATAAACAAAATTTTGTGCGGGGAAGAGCCACATGTGGCTGTGGAGCCGCAGGTTGAAGACCCCATGTGAAACACAGAGACATTCCTGAGGAGAAGAATGTCTTGTACACACCCACTCTCTTATTCTTCTTCTTAAACAGGATGTCTAAAATTAACAGGCAAGAAAAGGTAGACGAGCTCTGACCTACAAATGCCTGGTGAAGGTGTGTGTGTATGTGTGTGTGTTGAGGATTGACCTGTGGAACTAGTTTTTAATCTGACCTGAGATGTGTTTTATCTATTCACACACACACACACACACACACACACACACACACACTCACTCACAGTGCTGGCTACAGCCCAGAGTCACGGAACAAGATCTTATCGCCGCGCAGCACGGATGATAAAGCAGATGCACTGTACAGGGATGGACACGCTGACCTTTGACCAAAGGCGCAACGCAGAGAAGTGACAACGGGGCGAGTCCCTCACTGTCTTCTGATTGGATTTAAAAAAAACTGTGATAACACTTTTTTTCCTCTCTCTCTTTTAAAGTACCCAACATGACTCGGCGAACTCATTCGTTAAAGTTTTGTATTATGCATATTTATACAAAATAATTAAACTAATAATCAGCACCTCTTAGTGGACTTCACAAGTGATTGCATTAGTGATGGAATTTACGAGGTCCTGTTGAATGCATCTCGTTATTTTTCACCCACGCTCGTGCACTGGAGATTAGAATATTTGAATATAGACGAGCAATAATACCAATGAATATTCTAGTCCTCAACATGACTCACCTGTTAACTTTTTGTATTATGCATATTTATACAAAAATAATAAAATTAATAATAATAAGCACCTTGTTAAGAAGAAAAAGTAAGGACTAAAGAGTGAACAAAAAACAGAGCTCACAAAAGGCCACTTCTGAGGGTATAAAAAACCCTTAATTGTCATGTCTTGATGCTCCTGGCCAAAAATGAATTGTGATTCACAATATAATGGTGATAATAATTTGCTTTAAACTCTTTAATGATGACTTTAGAGCTGCAATGACTCACTAGTTAACTTATTTATTGGCCAACGTTTTATTCATAGATGAATCTGTTTGAGTGTTTTTTAACGATTAAAACAATTTTGCCGATTTTTCAGCTTCTTAAATGTGAATTTTTTCTTTTTTCCAGGTTTTTCCAGGACACGTTTAAATATTCTATGGACCAAACAAACAGCTGGGAATCAGAAAATGCTTTCTGCTTCCCATTTGGCCCCAAGGAAGATAAAGCTGTCAGCAGATTATGTGAAACGCAGAAATTGGACGTTTAATCCAGCCATCGCGGTTAAATGAAGTGACTTGAATCATGTGTGAAATTGCAGTTAAAAGACAAAGCTAACATTTGTGCTGCTGCGATGTTTGGTATGTGCTGAATAATCCCAGCAATGTCAGGGAAACTGCTGCGTCATCAGTCTGAATGAGGAAACATGACTCGTGGAAGAAAAAAACCAAAAAAAGATTATTATTCTTATCATTATAAGCGATTATAAGAGCTAATCACTACAGTTCCACCACGTCACCTCTGCATTCACTCAACCACGGCATCAAATAACTGAAAAGTGTCTCTTTTTGTTCTTTTAATGACCTGTTTGTATGTATTAAATATTCGTTTATGTGTTATTTTTATTGAAAATATTGTAAATAATATGCATGATATTAGGACTCATTTTGTACCTTCAAATTGTATTCTTTGTGCAAAATAATTACTGTAGAGGGCGCTTGCACAGACGTCAAGAAGGAGGTAGCGGTGGTTTTAGCCTATTATTTTAGTTTTATCCAATAATATCCAATAATACATTTTAAAGCCAATATTGGACGATACCGATATCGTATTGATATTTTGTAGAATTTGTTATCATTAAACATGTTAACATTTTATTTTTAATGTTATATTTTAACATATGGAAAAAGAAAAAAAAGAAGAACGGCTAAATGTATTAGGGACGATATTCAGTATCGGTACCAGTATCGGCCCGATGATGGTCCAAAATCAGATGAAACTGTAAAATTCGATAATATAATCCAAAAAATGCGATATATCGCAGACTGTAAAAATGTAAGTAAAAATCAGCAACTGCATTTTAGCTGAGTCATGTTGTGGGCTGTTTATTGAAGCTTGAACATGTCTGAAATGACTGTATCGGACTGATATCGATATCGGCAGATACTCAAGTCCATGATATCGGTATTGGTATCAGACAAGAAATATTGGTATTGTGCCATCCCTGAAAAAAACATCGGTATCCAAAGCCATATCGGTTGACGTCTGGTATCAAACACCAGTATCTACAGATTCCCGACTTAAGTATTTCTGCAGGATTTACTCATAAACCTCCTTAAAACCACCTTTCATTCACTGGAATGCACCACAACACGCCCTTTGACCCCTCCCCTCCTACATCTGCCAACAGGCACAGAGTCCAGCACCTCCTGACACGGACCCCTGGAGGGGCCCCACCCCACCCCACCCAGTCGTGGTGGTGGTGGTGGTGGTGATAACGACGTTATCGGCCGCCTGCTGTGTTTGCTTGTAAGCAGAGTGCAGGCACAGAGGGGACGTTGGCTGACAGGGGGGGCTGTTGTTGGTGGCAGTGGAGTGACTGGTTAGACGAGACACGGCTCAGAGAGCTGGAACACGCCTGTGAACACGTGACAAAAGCACACCCAAGTCCATGTGACCTCTGCAGGGAACAGCCTGTGATTTGGCTCAGAGTCCAGGCTTTGTCAAAGCCCAGTGCGGCGAGGGAGGGAGGGAGGGAGGGAGGGAGGGGTGGAGGACTGGACAGGAAGTGGAGCGGGTGTTAAAGGGAGGAGGAGGAGGAGAAGAAGGAAAGAGAGAGTGAGTGGTGATGAGTGAGCAAAGGAGGGAGGGGAGTAGAGAGGCAGATTCATGCCGTGACAGGCTCCTGTTTGACTCAGAGCTGCACAGGGCTGCCGCATGTGTCCGTCACATGGCCGAGCACGCTGCGGGGAAACTCGAGCCGTGTTCACGTGAAATGTGAAGAAGCAGAAGTTCCAAAACAACACACATACATACAATGAAGTTGTGTCTGCACATGTGCACTCACTCTTCTCTGATTCTCCGATCAGAAGGCACACAGGTACACAGGAAACGCCACCGCTGCACGAAAATATATCGAAATTTGATCGAAAACACAACACGGCCTACAGACACCAAAAACGTGTGTCAAGATATCATTTCCATGAATTATCCATACACATCTTATTCTACAGTAATGGAGAGAATGGTCGTTTTTACATTCTCTCTGATATCGCAATCGCAGTTTGTGTTGAAAATAATTGAATAAATCAAACACTTATTCAAAATCGTTCGGCCGTTCGTTAACTCTACGTGATGTGTTTTAATCATAAAAGGGAACAAACATAAATAAATAAATAAATGATTCATCATCTTCATAGACTGCTGACCAGATAGACCCAATTTGCACGGGTGAAAAACCCAGCTTGACACCCGGGTTTAAACTGGTTTGTGACCAGTGTGAATGCGTTTAATCTTAAAAAATATGTTTTAATCATCTTAATCTGTGTTAGTAAGAAACGCAAGAGCCAGTGAAGACGCCAATTTTTTTGAGTTTCAATGAGGAACCAAAAATTCAAATTTTATTTTACTATACTGTACTATCAAAGAAGTATAAAACGGTAAAACGGTAAAAGGCGTGTTGAGTTGGTGTCACCAGTAACAGTTGATACACAGAAATCATGTCATTAAAACCAGGATATTTTGCCTTCTTGTATTTAAATAAATCAATTTATTCAACCATCCACACTGAGCAACAGCGTAAGAGGAGTAACAACTATACGTTGTATACCTTAAATTAGGCCACTTCCTCATGTCAAAAAACATCGGATCTGATATCAGATCAAGAAAATTATTATGATCCAAAACTCCAAAAACTGATTAGGGATGAACTAATACGATACTTGGTGTTGGTATCGGGCCGATACTTGGTCAAAATCACCAGAAAGAAAGAGAAAGTGCCTATTCCTTCTTTGAGAGAGTAGAATATTTGTTGGAGCAGTCGGAGAATTAACAGCTTCATCACTTTTAATGATGTTGTGATATCGGTCAGACACGAAAGTCAACAAACTAAATTAATGCATCAAATTAAGTGTTTTTCTTTTCTTATTAGGGTCCGAGTGCACAAGGTTATTAGGTGATTTTTTTTTTTAATGTTTCACGTACCTGAACCAAAGTTGGTGCACATGTTAATCATGTCAAAAAAGTCAATGAGGACTTTGCCATAAGTCCTACAGGAAGGCCGCCATCTTGGGTTGAAGGGCCATTTTTAGGCGTTTTTGCAACATTGGTGGTATTTCAACGAACTTGTGCGAGAGCTTTGGTCCGATCATTTTCAATTTTTCTCTGTGTTTTTACTTTTAAAAAATATCTTGGAATTTGGGTCATAATGAGCTTTTTGAATAATCCCCCTTCAGCCATGTGGGACCTTGTGATGAGCATTTACACGCTTTTTTTCACGACTAATGACCTGTAATCTGCAGCTCAAGGCTGTTTGATTTGAGACTGTTTTTGCGTCACCAATTGATCATGAAATGAACTGCCTTGTTTCATAATAAATAGATAGGTTTGAGTTTTTTTCATGTATATATGCATATTTTTTAGGTTTCTTTGTTCCATAAAACACAGAAATCGTTAAAACTGACTGATATAAATATCCACAGATAATCAAAGTTGTGATCGTTGTTATCCGACATGAAAAAAAGAAGTATTGAGGGTTAAGAGGCTAAAATCTGACATAAAGGACTTCTTATGTTGATTGTTTTCCTTGAAAAAGTGACTTTTGCCTTTGAGACGTTCTCTAAAAACTGCATTTTTAATTAGTTATTGTTCAATCTAACAACTGTGCCAGACTAATAAATTCAGTCTGAAAATTCATGTTTTTCCACCCCTGGACTCATTGATTTAAACCATTTCGGTACAACTTGACAAACGGGATAATTTATAGTTGTAAACAAAGCCTGATGTGTTGACAACAACATTAATAAATCAACCTTTAATAAATCATTTAAGGAGTCTTCCCTCCTGATCTTGGCACAGAGTGCAAACAGGGTTTGTACACACGTCGTCTCGTGGCTCCGTCGAGGGAAAAAAAGGAGCCGCGGACGATTTCACAGGCAAACAGGACGGGGGTCACATTACGCGTGACTCCGCTAACAAACGACCCCGGGTGGAAGCTGCTGCTGCTGCTGCTGCTGCTCAGGTCACGCGACAGCGATCAATCCCCCATTTTTAATCCAAACCTTCAGGTCTTTAAATCAGCACTGACGTCAACACACACGTGTGTGTAATTCGACATCTTCAGTGTTTACAGGTGAAACACACCGACAAACACAGCGTTTACACACACACACACACACATACACAAACGCACGCACACACAGTGCGAGTCCCAGCGCTCCATCTGTTTATCTGCACTCAGATCATCTTGTTCTTTTGCCAGGAGGGATTTCTGCCTCGAGTGCGGCTGTGAAACACAACACGTCTCCAGTGGCCGGGGAGGGGGCTTGCGTTTCAAAATTCAACTCTGTTTGTTTGTTTTCTTAAGAGAAGCTCAACCTTTTGAAAACAAGAGTGTAAATGGCACCTGGCAGCAGATTAACAGAGATGAACACGTCAGTCGCGCTTCACTACCTGTCTGAGTTAATTGATGAGATTATCTGACGCTGAATGAAACACAAAAACCTGGAACGGAGACGTTGATTCTGAGTCACGAAATACTGATTTGACTCAATTTCAATCGATCAATTTTGAGATATTTCAACGTCTTTTATTTGATCCGATCTCCCAAGTTTGCTTGATTTGATAACAGATTTTGAGATGTGTCCGTTATAGGGTTGTAAAGGTAGCTCCCCGGTAACTCCCAGGGTAATTTCCAGAAACTTTTCCATAATGGGATAATTTAACAAAACTGCCATAAGCAGACAAAAGAGAGACGCTTGTCATGCGTGCCAGTCATTGGCCTAAGCGAGTTTCTGCATATACTGCGATTGGATTTGCGATATAAACTTTTGAGGTCAAAATAAGACAGATAAAGACTAAAGATTTAACACATCAACACAGGAGATACTGTCCAAATATTAGCTACTGTACTTTAACGCAAAATCATATGGTGATAATTTGGTACAACTGATCTTTTTTTGGATCATAATTGTCGATTTCTTTACTTTTTTTTGGAGCCTGCCCCCAAACAAAAACAAGCCAGTTACTTCAATTCATTGCAGACTTTATTAAAGACTCAACTATCCAGTAAAAAAATAAATAAATGTATACAAATTGGCTCTGTGTGGCAGAAATTCACCATAACGCTGTTTATGTCATAAGCTCATAACTGCGTATGTTCAAATTTGAGGTATTTTAGGTCTGGGCACTTATCGGCTGCGATTAACTCTGCAGCCTTAATTGTTTATAACAGAAATATATTTTTTCTTGGTGAGAATAAGTCAGAGTAAGAAATGAATGAAAGTCGACGTAATGTCCTCTGAAGTCATGGAAACCAGTGTGCGTGTGTGTGAGCGGGAGTGACATCAGGCTGCACTGCGTGTGCTTCCTACCTGCCGTGCCGGGGCTGTGGAGGCAGGACTGTGGAGCCATGCCAGTGTGAACTGAGGTGGTGGCTCGGCTGCTGAGGTCCACCACAGAGGGAGTGGGCGTGGCGGTGGGTGGGGCCTGTTGGAGAGTCGCCTGCTGCTGCGGCGGCTGTGTCGTCGAATGCTGAGCCTGGTCGCTCTGCGCCGTGTTGGCGGGGATGCCATTCTCCGACAGAAACTCCTCCAGGTCCATGTACTCCAGCTGGAAGTTGTCGCCGTCATACGGCAGGGTTTTGTCCCACAGCGTCGGGCCGAGGAAGGCCGACTGCGGGTGGTTGGCCGTGCTGCTCTCATCGTCCAAATTCTTCTCCTTCTCCTTGTCTTTGCCGAATCCTGCGGATGTTTGGAAACATGTCATGTCATTAAGTGGCAGCAGAGGAGCATTGTGGCTCGGTGCATGGACAGAAATAGAAAGTGTGCCTGCGGTTAAGGCAAGAAATGTCAAACTTTCAATTTTCCCTGACAGATACTGCACTCTTGCAATTTGTGATAGAATTAGTGCAAGGCCAAGGTTCACTTAAATATTCACTGTGTAACAGATTAAAAAATGTGATGGAGAACTAACAATGGTGGCTGCAACTAACGATTATTTTCATCATCAAGTACATTTTGGTCTGTAAAATGTCACAAAATGTTGATCTTTGCTTCCCAAACCTGGAAATGATGACATTCTCAAATGTCTTGTTTTTGTCCACAAATCAAGATTATTCAGTTTTAATGACTTTCTTTGTCATATGGAGCAAAGAAACCAGAAAATATCTGAGAAACGGGTTTTAATTGTTGAAAAAAACAACCTAATTAACACAAATCACCATCAAATCATTAACTTTACCATATCTTTTTTTTTTAATTTGCATAAAAGATGGAACAATCAAAAGCAGAGAAATAAAACTGCATTTAACTATTTAGATAATCTGATTGTTGTATTGATACTCCATATAACAAAGATATCATTTAAATCGGAAAATTTGAGAACATCTTCATTTTTTAAATTTGGGGAAAAACTCATCAACGGATTAATCAAGAAAATAATCAACAACAGCAGCCGTAATAACACTTTCACATATTAAAAACACTGAAAATAAAATGCTGATTTTGCCTTTTTAAAGGGTCTAATTGTACTATTTAATTAACTCTATCAATGTATTGACCTACAGTATTTGTTTATTTATGGACAAAATACAAAACAAACTCAAATGTAAAACATACAAGGTGTGGTGTATAAACATATACATTGTGACTGAAATATTGTCCAGCCCCAGGTTTTATTTTTTTAACAACACAAAAGAAGAAACCAAAACAAGGAGAGATAATGTGTTTTGTTTTGTTTTGAGTGAACTGACCCTTTAAGATAATAAACTAGGTTCTTCATTCATGTTCACATGATGAAATGACTGTCAGTACATTCAATAACACAGTGACCAGAAAAGACGCCCTCTACCGGCAGCTAGTTAGCGTCACTCACAAATCCCATTGAAGACAAGATTCTTTGAAAGATTACAGCGCAGCAGGTACGAAAATAATGCACGCAAATTTAGTGTGTACGATGCTAATTTTGGACGTTAAGTAAGCGCTAAATCCGATAAAGTTGTTGTTGTTAAGCAAGCTAGCTGTCAGTCGAGTGTGAGTCGAGCAACATCCAGCCGAGTGAAGCAGCGCATTGTTTTTCATATCTGCCTCCCACACACACACACAAACTAATGACATTACATTCCACAAAGATCGCAGAATATGAAGAGGGATCCCTCATTGAGGATTAAGCGAAACAAACCCGCGCCGCAGTCCATCTCCTTCACCCGGCACTTTCTTATCTGTCAAAGACCATGAATGACAGCCGATTATGAACACAGCAAGACAGGTAGAAGAGAAACACGTACCTTCATCGTGGTGGAAAGGCAGCTTGAGAGGGTTCTCCAGCAGGGACTTGAGGACGCCGTGAGTCGGCGGCAAGAAAGTTGAGTTTATGGGACGAGGTCGAGCCATTTTCTCCATATGTCTTGACTTGAAGGGCAAAGAATGGAGAAGAACGCTCGCGGAGGAGTGTCAACGCTTTTCCCCCCCTCGAAGAGAAACGCGACCGCAAGTGCTGGCCGGCCCGTTGAGACCCTCGCAGGCGGGGGCAACGGGAACGGAGCGGCAGGTGGACGCCTGGTTGCTCGGCGGCAGGTAGACGGGATTCGGCGCTGCTGCGGGACGGTGAGCTGTTGACGGAGTGTCGCTGCTGGAGCTGGAGCTGACTGAGTGACAGGAGAGAGGCTGGAGCGCGTGAGGGGAGGGGAGGGGAGGGGGCGTGGTTTATTTAGCACTCCTCCATCCATGTGCCGAGACGGACGCCGGTGACGTCAAAGCACCGGGAGGGCGGGGACTCTTTTTGCGGTGCGTTCATGTCACACAGGGAAAAAAAGTATTTACAGATTTACAAACTGTTTACAAACAAAGTTCGTTCAAAATGGCAGCTCCAGACAAATAGTTCAATATTTCTTTAATTAAAAAAAAAAATCTAAGAAATATGAATAAATAAATACAGTGCTTAACAAATGTACTTGTCCTGAAACTAGTTTATTTAAAACTAAAAATGTTATTGTTAGTTATTTGGTAAATAACAAACGGAATTCACCTTTTTATACCAAAATTTGAGTCAGAAAATAATCAATTCAACCACTAAAACAATTTTTTCTGTAAAATAACTATAATTGGACAGCTTAATCAGATATAATAATGTGATTTACATTTTTTCTCTTTGTTTTTTGTTAAACAGTAAATTTGATAAATTCATGGAAAACAATAATAATTATGTTTTAGCATTAAAAATGTAATTTAGGTTAAAGACTTTCTACTTAGTACAATGTGTATTAACCGTTACTAAAACATAAACAATAATTTCGATAATTCAGGGTTATGCAATGCAGCAACAAGTTAAAAATTAAACATTACTAGGCCTGCGACCGATTTATTGTTAATTAAAAACAATAGAGGGACTAATAACCATAAAAGTAGCAGTGTTTCTATTGTGGCAGCCATCTTAGAATCCCATGTCGAGTTTTCCAATTTCAAAATGTAACGCACCATACATGAGGCCATAATTTCTCTTTTGGTTTAAAATTATTTTTAATCTTTTAAATTTGCACTAATCTGGCACTTATTTGACCTTTTGTTGATTTTCATTGTTAATTTCTTCACCTTTTGCTTAAAATAAACTTGCGTTCGTTTCGTTGGTCATTGTGCACCAAGCAGGGGAACTTACGGTGGCGGACAAAACAGTGGGATACTAACACCATTATATGAGACATTATATGAAGGTTGAAATCCAATCTTTAAGTGTTGTTATATGAGGTGCAATAAAAATCTTTACAAGATTAATTAGATTCGTGTAGAAGATTGTAAAATTATATCAGATTTTATTTTTACTGTTATGTGCCAGGTCACTGAACCAGTGAAACTTACCTGTGTGTGTGTCTGTGTGTGTGTGTAACCCACACTACCCACCCAGAAATCAGGGTTACAGGTGGATAGATCAGCGGACAGATAGACTTCTCTATCAGACAACATACATGGTGAAAATATAAACACAGGGACATCTCACATTTCATACAAACCTGTTCATTTTCAGCACGACAGAAGGAGGTTTTCAGGGCGACTGTGTAACTGTAAATCTAAGCAGAGAGGAAACACTCCAATCTAGAGCCACGGCAGAGGAGAGGGTGAGTGATGTGAATCCAAATTTGACCTACTTTCAGCCAATGGTTGTTGGAGTCAGCCTGCAATTGTATCTGTGCAGCCCCTGGCACATGCAAACTCATGCTGTCTACAGTGGTAGTTGCTGAGTCACTCAGTTTAAATGCACTCCGCAGCCTGTTTCCTCTTTGTTTTAGTGATTTATGAGCATGTGTAGTCAGTTTTATGAAAAATAAAGGAAAAACACAACAAGGCCTCATAACAGAGACAAAAACAATAACAATGAGAGAGAGAGAAAAAAAATCGAGTTGCACATGACGAAAAGGCTAATGAAAGGAAGCGATTGTTCTGATCAGACTGTTGCAAAACGGTTACATCTGAATCTGTTCTCATGCCTATGAAAATGTCACACCATATCCAACCACAGATCTTATCTGTCATTCCACCCACAACTATGAGACGATTTGAACTTTGCTTCTGACATTTTGCATCTTAATGAGATTCTCCTCCTGTGACGTTTGTCGTCAAGTTATTCTTGTGGCATCGACCCCAAAAACCGGAAGTTATATTCGATTCAATTCGATTGTGCCAAACAAAATACATTATCTCAAGGCACCGTACACAGACAACATTATAGAGAGCAGAGAAAACTGACAAATTGGAAGAAAAATTAAGAAATCTCTGACAGAACAAGACTCAAAGATGTGCGGCCATCTGCCAAGACAGGTTGGGGTGAAAGGAAAATGGGGTACAGAGGAGAGGTGGGGCGAAAGCACAAGGGGGAGGTGAGGCAGAGACAGAAGAGAGAGACCAGGAGCAGAAATACAACAATTGGATCAAGTTTTAGGTTTAGACAAGACATTTCTGAATCATCAGTGATGACATGTTTATAGAACTACAATGTCATTTATACATGCAGCAGGAGAGATTGTTGATCAAGATTATACTGATATCAACTTTAATTATAGCACAGTAATAATGGTGATGATATGATATTACAATAATAATAATACTAATAATAGCCTTGAAACTGGATCTGGATCCTGCAGCCTGCATGATGAGGACACAGAGAGACAAAAGACAAAAGCGGATGGAGCTTTTCATCCGTACTTCGCGTTTGTTTCGTTGGTCGTTGTGCACCAAGCAGGGGAACTTACGGTGGCGGACAAAACAGTGGGATACTAACACCATTATATGAGACATTATATGAAGGTTGAAATCCAATCTTTAAGTGTTGTTATATGAGGTGCTGACCCCCAATAAAAATCTTTACAAGATTAATTAGATTCGTGTAGAAGATTGTAAACCACTCACTCTCCCACGCCAAACTCCATAGAGAAATACGTCACAGCACGCAGGAGTTGATCCACTGCTGCCTCCATCACTAAGTCCAAATGTGTCATTTTTATCACTTCTGTGTTCAAAACACTTTATTCAGATTCACCTCAGTGACACAAACTGACCAAACTTGGCAGAAGTACAGCAGCAGATGCTGTGTCCTTGTGAGCTAAAAATACTAGTTTTCTCAATGGACTTTGGTGTGGCAGAATAAGAGGATTACATATCAACACAAACTGCCGAGTGTCAGTCGGAGAAGGCTGTCAGAATGGTGAGATAAATTGGTGAGTACACAGTCAGCACTAATGATGTGTACTTTATACACCGCTTAAGGGCAATTAGGTTTGCATGAAGTTATTTCAAGAGACACGCATACACCACATGCAGTCAGGGGTAAACAAAATGATCCAATTTTTCATGGTAAGAGAATGACAAACCTTTACACGAGTAGAGATAATTTTCCTTTGTACAAGTCACTGATACAATCTGTCTGTGTTTCTCTGTTGTCTTGAATATTTACGCTATATGTGGTTCGGTCCACATGATGAAAACCTGATGTTCCCCCTTTACACTTCTCTGAATTTTCTTTTTGGAAAGAAATAATCACATTTCTCGACTGACTGAAGAACATTGTTTTGTTCCGATTCAACAAAGTGAAATTTCTATTCGGAATCATTTAAAGTTGTTTTCTGTGTTGTTGAGCTCTTCAAAGACTAATTTTTTAAGTCCTTTAGCAGGGGTGTTTCAAGAAACTCCGGAGCAAAAAGGGGTCTGGGGGCCCCAACAATGAAATAACTCAGTGTCAATAGCCCCCTTTTCAACCAACATTTCCAGAGACTTGATTTCCAGGTTAATCCCTGACAATTACCGGGGAAATGCCTAAAATCTCAATATTTAACAAAGGAGTCTGGTCCGCGACCAGCATCACACTGCCGCTGTGTTTCAGTCCAGTGACTGTGTCAGACGGAGTCTGTGCTCAGGTCATAGAGGAAGTACTGAACAATAGTTTTAATTAACTGATCCTAGTGATTCAGTTACACTGAAAACAACTGCTTTACAAGTCACTAGTCACTCGTGTGTGTGTGTGTGTGTGTGTGTGTCGCGCATAAAACCAAGTCACCGCAGTTTCACGCAGCCATGCAGTGATGACTCCGCCCACATTGAGTAGGTACTTTTTTGTAGTGGAGATAAACCGTGCTGTGATGTGCCGAGGCGAGGTGAGTAGAACCGGTGGAAACACGCCATTGGTGGAAACACTCCAATTCTTGGGTAAACGAGAAAAGTCTTGCGGTTGAAAAGGGGGCTATTGATTTCTTTTTCCTTTTTCTCTATTTTATTTTGTTGACACTTCAATGACATACGTGCGCAAAACTGGGGACAAGAAGGTTATTTTTGGAGCAGTAGAATTCACTTCTGAATCTTTTCATCTCGCTCTACTAGCTCAGTGTGGCTGTTGCTGCCATCTGTCTCCACATACACTGCGTTCCAAATTATTATGTGATAATAATGTGATATTTTTCTCAAATTTTTCTAAATAGTCGATGCAAATGACAGTCAGCATTATTTTCAAGTCATTAACCGTTAGAGTATAATTTGAATGTTATTGAATAAACCTTCCGATGATAACAGTATTATTTTCAAAATAAAAAAACTTAAAATGTATACTCCACAAATCCCTTCCTGTGACTTAATCAACACTGTGTGAACGCATTTCACAATTGAACGCATTTGACATTTGTTTAATTGTCATTGCTGTGGTATAAAGTAAGCAATCACGCCTTGGGGTCCCCTGTCAGCTCAGGCATTTCCCTGCTTACCCTTTCCCTGTTTACCAAAAAAAGCAACCTTAAAATCCACTTCATTTAATGTGGAATTCTGTAACATATACAAGGATAAAGACAGATAAAGGACAGAGACAGCTGCAGGTGAATGGGTGAACTTCTGAGAATTCTCATCTGAGGCCTTTTGTGAGAAACAAAAATGTCGTGAGGGGAAAAAGTCCCAGGGAGGAAAGAAACTGTGACGTACAAACCAAACAAACATGTGTTGTATGAGAGCGGTCAGCTGAACGAGGCAAGTTGCCCCTAGATCCGTGCGGCAGAGAAATTCAGAAGAAAAAACCCAAGATGTGAAATTGTGACAACAAAGATCCGTGTGTGTTGTTGTTGAGGAGTCGGGAGTAACTGCTCCTCAGTTTTCACTATCAGTTTTCTTTAACACAAGATTTGTTGCACCGATATGGAAAAGCTTTGTGGCGGCATCCTTTTTAAAGTCTCTTTCACACTGAAATTAGCGTCAGAATTTATTTTTTTGCAACAACAGGAAAAACATCCCAAATAGACTAGAATAGTTACACACACGAAAACTTTTTCTACAAAATATATAGTCCCTGCAACACATCCTGGCCTACTCGCTTTAGTGGGGACCAAAGTCCGCAAACGTCCCTGTTCGAATACAAATGAAAAGTCCTGTGCGTGAATATGAGTCCGTGTCTCCTGGAGGAGTTCTGTCCTCTCCTGCTAATGCGCTACCACACACACACACATACTGGTTTATTTACTTTACTGGGGACCATAGTCCTCAAAGGTCTCTGTTTGTCCACGTTTGTACAGAATATTACCGTAAACGCTCTAGTATCAAAGTTATGTTCATGTTAAGAAGCAACATTTTCACCATTTTGGTGGCACTTTAACATACTTTGAAGAGCTTGTTCACCTCCTGTCCCGCTCTATGTCTCCCTCTTTGTCTATCAGTGGTACTGCAGCCTCACAGCAAGAGTCTGCTCGTACTTCTGTACTTCTCTACTTCATTACCTCTTTTTTAGGAAACATTTTTAAAAAAAAGTGTCAGAGCATTTATTTGTGGAAAATAAATTTCGGGAATAAGACGTCTCAGCTTGCTAAACTGCTGACAAAGCTCTCTGAGGGTTTTTATATCGTTCCAGTTTTTGAGGACGAAGAGTCTTTACTCCACAATTGTAATGTTCTCAGATACTGTTTTTTAAACATAATAATAAAGTGTGACGAGAAGAAACAATTTGCTTTACAGGGACTTTTAGAGTTGCGTGAGGAACACATAAAGCCCAAAGAACACCTGACCTGCTTCCACAAATGAGTCAGACACAACAGTTCCTCTCTCAAGCAGATCTGGGGTAACAAAGGGAGCATTGGAAAAGAACAAGCTTAAAGAAATGTCTCTGGGATAATCCATCAACGCTGGGCCTCGAATCTGCAGCAGAATCGTTCCTGTTACGTAACACTCAGAGAAGCAATTACATGGTCTCCGGCGGTTTTGCCTCGCCTGTAACAGCAGTGAATACTCCGCATCTGAAACTACACAGCTGCCCCCCCCCCCCCCCCCCCCACCACCACTCACCCCTCAGCAGAACACGCTGTTAGAGCCAGGACAGGACAAAACAGGACAAGATAGGACAGGAGCATTGACATTTCCATCAAAAGCTACTTCAACTCACCGGATCTCAATTATTCAGTCAGTAGAAATACTGTTAAACCTGCTCAGGCTGCTGACTGTGAAGTTCCTTTTTGCAGGTAGGAGGTACAGATATTGTTGGGTGAATATTCTAAAGGGGAAAAACAAGAGTCTTTAGCTTCTTTTACCGTGCTGTCATATTTGTGTCACAGTGAATCAGTCGTACACAAAGTACTGTCAAAGTTTTAATCCATAGACTTGTTGCACACTGATGATGTGCAAAAATACCATGTAGGGTGCTACTGTTATCGAGTGGTACTGCTAACAGTGGTAAGTCAGAGATGTGTTTGCACTTCTGACTTCTCAAACTGGAACTCCCAGTTCCAACTTCTAGTTCTGATGCCTGAAGTGATTGGAAAAGGGAGGGGTTCAGCCGACTGTCTGTTGCTATCTGCAGTCTCACCGTTAGATGTCACCAATCCTTGCACTCTGGATCTTTAAAAATGATCAATATGAATTATGAGGTCCTGGAATGACTGGATTTTCAAGTCACTCACGTGAAATATTACCAATTTTTATCTGGTGACTTTCCCAATTTTCCCAATCGACTTATTGTGAATGCTTTTGTGCATAAAACTTGTGTACAGTCTCATATCGTCCAAGTTTTTGGTCGTCCGTACACGTCTGGCCGTGCACAAACTGTGGCTGGAGGTAAATGAAGTCGCCACAAAATGACTTCAAAACCACATTTCTGCCAAATGAGAAATGGAAATGTGTGTCCTGTGTTTTCCAGTGCTACTTCAGGTCTTTCAGCGGGGAAACAAAACAACCTGCTTTGGGCTCTGGACTTACCTCCACCTACCTGCTCACCCTCTCCACTCGCCGGCAGGTGAGCGATGTCAAGGCGCAGGGGTTGCTCATCTGCACGTCCCACTCGCTGCATTAAGCACTCACATCCCTCTGTTAGCCACCACGCACTCAGGTGCCCACACACACACGAGGAAAGGGCTGCAGGTGAAACCAAGTGGTGGATAGTTGCAGTGTATTTCTGGAGCCTGTGATGAGTTCCATTTATAGAGAGGGAGGGCATGGATGGATGCTCTGCTGGGTTTCTTCACTGTTTGGGAAAGTAGTCGGAAAGAGAAACTATCTCACGATTTAAAAAAAAAAGATGTTAGACGTATATGTGATTGTTATTGTTTCTCAGTGTGATTATTTAAAGAACAAAGAGCTTCTAAACGCTCATGTAATGTTTGTGCAAAAACAGTGTTGTACATCTCTTTGCAGCACTTTCCAGAACTTGTGTAAAATCCAGAATCGTGGAGTCAGGAATGGTAGAATCGAACCGTCAAAGTAAAAGATTGACGAGATATTGTATTATGCATGCATATGCATGTATGCAGTTTCAAAATAACAACATTTTTCAGGGGGGAAAAAACTGCTTCTACAGGTTAAAATGTCAAGTATTTATAGTGACCTGCTTTTACACTCACAGCAACAATTTGAACAAGAAATGCTTGAGCAGAAGACCAACTTTCAGTCACAACGATCACAGAAACTGTCAGTCACAAAAAAAAACAACAAAGCTGCTGGCGTCCTGAGACTTTTGCATAAAACTCAACGTCAAGCCCTATTTCAGGTCAAATCAATACAGAGTGAAAGAGAAAGTAGTATCCGTGGACAGTAACCAGCCTTCCCATACCCAGTGGTTCCCAACCTTTTTTCACCGCTCAAACACTGGAGTCAAACCGGAGTCTAACGTCACAAGCCAAATAAATAATCGACAAGACTATTCGAAGAATCCAAATACATCCTTTGACTTTATTGCAAATGAAATGAATGTAAATATGTGTGACATGAATTTTAGCAACAGTTGGCTTCAGGGGTCACTGGGATGTTTTTTCAGCTTCCTCCTCCTACTCAGTTAAATCCCGCTCACACATTGCAGTGAGAGGTCTGACACACACACACACACACACACACACATACACACACAAGAAAGACATGAGGAGTCACATGCTGTCACCATGGACGGACACGTTTTTGAGAACATGCTGTCTCGTTTTTTTTCTTTCCTTATTTTGAGCTTGCTCTCTCTGTCACATTAACACAGAGCCCCGCTGTGTTGACATTACGTCCTCTGTGTGTGTGTGTGTGTGTGCGCGCGTCTTCATGTCCATGCGTCTCGCAGTGAGTCACACTTTCACACGACAGCAGACCATTTCAATTTAGCCCTCTCATCTTTCCATGACACGGAGCGTAAACAATCCGGACCCAGCGGCGCGTCTCATCAAACGACCTCTGCCTGCTCCCAGTCTGGCGTTCACACGATTGAAGTTAACGACGTTAAAATGACGGCTCCCTGATTTTGTCAGTGTTGCGAGTACATCGATGCCACTGCAGATGAACGACAGTATTTATCGTCAGAAGACGGGGAACTTCTTCCTTTAGGGGTCGCCCACAGCAGATCACCTGCCTCCATCTTGCCCTACCGATTGTTTTCAGTGATCCGCATATTTCATTTGGCAAAGGTTTTTATGCCGGATGTCCTTCCTGATGCAACCCGCTCCAGTTATCCGGGTTTGGGACTGGCTCTAGGAGTTCACTGGATGTGGTCCCCCAGTGGCTGGGTTCATCATGAGACGTGGACTCATGAAAATAAACATTTTGGACTCTCAAGTTCAGCCTGTTTGCCTCACAGTGAGAAGGATCTGGGTTCAAATCGAGAGTCCAAAGACCTGCAGATTGCAGATAAGTTAATGGGAGACTATAAATTGGGGGTGCAACAATTAATTGATGATAGTTGATTACCAAAATAGTCATGTATATATGTGGTTTTCGGCTTCTTCAATGTGTCTTTTCTCTCCTTCGATGACAATAAACCAATGAAGGGTTTATTTGTGGACAAAACAAAGCATTTGAGGGTGTTGCCATTTTGAGGTTCAGGGAACACAAAATGCCACTTTCTGCATGTTATAGAAGAAACAACCAACAAACAAATGCCATCAAATCCATAACCTGGATAAGAACTGGATCAAACTTAGTATCATGGTAGTATCTGATCCTACCTACATGTAGACCATGTGGGTAGATTCTGAGCAAAATATAATGGGAACATACTCAAGGGTGGGGGGATCACCTACCCATCACAAACAATGCAGAATGATCCGTCAAAAACAGGAAATTGCTAACAGGAGTAAACCCGTGGCAATGAAAACATGTGGTGTGTGTACTAGCAGAGAATAACCCAAAAGCACGGCAGAGGCAGAACTCAGTTCAAGAGGAGCGTTCAGTTTACATGGTCACGAAAACAGTCAGGGTTAAAAATAGCAGAGAGAGTCCATCTATAAGGCAAACAAATCCAATAAGCGGCAGGCAAGAATCCAGAGGTCGAAACAGGTCAGATCGGGTAGACGAGAGAACCGGAAAAAAAAAACAATGCTGGAGAGCTTGTCCCTGGTTTATATATATATATATATATATGGGGGACTAATAAGCTGCAGGTGAGAAGAAGGGGGCGTGGAACAACAGGTGAGGGGAATGAACTGATTGTACTGGAGGGCAGAATCTGAAATGATGGTAATAAATACAACAGGTCTTTACTTGGCCTAATCTTAGCTCAAGACTTGTAAAACAATAATTTTTTGTGTGTACCCATGTAGCTAAAACATTCTTTGTGAGGTTTTCCCCAATGAAGGCAACATGAGATGTATAAACTGTGTTTCCACCGAGTGGAACGGTTCAATTCGGTACTTTTTGTTTTAGGAATAGCACCAAAATAACGCATCCAGTTCAAAGTCCCCCTCCTACCGGACAAAGAACTTCTACACCCCTACACACCATCCTGTAGCCTCCGGGTTCTCAGACTCCAACCTGCTACAGCCACCACCCGGGACCAAGCACAAAACCTGGAGAGACAAATCTTCCTCTGGAGCTCAGTACCCTAGACCCATCCGTGACTGTTCTGACCCTTCCTCATTCAAATCACTCTTCAAATCAATGGTTTTAACTTCCAACCGTCAACCGTTCCATTTCTTGGTACCCTTCCCTTGGGGTACCAGAGTAATGGTACGGTACGGTATGGATGGAGCTAGACCAGCTCCAGTCATGACAATGAGCTGATTGGGCGACAGAAAAGTGTCCCTCTCCTGTGACAGTCCCCCTGCAGTCTATTTTCATACAAAGCTTGATGTCTTGTGGAGACAAACAGCCACAAACCAAACAGGAAAAAAATCTGCTGGATGTACTCCATTGTTGGATGTTGTCCGTTGTTGTGTTGTGGTCAATACACATCTCGCTGACCCAGGGCTTTACTGTTCCAAACTCAAACTGTACCACGATGGAAACATGGCTTTAGAGACATGGCCTGCACAAGCTCTGACCCCAAACCCTTATGACACCTTCTGGACTTGGGCCTGGCCTTGTCACCCAACATCACTGTAGGATCTCTCTCTCTCTCTCTCTAATACTCTTCTTGTTGAATGGGAGAACATCTCTGCAGCCTGGTTTAGAATGTGCTGGTGAGCCTGAAAGCAGAGGAGGAAACTCAATTATAGCATCAGATCAATGTCCATGGCTTTAGGCTGTCGTGCTCAGGTGTCTAAAGGCAACTCAGAGGCATGAATACTGGAAAGGGGAAGCGTGGTAAGTTTTTTATGCAACCTACTCACCCAGAGTGAGTCATTCCAGCTATTTTTCACACTAAAATATCTTTTAGTGGACAATGGGCAGAATGGAAGTGAAAGATTCACCTTAAATTCAATCGGTGGGGTTATAATCAAATTGTGTTTTGATTTGAACCTGAAAATTAGTAAAATAATCAAGTTTGACCATCAAACTCCATCCAGTCCATCTTCAAAATATTACTCCACGATTGTGCCAGATGATTCTCTGGAGTTATTCCTAAAATAACATAAGGCTTGTCAGGTCACAACAACCCTCAACTATGAAATTTGACCACCACAATTGTAGTAGTTCATTGATAAATCCAAATCAATGTTTGTGCCAAATTAGAAAGTTTCCCCCTAAGATGCTTTTTTTCTTCTGAGAGCTACTGTGTCAAAGTGAAAATGGCCAAGAGCTACTCGTGTTTTTTAACATTATTCTCATCGCTCATTTCAACCAGAATAAACTGAATGAGCTTGAAGGGGAGATCGGATGAAAACGTAAGCAGGTTTGTGTCCGATTATTGAAACCTTTGGCGAGCT
This sequence comes from Solea solea, assembly GCF_958295425.1. Lineage (NCBI taxonomy): Eukaryota > Metazoa > Chordata > Actinopteri > Pleuronectiformes > Soleidae > Solea > Solea solea. Next base: position 5,462,316 of record NC_081149.1, on the reverse strand, counting down.
ACTTGGAAAGGGACTGGGAGCTATTGGTAGCTTGCAAGCTACTTCTTGGAGACCCCTGCTCTAGACCCTTGGATCTCAAACTGTGGTGCGTGCACCACCAGTGCTACGCAAGCTTCCTCTGGTGGTACTAGATGAAGAAACTCAACTAACTAAAATCGACTAACTAGAGCTACTGTTCCAGTCCAGTCACCCACAGCCAACTACAGAGAAAGAAGGTTATGACCTGGATGACTGAGAACTTCACCGACACTGTTCTACTGCATATACCAGGGTATGTGATCGGAGTGGACATGTATGGACAGACGGCTTACAAATATAATAGTTTTACCAAGAATTATGAATTTACTGATGCAGATCGTTGGTCTTCAATGATTCTGCTGTTTCATTTGATGTTTTTCTTGCTCTGGACCGAAGAAGCTACAGATTCACTAATGTTTAACAAACACACCAAAATCAACCAAGATTGTGAACGAACAGCAAAGTGCATGCACTCAGTAATCCATGTGTTGGCTGAACACCAGTTTTAAATCCTGTCTGGGCTGAACCAAAAGGTGAAGAGAAGTTTCCATGCCGCAGGAGCTGCTTTAATATGGGAGATGGAGCCAAGTCCCTTAACAGGCTTTTTTCTTTCTTTCTCTTCTTCTTTAAATAATTGGATAATGTCCACAAGCGTCCACTGAGGACCAGATTTGTTTGATTAAACTGGTTAGGAAGTGAATTCTCTCTCAGGGTGAATGCGGTGGGTGATGGACTGTTTAAAAAGGATGAAACACGCAGTGTCTTCAGGTTTGTCTGTTATTTCCGGAGTAACAGTGTTGGTATGGCAACAGCAGCTGCTGCTGCTGCGGCCGAATTGTGCTGTTGCCTTCAGGCAACCAGAGTCGAGCCAGGCAGGTATCTGCAGAGCCAGGAGACAAATGGACAACACTGTTTAAGAAGCAAACAGCATTTAATGGATTGAGCAAACAGAAATGAAAATCAAAATACACAAATAACTCAAATAAAATATCAATTTAATCAAAAACAATCTTGTTTGCAAATTCAGACTCTTTTCTCAGATTACTGACTTTAATCTCAGAATTCTGTGGAAAAAAATGAGTCAGTATTCGAAGAAAAGTCAGACTTTATTCTGACTGACTTTAATCTCAGAATACTGATTTTTGTCTGACAGAAATCAAGCCGAACAGTGCCGAACGGTAGATCAGTTAAGACTACAAAATCCTAAAAACGTGGCTTAATCTCCAACAACTGCCAGGAGTCTGGTGTAAAGTCACGAGTCACGAGTTTGTGTGTGTGACTCCACCTACGTTGAGTAGGTACTTTTTTTGTAGTGTAGATGCAACCTAAACCGTGCCATGCCGTGCCAAGGCGAGGCGAGGTAGAGCCGGTGGAAGTACACCATAACTGTGACTCCGGTAGAAGTCGTCGCTGGTTAGTTCTTATTATAACTCAATATTTTGTTGAGTTTGACACCTGCCTCTCAGATTACATGTTTTACGTTATTCCAAAAGGTGTTTTTTATGATGTTATTGATAAATACGCCGTCTCTAATTAGCATCGACCTCTCTGTGCAGCTCGTAGGAGTGGTCACCTGTGATTAAAAACGGTGAGGAGTCGGTGCGACGGTGTCGGGCAAAAATAGTCAACAGGCTCTGACCAGCTGATGGTCAGATTACCGAGTAAATCCCTTCATGTCCTGGAAATCTTAACAAGCCACCTAATTGTGTCGAAGGCCACTTGAGTTCACCGCAGCAGGCTCAATGTTGTGATTAGGCCCGTGTTTCACTCTCTGGTCCACAGCTTCCACTTAACTAAGTCAAAGAATAAAAGGGCCAGACGTGTGTATGTCACTTCTTATTGAGAAGAAAATTATGGCAGGAACAAGTGACCTACGTACAATTTTAGTGTCGAGCTGATTGAATGACATAAGGGTGCATTTTTAGAGCGGGACACCACTGTTATGTGTTTTTGTTTCCCCCCTGAGTGGGTTTTTAGCCCCTATCACACACACACACATACACACACATCCGAGACTTGATGACGATGTGTCGTCATAACAACAACGGCAATGTGAGACATTGGAGAGGTGAGGGACCAGGCAGTTTCTCAGTTTCTAGGCAACGTCGTCACCACCGACTGTGCCGAGTTCAAAGGAGGGACGAGGTCATGCTGCCGCTCTTACGTGTTTCGGTTTATGCGACCTACATTCACACATACAAACGCACAAATGAACCGTGAGACAAAGAATTAGATCCTCTATGACATTTTCTCCTTAACTTGCTTGAAATATTAATGCTGGTTGTGTTTCATTAAAAAAAAAAAATTCTGTTTGTTTTTTTTCGTATTCATGTGTTTTATGTGGAGGCCAAATATGAAAAAAAAACACCATGTGAAAATGTGGCATTTGAATGATGGACATGTTAGAAAAAACAATGTTTAACACACAATTTAACAGGAACGGTGTCAGTTTATTGGAAATTTATCGCATTTAACTGCTCAATTAATTAAAAATATGAGATAGAACTAGAATTTTGAGAAATTATTAATATAATGTGTACAACAAAGTATAAATATTTAAAACAAATTAAGGCAATACATACAATGTGTAGCTAGCTAGCTGCATAACTAGAACTAGCAAGAACTATCTTGCTGGCTAGATTTATTTTTTACAAAAAAGATGTTAGCTTTTGTCCACGTTAGTTACATATTTACATTAACTTTGAATTTCTTCAACTATTCTTTTATATATATTTAAGTCTGATAAATGTACAACAGAACAAGTATCCTTTATTATTAGTATTATTAGTTACTAATAATTCCCTGGGCAGGACACTAAAAAGACAAAAGGACAATGTGGACAATACATAGACTATTACTTCTGCCACTACAGCGAGAGACATGAACAACTGACACTATTATCAACACTAACAAGACAACAACAGCAACAACATCCAATTTATTCCCCTTTTAATCCATTGACTTCATAGTGGAGAGAGAAAATAGTAATATAAATAATAGAAACCCAAACAGGACAATATGACTAAATAAATACATGGAGTAATATAGTTATTAAATTTAATTACATTTAAATTACCTATGTGACGTGTGTGTGTGTGTGTGAATACATATTTGGGTTGTGTCTTGTGTGTATTTATTTTTCATCTCCTCCTCCAATATTTACAAAGTGTACACGTGCGTTTTCCTTTGTGTTTTCTCAACCTCTTGTTTTCAGTTGAGTCCAAATTTTAGAATCAGAATCACAGAACTGTCGTTTAACAGAAAATCTTCTTGGGGATGGAGCATGGGGACACATCCTTGGGACACAAAAGTTAACATTATATTGTAACTTTGACCGGTCGTAAAATAGTGAACCCCGATTCTATTGATTTATTATGGTATGACTGAAGTATGTATGGTTGATGCGCCAAGTGGAACAGCCCTCCCAAAACAGAACTTAGTCTATTCTAAACAGAAACACCAGGTCATTTTCATTTAAATAATGAAAAAAGAGCCATTTCAATTCATCAATTCATTAGAAGAACTTGAAATGACCACGTCAGTCTACGGGACCGAGCCTGACGATCGTTTTTTGGATCATTTGGACCTGTTGTGGAACCCCATTTAACAGTAGGGCTCCAAAGTGACGTTACTTCACAACATGAATTAGATTCAGGTTACCAACGTGTGCTGCGTGACTTCATTACAGTGGTACTCGCCACAGTTGAACACCTGCCTCCATCTTCATCTTGTCCTCTCCCTTGTGTCTTATTCTGTTAGACCAACTGTCCTCATGTTCTCCTCCCCTTGACATCTTTCACTTTATCACCAAACTGTTCCACCTGAGCTGTCCATCTTGGTCACTCCTAAATTCCCAAAACCCTCTAATGGCTGAGCTAATTTAGATAGGAGCATGTAATAGACCATTTTATCAGTTACGAGCAGGAGTCCTGGATGTTTTTGGTCCACTGAGCTTTTCATACGGTCCTTCAGTCTCTGCAGGTCATGTTGGATAATCTGTCTCTGCGGTTTCCTGTGGAGAACAAGGTGAACACCAGTACCAGCTGTAAACACACCACCACCACCTCCTCCACCTCCACCTCCACCACTGCCAGAGATACACTGAGGCAACCCGGCAGCTGTGTGGGCAGCATGTTCCCTCTGAAACATGATTAACGCTGAGAGAAAACAAGGTTTTCAGTGTTTAAATACAATTTCAAAATCTTATTTCATTTTGTAAAATAGCAGGTCGTGGAAAGGAAACATGTTGTCCATGTTCATTCAGTTTCTCTGAGATGAATAGAATTTGTTTTATTAATATATATAAAAAAAAGGGTTAGGGTTTTTTTTTTGCTGCCAAACAGTCAGAGCGGCCGAGTTTATGTGAATCATTTCATGCATAATGCAAATTTTTTTCTTTTTTCCCAGCTAAATAAAAACCCCTTGTCTGTGTAGGTGGAGCCTCTGACTGTGGCTGCATCAGGCTAATCATTGTTGTTATTACCAGTCCTCACAAAATCAAATGGAAACATACAAACGAGAACAATTTAACACATCATGTATGTGACATTTGAAATGATTTGTTTTGTAAGTTAAATATAAACACGTCGCCAAAAATAGAGCCCATGAAAAGTTACCATAAACAACAGCTTCTGCTGTTCCTGCACCACACAGCTCCATGTTTTAGATGTTAAGAGACGTAAATTATCCAACTACCATAGAAGCAAGATGGCTTTATACAGTTGGGACTATGGCTGAAAACACCATGAAGCACTCATAAAAGGTTTATAATGCTGAAAATAAACCTAAACATTAAGTTTCCATCGAGTGGAACGTTTAGTACCAAAATAACCAGCCCAAACCGTTCACTTCTTTGGCAGAGTTCCGTTGGTTCCTGCTATGCAGCCATCGGACATTGTCCACTCCCCGCCGACCAAGTAATGGTCGGAATACAGTCGAAACATAAGCCTGATACAGGGCTTTACCATTCCTGTACCGTACCATGATGGAAACACAGCATAAGCGCTCCCCAAATAACTCCCAAGTCTCCCAGGTGCAGTCTGGATAAGTAACGCTACATTAAAAGACGTAACAGACTCCTCTGTTAAATATTGAGATTTTAGACATTTCCTTTGCTAAATGTTGTTGCTCTAAAGCAGGGGTGGGCAATTATTTTACCCAAGGGGCCACCTGAGAAACAAAAAATATTGTTGAGGGCCAGGCCAATTTGAATTAAATTTAATTTAATCTCTTTTATCTAAAAAAAAAAGCAGTAAATTGTATGGTTTTGGTGTAAAATTGGCATCATACAAACACACAGTGTAGTGCAGTGACCACAACACCACCTACCCCTCCCCCCCATACATACGAGTGACGGTGCTTTGCTGGTTAGATCATAAGATAATAAATATGGAGGGAGATAATAATAACTCCTGAACTTAAACCGAGACACTTACCACGGACCTCGTTCTTAACGTTGTCTTCGATATAGGCTACCTCCGAGTCCTTTGCATAGGTAGTAGCGATTCAGATTGTAATCCTTAAACCACATTCGTATACTTTGTACCACAAACTAAGCACACAGCTTTACCTTTGACGCCTGTAAAGAAACATTTAACAGTCCATGTCTTGTTGAAAACAGGCCATTCGGAATTAACTTTAATTAACTTTTTGAGCCGACATTTTTAGGGGGCCAGGGATAACTGGCTAGCGTCACCTGTCGCTGTGCAGACAGACGCAGATACGTGCGTCCATACGTCAGGCTTTTCAAAATAAAAGCAACACAGGTGTATTGCATGCGTAGCATAAATACTTGTTCATCTGTGTTTATGACTGACATACCGCGGGCCGGACAGGGATGCCCAAAGGGCCGTATGTGGCCCGTGGGCTGTAACATGCCCAGGTCTGTTCTAAAGTGTGTAGCTCATCAGGTGGTGCATCCTCTCCTTGTTGGTCTCAAGTTGGGCCAGCTTCGATGTCTGGTCTCCAAGTCATCCACCCTTCGTTCCACAGAAGCTCAATCCTCTGGTCTTTTTTGTTCGATTGCAGCCTTCAGCCTCGTAGTCAAAATTTCCAATGGGATGAAAGTAGATCAATGCTGGGCAAATGGCATGGATTAGATTTTGACTGGATGGCACCATGTTTTGGTGATTCTTGATAGATTATGACAGGCCTCTGAGCAGAGAAAGAAAGTGACAGCCGTCTTGAAAAGACACTGATCTACAGTCCAACATTGTTGGCTTTGATTCTTGTGTCCGATGTCGCGTTCGTGACTCTTCCAGTGACGACACTCTCTTACCAATCACTGGCCGGCAGTCTGTTGACGTCACATTTTAGTATCAGCTCAGCTTGCTTGGAACCTCGTCAGAGGCACTAAAAAAAGACCAGGTACCAGGTAGTAGAGTCGAGCCATGTTGCCTCCTAGTGGAATACTCCAGTATCACCTGCAGTGTCGTGATTCTCTCTTCTTACGATCATGTGGCTGATTTGTTTGTTTGTTTTCTTCACAGTGACGCACACACACACGATCGCACTCACAGTTGACGTTGACAGACCTGTCAACCTTCACCGGCTTGTGTTTACTCATGTTGGCTGATGACGTCAAAATGTGGGCATATTTTATTAAAAAAAAAAAGAAAGTTGTTTGCCTTAGGGAAATTGGTCACTGCTCACGTCATCATCATCCATCGTTTTTTTTTGGTGAGGACACTTTGTCGAAACACTGAAACCAAGGTTTTGTCGAGCAGTACTGTATGTTTAGATGAATATTTTAAATATTAGATAGAAAAACAATCATTTGTTTTTTATGTTTATAAAACCAGTCTACAAAACCACTAAAACCAGACTTGTAAAACATGTAAACACGGTAATGTAAAGTAAATTGGACTAAATCAAATTCTGCAAAGTCAGAAGAACGTACCCAGATAATGTGACTGTGAGAAAAACCATGATAACATGTTAAATGGGACCAGAGTTGGACTCAAGTTAGGCTCAAGTTAGGTTTCCATCATGGTGTGGTTCCGTTTCGAATGTCAAAGTCATACCACACCATTACTCTGGTACCCCAAGGGAGGGGTACACAAAAATAGAATGGTTGAGGTCTGATATTTTAGTACTTTTTCCTTTTTTGTACTAACCAGGAGAACAAGCTGAAACGGGCCATACTGCCACCTAGTGTAGTGGAGGTGGTGACACTTCACTTAAACGAAACCAAAAAATGTTAACGAGGTGCCAGATTTCTAAGCCACGCAGGAGTGAACAAATCACGCTTTCTTTCACATCTTATTCAAAAAGATTCTGTTGGTAGAATTGGTTTGACAACACTGCTGTTGGTTCTGAGGAGTAAATGTCCGTAAAATAACTACTTGCATACGTTAGGCTCAAAGAAGAAGAAGCAAGACAACGTCCACATTATTGCTAGTTTTAAGGCAGCAAACATGGCAGTTAAGGCAGTTTTTGTTTGTGACTGAAGACATATTCAAGACACTTTTGCCTGATAAAGATATGATGTTTTGGCCCAAATATTCAATGGCTTACCAAAAAAAGCTAAAACTTTCTGTCCCAGTCCGTCCCTCCCTGACATAATTAAGACATTTCAGAACCAAAGCTGTGGGCCGTACAAAATCTGACCAAGTGCCGTGATTGGCCCGTGTACCAGACTTTGTACATCCATGAGTTAATAAATAGATTTTTATCCACGAGCGCTTGTTTACGGGGACAAAAATAGTAAAACAATTAAATGGAGTAATTGCATTCATTAGCTGTGTGTGCAAACACCGGCTTTCCACATCAGTGATAGTCGTCAATCACAGCAACAATTCCACCTGTCACTTTGACAAAAGCGGTACATTGTTGTGTGAAGATGACAGAGAATGACACACCTGACATACTTCTCCTCCTTCACATCTACCAGGGCCGACGCCCTTTTGTCTGACATGATTAATTGGCAAAAACAAGAATCCCCAAAACACACAATGTCCTTGGCACGACGACTCAAAAGGAACTCTCTACCTTTTGTGGTTTGTCAAAGTATCTGCGTACCTGCACGTAGCAGCCGTGGAACACTGGCAGCTTCACGGCTCAAAATCTAAAGATGGAGGAGGGCTTCGCTCAGATGACCTGTGTGATGGGACGCGATCACGCGGGCGATGAATCCATGGCAGTTAACGTGTTATCTCCATTTGTTGACAGCAACAGAGAAATGTAGCACAGGAGATAAGATTATTATCATTCCATTTTGCACAAGAACATATTTCACACGGTCGTCTGCATATACGATGACTCTCATTTACTCAAACTGAGGAAATTCAGAATAAATTATATCAGGAGGAAAATAACCAAATCACCCCGCTACAATTCACCATTCACATTAGATTTGACGGCTTTAGTTCTAGCTCCAGGTAAGAAAGTTCAGCTTCAGTTTCAGTGATATAAAGGCACGTTATATCAGATTATACTCATTTTGTTCCACAAAGAGCATGAGTTCATTTGTCAGTCTAAAACCGAGCTTGTAACAAGTTCTTCTTAGTGTCACAGAGGTTAGCTCTACCTCAAAACTGTTTAAACTTAAACGTGCAGTAACTTAAATTGATCAACATGGATTTGAAGTTGCACAATTTTGCAGTGTTTTCTTTCTCTTAGAGGCGAATGGTCTCTATTTTGTCTCAGGATTTATCAGCAGTTGAATCAAGGGTCAGTTGTTGTTTGTTTGCAAAACACTGATGTTCTGATAACTTTGTGTACTAAATTTAAAGTTGTGTCTACGTTCTTTGGTGCAGGGAGTAATCGCTTTACCCCAAAACAAAACAGAAAACACTAACTTAAGAATGTGTGTGTGTGTGGGGGGGGGGGGGGGGGGGGTTTGACAGGAAAATTTAATTTGTCTCGCGTTGTAAACCTGCTCATTCTCCCACACCAAACTCCATAGAGAAAATCAGCGATTTTATATCACAGTGCACAGGAGTTGCTCCTCCACTGCTGCCTCCATCAGTAAATTCCAAATCAGTAAAAATTTGCTATTTTTTGTTTGGTGTTTAAAAAAATGTTCTTTAGAGTCAGGTAAGGGACACAAACTGACCACACGGGGCAGCAAACCTCCTGTTTCCCTGCGAGCTAAAAACGCAGATTTGAGTGATTGACAAACAGTTAGAAAAGTGGCTAAATTGTGTTTTTCATTTACATCCCTGTAGGCAGACAATCTCTAATATATCTATTTTTCTTCGGTTGTACTAAAAAACATCCCTTCTCTCTTCTTCTTCCTCGTGTTTTCTCACTTTGATGTTATTTTTTGCTCAATCAATTTGATTTCAGCAGATCGTCACGCTCCTTGGAGCAAACTTTGTGATACTGGGGGTTATATAAATACAATTTGAGCCAACTTGTCTCAGCTGACTACCATCAGTTTATTAAAAAAATTATAACTCTTTCTTTCTTATAATGTTTCGTGCAGTTGTCTAACTGTGACGAATGCTGGACGGTCATTCACGAGCCGGGTGATTATATATCTTTTTTTTTTCTTCATTTAAACCCATGACTTTACACTGTTACCAGTCTTTTCTTCTATTCTTTGTGTTCGTGCCACGGCTGTATTTGCACTTGGAGCCAGATCACTCGCTCGCTTGCAGATCGTCCAAAACAACTCTGCATTCCAGGTAGAATCCCAGCCGGGCCTTTGAGGCCCCCGTGGACTCAAAGCAGATTCATTTTAGCAGAAGAAGAAACACAAAAAAGGCTGAATGTACCTGCACCTGCCAGATTATTATCATTATTATTATTATTGTTAGATCAGTTTCTCGGAGGCTATGACAAGGAAATTAACCTGATATTGGTACGTGTTGGCAGGAACTCTCACTTCGTTTGGTTTAATTCTTATTTCCTGATCCTCTTTGTTTTGCTGTGACCTCTGTGCTCTTGTGTTTCACTTGTTCATTCATCAGCCTCTTCATGGCTGCCCAATTATGGATCCATGCACTTCCTCTCTGGGCCGTGAAAACATGACAGGCCGGCCAATCTACAGGTTGTTGTTTTTTTATTGAGGGTTTCCTTATTATTCTATCAACAACTGGTCAGGGTGTTGTTGTTGTTGTTGTTGTTGTTGTTTTTTCTTGTCACGCTTTTCTTTCCCTCCACACACACACACACACACAGATCTGCACGTCACCCAGATCACAGTCAAGAACCCTCACTGCACAATCATTCCAGTTGCTGAATAATACAAAGCAAACAGTGACCTACTTTTTGAGGGAAGGGAACAAGCTTGAGTCAAGATGTGGAGCGGAGTCCAGCCGGGGACTGGATGGATGGATGGAGGGGGGCGGATCTGTTTAGGTATTGGGTTTGTTGCAGGGTGAGCGGCAGCGAGCAAGCATGGTCTGCCACGTGAGCTCCGATCCGCGCAGTCTGGCGGGTCCTGACCGTGGCTTGTGGTCCGCCGTTAAATGTGATTAAACAGGCAGGCACAAGAATACTGCAGCAAGCGAGCCCCTGATCCTGGAGGCCTCCCTGCACAAGGAATGCACTTCACAGGGACAGGGCCTCACACATGTGTCACACCACCAATCTGGAACACGTACACACACACACACACACACACTGACCCCTTTCAGGATTCCTGCTGTTTTCTACCTTCCGCCATGTTTATCTGCAGGTACAGTGCGCTGCACTTGTTGCACTGGCTTGTTTTCCCAAAAACAAAAAAACTCATATAAATAGAAGCAAACACGAGGAAACAGCTTTTACCTTTGTCTGAAACTTGCTTTTCAGGTTTTTTTTAAAAAGGTCAAGCAGCGCTTGCGGCGCTTAGCACTTCATCACATGACTGATATGAAAAGAGCGCACACTTGTGCTCCGTCACAGGCTTTATTAACTGCACATAAACATTAATTTTTCATAATGAGCATATGATCAGATTTTGGAATCAAAGGTGGAAAGAGTACTGAAATATTCTACTCAAATAAAAGTTGCCACTATTTTGAAAATATTTGACTTTAAAAATAAATGTACTCAAATTAAAGTAAAGAAAAGTTTGGAAGCGATCGGTCAATGTATGGCGAAGTTATAAGGGCACTTCCTGTTTCGTGGCGAATGGTCAAAATTTGGCAAAATGCTGATGGTTGCCGTGGCCACGCCTCTTTGAATCAGACACCTTTTTCCCTCTCATGTGTCAGTACAAATGGTCAGGTTTTTTTATGTTGGTATGATAAACGCAATCATTTATGAAGCGTGCAAACCGCTAAAGGTGGACACCAAATTCAAAATGGGCGACTTCCTGTTGAGTTGAGGCCATGGTCCCAATGGACCTTTTTGTTCGTCTTGGGCTACAGCAAGTTCCCAATGAGTCCAAGTTTTTATGCACGTTAACCCCTTCAGGATATGAAAGGGTCCTCGTTTCAATTTAATTTAATTTAATTTAGCATTTAACGGAATTTTGGCCCCAAATTTCGTCCCAATCTGATGACTTTTGTCGTGGAATTCGGTTCAACTTAATTTTGGCAGTCTCTATCCACGCTTCACCTTAGGGTGGCGCTTTAGAGCCCTGATGCAATGCACAGGTCCAATCGCTATGACAATTTCCGCCACACCTGACCTCCGTGCCAAGTATCCGGAGTTTTTATGCACGTTAACCCCTTCAGGACATGAAAGGGTCCTCGTTTTAATTTAATTTAATTTAATTTAATTTAATTTAGCATTTAACGGAATTTTGGCCCCAAATTTCGTCCCAATCTGATGACTTTTGTCTGATCACTTTTGGGGGCGCTACAGAGCCCTGGGGCTATGAGAGGGTTAGTGCCCGATGCTAATATCGCATGTTTTGCTGACCCGACCTCCGTACCAAATTTCAAGAATTGTTATGCACGTTAACCTCCTAAAAAATGAGCGCAATGTTGGAGAAAAATAGGTTCCTGGCCCTAATAATGATGTGAAGGAAAACAATAGGTTCCGAGGAGCCATTTCGGCCCCTGGCATTCGTGCTCGGGTCCTAATTACTGTTCACTGAACACCATTCAAAGTGAGCTGTGATCAACACAAACTCAAACTCCTCTGCCCTTTGCTGAGGTCCACACATTTTTTCCTCCTCCTCGGTGCTAAAGTTCATTATTGTCAAACTGGAGCTGCCACATGACGAGTGAAAACCGGGATTTAAACTAACAACTCAGCAAGAAACACATTTCTTGCTTTAAATCTATGATATTTTATTTGAAATTCCTCATTCGGGTTCAGCTCAGTGACCCAAACTGACCACACGAGGCAGCAGGAGACCAGCTGCTCCTGTGTCCCAGTGAGTTAAACAATGCTCATTTTCTCTATGGAATTTGGTGCAGGAGAATAAGAGGCATTAGACAGGTTTGCATGTAAATTGTATCAAAAATTGTCATTTAATGAAAACTATTTGACGTTCATCCCACAAACTTGCTGTGCATTTATTTTGACATGTAACTCATATTTTTAAGGCTTTATTTAATATTTTTCTTTCTTTTCTTTTTCTAATTTTTTAACGTCCTTTATCGCAGCACCTGTTGCTCCAAATGTGTTTCCAATGGCAACTCCATCTTGAGCCAAACGAGGGATTACCGTGAAGACTTGACCTCTGACCTGCGGTAAACATGATAGTGAGCTGGACGCAGCTGCTTTCAAACACACACACACACACACACACACACACACACACTCTGACAGATTCTACTGAAGCATCAGCACAGCATGAGAACTGTAGACGTTCAACATAATTAAATTAAAGTCCACCCCCCAAAATAAAAAGCAAGGGATTTAGTTAAACCTGCAAAATAGAAATAAAAGTAAATAAAAGCCTCTGTTCAGTGTTTTTCCTGGAGGTTGCAGCCGCAGGTGTTTTTATACCACGATCAGCTGATGACACACAGCTGATCTGCTTTTAGCTGATTATTCAACCAGGTGCTTTGTGATTTAGGTGCAAAAAAAAACTCCACATTTATTATGTTTTAAATTTCTATAAATCTGTCAAAAAAGGATGAAAAAATATGAAATGGAAAAATTAAAGAGAGAAAAAAGATACAAGATAATTGATGTTCTTTCAGGGTTTTGTTAAATGACCTCCAGAAGAGGTTCTTTCTCTCTGAAAATGTTTGAACTTCTAAAATTTTAATAGCACTTTTGTGCTTTGACAAACAAGGGACAAAATAGAGGTTTAGTTTTTTAAATGAAGGAGGTAGTGTCACTGTTCAAGAGGAATTGAAGGGAAAAAGTTTGACGCACTTTATATGAAGCAAAAACCAACAAAAAAAAATCTTCTGACAACTTTGAACATTTTCTGCCCAGAGACGACAGGTGTGACGTGTCCTCTGGAGAAGGTAAAAAATCACTCACACACACGGGTCCGCTCACTTGAGTGGGGACCAAAGTCCGCTAACGTCTCCGTTTGTCACTATTTTTACATTTTACTATTATTTTTTATTTTTGACATTTTTTAATGTCAACGTAAACAGTGTCAAACCACTAGTTTAAACCAGAGTTGCATCATTTAACCATTGTGACGAATCAATGTTGCAGGTTGATTGGGGGCTCTCTCCACTGCCCCCTACTGTCTGTTAGTGGGAAAACCAGCCAAATCAGGGCGGCTGAGGTCTTACTAAGTCTTCGTGAGTCACACAAAGCCAGGTACCGGTTATAAGATCAAGGCAACTGGTTTTGCTTGAGTCCTGCTCTCTGTCGCCCCCTTATTCTATCAGTGGTACTGCAGTCTCACTTTCTGTTCTTCTCCATTTCCTCTTCTTTAGGGAAAAAAATGACCACAGCTGTGATTATTTCACGCGTTCGTGAAATAGGAAAACGTGTGAAGAGGAGAAACTAAAACATTTCTCCTGAGCTTTTGCCCTCTTTCATTTTATAATTTGTGTCCTTCACCGACGTGAGTTAGTGCGTGAAATACTCTTGAAGATAATTTGTCCAATTTGCCCTGTAATTGGTAAGTGTCACTCTCCTGCAGCAGCACTCACTGCCGAGAGATGGAAGAGCCTCCTTCTGGTCTCCACGGAAACAGCGCGGCCTGTTTTTACACTGCAGCAGGTTTGGGGGTTTTCTTCTCTCTCCTCCTCCTCCTTATTCTTCTTCTTCTTCTTCTTCTTTGAGCTTGGTCAATGAAGCATTCAGGCTTTTAAACACAAAAACACGGATGCAAGAAGTATAATGAAGCTGTGACGTTGAAAATAAAGAGTTATGAAGGTCGGGTTTATATATATACAGTATATATATAAAGATATGAAAAAGCATCTGTGCTCATGAATGGAAATATTCACATAAAAAAAGGGTCATTTAATTGGATTGAGGTTGTTGAGTGCACTCACTATCACTGGAAATATTCTATAAATCAGAGCCAGGCTGCAAAATGACTATTATTACTCATATTTTTGCTCTAAACCACTGAGCATCGAGCAGTGTTGTAATGTAACAAAGTACAAATACTTTCTTACTGTACTTTTGTTGCACGTTACTACCAAATAAAATCAGCAGAAGAGTTGGTTTTATGGTATGTATTTATATAGAGCTTTTCTAGTCTTGATGCGCTGCTTTACACAACAGTGTTCAGGAATTGAACCTGCAACCTTCCAGTTAAAAGACAACTCGCCGTACCACTGATCCACCATTGCTCAATCCTAACTCCTCACTTTTTTACACTATTACTTTGAAAACTAAATTTTATCAACAGCAAAAAAGACTTTTGATACTTATGTACAGTTAATGTCATAAACTTTAAGTACTTTTATATAGTAATAAGTTTTCTGGTAAAGATATTTGTACTTTTACTCAAGTATCTTGTACTTAAAAGTACTTTATAAGTACAGAAATGAAAACACAATATTACTAAACAAGTAATAACGAATTGATTATTATTGAATTATGTATATTTGGCAATAACAATCATATAACATCGTTATAAAAAAAACTATTTCTCAATATAGCCTTTTTAGTTTTCATCTGGGCATGTTAATGTTTTCACAAACTATTTTTGTCTTGGATTGGGTGAAGCTCGAGTCAGTTGTGGATGAGAGGATGAATAGATGGATGGACAGTGGCATCATGGAAACCAACATCATCGTCATCGTCATTCCCAGAACTTCCTGTTGACCACGTCTCACACCACCTCGCCACCGTGACACTCTCGTCTTCACAACACGATATAAAGGCTCCGCTGAGTTTGTTGCTTCATGTTTCCACGACGACCAACTCACTGATGGCAGAACCTTTAATAACACGTGATGCTGCACATGTTGTCGGGAGGAGAGCACGCCTGATCACCTGTGTGTGTGTGTGTGTGTGTGTTCTTGTATGTGTTGCCCTTTCAGGGCCTTTTTTTTCCTGTCGTAAACACTGACCTTGTCGGGACGAGTAGTCTTCATGGGGACCAAAACCTGGTCCTAATGAGGTAAAACCTGCATTTCTGAGGATGATGATTTATATGTTGATTTGGTTAATTAAAGGAAATTAAAATAACATGACCTTGACCTTGTGAGGACATTTTGTCTGGGCCCTAACACTTTCAGGGTTAAGACCTGGTTTTAGGATTAGAACTGGATTTAGGTTAGAGACTTAGTTGTGATAGTTAAGGTTAGGTAAGAGGGAACGCATTCTATGTGTCCTCACTAAGTCACAAAAACCATTGAATTAATTAACTGAATGTCACAAAAACACATAAATGAGCTTTAAAGTAGCTTAAAATAACAATTTAGCTAATAGCTAATGCTAAAACTGAGACTCTGTATCGGAATCGCTGGATCAGATGTTGCAAAGAAAGGAAAAACCTAAAATTCAACACGATCCATAAACTCCAAAATATGATGTAAATGCGACGGTAGCACAGTCCCACGAGTGCCTCGAAGACTGCAGCCTAAGAACGCAAGTTTCCTAAACTTCCCCTCCCCCAAAGCGACTCCAAATGCAGTAGTACATATGCCAGGCCTGTAAGTGGCTCTGTAACGCTACACCACAAACGCAGAAGAAGACACTGCACACATTGCAATGTATAAAACCGCAAAAAACTAGTGACAAATCTAGCGAGTCGTGACTTTTTGACATGACCATCAACTACTGCACAAGCTGTATTTCCTGTGGGCGGAGACTTAGTCTGACTGTAGACACAGAGACAGCGTTTCCGTGGTGACAAAACTCTAATACGATCAAACAAAAACAAAAAAAAGCATATTCACCAACACCCTCCTGATTCCAGTGGCAGCAGAGCTGTGGGCTTCATGTTTACTCCGCCATGTTGGCAGGAAAAGCTTCTGCAAAAATGATGCTGGTTTTAAAGTCATCAGAATTCTTTCACTGCAAACTTTAAACCCACGGAGATTGAGCAAAATATCACAGAACCTGACAGACTGAATATATCTGATCCCTATACCGCCCCCTGGTGCTTCCCACAACTACTTGATTAGCATTGGGAGTCTTTAACGACACCAAATTTGGCATCCAGATTCAAAGCCTCCTGGTCGGCAGTTAAGGGGAAACTTGAGGGAAATGAATAAAGGTCATTCACCAGATAATGTAATAGAATTAAGAAAAACAGATTTTAAACTGTGTCCGACAGGAAATAGATTGTAGGAAACAACAACTTTCCCCTTTGACCTGAACTTAAGTCAATGAAAAGACCCGAGTGGAGACGAAGGGACAAAGACGAGACAAAGCACAAACCGTCCATTCTCTGCGCTTTGAGTTTGTTTTTTTTAGCATCAAATTAGCCTGTGACATCAGCAGCGCGTCGCGGCCTCTCAGAGAAGACACCTCTGAGTGCTCTCAGCGCGGGTTTTTCTTTCTTTCTTTTTGAAAGAAAACGCTGAGATTGCTTGCTGCTGAGTTCCGCGAGGACTCTGGGAATCTGGTGTGTTGTGGAGCAGCTGTTGCCCTCGGTTACAGTCTCCACAGAGAGGGTCACGGGCAGCACAGCTCGTCCCTTTAACGCCCACAGTGCATCATCACAGTGGAGCATCTTTTCCTCTCTGCTCAACGACGCCACCCACCCAATTTTTATTTATTTATTCCTCTCTCCCACTCTGTCTCCATCACGCTCTCGTTCCCCTGCTGCTGCTGCTGCTGCTGCTGCTCAGGCCTGATGAGGAGCTGAGAAGAGTGGAAAAGAAAATGAGATTCACCACAGGTGACACTTGTGCTGTGAAGCACAGACAGGAGTGTGTGGGCCGAAATGTGTCTGCTTTGCACTGCAATGCCACCCTGTGGTGATTGGGGGCACTGCAGCCCTACGCTTGACATGCTCGGTGACAAGTCTTCCACATCTCTTGTCTGATTATAGAGCAGGTGTACGTGCAGCAGTGGAGAAATATGAAAATAGGATTCTTGAAGGCTTGTTCTCACGAAAAAAAAAAAAACATGGCTGCACTGAAAAAAAATCTTTTTTTCAAGATTATGTTCTGGACTGGATATAGAAGTTTTGGTTACTTTCTAAAGAGCTTGCTCTCCTGCACCAAACTCCATAAAGAAAAAGACAAATTTGACATCACGGCACACAGGAGTTGTCGATCCACTACTGTCTCCATCAGTACATTTAAATATGTTATTCTGTGACTTCCGTGTAAGAAATTCTTTATTTACTTAAATGTGAGTGGCACAAACTGACCACACGAGGCAGCAGCAGAGCAGCTGCTCCAGAAAATCACTGATTTTCTCTATGGACTTTGGTGTGGGAGAGTGAGTGGTTTACAAACTTCCGTTTCCTGTTGGAAACGTCTGTCTAACAGTGAGGTGAAGACGTCGTAGACTTGTTTTGTTAAGTGGCTAAAATCATTTTTTCGTCACTCAAAAGAACCCACACCAAAGTCCATGGAGAAAATCAGTGATTTTAGCTCGTGGGCTCTGCTGCTGCCTCGTGTGGTCAGTTTGTGCCACTGCGGTCAATCTGAACAAAGGATTTAAAGCACTGAAGTCACAAAATAAGACATTTCAACTCAGTGATGGAGGCAGCAGTGGATCAATAACTCCTGTTTGCAGTGATGTTAAAATCACTGATGGAGTTTGGTGTGTGAGAGCGAAATCTTTATAAACTTCAGTTTTTCCTCTCACGCACCATTTTTAATTTGTTTTTTCATCAGTTTTAATTTGTTTCCACAAGTTTTTGGTGTTGTTGCCATATGATTCTTGTCAACTGCCTGTTTGGCTTTAACCAACATTGTTACTATTATAAGAGACGGAGTCACGGTGGCTCAGAATAGCAACAGGACATCCACGTGGAGAGGCAGATTTTGTTGCAGGATTGAGCTGCAGATTTTCCAGTTTTCAGGTCCAAAAAAGGGACCGGAGACACTTTTAAACATTGCCCGCCGACTGCGACGGGTTCCTTGTGAGTTCAGCGGCTTGAGGAGACAAACAGAGACAAAGATTATTAGAAGGATCAGACAGATTAAGGCCTGGAATAGTTTGGAAACAAGCAGCTAATTAAAGACCTCATGTCCTCGTTCTTAGACATTAACGATTCAGGGAAAACGAGAATTATTCTCAATGAAGAGAAATCAGTCAGTTGTTGTTTTCAGGCTGCAGGAGAATGAATCTCCACCTACACACGCAGCAGTAACACAGAAACACGTGACACCTCCGGTGTCTGACAGCAGGTGATGTGAGATGTTTGAGAGCAGGAACATGAAGCTCTGCAGTCTTTCAACATCAACAACAACAACATCACGGTTTATGAAGTTTGACGAGACAGACTTCCACAGTTGCTTTCATCAGGGTTCCCACACCTTTGTTGACATCAATTTCAAGGACTTTCCAGGACCATTTCCACTTAAATTCAAGGACTTGAATATCCTGACACAGTTTAAGATGGAAGCACAACTTGCAAGAGTTGTCTTCGTCCAATATGGCGTTTATTATTAACTGTTCTGATAACTGATTAATCAGTTTGTCTTTAATGAATGAATGGAATTGGAATTTTAAGTATATTTTGGAATACAAGTATATTTTGTAACTATAAGTATATTTTGGAATTACAAGTATATTTTGAAACTATAAGTATATTTTGGAATTTTAGGTATATTTTGGAACTATGAATATATTTTGGAACGATAAGTATATTTTGGAACGATAAGTATTTTTTGGAACGATAAGTATATTTTGGAACGATAAGTATATTTTGGAATTTTAAGTATATTTTGGAACTATGAGTATATGTTGGAACGATAAGTATATTTTGGAATTTTAAGTATATTTTGGAACTATAAGTACGTTTTAGAATTTTAAGTATATTTTGGAATTATAAGTATATTTTTCAATTTTAAGTATATTTAGGAATTTTCTTGGTCAAAGTCAGTCTTTGTAAATTTGTCTTTGGTGAGACAGATCATTTCGTCATTTGCTCTCTCTTGCTTAGCTTTACTCGCTCATTGTTCTGCATGGAATCTCACGCCAGTGGTCAGAGAGAGAGAGAGCCTTTTAAGGTGCGACACAGCGAGGACCAGCCAAAAATGTCCTCACTTCCTGTGGTTTTAAGTCTTTTTTGTCCTCACACACAGAGTCTCAGGAATGTAAGTGTTTGTTTTTTGTTACCAGCTTCACAAAGAACTTCCCCTTCTCTCAGGAAAACAGGAACTGTCCTGACGTCTTGTTACTATGGTTACCTCACTAGTAAACACGTCCCTCATGAGCTTCTGTTTTTAAATCAAATTTTTAAAACATCTTCTCTTCTTTAACCGTGAATATAAACATGAGGGGAATTTATTTTTTTGTCCTGAATACGTTGTTAAAATTCTGTTTGTTTTTTTTTTCCTGACCTAATCAATTATAAAGTAGTTGATTTCTTTTCTTCTTTTTCATCAGTTAGTTTGTATTATTAATTTGCGGTTTGACATTTTTCTTTGGCTTGAAATAAACCTTAATTTATTCATGTATTCACTTGTAAACATTTGTTTTCTTCCCATAATTCCCCTAAAAGCAGTTCAATTAAATAAACTGACTGAAAATGTGTTCATCTCAAAATGTCCAGTTGTTCTGAGCTTTTTACAAAAGTGAATTCTTAAATGGTTTAAAGCAGCTCGAGAGCGTTTGTGAATAAATAAACTAAAAACAGTTAGAAATTGAGATGTAGATTTTTCGTCCAAAGTACGAAAAATAACAAGTAATTATTTTTTTTAAACTTTGAGTGAAATCACTGCAGCCATCCAGTGTTTGAAAGACAGTGCTTTGCTGCCCCTCAGTGGAGAAATGTGGAACTACAACAATAATAAAACACTTCACATAATACGGTGAATGCAGGTGAAGAAACAGGCTTTAAATTCATTTATATTTACAAGAAAATCGCATTTCTCCACTGAAGCAGAACAAACCTAAATGATTTTTTACTCCTGTATTAATGTTTGGAACAAATGACTCGCAGATTAACGTCGTGTGACACAAATGTCGGAACTCCGACGTCTGACAGTCACTGAACTGAAATACCAGTGAACATGTTCGTGATTGGACTCACAATCTATCGCCGGCTTTCAGCAGCGCTGTCTCTAAATCCACCAGACTCCTCTGTTAAATGTTGACAGTTTAGACATTTGCTTTGGAGATTAAGGCAAGTTTTCAGGATTTTTAAGTCTTTTTAACTGATCTACAGTTCAGCTTTGTTCGTGTTGTGTCAGACGTCGCAAAAATAGTTACTATTTTGGAACTTTAAGCAGATTTTGAAACTTAAGTAGATTTTGGAACTTTAAGCAGATTTTGGAACTTAAGTAGATTTTGGAACTTTAAGCAGATTTTGGAACTTAAGTAGATTTTGGAACTTTAAGTAGAATTTTGTAAATGATAAGTAGATTTTGTTGGGGTTCGTGAGGTTTCTCCGAGTTCAGACAGGATTTTCCGAGATCGATTAGGAATATCCGTGTTCCGACTTCAAATGGATCGCATGTTAGCACCCGCCCCCCCTGTTGGAACTGAAAGATGCAGATACAGAAACGGGCTTTAAATTAATTTATTTAAAAAAAGCATTTCTCCACTGAAGCAGAACAAACATCAAATTTTTTTCCTTTACTACTGTTTTTGGAACGATCAGAAAACGGACTCGCCGCGTCGCCAGAGCGGAGTAAAATAATCGAGTAAAACACGGAGGGAAGGGGGGGCGGGGTTGGTTTTGGTTTGGTGGGTGGGGCGTGTGGGTGAAGGTGGGCGGGGTCTGCCAACACCACGACGTCAACACGGCCGGGAACGTGAAGAAAAGGAGGAGGAAGAAGAGGAAAATTTAAAGAAATGAAAAGGAAATGAAAACACGAACGTTTCGTCAAGTGCAGGTCGGGTTTTTCTGAACAAAGCGGGTCTTGGTTGTTTTTTCTTCTACTTTTTTTTGTCTTATTCTTCCTCAGGTTCAACGTACAGTTTTACAGTTTCTCTGTCAGTTACATGCAACGTCAACATCTGGAACTACACATGGAGGTTTCATATGCTTATACGGGTTAATCTGTGCAAGTATTAAAATATGTAAAGGTATACGGTATCTCGTAGGGGGAAAGAAAGAAAGAAAGGAAGAACGGAAGAGCGAGAAAGAAAGAGTGCGAAAACTATTTCACCGCGTCACAAACGGAAAAGTTCACATTTGGAAATAAAAGGAAAAAAGCAAGTGTAATAACCGATTTGTACACTTCCTTTAATTAAATTATTACTTAAATCTCGATGAGGTGAAAATACATGTGTTTTTTTTTGTTTTTTGAAAAATTCCTATGCATCCACGTGTTGAACGACAAAATACTGCATTAGCTACGTACAGCTGCTGCGATAAATGGAAGGTCAGTGTCGTGAGAGGCTAGCTGCCAGAGTTTCAGGAATATTGGCTCCGAGTTGATCCCTTTCTGAACGCGATGACCGTTTAATATTTATCATCATTATTATTATTGTTACTACTGTTACGTTTTTTCCTTTTAAATGCTCGTCGCTGGCACTCGTGGACTGAGGAGGGCGCCGGAGTCTCCCGTCTGCTCTGAGGTAGATGCGACAGAAAGGTTTGGCGTCCAGCCCGAGCTCAGTCTCCCCCGCCGCCGCTTCGACCGCGCGTCGTCGTCGACGACGACACGTCACATGTCGGCTCCCGGTAGTTGTTAAGGCTTCCTGTGGTCGTGGTTTAGTCACTCTCCTGTTTTAGCGGCTCACAGAGGGTGGGAGAGGGGGGAGGAACATTTTGAGTTCCAGTCTTTCAGGGAGGATGCACGTTATTTATTTTTTCTTCTCTTCTGACGCTCCAGAAAAGATAAAAGTGGAAAAATGAAAAGAATCCTCTCCGTTTGGCACGACTGGAGTCGGTGGGAGAAGCAGGAGAAACAAACAAAAAAAACAAGAGGGGAGGGTGGGGGGGTGGTAGACGTGGTGGTGTTGGTGCGTGTGGTGCTGCAGATTAGTTGGGAAGGCTGCCTTGGTTGTTTGCTGCCGACGAGTCCGAGTCTGCACCGGCGTCCGTTTTGATGCGCTTGGCGTCCGGCTGTTCGCTCACCTGCTGGTCACCGTTCTGCCGTTTGGTGGGGAGGGAGGCGGAGGCGGAGGCGTGGTCTGCCAGCAGGTGGAGGGGGCTTGCCGCGGCGGGAGCTGAAGAGACAGACAGAAAGAAGAGACTCAGAGATGCGGAAAAACCTTCAAGGGCTTGGATTTTTTTTTTAAATACACAAACCTTAAAGGATTTTAATGACCCATGTCTATTGAGGGCCTGGAACCTTTTTTTGTAAGTTTTATGAGGAAAACACATTGAAATAATAACACTTATTATGATATTTCACCTGATTTCAAAATAAAGGTGTCTGTTTTGATATTTCCGTGGATAACCAGAGTGGACTCATAATATCATTTAACTATTATATCACAATCTTATCTTAGAAATATTGTCACACAATCATGCTGTACAGTTTAACATTTTCCCACAATTCACACAAATAAACAGCTCATGGACATTATCCTCGTTAGCGAGCCACAGCTCCACAAACGAGGCCACACCCACTCCCCCGAGCTCGTCTCACCTGAGCTGACAGATCCCTGGAGGGCAGTGGTGATGCTGTGGGTGCCGTTCTGCGTGATGGCCTTGATGGGCAGCTGGTGCTGACCCAGGGGAGCCTGCACTATGGTAACAGTCTGCAGGGGCGTGGCTGACTGGGAGCTCTGGATGATGCGACTGGAGCCGCCTATAGAGGTGATGGTGGGAATTGTCTCCACTTTGACTGAAGAGGACCGAAAACATTTCAAAAACAAACATTAGCAAAAGCCCAAAAGTGATGTGATTAGAACATGTTTGCGGCTTTATCTCACAGTAACACCGCGTCCTTTCCTCTTTTGTAAACCACCTTTCTTTCTGCACCAAACTCCATAGAGAAAATCAGTGATTTTACATCACAGCTCACAGGAGTCGCTGATGTACTGCTGCCTCCTTCAGTTCGTTCAACTCTATTCTTTTGAGATGTCTGTGTTTGAAATGCATCATTTGGATTTTGTTCAGGGACACAAACGTAGCACGTTAGCAGCTCCTGTGAGCCAAATGGACTCTATTCAGTTTTCCAGTAGGAAAAGGATGTCAAACAGTGAGGAAAAAGTGGCAAAGACTTTCAGATTAATCACTGTGACTTCAAATAATGATTGATTGTGACTGGGGCTGGGCGATATGGCCTAAAAAATTAAATCCCAGATTATTTTTTTTTAAATCCAATTTTCGATTTTAATCGTTTTTTTTTTGTTTTTTTTTTAAACAAACAAAAGATTAGTAACGGAGGTCTATCGCTTTCAGCATGCGGATGAATCCAACCTTTTCTAAGGTATATATGGGAACCATATCTTTGGCGATGTGAAACACCACCGCATCGGTGATGTGTTTCCACTTTTTCCCTTTCGTTTCATACGGGGTATTGTGTGCAAATGAAGCGGCTAACGTTACCTGCCTCTGTGTTGTTTGGGGGCTATCGTTATCCCTCTCAGCAGATTGCGGGGCAACACACTGCTCCCACTCGGCTGTGTGCTTATTTTTAAGGCGCTGGAACAGGTTAGTTGTGGCGCTGCCTTTTGTTGCCACTGTCTTAAAACACTGTCTTTACAGCGCACAATCATTTGCTCTTTGTCAGCTGCTGTGAACCTGAACCATTTCCATATGACTGAGGTGACGGAGCCTTTTTTAGGAACTAAATCCTCGCTCTTCTCCGCACACGCTGCCATGTTGATACTGTCTGAGAACTAGTGGGGGGAGGGGACGGGAGCCGAGAGAGAGCAGTAGACGTTTTTACCCAAGTTAAAGAAAAAAGCGATTTCAATTTTTTTAAATCGTCCAAACAAAAAAATCGATTTATCACCCAGCCCTAATTGTGACACATTTTTGCTCCCAGAGCAATTTTATTTTATAACCCAAAACTGTATTTGACGGACAAGTTTAGCCTTTCAATAACATGTATATTGTTAACACTATTCTATTTATACACTGTTCAGATTTCCAGCTCATGAAAAGAATATCTTTTCAGAAAAAGCCATCTTCTCCTCTCATAATCTTAATTTGATTTAGTTTAGTCAAGTTGCTAAAACCTGGTTTCCCTTGTCTACCTAAACCTTAACTATGCTTTACTGTGAAATATCAAGCGGTTTGTTCCCATTGTGTATTTTAAAAAGAAGGTAAAAGTCACAAAATTGTGTTACAACAAACAAAAATGACTCACCTTTGACCTCTGTGTGCTCTCCGTTCTCATGCGGCTCGCTCTTGATGATGGTGGCTGGCTGAGCGATGATGGTAGAGGGGATCTGCTGCAGGACGTGGACCGTCTGGACCACGGGCTGCGAGGCGCTGGTGCTCACTGGGGACGCCATGGTGTACGTCACCGGCTTGATGGTTTGAGGTAACTGACGCTGGACTGCTATGAGAACCGGCTGGCTGTTCACAGGCGAGCCTGCAGTGCAACAGCACAGAGATGAGTTACAAACCATTTAAAAAGACAAAAAAAAAAAATATGACCAGCACTTTTCCTTTTACCTGATGTGTTTTGTGCAAAGCGTGCTTCCTGGATGACTGCCAGTTTGGGCTGGACCACTGTGGTGGTGGTCGTCGGAACGGGAGCGGCGGCGGACGTGTCCAGCTCCAGCGGAACCGGGGAGCCTTCTCGTGATAGGCTGTCGGGGGTCTGGACCCCGCTGGAGTGAGCAGAGAGCACCCCCGAGTGATTGGGAGACACCGGTGCACTCCTGAGACGGCGTGGGGACAAAGGTCAAAGGTCAGACTGTACGACGGAAACAACCTGAGCTTAAATGTGATGAATACGATGATACGCTGATGACACTGCTACAAATACACATCACGGCCAATTACAGGAAATAAAATAGAGAATTTCCTCGATTTGCCGACGGGTACAACATATTTGCTTAACATGTAATGACGAGGACTGCCATTGATTAACTGACTGTTAATCAATGACTAAATTAATAGTCAACCGAACTGATAACCGATCAATCAGTTTTTTCCACTATTAAAAATAGGTTAATAGCTTCTTATATGTGAATATTTTCTGGTTTCTTTGCTCCATAGAAAAAATAAATCATCATTTTGGTGAGACATTTGAGAACATCATCATAGTCAGATCCATATTTTCTGACATTATCAACCAAATGACTAACTCTCTTAACCATCTTAAACAAATCTGAGCTCTTTTACGGTTCCTTCTGTGGGGAAAATATTTGTCACGTTTTGAGCTTCTTGTGAAAAGTATCTTTGACTTAGAAATGTCCATTTTTGTGTAACCATTATTTAAGATTGTTTGTATTGCAACTCATTTCATTGTATTATATTGCTTATATAGTGAAGGCTGCAACTTTTTTTTTTACCTAATCTCTGATTAAGTATTTTGTCACTGTAGTGTTGACTTTTAAGGTATCGGACCATGAAAACCAGACAATGCATCTCAAAGGGGGTTCCCTCCTGATAAAATACATTTCATACAGACAAACTAACGGTGGGTGGGAGGGCAGACCTGGAGGAGAGGGGTCCGTGCGGGGTCCTGAAGCAGGGGACACCGCGGGGCCTTCGTTTCCTGAACGCCTGCTCGATGAGCTTCCCCTCTGAGGACGGGTCTATCCTCCAGAACGAGCCTTTGCCTGGCTCCTCCTGCGACCGCGCCACTTTAATGAAATAACGGTTCAACGAAAGATTGTGACGGATCGAGTTCTGCAAACAGAAAAAAGGGAATGACACAATGGTTTTTTTTGATTGTTGCTCCTCAGCAGGTAACAGAAGGAGAACATGAGGCTGAAGTCTCACCTGCCAGCCCTTGTCTGCAGTCCTGTAGTAAGGATAATTCTTTGTGATGTGATTGTAAATTCCGTTTAGTGTGAGCTGCTTGTCCTGGGCCAGCGTTATGGCCTGGACTATCAGCTGTGCATAGGAGTACGGAGGTTTGGAGTCATCCTGTGGAGCAGAGGAGGAATTACAGCCTTTTCAAGAATCAAGAAACAAAACTGTATTTGTGAGGTGTATTACCTCTTTTTTAATATCTTTTCTACCTTCTACCTATTTTACTTTAAATTGTATTTTTCTTTACATATATATATTTTTTTTTAATCTCATATCTTTTATCTATTACACAAATACAGGCTGGGCCATATGGCTTATAAATGATATCTGGATATTTTCAGTCTATACCCCGATATAGGAGATATACGTGGATATAAAGCTGCACACAGGCTGTTCTGTGTGCAGCTGTATTACATGCTGTTAAAATACACTTTTCATTTCAGGTAATACCCGGTTTATTTCTTCGGCTTTTAAACACTGAATGAAGGATATTTACGTGCGTTAGAAACAATGAAATGACCTATAAATATGGTAAAATTCTGCAAGAACATAAACAATTAGGCTTAAATTTAAGACGTGTTATTACTGTATGCTTTTTTTAAAATATAAAACTGGCAATTTCATGTATTTTTCAATCAATACACATCATGTCTAGTGTATTACACAAATGTACTCAACGTAACAGCCTTTAAAAGCAGGAAAAGTCATCACAGATACTTTATCACAACATGAAGACGACATCTTGTCTAATGTCATGATATATTGATATTGTGCAGTGCGAATGTAAATCTATTTAAAATGTGTTTGCAGATTCATTTCACTTCAGTCAATGAATCCAGTTTTCTCACCTTTGGACTGTCTCCTCCGGAGGCGTCTTTGTCGTTCTCGGGCTGGGAGTTGTCGTTTAAAAGCTGCAGCTCTGCAGAGCTGACCATGCGACCACCCATCCTGTAGCCCGAGGATCCAGCGCCGCGCGGGCTGGAGGGGCACGAGTTAGCAGCACTGCGGGGGGGGGGGAACAACGGCACAGTCAGCGGCCTGGGACACTTGAACCATTTTATATTAATATCTATTTTTTTAATTATTCTCATTTTCGTTTGAATAACACATTTACTGTGTTTTCTTCAGTCTGAAGACCACGATTAGATTTTATCCAGAAACCGGTACATGAACAACATAAATGGTTCTAGATTTTATGTCTGCACTGCTATAAAAAAAATAATGTACAAACTTAGTAGTAAATACATTACACAAGTCATCAACAAACCTGCAAAAAATACAAGTAAGAGTGGCAACATTTACCAAGTTTCAGAGAACAAATTTTCTTTCAAGAAGCTAATTTATAATAAAAAATCAAACAAATGGGCAAATATTGGCCAGAAAAATGTGTTTGTTTTTAAAAAGGTACAACCATTCCACTATTTATCCAACGAGTAAATAAGGACTTGTGGTCCGATAGTGGCCAAAATAACTGGATTGGATATCTGATAATCCTACACCATGCATAAAACCTTAATATGAAACAAATACTTGATTGAACTCAGTCTGCCACCACCGCCATGTGACCAACTAAGATGATTCAAACACTTAAAAACACAGTCTACGATGGACTGACATCGGTAACGGTGCACAGTCACGGTTGTGATATTGGACAAACTTATCTGACAGAAGAAACCTGACTGGTTTGCAGCCACCCGGATGAGATCAGGGGCTGAGAGGATCTCAGGGTGTGAGGTGGGAGTTGCCCTGCAGTCACTGACCTAAGCCTAAGCTGATCAACGCACACGGGAAACGCCAAGGTCAGAAAACAACTAAAGGTCACGTAGCGGCGACGTGTGGGTGAAGTCTCCTTACAGCCACCCACTGATGTGGGATTGGAAATCTACAGGCTTACAGCACTGACAGAGTGAGGCGCTAAACTTAGACCTGAAAGTCATTAAGAAGCAAGGTTTTTAGAACATGCACTCCCTTAAAGGGATCGCGGTTGTTTGAGGTACAGAAACATAGTCAGCGTCTAACGCCAACACCAAAGAATAACGCAATAAAAATTAATACCAGCTTCAGGCTATGGTATTTTAAGATTATGTTTATCACTTAATCTTGCTGTTAAACAGGCTCGTCTGACTAGAAACTGAATTTTCTTTGTGAACCGTGTGCTCCACAGACCAAAGTCCACAGAGAAAATCATCGTTTTAACATCACAGCACGGAGGAGTTGATGATCCACTGTGGCCTCTGTCGGTTGGTTAAAATGAATTATTTTATAACTTTGGTGTTTGAAATCTTATCTTCAGATTTACTTCAGTGACACACACACACACACACACACTAACAGATGGAGAGTATGAGCAGTGTAAAAACTTCAGCTTTCAGTTGGAAATTGCATTCTAACGACAAGATAAAGCTACAAGCACATCCTGAAGATATAAAATGGAAACGCTGGCATATTTTTTTTTAGGAGGTGAGCATTTGAGTTAGCGTTTTTTTTTTTCTTGTGTCCCCACTGGCAGCTGCTTTTTAGGTAAAAATGAACACTAATTTCTTAGGCTGGTTTCCTGCTTCTAATGGGAGTTTTCCACTACGCATGACGTTTTTTTTCTACTTTTCCATCAGTGATGGTACCTGGTACCTGCTCTGACGAGGTTCCTCGCGAGCTGAGCAGATACTAAAACGTGCCGTCAACAGACTGCCGGCCACTGACTGGTCAGAGTGTCGTCACTGGAGTCAACTGTAGATCGGTTAAAAAGACTTGAAAAATCCCGAAAACATGCGTTAATCTCCAACATTTAACAAAAGAAATTTAGCGTCATCCCTGCTGAAAGCCTGGGGTCGCGCGTGAGCCGAATCACAACCGCGTTCAGTGACTCTGGTTGTGCAGGAGTACTCAACCATTCTGTGAACAAATCTTCTTTTAAATCCACTGATTCTAATGATTCAGTTACAGCCAAAACAACTACTTTACAGGTCACAAGTTTGTGTCACGTATAAAAACCACGTCACGCACCCACGTTGAGGTGGAGCTATAGTAATAGGAAACGAGCAGTGCCGACTCGTGCTGGACCTGTGTAGTGGGAAAGCGCCATAGGTGACAGTTCTTCACACAACCACACTTAAAACAACCTGACTTATGACTTCAACATATCTCAAATATTGTGAGATTTGGGTGAAACAATCACAGGAGCAGATGAGTTACAGCAGCAGTCAGTGAATGCATCTCATCTGCAGCAGCGAGTACCTGATGGTGCCAGTTGGCGACGGCAGTGGGCTCATTAGGTGAGCGATGTTGTCTGGAATGTTGATGGTCAGCGGGGAGATCTGCGGCTGCACTGGCTTCACGGGGGACTCCGGAGCGTCACGCCTTGCCTTCTTCCCGCTCGACAGCGCCGTGAATGTGATCTTGATGTTTGTGCTGGGAAACCTGAACGTGCACCTGCAGATGGAAACAAAAACATGAGCTTAATGAAGCTTCATTTTTCTTTTGTTTTATCAAGAGCAAGTGCTGATGAGAAGAAGGCAAAATCTACAAGCTCTGCTGTGGCGGAACTGTTTGCACGTTCTCTCGCTGAGAGCGAGTTAATTAAATGTGAATTCTGACGTGCGATGGCTCGATGAAGCATTATTAAGCTGCAGAGAAGTGGAGTTTAAAGACCGAATGTGACGCTGGTGTGAGCTTGTTTTCAAAGGGGAGTGCTTGTCTCAGAGGAGGAGGACAGGCCTAAATTAGACAGTTATATTTAAGACGACACGTCCCCTCAGCAACGTGTCACAGATATAATATACCACAGGTAAACACGTGTCATTCTTCAAGTTTGGAGTTGCATATTTATCCAGATTATGTAGGTCAATGGAAAAAACTGCAGTTATGATTAATAATTAACAAGAAAAACATGTAAAGATTCACAACTTCAGGCGCCATGAGTGTGAATCTGTCTTTTATTAACAGCTTCGGGAAATATACATGTTTTCTGATGTTATATTAACGATTAGCTCCTTGTGGTTAAAGCTAGGGTAAGTACAGTAAGTGCGGCACAGCAAGCAATAGTAGCATTTTTGGCCTGATTATAAAAGCTATCAACAGAAGACATTTGAAAACATCATCATTTCCAAGTTTTTGTAAACAGTAGAATTCTACTACTTATGTTGTATATGCATGTATATATACACTGGTACATGCATATAAAGCTTTTTAATCATTTTGAATCCTTGAACCTCTACCAACTTCCCCCAGTGTGAGCGATGACTGCAATTCACTATCAAAATTTCGAACAATTGATAAATCTTCTAAATCTTTTAAGGGCTGCAAGGATTATCGATGAATAAACTTGACAATTTATCTGACTTTTCCGCTTCTAAAATGTGAATGTTTTCTGGTTTCTTCTGCTCCATAAAACAAAATTATAACTCAACAAAAACAACAACAAACAATTTTGTCAAAACCTCCAAAATTATAAGAATGAGTTATGCCTCAAAGTGTGTTCACACACTTTTTAAACATTATATTACATTGCGACACACTGTCAGACATAACAGTAAACATGGATGGTGTTTAAGACAAAGGAAAACATTCTTCCTTTCAGTTTTTCTTTTTACCATCCAGAGGAATTCAAAACAGCAAAACCAACAAAATGGAGTCAGGAATGTGACGACGCTGCCAACAGAAACCTTGAGCGACTCTTAAAGGTGAATTTCTCCTCATTAGAACATTTCAGCTTTGACGCGACCATAACCCTAAGTGTGCTGTTGACGTTCACATCAGAAGGAAGCTGCTAACACCGCCAGATATCAGTGAACAGGATGAACTTGTTTCAAATCAAGTGTTGTGACACCCGGCAGACAGAGCAGCCACACATTGTTCCTTTAATTTCAGAGTGCCAGGCACAGCAGTGATTCTCACAGTGCTGGCATCTGCTGAACTGAACTGTATCCGCGACACTCGCATCTCGAATTAGCGCTGCCGCTCACAGGAGGAGACTCTTTAACGCTTCCTGGAGCCAGAGTGGTGGTGGTGGGGGCACTGTGATTATGCATGTGGTTGCCTTTCAGGAAGGGCAGACACTTCACTGACGAGCTTCGGAAGTTAAACGTCAGCCACAAATAACATCAGAGACTTTCACAATATCAAGACAAATCACAAAATCTGACAGAGTGGGGACAGTGGTATCTAAATATATCTATTATAATAATAATAAAAATAAAAAAAAAGATACTAATGCTTTTTATTAGAGATGCACAATGTTATTGCCACTATTTTGGTTGATAAAGATGTTAAAATGAATCAGTTTGTGTTTTTTTCAATAAGTAAAACAAGCTTTCTGTTTTTCCAGCTTCTTAAATGTGAATATTTTCTGGTTTATCTGCTCCATATAACAAAGGAAATCTTTAAAACGTATTAACTTTTGGTTTGTGGACAAAACAAACGACATCTCTGACATTTTCTGGACCAAACAAGTTCTCGATTAACTGAGAAAATAATCGATTATGAAAAGAGTCGTTAGCTGCAGCCATAGTTTTTTCCAAACCGGGAAACATGGGGTTGCTGTGCCCACATGCATTATCTCAAGGCTTATAGAGAGAGAGAAGAGAAACCCAAAATGTGCTGCCATGTGCCTAGACAGGTTGGGGTGAAAGGAAAAATGGGGGGACAGAGGAGAGGTGGGAGAGAGAAAGTTGCGCCCGCTTACTAAAATGCCAATTTAGTGATTGATGCCATTCAACAGACTTGCTTAAATACCGAATTGATGCCAGTATACATTTATCCTTATTCGATTTAAAATGTGCAATGACTCCAAAAATACCAAAAGCCTGGTGAATAGGCAGTTACGCTATATAAATATTCTTGCGGGATTTCATATCCAGCATACTTGACGTCTCATTGAGACAGACTGTGGTGTTTGCCTCGACTTCCACAGTGATATTTATACTGATCGCAAGATAGTGACGTTTTTCTGTTGCACAATTTTACTCTGGTACCCCCAAGTGAAGGCTCCTAAAGAATGGAACAGTTGGGGGCTGGTTACTTTGGTACTATACCAAACCGAACTGCTCCACTCATTGGAAACACAGCTTAATTGTCTGCGTGAGACTAATTTCTTGGGAAAGGTGCATTTATAATGCTCAACAACCCTTCACCCACCGTCCCTCCCTCCATGCATACCCACATTCACAGGAACCTCTTCATTAACCCCATGTTTTCCCCTAAACTCCACAACACAAACACACTACTGTTGGAGCAGCAACAAACCAAGCCTTGCTCAACAGGAAAACTTTCACTTGATCTTGATGCCTCCCTCATCAACAACAAAAAAAGAATGTAAACAAAAGCAGGCAGGAAGTGCACCAACTTAGAGAGAATTTATGAGTGTGTGTGTGTGTGTGTGTAGAGAGAGAAAGGGAGGGATGAAGGTTGGAAGGAAAGATTTTCCTCTGTGTTCCGTCTGTTTACATCACCACAGAGGAATCCCTGGAATACGAGCGACCTCTCTCCTGGGCCGCAGCTCTGCGAGTCCGCTCATGCTGTCAATCTGCTTCCTTACTCTCTTTATCACGGAAGTGTGGTCTCAGGCTCGAGGGCTACAGTGCAGTGCAGTGCAGTACAGTACACAACATGTGAGCCCATGCTGTGGTGTCTTACTCATGCCGGCTGCACGGGTGATAAAGAGTGCCGCTGATTAAAAGCTCTTCGGTTGACCGGATCAATACTGGAACCTTAAACCTCTGTTGCTCTGTCCGTGTTCCGAGTGGCGTCTACGCAATGAAATGCACCGACATAAATGAGGTTATGATGTTGCTTAAGAGTGGCGTGGGGTTGATTTAACCGTCTTTGTTGTCTTTGCAAGACAACAAAGTTGCAGCTCCAGAAAAACAAATTGTCATTTTGGTGAAGAAAAATGCTAATTGAGATTCTACATCAAGTCAAAACAGGCCCCTGTGCTTTGCAGTATGAAAAAGTGGTTACATAGTCAGGGAATTGCACAACAGCTGAGAGCAAGGGGAGAAAATGGATGCTGGAAAGGGCTGGAAAGTTTGTCCACATTACATTACACTGTAATTGAATAAATTGGAGCCACTAACTTGTGAAAATGGAAAAAGTTGGTTTGTTGTTGTCACTCTTTAACTCTGTATATTGACAGTTCTTCCTTCATAATCCAAATTATGAAGAAATTAGGACTTGCAACAATGACAAAGTATTTTTGTGTTTCAATTCCTTAACTTTGAATAGTTTCAGTTTTGTTTTGTTCTATATAACAGAACCATTATAATTATAAAATATAACTTGTGAACATATGCTGACCCTTTATGGACCCAAACAACTAATCAGTGAATCAAGAAAATAATCAACAGATCATCATTTGTCATTTGGTCCATAAAAAGTCAGACAGCAGTGAAGAAATGACCTGTAAAAACGATAGTTTGTACGGTTTTCAACCGTATAAATCTAATGTTCTCTTGTTCTTAATTTAATTGATTCAGACCAAGTCTCACCAGTTGTTTACACACACACACACAGCATCATTTTCTTTGAATAAATCATTTCCTACGGTACTCTTTGTTTTGACAAATCTATTTGCATTCACAATATAAAATTGCATATAAAATTCTGTGCCCCCAGCTTCAGAACGACAGGCCAGTAAAAAAGTATAATAAGAGTATCATTAATTTAATGTTTAATTGTGGATGATTTTTAATACTTGGTCTTTAAAAAAAACATGAATGACAAAAAAAGTTTCCCAGAGCTCATTTCATCAATTAACCTGGAAAAGACATATCAACCTATTTACCATTTATTTTTATCAGGAACTTTATTTGGAGCAGCCACTGAAACTTGGCCTCCGTCCAAACACGTGAGCACCGAGATTTACAATATGCCAAGTAAAGTACAGTATAATATATTCAAGTTTAATGCAGCACCAGGGCAGATTCCTCTGTGATTAATTATAAATGGACAACGTCCAATAACGGACAACGCAATTTACACAACAAAAGGACATTATTCATTCTTACCTATACTTTACATTGTTGTTATTTTTACTTTTACTACACATATCACAAAGCCTGATTGCTTGATTTGTTTGCTTTAGCATAAAAGGTAGATTTATGTTGGATTATAATTGCTATGTTTATATTTATAACTTGTTTTCAGGCTTGTATCAACTTAGTTCCCCCATACAGGTAGTAGGAGTTGTTTTCGTTTAATAGTAGCACACAATGTTTTGATGTGGGGCATTATGACATTCCTTTTTTTTTTTTTTTAATAAGTCATGATGTTGGAATGGAGATATTCATTACATTTCTTTACAGGAATGATTTGCAAAGACTGGGTCACAGGAGTTTTGTCTGGGTTCCCAAACTAATTTGAAGACATTTCTCAACCTCTATATGAATATAGAGGTTGAGAAATATCTGATTTAAGTGTAAATGTTCAAACATGCATTAAATGATGTTATTAATCATCATAAAGAAAGCCTGGGAAACACCAGTTTACAGAATAGGCTACTCACTACAGGTCTGTTTGCAGTGAAGCCAAAGCAGAAAGAAAGACACTAACACTGAAGCATTTGTTTACTCCTCGCATTTCATATTGTCATGGCAAACCTTCAACAAAGTTATCACCAATTTACAGCCGGGCAATAATCCAACAACAATAAATAACGCTGTATAACTTTCTTCAACCACAATATGACAAAAGGCTGAATAAAGAGGCAATAAAACCAAACATGGCTTCAGACACAACACATAATAATTACCATTACATGTTTAGTTTGTCATCTTCTTTCCAGAAAGCATCATAAAACCCCCAAATGAACTAGTTTGTTCAATTTAGGAGTAAAGCTAACTCAAATTTGTTATGATAATTATTGATATAGACTCATTTTGCTGTATCCTTAAGGCCTGTTGCATATTTCAAAAATAATGGAGCTCTACTGTTTATTGTAGAACTGCATGGGGACTACCGATTGAAACGAGTTTGCGGCCACAATTTGGCACATCTGCAGGTCAAGTTACCATATTGTGCACTGTCCATTTTTTTTAGAAAGATAAACAAACAATGAAATGGTGGAACAATGCGGGCTGTGGCCTCCACAGCTCTGCTTTTTTGGACGCCGACACAAACTCCCTTACAAATAAGTAGTATTTCATTTTTAAACGAGTGCACTACGCTAAAAACATAAATTAATGCGTAAAGTTAGTGAATGTTTGACGAAATTCGCATGTTAGCGTCACTTCGGCTGTGTTCAACAGAGGTCAAAGTTCCCCGCAGGCTGTGCTGTTGTGAGCCGGCAGGGCGGGGACGGGCTGGGTTTGTTTACGTTTTAGGGGTCGAGAGGAGCTCCATTCACAACAAATGAAATGCTACAAGCTAGCAGTGTGCTATCATGTTTACATGACCCCGCTGGTGGTGGTTTTTGTTTGTTTTTTACAGTAACACGACACAAACATGACGGACCATGTGATTACATGTGGAAAACAAAATCACATTCCATGTATGTAATCACGAGCTAGCTTTCGAGCTAAAGTCTAATCGAGAAAGTGTGGAATACGGCTAACTGCTAGTGTTAAGTACATTGAATGTGTGTTGGGGAGGGGGTGGAATGAAAACAGGCGGCTAATTAACACTGTTGCTAACAGGAATGTCAACAAAGACAGAGGCTTTGCGAACAGGATGCGGGCTTCTTCTCCTTTGCTAACATGCTAAAACACGTGGTGCTCTCGACCCTTGTTAGCCAAACACAAACCCAATGTTGTTCTCTGTTTGGACGTTTAGCTTCCAGGCTACTAGCGTCACGTCCACATGTTCACCAGGCAGGGAAGGAGCGGGGATAAGGGTGAGGGTGGGGGTGACTTACATTCGCGGTAGCTGCAGAGGAGGGGCGCCCCGTCTGAGGAACACACCATCCACAAACACCCCGTTTTTACCGAGACACCTCAGGTAAAAGTCGCCGCTGCCGGTGCCGTCGTCGCTGGCGGTGAATATCTCCAGGTGCCGGCGCGAGATGAAGCTGGAGTGGCCCATGCTCACGTCCACGGAGCCCTGGGACGAGTTCCGACCGATGGTCACCGAGCGCTTCTTCATCATGTATTCGAATTCACGGCCCTCGAGCCGGGCAACCGGCCCAGACGATCCGCTCACCACGGCCATGCTCGGGTGTATTTTAAGTCTCCAAACGCCGAATATTAGGGGGGTTAAATTAGACAGCAGCTGCGGCCCGACAGAGGCGTGTACGTGGATCAAATCAAAAAAGAGGGGCACCGAATTTTAACGCAGGAATTTAGAGGGGAAACATGCGAGGCCAGGGACAGCAGCGGCTCCGACCCACCGCCGAGAGAAAGGGTAGCAGAGCGAAACAACCGAACAGAGCAGGGGGCGGGCGCGGTTTGACTGACAGCGCTCTCCACCGATAAGATTCGAGAGAGTGGATACAGCCCCAACGCCTCCGCCAATCAGGTGTCAGCATTAATCCGAGGACAGATTCAAGGTCGGTTGGTGTGTGGCTGGACGAGCATATGCTGCTCGGCGGAATAAAAGATGCGGCGCGGCGTACAGACACGAACTGGATTCAGTATCTCGCACGTGCATTCGATGACAATAAGCAACGCGGCCATAGATACGCGACAATCCACGTTAGTTCATCAGCGTTACAGGTTGCTCGTGCGTGGAAATCGAAAAATAATCGCGTGTATTCTAGCGGCGCCCATGATTTTTTAGTTCTGCGTCGCAGCAGCGCGAAGCTAACCGGGCTCTATGGCAGTCCCGCTCCACTATAGAATCCATCCCGGCTTTTGCACGTCGCCCCCGTTGCAGCATCTTGTGTTGAGTTGTAATGTTTGAGAGGAGGTTTTACGTCGTCACAAATGTTTGAACGACGTAAACAAACAACCAAAGGAGAAGCAAACAAACAAATAAATAAACCGTGTTTACAGACTGACAGGTGGCGAGTGTGTGTGGGGGGTATGTGCACGTCACACCGTGTTGATACCACCAGAGTACGTGACCCCGCCATCTGCAGGTCACTTAACTGTTTGTAAACACTGTCTGAGGGCAAACTGCTGCGACTGCGCACGCGCGAGCTCTACCTGACGATAACAACACCTCTGTGAGCAAAGTCATGATCAGGGTTTTAACGACTCATTTTAAAAACTGTTAAGTGAAGTTTTTTTAAGTTCACGACATGTTAACAATGTATACTTTTAAATACTGAAAGTACATTTTTAATAATATTTGAATTTAAAATAAAAAAATGTAAAAGTTATTTAGAATATGTAAGTTATTTCTTAAAATATAATTTTAAATTCCCAAACTAAAATTTTAAGTCATTTGAAACTTTAAAATTTCATTAAATTCAAAAGTTATTATAAATTCCTGAAGTAAGACTATTTTACTTTTCTTATTTTTAGATCAATCAAGTTAAAGTTAAAAATGTTAAATCTTTACATGTATAAGAATAAAAGTAGGGTTTATTGCGACTTTTGGAGCAAAAACTAAACTAATAAACATTAGAGCCAAAATAAAACACAAAATAAAACAAATAAGAAAATAAAGCGTAAATGAATACACAATCAAAGAACAATCCACCATCCACAGCACCATCTGCAAAGAAAAAGGGAACAACAATAAACAACTTAAAATATTGAAAATTAATGTGTTGTATTATGTGCTGTTACAATTAATGTACTCATACACATACACTACACATATTTCTAAAATGAAAATGATGTGAATACAAACCAAAATGTCAACCAGTTTTACAAAATAAAAGCAGACTTTGACAAATCCCAAAAAAAAACAACGTCTTTTTAACCTCTATTTGATAATGTTCATGTATAATTTATGTATTCATTCTTTTTGAAAAGGCCCTAAAATAGCACCTGAAATGACTTCCTGCCTTTGACTTCACACCGACCACTGGAGGGAGACATTCACCTTCTTCTTCTCCATCACTCTCCAAGGATGACATCATGATGAACTCACCGGCCATTTTCAGGCGGAACTGAATTTTCAGTGTTCACACACACAAAATACAGTATATCACTGTGGTTCTGCAATATTTTCCCTTTATAAATACTGTGATTAGTGTGATTTTTGTAGTATTTTATCCAGTATTTATACTATACAGTATTCATTACTAGTTTTTGATTTTTTTTTTTTAATGTCACATCTGTAGAATTCTATTATTATTCCATTTTGGCAATTCCGTGTGTGATGAATTTAAGGAAACTCCTCCCACAGCTTTCCTGCGACCACCTTCATATTTGGTCAGGTCACTCTGGACAAGATAAGCTAATAAAGTGAAATAAAGCTCCACTTTATTTCACACGGTGTAGGCACTAGGGGGCGCCAACGTTGCGTCAAAATTCTGATGTCTCGCCCGAAGAACACGAAACCATTATAACTCCACAATACAAGGTCCAATCTGAACTAAACGTGCTGTTATTGATAATAGTCCTACCTTGAAGACCACTATGTGGAGATTTTTCAAGTTTGAAAAGAGCGGCCCCTTAGTGGCAACATAAAATTTAAACTTTTTACAGTTTCATGCACACAGCTTTCACAGGGATTCACCTCAAATTTGGTCAAATTGTTAAAAACACAATTTAGATTCTAGGTGGTGAATATTATAGTATTTCTTTCCCTGTATGATTGTATAATATTTTCTATTTATGTTCATCACTAACACTGGAATTTTTGTTTTTGCAAAATAGCTTTTAAATTTGGAGATTTAAATGTGTATCTGTACATATATATACAGTATATATATATATATATACATGTGTGTTTGTGTGTGTGTGTGTGTCTGAGATCTGTGTGGTGTGTTTATCGTTCAGTGTATTTCCTCTGGATGGGAAAACTTGTTTTTCCACTGGTGACAGCCGGCTCCATTACACGTTCCAGGAAGAGCAGCAGCCACCGCTGTGGCACCAATAAGCTTGTACTCAGAGCTCTTCCAAACCACACAACTGCGGATTTATGACCTAATATCATTGCAGCGTTACCTGCAGACAGAGTTCTCGCTCCCCAGTAAAACCCTTGTGTTATTTGATTTGAGCCAGTCAGCCATTTCGGGCCGCACACGCTCAAAGTAAAACCTCAGGGACGGACGATTATACATTGATGAGTGCACCTGTGATTAAGGCTATTATGGCATATACCATGAAGACAACTTGGGGATTTGAGTGCTACAAGTGAGGGCGGCGTCCTCTACAGGAGGGAGGCGGGGAGGGGGCTCTCCGAGCAGCAGGGTTTCCATCTCTTTGCAGAGAAAGAGCCCCATTACGCCTCTCCTCCCATTTCCTCTCGGTCCCCCGGGGCAGCAGACGAATGGACACATTAATAACACTCACCCATGTCTGAGGGAGCTAATGCTGCTTTAAGTGCTGATTAAGGCTGGGAAGATTTGGGCGTGGAGGAGCAGGAGGAGGAGTATTAGTTACACTCACAACACAGATCCAGCAGGTTTTTTTTGTTTTGTTTTTTTTATCCCTCATGCAGAGTCACTGCTTCATGAGGAAGTGTGTTTTCTGCCTCTCTACAGACTTCAGTACTTAAAGGGGTAGTTTAGTTTTTGTATTAGTGTGGCTGTATGAGGCTGACACCGCACCTTGCACAGGTACCTGTGACTCCAGGACTGAGAATATTGTTATTATATCGTTAAAATTGATATCAGTACAATTACTGAGTTTTTAATACAATGGTCCTTCTGTTTCTCTTCTCTTAATAATTTTAAAACTTTACTTCTATGTAAAGTGCGTTGAGATAACAGCACAATACAAATACAAATTAAACTAATTTGACTGTGAGCAGAGAACCAGCCTGATGGTTCATCCAATAAAACTAAAAATGTACCTATTTACATCTACGATATCTTAAAAACATGTTTAGCCCTCTGTTAGACCACTGTTTTAAACTGGAAATGGACGTTTTGACGACAGTGTAAAGCCCTCGCTCGTCTGTACCAAACTCCATAGAGAAAACCAATGATTTTTACGTCACAGCACACGCGGGTTGTTGACCCACTGCTGCTTTCATCTCTAAGTTCAAATGTACTATTTTGTGGCTTCGGTGTTTCAAAACCTTTGTTCAGATTCACCCCAGTGACACAAATGACCACACAAGGCTGCTGTAAGGCAGCAGTAGACCAGCAGCACTTGTGTCCCCGTGAGCTAAAATCACTGATTTTCTCTATGGGGTTTGGTGTGGGGAAGGTGAGTTGTTTACAATCTTAAGTTTTAAGTCAGTACAGGCTTTCTAACAATATATATTTTAAGATATTGTAGACTTAACCAGGCTTATATTTTAGTTCAAAAAAACAAAAAAACTATCACTTTAAATTCATGTTTATTTATGTTGTTGTTCTCCACACTGGGTGGATCGTCACTTAAAATAACCCACACTGCCTGTTTGGCCAGTTTCTTTTTCTTTTTCTTTTTTTTAATGAGGAGCAGCTCCACAGGAAACACAACAGTAGTCATTTCAAAGCATGTTTGCTCATTACATTAGCACATATGTCTCCTGTTAACACAGAAAGACATGAAATATAAATAGAAGATAATTATGACATAAATAAAAGACATTTGGTTTCTTCTTCCAGGTGAAAGTGCTGTTTTCCATTCCGACACACGCTCGACACACACAACATGACGAGCTGTTTCTACCCTGAAGTTAAAGGGTGGAGTGGATTTATTTATTTTTATCAGTGAGGATTATTCAAATGTGTTCCAAGTTGTGTTTGGATTCTGAATTGATCACAACAATTGAACGTCCCACACTCGTGCTCTCTACACGACCACACACGGCCACTTTTAAAGAGTCCAGTCCTTCTCAGGCTCAGTCCA
Organism: Solea solea; assembly: GCF_958295425.1. Lineage (NCBI taxonomy): Eukaryota > Metazoa > Chordata > Actinopteri > Pleuronectiformes > Soleidae > Solea > Solea solea. Next base: position 5,421,246 of record NC_081149.1, on the reverse strand, counting down.
GCTTCCCCTTACAGTTTGTCCTTCATATATGATTGAATGGAGCAGGAAATAATTTGGGTCAGAGGTGAAGGATCCAGATGAAGGTGAACCAGAGCTTTTCCTGCTGGCAGGAGAAGTCCTGGAACATTGTTACATCCTTGCGTGCAGCCCCCAAATTTCAAGATTACGTCCAGGAAAAGCAGCCGTAATCACAGTATGTCCGGCTTGTACAGGTTGAGCTCCTCCTCGGACACGGTGAGGTTCCCCATGTACCAGAAGATCCACGGGATCAGGCTGAGGAAGATGAGCAAAGGTCCCGAGAACACGAAGAAGTCCCAGAAACTCAGCGGCGCAAAGATGCCCACGAAGAAGAGGACGAGGCCGATGATGTCCAAAATCAGAGCCAGCGACAGGAAGAACTTGGTGACGTTTGGCTTTCCCATGGCGGACGCCGTGGATGCAGACGTCTGGTGGGGAGAGCGAGCGCAGGAAGAGTGCCTTCCTGTCCTGAGAGTCACTGGCTTTCACGACACGAGCACACCTCTGCATTTCTTTCATAGCTGCAGTCTGAGTAGCAAGACTGGTCCCCAACCACAACAGCAGGTCGTCCATCTTCATTCCTTTGCAGGGCCGACTCGTTTTGCACCTTTCGTGTCGGCGATTGTGACACGCCGGGCCTTTGTCTGTCACCTCTGTGACGGATGTACAGTACACGCACATCATAATTCACAATCTTTCGCCACTGGGCTTCTGTTTACAGCGATAAGCTCAAGGTAATTAATTTTCCTTTTCCTTCCCCCCCCATGGATGTATTGTTTTCATTCAGCTAATGAAATGATCAGATGAGTTCAGAGATTTGACCAACGGCACAGTGTTTACCCTTCATATTTAACCTGGGAGCAGTCCAGTGGGGCAGATGCACTTTACATAAATATTTAAGAGTGCACACACACGGCTCCTGTAGGAGTTACAATAATGCTGATTATTGTGACGCAAAAGAGGAAACGTGTGTAATGGAGACTTCCTCGTACAGTCGAGCTGCGGTAATTTGTCCGCTGTTGCAGATATAAACGATAGCACAGACGCCGTCCGTCCGTCCGTCTGTGTGTCTTTGTTCGTTAAAAGATTTGCTTCAAAACAAAATGTGGAGCAAAGAGCCGGACGTTTGCATAAGGCGTGGCAAACGCGGGGATCAAACTCTGCGACTCTCACGACTTGAACAAAAGACACTTATACAGTTGTACACTTTGCCCAGGTCACCTGTGATCCTCTGTTGAGGATTTCCATGGTTTGTTTAACCAACACCACTGGGACAAAACCAGTCTGACCAGTGTGTGAGTGTGTGTGTGTGTGTGTGTTTGCACAGCTCCACTTTGCCTGGAAGCAGCAGCAGCAGCAGTTTGAATGAAATTCATTAAAGACATTTGACAAATGGGACTAAAATGACAGAGGACGGTGACAAGGACAATATTTATCCTTCCTGATCAAATAAAAGTAGCATTATGGTTGAAAGGGAACAGGTAACAGAGCAAATGTTCTGTATTCTGATCGGTAAAATGTGTGGACTTAAAAAGACTAAATATTTTAGACTCATTATGCCCCATTCTGATGAAAAATATCATTCTTAAATAATGAAAGCAGTAAAAACACAACATCAATGGAAACAAACAGCCTGAGGCAAAGGATGCTAGCTCTCATTTCTAACACGTCTACCTGTGGGGACACCTCATAAAATATACACCTGCTTAAGTCTATGATATCATAAGAACATGTTTGCAGCTTTGTTTCTCCACTCGACAGCCTTTTCCATGAAGTTAGTAAACTGCCAATTCTCTCACACCAAAGTCCATTCAAAAATGTTGTGTTTTTAGTTCAGGGGGACCCAGAAGCTGCTGGTGCACTGCTGCCCCATGTGGTCAGTTTGTGTCACTGGGGTAAATCTAACCAAAGTATTTTAAACACAGAATTCACAAGATAACACATTTGCAGATTTCTCTATGGAGTTTGGTGGTGGAGACACAAAATGTGGCAAACATTTTCCTGAGATCTCGTAAACTGACGGACATTTTATGAGCTGAGTCTTCTGTCAATGTGTCCTAACATCTGTTTCTCCTTCTGTCTTCCGCCGGCAGCCGTGTCCTCAGAGACACGGTGAAGTAAAAGTGAGTAAAAAACGCCCAAAAATTGCACTTGAGTTGTAGTTTCGCTCGTTACACAGTATCTTTGTACAATCTTAGGACTGTTTAACGTGTGCATGAGGATGTGGTTATTGAAATAAATAAATATGCAAGTGCAAGTTGTCCCACTGTCTGAACACACCACAGAATTATCATTAAATAAATGACAAAACTGGCAGGAAAAATAGAAATAAAGCGCAACAACACGGTAAATATTCGGATTATTTTAACTGATATATTTCTTTACGTTTGTTTACACTATTTAATCACATCGACTACTTTTATTGATGTAAGTATTATTGTCATACTACTATAGTATGTATACACTTTCTTGTCATTATCTTGTTTATTTTATTTGCTGTTATTAATATTATTATTATTATAATAGGCCCTCTTTTTTATTTATTGCGATCACCTTTGTATGCTTTTTTTAAATTGCACTACTCTGATTATTCTGCGATCGATATTCGTGATAATGTTTGTTTTTACTTTGCCATCTAAGGAATGATATTTCAAAAGTGTCTGCTGTCAGTGATCAGTATCATGACCCAAATTATAAAAATAAGATTTAAAATCAACACAAAATATAGAGACTCATTTACACCCACATCTCTGATACATATTATAATTATTTCGTCTTAAATCTTTGGCAAATTAATTAAAACTTCATTTTTTACACATTGTATTTACACAAAAATCTGTTTTGGGGGCCCAAAAAACCTCTCCCACGACCTATCTGTGGGCCCCCGCCCCACATCTTTGGGACTCATTGGTTTAGTAGGCACTGTAAGTATTAAATATTGGTCTATTAATGATAAACATAATAATTTTCTTTGGCTCAGACTCTGAACTGATCCTCCATGATATCATGTAAACGGTTATAGTGCAACTAAAAGTTGATTTTGGAGAATCCTGACAAAAAGAAACAAGTTTCTTTTCCAAATATTTGATAAGAAATCAACCTGGAAATGATCCAAAACGTCTTCTTTCGTCTCAGGACTCTCAGGACTCAAATATCCATCATGTCTGAAGGCTTCTCCTCTCCATCGCTCTCTGATTTCTCCAGCTTCTTCTCCACATTGGGTGAATCCATGGATTCCCCCTCGAACCCGTGGTTGTGGAAGGCCGAGTTTTTGCCCCACGTCACCCTGCTGGCCTTGTGTGGAGGCGTCGGGTCCAAGGGGCGTCGTCTGCCGTCCACGTCCTTCAGGCTCCTCGCGGTTCCCCCAGGCTTCTGGCTCATCTTCCTGGACAAGGTCCTCGCGAGTCGCTCCACGACGCTGTTCTTGTCGTAAGGGTCGTGGTAGTGCTCGGACATCTGGATGTTGCCCACGTACCACATGAGCCAGAAGGCCAGGCTTATGAAGATGAGGAGCGAGCCCGTGTAGATCAAGAAGTCCCCGTAGAAGCGGCCGTCGAGGCGCACGTTGGCGAAAATGCCCACGAAGAGCACGATCAAGCCGGTGATGTCGAAGACGACGGCGAGGACGAACAGCAGCAGGCAGCCGCCGATGTGTTTGCGCACGTCCATGGTGGGGAACACAGCGAGCGTCTTTACGCGTGAGTAACGGGAGGATGCTGCATCCTGACTGCGCACCTGTGCGCACCTGCACAGGCTCACACTGACACCGCCCCTCCGGCACGAGAAGGCAAACAAGGTGGATCACCTGCTCCTCACTGTCAACACACACACACACACACGCACGCGCGCACACACGCATATTCATTTTCCTACAGACTTACTCTAACCTTAACCATAATAACTACTGCCCAATCCGAACTCTGACCCCTAACCCTGACTTTTAACCTCATGGGGACTTGGTTTTTGTCCTCATAAGGAAGACAAGTCCACATAATTTCACTGTGTAAACTGACTAACGTCCCCACAACATGAGGAATACCAGGCACACACACACATGCTGGTTTTGCATTTTTTTTCCCCTTAAATTACAGTATATTACTGTGGTTTACCTGTTTTTCCCTTTATAAATAATGTATATAGTGTCATTTTTGTAGTATTTTCTTTATAATTACAAGAATTACCTCACAAAGATGGCTTTGAATCAAAATGGGTCCTCACAACCTCTGGAGACATGTATTCACACACGTACACACACTTTGAGTTTTGCAGTGCTATTCTTCTGAGGACGCTGTTATCACGAACATTAAGCTTAACTTAACCACAATCCAAATTTTAGACCTAAACTTCACCAGTTTCCTCAGAAATTAGGTTCTTGCCTCATTAGGACCAGGTTTTGGTCTCCAGGAGCACTACAGGTCCTGACAAGGTCGGTGTTTAAGGTCCTAAAAAGGTAACAAATACTAAAACACACCTTCTCTTCTCCACTGTGTGTGTGTACATTATGTCATTGTTGCTCCACCTCCTCTTAATGCAAATGGCTGCTTCTGTTGATGTTCTTCTTCTTCTTCTTCTTCTTCATCTTCAGACTCTGCAATCATTTGTCAGTCAAATTCATTTTCCTCGTGTCACTGTAAACATGACTCAGCTTCTGCTTTGTTTACACATCAACAAAGGGTGCAACATGTAAACAGGAAGCTACGCTACAAACCAGTTTTCACTCTCTTTTGAACATTCAGTTTATCTTCATGAAGATAAATCAACATTTACACTTTTTCTTTTCTGTCTCTCCAGGTCATAAATATGCAGCATTTGTGACTATCTTTACATCTTTATATCACTTTATTCTGATGTGAAAATGAGGCTAAAATATATTTGACAGTAAATAACCTGTGTCTACAGTAAATAAACTGTGTCATATATACTGTACTTTCACAGTAAGTTAGTGTATCATTTTACAGTTAATTACTGTGAACTGAGAACCATTTGCTATCACTTCCCCTGTCATATATTACTGTGGTTAAGCTGTATTTACTATAAAATACAGTACATTACTGTAGTTTAGCAGTAAAATACAGTATATCACTGTGGTATAGCAGAATTGTATCATAAAATGCAGTATATTACTGTGGTTTAGCAGTATTTCCCCTTAAAATACAGTACATTACTGTGGTTTAGCAGTAAAATACTGTATATTACTGTGGTATGGCAGTATTTTACCATAAAATGCAGTTTATTACTGTGGTTTAGCAGTATTTCCTCTTAAAATACAGTATATTACTGTGGTTTATCAGTAAAATACTGTATATTACTGTGGTATGGCAGTATTTTACCATAAAATGCAGTATATTACTGTGGTTTAGCAGTATTTCCTCTTAAAATACAGTATATTACTGTGGTTTAGCAGTAAAATACAGTATATTACATTGGTTTAGCAGTAAAATATAGTATATTACTGGGGTTTAGCAGTAAAATACAGTATATTACTGTGGTTTAGCAGTATTTCCCCTTAAAATATAGTACATTACTGTGGTTTAGCAGTAAAATACTGTATATTACTGTGGTATAGCAGTATTTTACCATAAAATGCAGTTTATTACTGTGGTTTAGCAGTATTTCCTCTTAAAATACAGTATATTACTGTGGTTTAGCAGTAAAATACTGTATATTACTGTGGTATGGCAGTATTTTACCATAAAATGCAGTATATTACTGTGGTTTAGCAGTATTTCCTCTTAAAATACAGTAAATTACTGTGGTTTAGCAGTAAAATACAGTATATTACATTGGTTTAGCAGTAAAATATAGTATATTACTGGGGTTTAGCAGTAAAATACAGTATATTACTGTGGTTTAGCAGTATTTACTTTAAAATGCAATATATTCATTTGTATTATTTATATTAAAGACAGTTAGCGCTACCTCTCTTTATAAATACAGTAGCGTATTGTGATTTTGTTGTATTTGACTGAATACTGTATTTAACTCTAAAAAATAAATAATTTTTTTTTTAAATAAAATGAGGCTAAATTATGTCAAAATGTGTATTTTCTGACATGAATGTTCTAGATAGAGGAGATATTTCCATTTTTAATAATGAACTGTTACACCCAACGTTACCAATAATGAATAACAATCACTTACTAACTGGCCACTTTATTAGGAACACGGTGCGTCTTCTTCATAGCTTTGTTTCAGACTGTCCTCCAATGAAACGTACATATAGGTCGTATGCAGGAATGACGACCTATGTTTACGTTTTCAAAACCAGCGCCCCTAGTGGTTGTATCCATAACAGCAACCACTTCCGCCTTAGACGCGGTATCTAGTGGCTTCGCTGATGTCGGCACCGGCAGTCGGCTCAGCAATGGTTTGATTCCTAACTATACCACCTTTTTAATATTTTTTTTTATTTTTACTACCTAAGCCTGTCTTTTTGCCCTAACCCTACCCTCAGTAACATCTGTGCATATTCAAGTTGGAAAATATTAGTAAAAACATACCTTCAGGGGTTTGAAAAAAACATTTCAGTTGGAGGACAGGTTGGACAGGCTTATGCTGATTAAGAACGTTTAATCTATTGACAAAATGGGTCTCTAATCCATTTCACTCCCAGTTAGAAGTGATCCTTTCATTTCAGGAGGGACGTTTAGTTTCCAAGAAAGCCGCCAAAAAAGTAAGACATAATATTATTTTGTACCTTTAAGTGAAACTAAAGGGTGTACGTACTAAAATTATGAAATGGTTAATTTCCTGTAACTGAACTTCTTTTTCAATTATTGTTGTTTAATTTTGGAATTTATGACTTGTTTTTTTTCCCACTTGGAGCCAAAGACTATTTAGAAATTTAGCCAATTTTCTTTTCTGTAGTTGCTGCAGAATGTGACACAATCTCCAGTTTCAGAACCAAAAACAATCACATTTGAGAAGCCGTAATCACATATTTATTCAATTTGTATTAAAAAACAAACAAAAAAAAAAACACATAACATGAAGGTTTTAAAGGGCAGTCAAGTTCATGCTCTCACACATTGTTTCATAAATAACCTTTGACAGTATTTTTCATTTGTTCATATGATGATGTAGAAACTTTAGTTTTCAAGATACCATCTTATTAAAAACTGCACTTGTACATGTTATTTATAAGTACACTTAGTGCATTTCCACGGGCTCTACTCGCCTCGCCACACACACCCACACACACGAGTGACTAGTGACTTTACACCACACTTCTGTAGTTGTAGGAGATTAACCCACGTTTTTAGGATTGTTAAGTAGTTTTAACAAGTTTTAATAGTTTTAATACAATTCGGCACTGTTCGGCTTGATTTCTGTCCACACGTCTCCTGGGTACAGCCTCCTACTCCACAGACTACAGTGGCAGAGGTCTGTGGCTCGCGATCAGCGGCGCTGTCCCTAAATAAACCACTCCACTTTAAAAGACTCCTGTTAAATATAGAGGTTTCCCTGGTAGTTGTTGGAGATTAACCCACGTTGTTAGCATTGTTAAGTAGTTTTAAGTGATCTACAGTTCGGCGGTGTTCAACTTGATTTCTGTGTGGGGCGTCTCTTCCTGTGACGGGACTTTGGCCAGTCAGCGGCCGGCAGTCTGACCAATCAGCGCATAGTACCTGCTTAAGCACGCTTGGAACCTTGCCAGAGCAGATACTAAAAATAGTACCTGGTACCAGGTACTATGCTAGTGGAAACGCTACTTGAACCGTGGCGAGGCGAGGCGAGGTTAGTAGAGCCAGTGAAAATGCGCCATTACATTTGTTTGTTTGTAGTTTACATTCAACCATTTCAAAATGATAACTCATGCTTTTGGCCACTAGGGAGCAACAAACAAAAACAAGCAGAGGACATCCTTTAAGTTAGTAAACAGTTGCTTTGTCATTTTAATAATACCATTTTCTCTTGAGAAAAATATCTTTAATTAAGGTGGAGGACAAAAACAACACAAAGTTGATTTTAAGTAAAAAAAACAACAAAAAAAGTTTTGAATTGTTGACAAAATAAAAATGAATCCCTAAAATTGGTAAAACTTTAATGAATTAAGTTAATACACATTCAATTGACCAAGATATATGAAGACAACTTTAATTTGCTAACTTTAGTTTAAAGGAACTTCGTGCATTTACGTGTCATAAATGTAAGTCATTTAAAAAAAAAAAATTCTACCATTTTCTTTTTTTACAGTGTATTCAGATTGTGAATTTTAAAACCCTTTGGCATTGTATTTGTTATTTTTCCCCTTCAAATTTTAAACATCCCATTTTGACTTTAATTGTTCAGTTTTGAACAAATTGGTTGGTGTTAAAATAATCTTGTTAATAATGAATTTGTAGCTATGGAAAAATGGAAACTTCTTAAAAAGTCAGAATCCAGTGAGACAGTTTTATTCAGAGGTGGATGAGGACTGTTTGTACGTTTCTGAGCCACACCTTTCTCACACAGGCGACAAAGCTTTTCTTAATATGCAAATATTGATTTTAAGCTGCTTTAATCACAATTTGCCTTGTGACGGGCCGAAGTCTCGTCATAAAACACATCAATATTTAAGGTGCACTACAGTGGAGGCCCAGTGACGAAGGTTTTGACTGCAAATCTCCTACCACGTCGTATTTAAATGCCATGAAAATGCACTTTCAGGTCACAGCAGTCAAATTTTTCAGTGTCTCTTTTCCATGTTTGTGGACATATAGATTAAAATTTCCCAGAGTCTCCTCTGTGGTGATTCTGTTCGCGGGGGAAAGAAACTCAGTGGATGCAAACTAAAGCGGGAATTGACGATGAAAAGCTCTCACCACCTTTAATTATTCATGAATTGGCTCATGCTGCAGCAAACAGCAACGAGGAAATCCCTCTTGTCCACTTTTCTCTCGTTAATATTAATAAGGACAGTTTTGCTCTGTGGTGTCCTCGTCGCTAAATTCTGTACGAGCGTGGGAATATTTGTAGTCTCTTTTTCGCTTGTTTTCTTATGTTGAAATGTTGTCATGCACAGTTCAGAGAATCAGAGGAATAAAAAAAGGCTACATTCACGTCTCAGTGTGTGTGAATTAAAAATCAGATTTTTAATTCAGAGTTTAAAGTCTGAATTGATATGTGGCCGTGCGGCATGATTGAGAACAGTACGGTGGCCCTGTTTCCTGCTTTTATCATTGTGTTTCCTGCTTTTATCATTGTGTTTCCTGCTTTTATCATTGTGTTTTCTACTTTTGTCATTGTTTTCTGCTTTTGTCATGTTTGCAGTTGGGTTTAGTTTGCTGTGTTTTCCTTTTTGTGATGGTGATTTGCACCTTAGGGCCACCGTAGAACAGGCATATACTGTATATATAACCCATGCAAGTTTTTCCTCCAAGCGCATGCAGCCGAGTGCACGAAATCAAACACTAGAGTAACAAAATGGCTGCCAGTGGCGATACGTGTGCACGTAGACGTATGCTGCTTTATCTCACTGCTACACTCACTCCGGCTGGAAGCGTATAGGCTCACTCTCCCACACCAAATCTCATTGAGAAAAATCTTTTTAGTTTTCAAGTCACAGGGACAAAGGAGCTGCTGGTGCACCGCTGCCTCGTGTGGTAGGTTTGTGTCACTACTCAGTATGTTTTCATGCACAAGCTAGTCCGAGTATACATGTGAAGTAGAAGTTGGATATATTGGCTGTGTACGTCTGACTCCGCCTCCGTAGGTGGCGCTGTATCTCTCTATAAGCTAGTGGGTATTGAATCAGTTTACAGAAAAATCACAGAAAAACAAACAGTGGACGGCGAGATGGACCATGCTGTGGTTCTGTATGTTTCGTACCTGCTGTTCGTGTTTATCGTGATACAAATTAGATCGTTGCCGTGTTGTCCGAAGAAAGACGCCGCCACTGCCATGGTTTATACGTCGTCTCGTTCTACTTCCCGGTCAAAGACCAGGGAGGACATTTAGGTGCATGTGCAGAAAGCCAAGTCCGACTCCAGTCCGACTATGCAAGAGTAATCGGACTATGAATCACATTATTCAGGTATGTTAGTCCGACGAAGACTGGCTCGATTTTAGTCGTTTAGTCTAACATGTTTACATGACATTAAGAAAACCAAATTACTGTCTTAGTCTGACTAAAATTGGCCTTTTTATCTAAACCCAGGATTTTTCAACACCGTTAACCATTCAGGTTCAATGGGCTTGTGCTTCATAAGTTGCTTAGTTACAGAAAGTAGTGAATAACGCCAGCATTCTCACTAACGCTGTGTTCCATATACTTCGGAAGTCGGAGGTCTGGACTGGGAGTGACGTCAGCTCTGAGTCGATTGTGTCGGAAAAAAACATGGACACAAACGTATCTCGGGCTAGCCACAGTTCGTAATACCAGCCATTAACAAGAGCGACTTAATGTGAAACAGATAAGATAAAAGTGGAAATAACAATAAAAGTAGTAGTGTTGGTATGAGTGGCAGCCATTTTGGAATCACATGTTGGGTTCGGTGAGGTTGCTCTGACTTTCTGAGTTGGAAATTCCAACTTCCAAAAACACAACTGGAACGCGCCATAAAACTCTGCCAACAGAGTCAGTTTCTAAAAATGCCAAGGCTTACTTGGACAACAGATGATTCCAGAGCAAAATTTTAAAACAAAAACACGTGTCACCATCACCACGGAAAAGTTACATTTCAATTCATCGCAGATCCTGAAGTCGGAATCACTCCCCGACACAAAGTTCTGTGGTCACAGATTGAACTTGGGCGGCCTGTAGTAGCTCAGAGGCCTCTTCATGTTCGACCTCTTCCTGTTCTCCTTGGTGATGGGGATCAGGACCACGCCCAACACGAAAACCATCAGACCGATGGACAGCAGAGCCGGTCCCAGGATGTTGGTGACCTTCTTGCAGTGGCCGGCAAAGTAGAGGCCACTGATGATGAGGCCGCATGCCAGGAAGCTTCCCCCGGTGGACATGAGGTGTATGGGGAACCAGAAGACCTCGCATTTACTCTCCGCCGTCTCGGTGGTCCAGAGGGACTCGCTGCGTGAGAGGCTGAACACGGTGCTCTCGGTGCGGCTCGGCGGTGACAGCTGGTCCTTGGACTCAGAGAGAGTGCACTCTCCCAGCGGGATGTTCTCTGGGCTGCCGGACATGGCCTCCAGCGTGAGTCTGTGGAAGTGAACCCACACAAGAATCAACGTGAGGACGCCGCGCTCCTCATATCTGTGTCATTATTTGTTTGCTGTGTCCTTTTAGACCTGATAGAGGGAGCGTTTGTGTGTATACAGGAGCAGAGCAGGGACAGACTATTGTTTTTGAGGAGTAGAATTGATCTTTGAATCTGGTCTTTGAAAAAGCTGGAGCTCATTTCAGGCCCAGTTATTTAAACATAAATTCTTACATAAACGATCAAGGAAACGCGATAATTATGTGAAACTGAAATGCTATTTATTTGCAGTGTATATGTACAAATGAACATGTTCTATATCACAGAGTAAATAACACACAACGAGCAGCTGTTTGTCTACAGACTTCCCTCACAAAATCCACACAGGACTGAGGCAGAAGGAGGCTCCGCTGTCGTATTTGTTTCTGCAACACTGTCAATCAAAAACTGGCTCCACCTTTCAGACACTTCCTCCAATCATCGTGCAGAAGCTCAGCCAGCGCCTGCACCCTGCCCACTGCTCCGTTGACTCCCGTTGACTCCCAGAAAAGCTGAGCTTCCGTGGAAGTGACTTTTTTTGCAGCATTTGTCTATCTGTCGTCTGCGATAAACAGCTGATTCTGAACGAACTAGCGACACGTTCTAATCTACTGCTTTCATAGACCTAGATTGGAAATTTTAATGAGTCTGAGTTTCCCCTTAACACCTGACCAAGTCAAAGTAACAGAGCAGGCTAATGTTTTAGCAGAAGTCCCTGCATAATCACTGTAATTCTAAGAAATATTCATGGGTGGTTTTTTGTATTTTAACTATTTCACCACAGATTGTTTTCAAAATTGACATCATGTTCAAATGAAGAGGAGCTGAAACTAGCAATTTACTGTTGACCATTAACGCCTCAGGAAAATAATAAACCGTTATAAATCAATTTCCTGTAGCTCGCCACTTAATTTTGAGTTAAAATGACTGTATTCCTTTATTAATATATTTATTTTGCATCATGTATTTATTTACTTTGCCAACTTTTAATCGTTCCATATCGAAACAAACACTTTAGTTTTGAAATTCTGCGAAATATCATCGTAAATATCAATATTTCGATGTCATGATGGAATATCAACCTGAATGAAAATAATGAAAAGCATTTTTCATTATTTCTTCACATTTCAATTCACACTTCAACTTAAATTTCAATTTAAGTTCAGTCGTTTACACTTTACCGCATCTTTTTGACTTTGGTTTATTGTGATATTTCGATAAAATTGTGAACGCTTTACTACACTTAACAGGTTTAACAGAAAATGTACATTTTAGTACACTGCGACATTTGATTTTTTTTAGCTCTTAACTACACAAAAATTGGCAAAAATGTGTTTTTACTATGACATTTTAATTATCTGGCTAACTCCAATCAATCTGCTTGCAGTCGTCGCACTTTTACTATGTTGCTGTTGCCTTTGTCACTTCCCGTGTGCAGCACAAGGGAATGTCGCTGGGGCGACACAAGACTGTACAGTAAACACTTCTGTACTGAGAAACACAGAGCGAGAGAGAGAGAGACAGACGCGTGGAGCTGACAGACCAGAATTCAACAGCGTGTGAACTCTTTTGACAACGGTTTGAATCAAACAGACTTGTCATGTTTAGAAGTGACGTACTGCACCTTTAAGCACATATACAGTATCCTGAAGAACGCTGTCTTTACATCACACTAACATGGAAGAAACTACCTGGCACGCTTGAGAATTTTATACATAAAAATTACTTCACAAACGTTATTTCCACTTGTTTGCCAGTGAGAAGACGCACAGAATTTAGAAAAGAAAAAAAAAACATACCTTACAAATCAGGATCAACTTCTTTTTTCAAGAGTCAATGGAAAGTTTGGAGTAACATCAACTGCCACCAAAAAAACATCCAGAATTGTGACGGAGAAGCCTCCACCAGTGTCCGACCAGAGAAACCAGTAAAAGCGCAGTGCTACAGCTCATCCACCCGCCCTCCTCTGCACTCGCTGCACCTCCTTAAGAGTTCTCCTGCGAGCTCCATCCTCTTTACCATCATCTACCACCACACACCACATCCAGGGCGAGGAGGTTGGTTTCCTCTCCGCTCCCCAGAGGATTTCAGGAGTACAGTGGACCCCCCCGACCCCCCAACCCCGCCCAAAAACCACTCAGACCGATGTTTCCATCAGGCTGGGGAATGATTCTGACATGATTTTCTGTGTTATTTTGCCCAGCACTGGACAATGAGCAAATATGTGCCCGAATTGGCCGTAGCTGCTCTTCCCCCCACAGAGAGCACGGGGCAGGGCAGCGGCTGGGAAATGGCTCTCTGTTAAAGTATTGATGCAGAGAACAATCACCCACACAGAGACTTTTCCGATACAGCCTGATACGTTGGCAGTGCATTGATCCCAAAGTAGCCCAGAGCAATTATCTGCAAGTTGTATAGTTTTGTTCGCCTGAACATGAGATCGATGGAATGTGTGTAGCACTGTTAGACCCTCAGAAAGCAGGGGGGGGGGGGGGGATTTTAACGGGTCAATTTTTTAGAATTTATCTGTGTGCTGTCTGTTTGTGATTCAGCTGCTGCCTCAGATGCATCATGGGGGATGGGGATGGGAGAGCTGCTGCTGCTGCAGGAACATGACACTTGTGCTCCCATCAAACGGCCCTGATGTTGCATCTGTCGCATTGTTGTTGTTGTTGTACGTGTGCTCGTTTTTGTGCAAAGTGTCGGCGCGAGGCTATCGATCCGAAACACGATCTCACCCTTCAATGCAATTACGCTTCACGGTGAAAATGAAAACGACTCCTCAGCTCTGCTCCTCTTTGTATGATCAGTGAACACCCTCCAGGCTAATCTCATTACAACCACTGCTGAGTTCAGAAACACTCAAATTTACTCCGTTTGCAGACGACACAAGTGTGTTTTTTTTGTTCTGTGGAGGGTTTGAGAGTTGAGTTTGGAGGCGAGGGCGACTAAATTAAAATTATTAAAGCGGCCATAGCATGGTCGTATCTCACTAATATGTGAGATATGGAGGTGTACTTACAAACATGAAGTCGTTTTTATGGTAAAAAACGTCCTAGTCGCTACAAACGAGCCGATGTAATGTCCACTTACCTGGAAGTGACGTAATTGGCACGTCAGCTCGCAGATCCGCAGCTCCCCCTCTGGAAAGGCAGATGCACCGCTAGCAATTATCAAAACATTGAGTAATGCCGTTATCCCTTACGCATTTGATCCAGAGTCTGATCCAGGACACCTGTAGCTTGGATAACGTTGTGGTTACCGAGATGATAAACACACATGCAAACGAAACACGAGCGTAGCACGTAGCTTAGCGTGTAGCCGGCTATCGCTAATGCTAAACAAAAAAACAAGCACACAAAGGCAGTTATATAGGTATTTTTGGCACTACTCCTTCCTTTAGGTGAAGTTTGGTGCTGTGTCCTGCTTTATATTGAAGAAGAAGAAGAACTACTCTCGTTGTAGCTGCTGAGCGTATCGGTTGTACGGAGCTCAGCAGCTACAACGAGAGTAGTTCTTCTTCTACGGTTGAAAGTACGTCACCGGATGTGCCGGACTCTAGTGCCCGGACTAGGAGGCGCTGCTGTTTAGAGTGGTGAAATTCGCCAGTTACGTAACTAGTCAACGGAAGTGCCGTTCCGCTTCGTAGAGCTCAGGAAAATAATCAAACCCTGCGCTCTCAGCAGTGGCTGAACTGATTGTTATGGACTTTTAGGGCTTCATAAACGAGGTCATGACGCAGATACACACAAAAATGCAGCGTTAATTGGCACTTCCGGGCTATGGGATCTTTTAACAAAATAGGGGCGTTGTGTTCTCGTGTCCATGTTGATTCATTTCATGTCATAACTGACTACACTAGTAAAGTGAGGTGGCGAGGCAAAGTGAGGTGAAACGAATGTTGAAAGAGAACTTTAGGTTAAGAAATTAACCCCCCATCTCTGAAAAACAAGTGAGGTAAAAGCATATTGAAAGAATGCTTTAGGTTAAGGTTCTCTGAAATGGGGAAAGTTATGGTAAAGGATTTAACTCAGATTATTTGAAACACAGAAACTTTAGGTTAAGGATTTAACCCGTGTTCTCTGAAACAGGGAACACTTTAGGTTACGGATTAAACCCTGGTTCTCTGAAACAGGGAAAACAGCCTCTGTGTGTGTGTGTGTGTTCTTGTATGGGTATCTTTGTGAGCTCCAAGAAACATATACCTAAGAAGTGAGGACATTTTGGGAACAAGAGGACATTTTGGCTGGTCTTCACATTCTGACACCCTTTTCAGGGTTGTGAAGACCTGGTTTTAGGGTTAGGGTTAGAATCAGGTTTAGGTTAGTGTTAGGCACTTAGTTGTGATGGTTAAGGTTAGGGTAAGTGGCTAGGGAATGCATTATGTCAATGAATGACCTCACTATGAATGCTATACAAACACGTGTGTGTGTGTGTGTGTTTGTACACAACAACACTGATCAATACCTGCAATGAGCCACAGTATCCAGCAGAGGGCAGCACTGGCATGTGTTTTTGTAAAATGTGCTGCTTCAGTTCAGCTGTAACTTAACTGTTGAATATGAGGGTTTTTTTGTTTTAGTTTATGAGTTCACGAACATTAAAGTCCTTTATTTTGGTGACAAACGATGAGGTTATGATGTCACTCATTGTCTTTAATGGCCCTTGTTTAAGTGGGATATTTCACTCTGCTCAGTAATAAAAACCTGTTTTTTCATTCAATTCTGTGCCAGAGATTTATTTATTTTAGCTTGAAAATTTAGGGGAAAGGTTTAGCAAAATAAAGGTTTTTGATAACAATTCTTTGCCGTAGTGGAGGGAGAGACGGAGAAGACTTAAAGTGAGTTCACACCTTAGACCATGAAGAAGAATAAAATGGAAAGAGTGCGCTGGTTTCCTGGGTGAAATCAATGAGGAGGTAAAAATGTAATTGAATAGCCACCAGGGGGCGACTCCACGTGTTCCAAAAAACAACTATTTACTGTGATGCCAGTTTTGTACATTTTGTTCCCATTTAGAAGGAAAATAGACGACAGAGTACGGCACGTACCATTAGTAAACTCGACTGTGTGTAAAGTGTGTAAATCGTTCCCTCTGAGTTTCGTTTCTTCGTATCACGATTGATGTGCACGGGAAGGTGCGTCGTAATTTGCAGCCGATGAATCAGCACTTTTGTCCTGTATTTCTGCAACGACCTTTAGACTCAATCTCACATGAGATGGAGCTCAATTGAGGTTTGTTTCAAGCTGTTCAAGATGTCTTCAGAAGTTTCCAAGAGCTTTTAGTGACACGTTATAGACTTAATAAGACTGTGGTCAGGAAAGATGAAGCAGTGCATTGTGGTTTCCCCCTCAAGCCTTTAGGCCGCGTTGAGCGCCTCTGGGCTAACTACTAAAACACGTAAAGACAATGACAAATGTTTTTAATCACCACCGCTACCTTACAAAGTCCAAGTCTCTTCTTACTGGAAGTGACTGGAGGTGAACTGGGCAGCTTAAATTTTAGAGGAAGAAGGAACACAGTGTCCCTATTCCAGGGCCATTTTTCTGTCCTTATTCAACCCTGACAGTGACTCTAAACTTTATCTTTCTGGGCCATCAATGCTGTGCAGTATAGAGGCAGTAAACAGGAGATGTAACCTCTGGCCCACTGTCTCCACTGTAATTTGTATTTACTGAGATGATGAAAAACATGATGGGTTTTGGATCAAAATACTTCAATGTCATGTCATTTTCGGTATTTTCAAATTACTGTAATATTCATTTTTTTTTTAAAAAAACAACATGATGACATATTCAGAATGCAATATGCAACACGGTGACTGAGTTACAAGCTTTCAGAGCCACACAAATTTAAAATGCTTTTATTTATTTGTTCTCCATTTAGTGATTGGAGTCATGATTATTGATTTATTTCACTTCTTGTTGTGAATCAGAAGTAACATGGAGAGGATCAGTGAAAACCTCAGCAGGTACAAGAACTACAACTTTATTACCGCTCTCTTCAACGTCGAGCAGCTCGATACCCTCCAGACCTTTGAAGTACGAGACTCTGACATTTTCCTGGTCACTTATCCAAAGTCCGGTCAGTGAAACGTTTCAACTCTCACAGTATTTCTTCTCTTTTTTTGTTGTATGTTCTGGAAACTTCACTGAACTGTGACTCCCCTCCACAGGCACCATATGGACTCAGCAGATCATCATCTCCATCTGCGAGCTAAGCGGCGGAATTAATGAAAATCTAAACAACTTTGAGAAGATGCCGTGGCTGGAATACCGGGACGATCGTCCAGATTACGCTCTGAGACCCTCTCCACGACTCTTTACCTCTCACCTCACCCCGGCTCTCATGCCTCCAGACATGAAGAAGAAGAAGAGGGCAAAGGTTGGTGGTTTATTTTGTGGAAGTTAATGTCTGCAGGGACAGTAACATTTTGAAAAATCATTGGATGAACTAACCAAACAATCTGTCACCTGATCGCAGAGGTGTTTATTTGGTTAACATATACGGCCATCAGTGTTTAAAACTAGTGCTGCACTTAAATCAAAATATTAGAGATTATTGGTTTCCAGTATGTTACAGAGGTGTTAGTATGGAGGGCATCCATGACCTTTGACCGAGCATACAATTGGCCTGGATTTCGCTATGCTTTTGTTGCAGTTCTTTTGTTGCGGACGACGTCGTGTATCAGATCAACCCCCGATTGTTGGTTCTTTCTGTTTCAGATCATCTACATGATGAGGAATCCGAAAGACGTCGCCGTCTCCTTTTATCACTTCAGCAAAGCCTTGGCGTTCATGGAGACTCCTGAGAGCTTTGGGAGTTTTTTTGAGAAGTTTTTGACGGGCGACGGTGAGAAACTTCCAACACCACACACCTGTCAGTCACATGTTCCAATACTTTTGGTCACATGAAAAATGGGTGTTATCCAAAGTGTTATCTTCTGTGTTGTGTATCAGATCTCATGTTCATCTTTTGATGTCAAACCCAAATGTGTTCAGTCTACGGCAAAAATAAAGGAATTGGCCTCACTGTTCCAATACTATAAGAGGGCACTGTATATTTGTAGAGGAGGCTCGAGAAAGCTCAGGTCAGTTTCCGGAGGTCACTTTGTTAACGATGGTAAACAGCTTCACCTTCATAAACCTGATCCATGAACCAACAAAGAAGATGAAGGGTGGAACTGTAGTTTATGTCGTTCCCTGACATAATTGGAAAAGTGAGGGGTGAGCTACAGTTGTTGCTTTCTGGAGTCCCACCATCCACCCCTAGATGTCACTATTTCTAACCAATTCTTGTTATACTATTGTACAGTTTTCGCAGCGTCATGGTTTGACCACATCAGGGAGTGGCATTCAAAGAGAGACGAGTACGACATCCTCTTCCTGACCTACGAGGACATGATTTTGGTGAGAATTTTTATCTAAGTTTTATAAGTGTTGACACATTCAGAATCATCTTCACACTTTACAGTACATTAAACGGAATGTGTTTATCATTGTTGGATTTCTTTGCTCAGTTAACCTTGTGTTGCTTTTTAGGACCTGAAGGGGGCAGTAACTAAGATCTGCAGCTTCTTAGGGAGAACCCTCAGTGAAGACGCCATCAATCAAGTCGTAGAAAAATCCACATTCAAGACGATGAAGAAAGACTCAAAGGCAAATTACGAGTTCCTGCCAAAAGACAAGTTCAGTGGAGACTTCATGCGAAAAGGTAACGAAAACTTTTGAAAGAAAAGCTTTCTGTGTGGAGAGCACGTGAAGAGATGATCACGTCTAGTTTGTGGTTTTCACTGCAGGTCAGATCGGTGATTGGAAGAACCTCTTCACCGTTGCTCAGAGTGAAAGAGTTGATCAGCTGCTTCAGGAGAAACTGGGTGATCTGTCTCTGAAGATCATCTGTGAATAAACCACGACAAACTTTTACGAAGTTTATGGTCTAGAAGACCCTAAAATTTGCTAACAATGTCGACTCATACATCCTGATTGTGATTGTTTCTTGTTAAGATGCTTTCTTCTCTTCTGTCTTTGATTCTGTGAATGAACAATAAACAACACTTTTTGTTGATTTGTTGAAAGTTAAAAGGAATTCAGATGTTTCTATCACATGTATGATGCTCTACCAAAAGTCCAAATGGACATCCAATTTTGGATCAAAAAGTGACAGCCCTATTAAACCATCTTGTGCCATGTGATCTGAATGCAATGATCGGTCATGTTTATAACAGCATTGAGCGGTGGCTTGTTACAATTCAAAACTATGCACAACAGATTTTCAGGGCTAGTTTGTCAGAACCTTCAGATATTCTCTGTAGGTCTCAGTTTGTACACTACAAACTCTTAGCTCTTGTAAGGACGTAACCTTTGTTGGAGAAATGCTGATACTTCACCTCCATGTTGCCCTTCATCCCCGTCCTCTCCCTCAGTGTTTGCTCGCACATGAAGGCCATTACCAGAATCACTCAGGTTTTTGAACAGCCTTTTGACCTCTTAGCGTTTAGCCTCTGTAAAAACTCTGTGTTTTTTAGATGTCATGTCAGTCAAGTCAAAATGTATGTAGAAAAACATGTTTACACAACCAATGCTGACCAAAGTGCTCTACATAATGACAGCAATAAAACAGCAAAGACATAAAACAATACAGCACTTTCTGTACACAACACAATAAAACCCCCACAAAAAAACGGGAGTCTTGAATGCCAAGTAGGTATTTAAAGAGAATTTGAAAGTCTCAAGAGTCTTGGCACATCTGACTAGGTTGTGGCTCCTGATGGCAATCAGTGATATACTGGCAGTCAGTATCACAGATAAAGGCTTAAGTCCAGAGTCCAATCTTTTCTTTTTTTTTCTTTTTTTCTCACTGCTGGCTCACTGAAATCCTCGGGACCAAACATTTATTTCACTTCTTGTTGTGAATCAGAAGTAACATGGAGAAGATCAGTGAAAAACTCAGCAGGTACAAGAACTACAACTTTATCACCGCTGTCACGTCTGTCGAGTACCTGGATTCCCTCCCGAGCTTTGAAGTACGAGACTCTGACATTTTCCTGGTCACTTATCCAAAGTCCGGTCAGTGAAACGTTTCAACTCTCACAGTATTTCTTCTCTCTTTTTTAGTTGTATGTTCTGGAAACTTCACTGAACTGTGACTCGCCTCCACAGGCACCATATGGACTCAGCAGATCATCATCTCCATCTGTGAGCTAAGCGGCGGAATGAATGAATATCCAAACAACTTTGAGAAGATGCCGTGGCTGGAATACCGGGACGATCGTCCAGATTACGCTCTGAGACCCTCTCCACGACTCTTTGCCTCTCACCTCACCCCGGCTCTCATGCCTCCAGACATGAAGAAGAAGAAGGCAAAGGTTGGTGGTTTATTTTGTGGAAGTTAATGTCTGCAGGGACAGTAACATTTTGAAAAATCATTGGATGAACTAACCAAACAATCTGTCACCTGATCGCAGAGGTGTTTATTTGGTTAAAGGACAACATATGCAGCCATTAGTGTTTAAAACTAGTGCCGCAATCTTAATTCAAAATATTAGAGATTATTGGTTGCCAGTAAGTTACAGAGGTGTTAGTATGGAGGGCATCCATGACCTTTGACAGAGCATACAATTGGCCTGGATTTCGCTATGTTTTAGTTGCAGTTCTTTTGTTGCGAACGACTCTGGTATTATCCGACGTCGTGTATCAGATCAACCCCCGATTGTTGGTTCTTTCTGTTTCAGATTATTTACGTGATGAGGAATCCGAAAGACGTCGCCGTCTCCTATTATCACTTCAGTAAAGCCTTGGCTGACATTGAGACACCTGAGAGCTTTGGGAGTTTTTTGGAGAAGTTTTTGACAGGCGACGGTGAGATACTTCCACACAAACGCATCTATTTTCTTCGAGGATGAGACTGTAGATAATTGCTCAAAAGCCTTAGAACGCTCTCAAAGGCTCAGGTCTGTTTCAGCAAATTAATCAGTCCAAAGAAATATATTTTTAGGTTCTTGTATCCTCAGAATATATGCCTTCACTTAATTTAAAATATGGGGCTAGCTTTGCAGAGGTCACCATCTTGAGTTGACATGTTTCTACAACAGCTAGAAAAAGCTAGAAACAGGAGCTCACTTTGTTAACGATAGTAAACTGCTTTGCCCTCATAAACCTGATCCATGAACCAATGAAGTAGGAGGAGGGTGAAACAGTAGAGAGAGAGTTGTGCAAGTGTTTACATTAGCTCAGGTGTGCTAAGACGACTATTATTTATTATTTCTTACCAATTGTCTTGACCTTCAATTCATATTGTACAGTTTTTGCATCATCGTGGTTTGACCACATCAGGGAGTGGCATTCAAAGAGAGACGAGTACGACATCCTCTTCCTGACCTACGAGGACATGATTTTGGTGAGAACTTTTATTGTGTTGACACATCCAGAATCATCTTCACACTGTACTGTAAAGAACTTGTTTGTCATTGTTGGACTTTGCTCAGTTGACCTTGTGTTGCTTTTTAGGACCTGAAGGGGGCAGTAACTAAGATCTGCAGCTTCTTAGGGAGAACCCTCAGTGAAGACGCCATCAATCAAGTCGTAGAAAAATCCACATTCAAGACGATGAAGAAAGACTCAAAGGCTAATTACGAGTTCCTGCCAAAAGACAAGTTCAGTGGAGACTTCATGCGAAAAGGTAACGAAAACTTTTGAAAGAAAAGCTTTCTGTTTGGAGAGCATGTGAAGAGATGATCACGTCTAGTTTGTGGTTTTCACTGCAGGTCAGATCGGTGATTGGAAGAACCTCTTCACCGTTGCTCAGAGTGAAAGAGTTGATCAGCTGCTTCAGGAGAAACTGGGTGATCTGTCTCTGAAGATCATCTGTGAATAAACCGCAACAAACTTTCGCTAACAATGTCGACTCATACATCCTGATCGTGATTGTTTCTTGTTAAGATGCTTTCTTCTCTTCGTCTGTCTATGATTCTGTGAATGAACAATAAACAACACTTTTTGTTGACTTTGTTGAAAGTTAAAAGAAATTCAGATGTTTCTATCAAATGTATGATGCTCTACCAAAAGCCCAAATGGACATCCAATTTTGGATCAAAAAGTGACAGCCCTATTAAACCATCTTGGGTCATGTGATCTGAATGCAATGATCGGTCATGTTTATAACAGCATTGAGCGGTGGCTTGTTACAATTCAAAGCTCAAACTCATCACGACAGATCTCAAGGGCTAGTTTGTCAGTTGTCTTCAGTTATTCGCTGTAGGTCTCAGTTTGTACGCTACAAACTCTTTGCTCTTGTAAGGACGTAACCTTTGTTGGAGAAATGCTGATTTTTGCCCTTCATCCCCATCCTCTCCCTCAGTGTTTGCTCACACATGAAGGCCATTACCAGAAACACTCAGGTTTTTGAACAGCCTTTTGACTTCTTAGCGTTTAGTCTCCGTAAAAACTAGTGTTTCTTAGATGCCATGTCAGTCAAGTCAAAATGTATGTAGAAAAACATGTTTACACAACCAACGGTGACCAAAGTGCTCTACATGATGACATTAACAAAACAGCAAAGACAAAAAACAATAGCTGTGTAGCTGTTGTGTACAGCAGCACTTGCTGTACACAACACAAACAAACCCACACAAAAACAGGAGTCTTGAATGCCGAGTAGGTATTTAAAGAGAATTTGAAAGAGTCTCAAGAGTTTGTGGGCACATCTGATGTACCAGGGCAGGCTATTCCAAAGTCGAGGGGCTGTCAGTGTAAAGACTCGGTCTCCTCTGGTCTTTAATCTGGTTTTAAGGACTTCCAGGAACAGCAAAAAAAAAAGAGTAGACCAGTAATACCAGCAGAGGGCAGTGTCTCTGCAGACAACAAGAAACAACACCACCACACTCTTCTAATGGCTCATTAAGGGCCGGGACACACAGCTGACTCGCATTTCCTTTCCAGTAGCGCCGATTTCTCAGCAGGAATTCATCCTCATTCCTGTTTCCTTGTTTTCTTTGAGTGCTGAACCTTCGCACACAAACACAAGCAAGTTTCCGTTGACTTCTTTGCCATCTCTCAAGTTCTCGTCAAGTTGCGCTAAATTGAGCACAAGGGCACGTCACATATGGTCCACGAAAGCGGAGGCAAACCCTAGCGGACCTCTGTACACGTGTGTACACAGATAGTATGACTTGGATTGACAGGAATTAGTTTTGGATTAATGTATACTTATGATCAGTTATATATTCCCAGACTTTGACCATATGTCCTTTCACACGTGGATTCTGTGACTGCGTCAGTTTTTTAAAGTTAAAAGTTGAGTATATCGGCACAAACAGGTATCAGTCTAGGGTTGCGCGGGGATTAGAGCTCATAAGCCTGATCTTGAGTCAGCATGCAGACTTTGTTGGTGTGACAGTGGTTTTTAAGACTGGATTCAAATGAACTGTGGACTTTAAGGTACAGCACACATCCTCCGGTTAAAGCTACCAGAACTAAGATGCTCTAACAACTCCGACCCTTGCGTTGTGTTTATTTTTTCTCGAGGTTGTGGATTAAACAGGAATACGTTTTGGCCAAATGAAGCCTCGCACAAAGCCTCGTTAAGTCCTGAGCAAATACCAATAAAACCCGAGCAGCAACTCATCTGCAGACGTGTGACACCACAGGTAATACACACTGCTGATTTACTAACACACACAGAGTCATATTTCTGTACAGATGACCTTGGAAAACTAATTAATCTGCTTTGCATATTTTGTTGAGTAATCCCAGAGGGGAAGGCACAACAATCAACTGTAGCATAAAGAGTTTTTGCACTCCTGGAAATGCTGTTATTCATTGTTTAGCCATCAAACTATGCCCGAAAGGAAATGATGAACTGTTTTGAACATTTGGTTGAACTTTTTTTTCAGTAAACCTTATAATACCAAATACCAATACTCAAATTTCTCAAAGTCACACAAACACGACCAACTGAATTACTGTTTTAAATATTTGGATGTTAGCGTGTGTAGAAAGACACGGAACAGTCCTTGACATGGTAACAACTGAAGAGGTTTCTGTGTTTCTGTTTATCATAGGTAACCACAAAATGTCTAAAACTGACAAGACGATAAGGGGGCATATCGCCACAGGACAGTTGGACAGACTTCAAATTCACATTCAATGTATTGATTCCCTGCTATTGTTTGCATACTGGGACAAAGACAGCAGCAGCTTCATAAAATGGCGTTGTTGAACGACTTAATTTCGATTTACCTTTGCACAGAGTTTACAAAAACACCATGATAACAGTTCACAGCTCTTCTACAAAATAATATGTTGCTTTTTCAAGTATGCAGGATTTAGTGACTAATCTAGAGGCGAAGTTTCAAATTGCAACTATTGTGTTATGCTTTTAGACACGAGACTGGAGGACGACACAAAGTCAATGTAAAGTTTAACAAAAGGTTTACTTAGTAAGAATATGAACAAAAAACGCTCACAAAGAGGCCCAAAAACATTAACAAAAAGCACTCATCAGGAGGATTAAACAAATCTCAACTTGCTTGAAAACCTTGACGACGTAACTCAAGGCCCAAACAATACAAACTGGCGACATGACAGGGGAGACCAGGACTATTTATACAGGAAGTAAGTAGTAATCAGGGGCGGGGCAGACAATCACAGTGGCGGGAAATCACACAAGAGGAGGAAGTCAGGGTCTGAAAGGTGAATACAAAATAAAACAGACATGAATGACTAAAGCTAACAAACTTGACGTGATATTACATATCGTGTACTCCATGCTCCCTGTCCAAGTGTAAATAAGAAACTATGGTATTATAAGAACAGCAAATCTGTTTTACGTCCTTCTCACATCAACAACAACGCAAATAAACACCAATCTCAAGGTTATTTTATACTAAGAAAGATGATTTAGTGGCATCTAGAGGTAAAGTTTCATATTGCAACTATTGTGTGCTCCATGCCCCACCCCCTGTCCAGGTGTAAAACAACAAACACATGAAACACACTTATTCACAAGTTCAGTGTGAATTTGAAACCTCTCTGTTCACATCGAGTGTGACGAGATTAAGTGAATAAATCACGAGGAACAAAATAACAGAAAGAAAACTAATACCTGTGTAGTGTAACGTGAAGAAGGAGAGGAGAGCTCAAAACTCTTTTTCAAACAAAATTTGTGAAAACATAATTAACTTGACAGATTCTGGAGTTTTGATTGTCCTTTTGGTCTTTTGTATAATGTCACAACAAGCACAGCTAATCTCACGGCTTCTGTGAATCCACAGTGAACACACACACACAGGCTTTCAAGTCATTTTCCTGATGACCTCGTATTTATTTAGAACAAACAGAACACAGCGTAGAGTAATAATCAGACACGTGTTGTGTTATCTGGGTCATTTATCTGACAGGGTTAAAATATTCAGGTGGATTCCTCCACAGCTGAGGAAAGTGTGGGCACACATTCTCTCCCTTTGATGATCCCAACATCCATATGTATGATCACATAGTGTACAGGCATCTATCCGTCCGTCCATCTGACGCACTGGCATAAAAATAGAGCACATCGCACATGCTGTTAGCAGTCGGAGGAGAGGGTTACGTACCCGCGGCCCTCATGACGTCAAAGGGCCGGCGCTGTTTCCTCCCCGCTGAGACATGTCAGCGACGGACGGGGAAAAGGACAGAGTGCTTTTATTTGCTTCTGAGGGGGAATAAAGCAGCAGATGTGGTGTGTGTGTGTGTGTGTGTGTGTGTGTGTGTGTGTAAACAGATCAATAGCTCAGCCACACATCTCATTTCCGACAGATTTGTTTTCCCCGGCTGATAATTGGGCAGAGAACAAAGCTTGCCACACTCTGGTTGATTTGATGGTTCGCGGCCTCCGGGCTCGCGGCTCGCTGCTTTTTTTCCCCCTTTTTCAAGGTACTGATGATAAAAAGGTGCTGAGAGACTGACCAGTGGACACAGACGTGAGGGTGTGTTTACCCTGACTTTATCTACAAAGGCAGGAAATCAAGTCACTCGAGACCCTGGTATACTTCCGCGCATGCGACGCCCGAAGAAATCGTCATCCGACCCTCGAACCGCCTGACACCCCGACTCCCCTGCCCGACAGACCTTTCAGCTGATCACCCGCCCAAACCAGACGTGACTGAGGGAGCTGTAGCATCGTTCTCCTATTCCCCACCCGTTGGTGATACTACAAGACCCTGACGCGCCAGTATACCCGGATCCACGATATGCGACGCACATTTGGCATTGTGTCCCCAACTTAAGATGGGGACACACTACAGGATTTATTTACACAATTGTACCCATGATTCACAGTTGGGCAGAGTCCAGAGCACGAGTCAGTAGTTGGGGACAGTTGGCATGTGAGGGTAAAAGACCCAACCCGACCTCAGTCGCAGGTAATCAAACATGTTTGGATTTTTCAGTCCCTTAATGAGAAACCAGGCCAAAAAAAACACAAAATCAGAGGCGAGGGGAACACCAGGATGCTGAATGAGGAGGGAACACAGAGACTTTATACAGTGGGTGAGACAATTGGAACCAGGTGTGACACATTAGGGCAGGTGCAGATAATCAACAAGGTGAAGAAACACAGGAAACAAGATGAAAGTTTCACAATAAAACAGGAAATACAAGACCAAACAAGTAATAGAAAAACACAGAAGGTAAGTAACAAAATGGGTGACTTTCAGCGAGTTGGCAAATGTGGCAAAAGGAAACTTACTCTACTTTCTTTTGAGGTTGAAAAGCTTTAGAACTGAGTTATTCTGAATCAGTAAGAGACACTGCATTACCTACAAAAACAGCACCAACTGAACCATCGGAAAGACAGTTTCAAATTCAAGGCAAGAAAGACTCCCAGAGGCTTCATTGAGCACAGGTTTCAGAGCAGATTCTTGATCATTTTTGACGTGATGATGCTCGACAAGTGTAAGATAACACTTAAGTTAAGCGTCTGTGTTGTGAGACATCTCATGAATAATGAGGAAATGTGGATCCCAAGTCCCAAGTCTCCAAACTCTTCGTCACAGTTTTGATACCATACGTTAAGTTTTTGAATTTTTATTCAATAAATCTTGAATTTAGTGCAAAGGTAAAGGGACACTGAGTGCTCCGAGTCCTGACCTTTACCTCAAGGCTTATGACTTCAATTATTCTTTACACTCTAGAGAGTCTGAAACTGCAGAATCACAGTGGAGGCGGACACAACAAGCAGCAAGTTTCCTGCGTAGGAAACTTGCTGCTTGTCGTGTCTGTTAGCACAAGCTAATTTAAAGTCTCCGCAGGGAGTTTCTCCAGGTAACTCGCTGGGGCCGCGCCATATTGACTTCCCAGCGCAGCCACAAAACACCCCAATTTATCTCGATCGGGGTCCGAACATTTGCACAATCTTGTCTGTCAAAGTGTCGGTAAACGGTAGCGACACACAAAATGTGGAAGGAGTCTGAACGGAGGGAAAGAAAGAGGATGAGAGATTCTCATCCATATGACCGCAGGATCTTCGTCTCCGCCCCCCCGATGGGCGAGCGGATCGATGTCATCGACCGGTCCCTCCTGCCCTGCGGGGATTAGCATTTGGAGAGGAACTCCATCCACGGCTGTGATATCACATCGACCGCAGGGTTTCTCAGTCAGAGGTGGAATGTGCCGAAGCCTTGACCTATGGTCTCAGACAGACTGTACCGAACACTGTGCAGCTTTACAGCCCAGTTGCCGTGGTAACCTCAGCATTATGGAGCAGCCTACTCATCGTGAAATCTCAATCATATATATGGGGGCGCGGGGGGCTTAGCTGTTGAGTTGCGTAGCCTTTATCCCTTTGACCTGAGCGTGATTGCTCTTATTTCCCATGGTTCAAGAAGTCTTGATTTATGACACCAGATGTCAGAGTGTGTGTCTGTGTGTTGAGGTCCGGTCATAACTTGCTGTATATTGCCTCATATGGTTTGTAACCTCTGTTGATAGCACTGCTCTCTGTTTCAGGGCTGACATCATTTAGATTTTTATTGCTTCTAAGGGGATGATAGAAAACTGAAGGTGGCACCGTGGATGTTTTTGAGAGTTTCTGTCTTTTCCTTTCACCACTTTTTGTGATTGTGATAAACAAACCTTAAACTCAAACCTTTTTAAACTCGCGGCCCGCGTGCCACATGTGCCCCCTACTAGATGTCCTGTGGCCCTACACTTGTTTTAAAATGATAATGAAAACTGGTAATAATACATTAAGTTATGTTCATCACATCAGGATATAAGTTCAACATTTAATAATATATAAACTTTGAATAAAATTGTCTATTTTGACTTAACATTTTGATTCTATTTTATTTTTTTTATTTAGTTTTCTGTCTGTTGTTATTTACAGATTCATTTTGCAACCAAGAATGTGTTGTTGATTTTTGTTAACTATGTATATAATTATAACTATTAAGGAAGAGGATGAAAAAAAATAATAATAATTGGAAAACAGTCTGACGTCTGAGATTTAAGTTGTGTCTCATAATTCTGAGTATAAAGTATTTTAAATAAATATTTAGGATGATATTGCACACCATTTCAATTTCATATATATGAAATATATATACACTGTAGATATATGTATATATATATATATATATATATATACATATATAGTTTACAGAAGAGGATGCATATAAATTTGTTTGGAAACAAAATTTTAAAAATAAAAGTCAGAGTCCTGGCTTTTTTATTTGATGGATCATCAAGATATCATTTTTAATTTCTAACCACTGAACTGTTAATCTTTCCCAATCTTTTTTTATGCCAGTGTCACTGTTCTTAGCATCTTCCGTCCTGAGGTTTGTTTTATGCTAATTCTCAGGCTCATTTACAGAGGAAACACCAGCGTGTTATGGGTCACAGTATTTCATCTTAATATTGCTTCGTTTCAATTTTTAGTCCTATTTCATTGAAATGAGCCACTTGTTAGATGCTGAGCTTGTTTTCCTTCGTCCTCATTAAAAACTAAAATGAAAATAAAACGGTCAAACCTTTAAAGTCGTGGCTCCGACACGGTGGAATACTGACATGTTTTAAAAAAAAAAAACAAATTAGGTCCAATTTATTTCAACACATAGTTTGTAAAGTCTGTGTTTCTCTCATTTTTCCCCGAGTGTCCTTGGTGAAAGATGACGTTGCTATTTTCCAGCAGCGATCGCATTATCCTTAATTTTCAGTCCATGATGTTAAGGAAAAAAAAAAAATCACTGCTGTGACCGTGAACTGCGATCGCAGTTCTCACAAACAATCAGGCTGCTCCAGCCTCTGTGAGGTGATCTCATTAATCTCTGCCTCCGTGTGAGGAGATGGCACGGAGCACTTAGATGAAGTCAAACCGCCCGTTCAATTCACTCCAATTACGTGTCACTCCGAGGCGAGTGTGAACGGCCTCCGCGCGGCTTTTTGCTGTAATTCTGTAATTTTTTTTAGGATGAATGTCTGAACTAAGCAAATGTTGCAGAGGCAGCGAGTCAGATGTGGAAATGCCATCACATTAACTTAACATTTTACTCTTAAAGGGTGTAACATTTGCTAGGGTTTATTGGCAGACATTGAGTACTCTAAACTCACTTTTCCGAACACTATTTCAGCCAATTATTTTAATAATACCAATTGTTATTGTACTTTACGTTGTTGGAAAGCCTGATTAATGGCCTTCACATCGAGGTACAACTTGTAAGGATTGTCCATCCATCGCCTACCACTTATCTGAGGTTGGGTTGTGGGGGTAGCAACTTGAGCAGAGAATCCCAGACTTCCCGCTCCCTGGCCACTTTGTCCAGCTCTTCTAGGAGAATCCCGAGACGTTCCAAAGCCAGCCAAGAGACAGTCTCTCCAGCGAGTCCTGGGTCTTCCCCGAGTCCTACTCCCAGTGCCCAGAACACCTCACCAGGGAGGCGTCCAGGTCCCTAGAGCCAGCTTCTGCGGCCGAGGCCTTTGGCCACCACCCAACTCACACCTCCATGGCCCCTGGTGAGCCCATGGAAATGAGGCCCCAAGTTGCCTCTTCAGGATGTGCCTGGCCCAACTACTAGGCACTCACCATTGTTCCCCACCCCCAGTCCTGTCTCCAGATATGGAGACCTGGTGAGGTCTTTGAACCCCTCTTTGTCCAGTCCCTCAACTCGGGCCTGTTTGCCTCTACCAGAGACATAAAGCGCCCGACAACTGAGCTCCTACGATCATTGGGACATGCAAACCCCTCCACCACGATAAGGTGGAGGCTCCAGGAGGGGCAAACACCTAGTCCCCTGCATGTAAATGATGTAAAGTTGTTTAAGTTTAGGGTTAGGTTAGGTCAGTGGTAAGTCTCAAGGAAATTTATGTAAGTCAGTGTCCTCTGAAGTCTTAGGTATTTTTTTCCTCTGTAGGACCCTTTCTGTCATAAACACTGACCATGTCCTCCTGTATGCCAAAACCTGGTCCTAATGAGGCAGAACACCATTTATGAAGTTTAGGGTTAAGATTTGAATTATCATTCGGTTAAAATGTGTGTGTTGGTGTGTACTTGTATTTATATCTTTGTGAGGTCCAAACATACACACCCCACTTTGTGGGGACATTTTGTCTGGGTCCCACAACTTTTAAGGGTTTTTTTCAGGGTTAAGACCCGCTTAAAGTTATGGCTAACCCGAACTTGTCAGGACTAGTAGTCCTCCTGTAGACCAAAACCTGGTCCTAATGAGGCAGGACCTCATTTGTGACTAACTAGTTAAGTTGAGGGTAAGACAATAACTAGTTATGGTTAAGGTTATGGATAATGTGTTGGTCCAAATAAATGGAAGTCAATGCAGAGTCCTTAAAAGGATAACTGTGTGTGTGTGTGTGTGTGTGTGAGTGACATCAGGCTTTGCATGTGCGGACATTTCATCAATGAGCTCCTCCTCCAGACGTTTGAATGATGCGACTTATTGATAAAGATTCGTCTTTTGGAGAAGGAACTCTCACTTCCTCTGGCTCTGCCGTCGGAGCTCAAAAACATTTCATTCAGGTATAAAGATTTCATTCAGCGCTTCTCAGACAAACAAGCGGAGGAACACTTACTCCCCGGGATAATGTCGATGAAATTGATTTTTTTTCTCCCCCCATCCTCCTCCTCCTCCTCCCTTCATTTTCATCTCTCCATCGAGACAGCCATTGATTTTTTTCTCGTTCCTCTTCATTTTTATTCAGAGGACGAACGGGAATAAAGAATTACAGCAGCAGCTCCTCGGCGTCTGTGGATTCATGATTGTGCATGTGTCTGCTTTTATTTGTCACCTCCTCCGTGTATGTTTGTCCACTCACCTCCAACGTTGAAGTAGAAACACGTTGCGACCGCTTTATTCTCCAAACTGAGGTTTGTCTTTTGCGTTTTCATGTGAGCGTGCTTTTTGTTTTTGCTCCAAACTGCCAAGTTTAATTACCGAAATGCAGAGAGGTTTGACCTTATCGGGGAAACCTTTTTTTTGCCATTTATGATTCTGTTTTTGTGTGTGTGTGTGTTTTGGAGAGGACATTACTCGCTGTAGTCGGCCGGACAGTTGAAGGGCCAGATGAAGTGAGTTCACAGAACGGGACGGCTCATATTCGCTGCAGTATAAACAACACCAGCGAAGAAGGTCAACAGTCTTTCATCGGAAGAGTCTGTGAAAGCTCTCGTATATTTAAAATCAACCTATGCAGGGGTGGCTTTCTGATTGTTTCATTGTAAATCATGAAAAAACATTATGTATTTTGTAATAAACTACCAAATACCCAACTAATAAATGTGTCCGGGCAAATTTAAGTCGCCTGCCTGTCAATCTGTGTTCTTACGACACCATCACGTTGTTTCAAGGAAAGTATTATTTTTTACAGTATTTTAAAAATACAAAAATATATAGAAGTACTTTGATACAAAATGTCATCATCTCATTAAAATACAAATTACAAAATAACCCTAACCGTAACTCCATGGACAGAGAAACACTAACCCCAGTCTGTGTCCACAGCCATCCATTCATTCTAAGATATAAAATTAATCCAGTTTACACATCAGTTAGCCACCAGGGGGCGTTGTCACC
The DNA here is from genome assembly GCF_958295425.1 of Solea solea. NCBI lineage: Eukaryota > Metazoa > Chordata > Actinopteri > Pleuronectiformes > Soleidae > Solea > Solea solea. The sequence goes on along the minus strand of NC_081149.1, from coordinate 5,388,987 downwards.
GGTTGCTAAAAATAAACGTCTTTGAATGGAAGTCCATAGGAAAGCGAGTTTGATTCATAACGTCGCTAAACATCTTGCTGACGATGTTCAGCTCTTCTTCAACAGCAGGTGATGTCATGTTGTGTAAATTATGTCCACATTTAGGAGACATTAAAACCATGGTGGACACCAGCGTGATTGGCAGAGCCTGCGCTCTGGTGACGTTTGCGACTGGACGGCCAAAAACATTCGTATTTCTGTCCGTCTCTCCAAAAATGAACTGGACTTGGATTCACGCACAGTGGACTCCACATGGACTCGATTCTGTCTCTTCAATGAGACTCTGACTCAAATGCTGAGGACTTAACACGGATTTTAGAGACTCGATTGCAACTGGAAAACTACCACTGTCGTATTGATGTGGTTAATATTATATAATGTCATTATAATCTGCTTATAGGAAATATGGCTCTCTGGTGTAGGATGTGTCAACAGCACATACTTTATATTTATTACTGTGTGACGCAGATTCAGCAGATTATTTACAACATAATGTCATAAAACTATAGTAAAAAAAAGTGTGAGTTACGTGTTGGCCATAAACATATCAGGAAGTGGATTTCTGGCGCTCTCTGCCCCTCCCCCTTCTCACTCTTTGTGAATGGGGGTAAAGAAAAATCACATGGTCTCTCTTATGAAGTGGGAATGACAAAATGTTGTGAATCCTTCAGTGCATCTGTCGATCAATACTACGCTTTAAAAAATGCAACAAACAACAAAGTCACTCTGTCTCTGCCCGTCTCGCTGCCCGTCTCTCTGCTCGCGTTGCAGATTTGGTTAAGGTCGGGAATCTGTCTAATTCCCTCTAATCCAAACTGGGAAAACCATCTCTCCGCGGACGTGGTCCTGAGTGTCGACATAAACAAGCGGTGCTGAGGGGAAATTAACTCTGATTTGGCAAATCGCTGGAGGGAAGCCACCGTGTTAATTGGAGGGAGCAGTTAGCCGGGTTTTTCACAGCCCACTAAATCACATGCGGCAACGTTTCATTTAGCAGTTCATGGAGTGTGGTTGTGCCTGTCTGTGTCTGCCTGAAAGTAATTAAACAACTCGTGTGTGTGTAGGACACACGTCGAGGAGGCGGCCACGGAAACGCCGTCGTTCCCTTTAAATAGAGCCGCGTCAAGCGTTTGCCGAACTGCATTGTGGGACAAAAGTTGAGAGCAAGCATCGACCACGTTATGGAACAGTGACACGGTCTTTTTACACTAAAAGCTACATACTACAAAAGAGTATTAGAATAAATGACAACAAAGTCGTAAATTTGCGAGATTAAAGTCGTAAATGTACGAGATTAAAGTCGTAATATTCTAACCTCTTGTTTTAGAAGAGAAACGCATCTTTTCCGCAGAAAGAACCAGGCGGACATGGAGGAAATCACTGCTTCTGTGGACGGGGAAATGGCTGGAACTGGTCCACTGCAGGGTTATCGGTGGATGCATCATTTAGTTTAGAATATTACGACTTTATTCTCGTATATTAACGACTTTATTCTCTTTATTCTTCTTTAAAAAATCTGCCTTTATAACATAGATAACAAAGTAATAACATAGATAAAAGATGAATTGATATATCTCTCTGTTTATAACAATGTAATGTGTGATGCAAAAGGATAGGGAACATATTTTTGGATGTGCTTATTATGGCAATGTTTCCTATTTGTTAGATACCAGGAACACCACATAAAGAAGTTATTACATTGAATAAACCTCGAGTCAGTTCGACGAAAACAAACAGTTACGCTTTAATGAAATTGTAACATTACTCATATTGGACAGAAACCTCTCTCCCGCACCAAAGTCCATGCAAAAAAAAACAGTTATTTTAGTTCACAGAGACACTGGAGCTGCTGGTCTCCTGCTACCTCATCTGATGAGTTTGTGTCACCAAAGTAAATAAAACCAAAAATATTTCAAACACGAAAATCAAGAAATATCATATTTGACCTTGATATTTGCGGATCAACAGCTCCTGAGTGCTGCGATGTAAAATGGTGGATTTTCTCTATGGGGTTTGGTGCAGGAAGTTGTCAGTTCACAAAACAAGACAAGACCTTCACATTGTTAACGTGTTGTTCACTTAAACTGGCAGAGAGTTTATTAGGTGAACCCAAACTATCACTTTAAGTGAGTGGTTTGAAAACATTGTATAATGTCTACTGAAATAGTCGGTTGTTCAGGCAGGAGATTTTCAATGTAGGCAACTAGGCTGAAGTCTCTCCGAGGATTTTACTGCAGGACACACTGTAAGCACACAAAAGAAACGAAAACAGTCCCCGTGGTTCATCAATTCCTCTGCAGTAAACAGCTCTCCAGACTCCAGCTCATCGACTGTGTCAAGATCTCACTGTGCAAACTCATCAGTCAACAGCAGCGAAGCTCCACGGGCCCAAATACGAAGCCTGGGAAGCTTTGGTTAGATCACTGTGTGCTCACACGTCCATGTTTACATTTATAAAATTGTCTACGTTTTTTTTTTTTTTTTCTTGCTTCAGGCATAATAGTTTCTCACTTACACAAACAAACCTGTTCAAATGTGCAGCAACAACTTCCACAGAGAGTCACTGTGAGGTGTGTGTGTGTGTGTGTGTGTGTGAGCGCGGCCTGTCACATGAGACGAGCTGTCCCAGATTTAAAAGACACTGTGTGACCTTGATTTCTACAGGAGGGGGGAAACCTACAGAGCTCTGATTTATTTCCTTACGCCTAAAGGAAGAACTGTACCTCGTGTCTGGAGCCGTGTGATCTGGAACAGTCTGAAGAAAAGAACTCAGAACAGATCTTGGAGTGGCTTATTTAGATTCTTAAACTGGAACACCGTCCTAATAGACTCCATTTCATTTAACTGGATTACATTCACAGCCGTAATAAAGTTCTTTTCAATTAGGTTGTCTTTTGGGTCTCATACTGTAGCTCCCTCCTCATTCCGAGAGCAGTAAAATCACACGGGTCACTTAAGACAACAGCCGCTGGTCTAGAACAACAGGAAGTAGTGCCTGAAACCTCCCTGACACACGTTCATAGACAAACAAGCACATGCAAACACACACACACACACAAGCATCTGTGTAAACAAGTGCAGGCTCTCACTCTGTCAGATCGTCCTCAGCAGGACGCAGTCAGCTCCGCGGCGTCTGGTTGACGACGTGTGAACATCCTCGTCGGATCGTTCGTTCAAACAGTAGGAAGATTTACACCTCGCTGCAGCACACGGAGGAAGCAGGAGGTTCCACATCAGACACCAGATGTACACCCGCACATGTAACGTCAGGTAAACATGTTCTCGTCACGTGCTTCCCTGGTCGTAAAGATCATCAAACTGAAACCACAGTCAGAGTTAATTGCGGTTTAACTGTTCTTTCGTCCCTGGAAGTGATATGGATCAATAGAGCTCCAGTGAAGACCACCATTGCAACCTACGAGGTCTGGACTCTCCGTGCCAGCGACATCCAGAAGATTCAGGCCTTTGAGATGAAATGTTACAGGAGGCTACTTCGTATCAGTGCACATCGCACAAACTACTTCATGCTCGAGAATCAGTGGTAGATTTCCCTACATTTCTGGGCTTGAGACCGGCAGACATCCATGGCCCCCTTTACCCCGCGCGTTAGAATCGACAAAAGCAGTTTAGTTGCCGCCTTCTCGTTAGATGTCCTCAGAGACACCGAGTACCTCCGCTCCGCCCAGTTGTTGCGGGTGGAATTCACACCTGTTCTTACTCGTGGTCAGACGCTCTCAGAGTGTTCTCGCTTGAGCCGCTCAGGTGTTGTCACAGGTGGGACAAAACTAGCTGACAATCCAACCTTTAACCAGGGTTTTAATGTCTTTCTTTCTTTGGTGCTTAATAAAATTGATAACTGAGCCTCTGGAGAGGCAGAGTCTGATGTAAAGGTGTGATAATACCTGGGGCTGGTTGCTGGTGTCACCCCTAAATTCAAATGGATGGCACCACTTACCACTAAACCTTAGTAATTACTGAATATTTACACCTACCCCATGACGTAACTCATTTAGGGAGGTTGGTAGTTGTACAGGAGGAGGAACCTGTCCTGGGAGACAGAACACATCCTTTAGATGAGGGTGTTAATTCCGGCAAGCGCTCAGAGCTGAATGGGCTTTTGTCGTGCCTGAATATCAATGAGATATTTTAATACAAGGTGGTGCTGTCTTTAAATGTCTTTAAATGTCTCTATGTCAGTGTCTAAATGAATATGTCCAGCTGCCCTTGTTCTCAGACACTGTTTACATTCCGCTTTGCATGCTGATTTGGTTGCCACGTTTTCGACGTGCTCGTTCACTAAGGATTTACAAGGCCAAGTTGGTCTGGTGCAAACTAGCTAGTCATTCCTCAAGCTGTAGCAGTGGTTTAGTAATTACTAAATCCTCAATGTAGTAGATCCCTAACCTTGATCCCTAAGAGAGTCTTAGCTCAGCTTAATTTAACTTATCAAGTACCAATCTAAGGGAACAATTGACTTTGACCAGAGGATTAAAAATATTTCTCAAGGTGAAGAAGAGAGAAGAGGAAGATAGAGAGTGAAAGAGAGGAGTCCTATCAGAGTGTGTGTGTGTGTGGAGACTAACAAACCCTTGTTATCCTGGTAGCAGATGGAGACTGAATTGTGTCTGTTTTGTGATTAATGGAGGTGCTTGTCAATAAGACAATGCAGGCGGGATATTAATTCGTCAGTCTGGCAGGAGGCTCTGACTGTAATGGAAAAATGTTGTCGCTGAATGTGGAGCATTGAGAAACGGGACTTTTTCTATTTCTGGACGTTTGTGTTCTATGTCAAAGTTAAAGTCTGATATAATTTTATACACATATACGTAAAAATTTCCTCATCAAAACATTAACAACACACACACACACACCTTTTTGTAGCATAACGTCCCAGTTAAACCTCATCTAGACGGTAGTAACATGCTAAACTATGATGGACATTGGTGCAGCTAATCGTCAGCATACAGCAATAACTCATTCACAATCATGCCAGAATGCTAATGTGCTAAACTATGATAGACACTGGATGGAATAAACCAGCTAATCATCGGCATAGAGTGTGAACTCATTAACGAGCCTGTTAGTGTGATAATGTTTGGCCCTGCGTTACACAGAAGCTAGTTCCTCCTGGTTTCTTTATCATTCAATAGACTAGCATGAATGAATGAATGAATGAATGAATGAATGTGTTATTTTTGCACACCCACCAATTAGTGATAGTGAATTTGACCTCTGCATTTAACCCAATCTTATTACACACCAGGAGTGAACACACGGAAGCCACTTATCTACGCCCGGGGGAGTAATGGGGGAATTGGGGGCCTTGCTCAGGGGGGCACCCCAGCCCTTGGCCAGCAACCTTCCAGTTACAAGGCAACCTTCCAGTTACAAGGCCACTTCCTTTCCTTTGGGCTGCCCATGGCCATGAGGATTTTGGAGTATACGTTGGCAGAAATGTATACGTTCACCTGAAATTAACAATCGTTGTTTTTGTCAACACAAGTATAATCAGTCAAATCAAGAATTACATTGGGAACATGAATATGACTTCATTATATGTCATTAACCTGGTTCTTTCTCTTCCTAGTTTGTGTCTTTCCTTCCTGTCCTCTCTCTCTGTCTCTCTCTCAATCTCTCTCCCCCTGTATCCTCATCTTGCAGGTTGCAGGATCCAGATCCAGTTTTGAGGCTATTATTTTTTACAATCATTCATATCATATCATCACCATTATTATTGTGCTATAATTAAAGTTGATATCAATATAATTGTGTCTGCTGCTTATATACTGTAACTTTTCCACCAATTCTTTTTAGAAAATGTTTCCAATTTGCTGCAGACAACTGCCAAATAAATTGTAAAATTTGGTCAGGAAGTGATTTGCACCCCCAACGCAGTCGCTTGCCCGCTGATTCCGTACTCCTGCCTGTTTTGTGGATGATTATATGGCATACCAAACCTGACATTATCTTCATTAAAGGAGAACGTTTTCATCTCTGCAAGAGCCTGAACCTATTTCTTTGTGTCCTATCATTGCACCGTGACAAAGAAACCTCTCTCTCCCTTTCATTTCTCCCCAGAACTGCCATAAAAGCTCATAAAAAGCTCCTGAAAGTCATAAAACTGAATTGGAAAAATAAAAGTAAAACAGGAGGAGGAGGAGGAGGAGGGTGAAGGGGGAGAAAAAAAAACTATAGGAGACATTTAGATTGTCTGTGTTGCAGAGACACACCAGTCAATTTTTGTGGATTTTCCTCTTTAGGCTGTATAGTTACACCATTAAATTTTTTTTCCCCCTTCTCATTCTACAACTATCCATTCCACTGCAGAAACACTCGGGGCCATCGCGCAGGCAGCTCTGCTATTGACTGCTCTCTTTTAAGCAGTGGTGAAGGCAGTATGTCAGGGACGGATCGATAGCAGCTGCCTACCAGAACTACACACACACACACACACACAAACACACAAACATGTGTGTGTGTGCACGGTGCAGTGAGAAATGCCTATTAGCTGCATTCATCATCAGAATCCCATGGTGGTGCGGTCACCGGTGAATGCCACGGTGTTTACACTCTCAGACTCCTTAAGCACCCGCCTCTATTAACAGGCTGCATTTACATGATGCCAGCATCCATCGGTTTCCTCCCCGGAGGTGAGGAGCTGTGACTGTGGACCATAAATAACACAAATTGTCCAATTTCTGCCCAGGTTGGATGTTGTTGGTATAATTGCAGTTCAGATAATGGGGCTCCTGTTTCTGCTCGGGTGGTTGTTCAGCAGCGGTGAGGAACTGAGAGCATTCATTACCGGATTATTTCCCTTTTTTACCAAACTAATGTAAAAGAGAAATCTTCTACTTGTCTTATTGTTGTCTCATTGAGATTTAAATATTGTTTACTTGCCCAAAAAACAAGCACTTAAAACAAAGCAACAACACAACAATTAAAGGAAGAACACAATATCTAAGACGACATACATTTACATTACTTATACTAAACTAATTTTACAGGGAAATATTCTATTTTCAGTCCGCTGAAGACCAACTATTATTGAAATAACTGGCACGCGGGCATGATATTCAACACATAATACATAAATAATAATAAAGGGAAAAATAAATATAAATCAATAAACGTCTGAAAATGTTTAGGACATCCTGAGATTACTGAGCAAAACTGATAAATGCTTCATGGAATTCTTGGAATAATGTATGTAAAGCGCCAGAGAAAACTCAATATCACTGAAAACAGAATGATAAAAACACATTTTAAATAAGATATGATGCTTAAAAGTGTGAACAACAAGCAAAAAAATAGTTTACTGGCGTGAATTGAATATTCTTCCCTAAATGTGTTTTTATAAGTGTGGAATCACTTTGAAATAAAAGAAAAATAAGTTTAAAAATGTTAAGTAAAAACGAATTAGTGCCTCCACTGTTATGCCAGTTACAATCATGGTCACTTTATTAGGTACACACATACAAGGGCCCAAGAAGAGCTACTGAAGTTCACACTGCGCATCAAAAAATGACTTTTAACAGTTTTCATGCACAACCATCGATAGTGTTTGGAGAGAATGTTCTGGAAAAGAGAATAGAACAGGAGTTCTCTGGGAAAAAGGTCAACAGTAACTTCAATAAGCGCTCATTACGTCAAATGTATGAAGAAGAACCTCTCCAGACCACACCAGTCGCCACTCAGAACACTTTATCCGGTGTCAGGTGTACCTAATAAAGTGGCAGGCGATGGTATATGAATTTTACCGTCGCCCTCCTGTCCCTTTTGTTCCGTGTTTGACGCGTCAGTCAGCCGGAGCGACACTTATCCCTCGCACGGCGGTGACTTCTGATGGGATTTGTTGGCAGTGAGATGTGGAAGGTCAACAGTAGCCTTTTCAAAGGAAAGAAAGAATAATAAAAAAAATCCTTATACCTTTTCCTTTGTCAACTCAACTGAGAATCTGAAGAATAATAAAAGACAACGGAAAGTTCAGGCTTCTTCCCCCGAGGTCTGCGTGTTTGTTTTTTTTTTGGAAAAGGTCATACCATTAAAAAAAAAAGAAGAAGAAAAAACAGTGCGAGACAGCAGTGATACACACGGACTGTAAAGAAAGAAGGATTTATGGGTGCAAAAGGTGGATATTTCATTTTACTGACAGACTTGTAGATCTCTGATAAGAATATAAACACAACCTCAACCTTTTCTGGATCATAAAGGTCACCTGAGTGTGATGATCTGGATTTAATTTGCCTGATAAGGACACAAAAAGAGCAGAATTAAAGTTAAAATGGCAAAAAAAACTTGACCGTACGTTGCTCCTCCATTTGAGCCACAGTTGTCTCTAAATAACCTTGTTCAATTTTTCCATCTAAATGCAAATGGACAAAAGCAGAAGGAAGTGGGAACTGCTGCCTTTTGCTATCTCTCACATTTGTGTGTGTGCACTTTTGTAACCACAAGGTTTTGTTTAAGGCATTGTGTAAAAAAAAAATTGCATTTCACTGCTCCGTGAATTTCAAGAGAGTTTTTTAAGACGACGCAATGTGGAACAGAAGGTATTAATACACGTGTCGTAAACGTAATAGGAGTCTCATTGTGGTTTTGTTTATGGTGTCAGTGACCAGACACACAAAGCTTCAGCTGCTGATGCTGCAAACTAAACAAAAACACCAACAAGGAAATAAAAAGAATGGTGACTGGAGGAAAATGTCTTCATAATTAGACAAAAAAAAATGCACACTCACTCTAACATACGAGGGTGGGATGAAAAGTTCGCAGGCTGAACGTGATGCAGTGCTTTGACCAAATGAGGTTTAATTTTCAACATGTGGTCTTCAAACTTCCATGACTGTTGCAGCACTTGGTGTAGAACCTCCCGCCCTGATATTTCCACTGCATGGACAGTCATTTTTGTGAGGAAATGTTCAAGAAAACCAGCTGGATCTGCAGCTCTATCAGAACCCAACAGTTCACACAATGAGCAAGCACTGGGCATCAGTGGAGAGAACAGCGAGAAGAAATCTCTGACGCAACCAGACTCAAAGATCTGCCGCCATCTGCCTAGACAGGTTGGGGTGAAAGGGAAAATGGGGGACAGAATGGGGAGAGAGACAGTGAAAGAGGGAGGCTAGGTAGAGACAGAAGAGAGAGACCAGAAAGCTGCCGTTGTACTTCATTTTGTACGTTTTGGAATGTAATTATTAATTTTTTTCTCCTGAAAAAGGGATAGTTTGCGCTTTGGTGACGTCAATGACCGCTCTCTCACTCTCTCTCTCTCTCTCTCTCTCTCTCTCTCTCTCTCAACATCGTTGCCTCGTCATGTGATCATTCTCTGCTGCTGCTCAGAGCCGACGTACTTCCACTTCCTATTGCTGACGTGAAAATAAACGCTACCTGGTTTCACAGTGGGCCACGTGGTTGGAGTAGTGGTTAGCGCTCTTGCCTTTGGAACAAGGGCCTTTCTGCATTCTCCCTGTGTGTGTGTGTTTTCTGGGTTCTCCAGCTTCCTCCCACAGTCCAAAAACATGCAGATTTGGGGATTAGGTAAATTGGACTAAATTGACCGTAGGACTGTAAGTGTGAGAATAAATGGTTGTTTGTCTCTATGTATACCCCGCCTATCACAGAGCCCCCCCTGTGACCCTCATGTGGAGGATAAAGCGGTAAGAGATGGATGGATGGTTTGACAGTGGGACATTTATATGTACATGCACTCAGTGTAACTTTGGGGCTTAAGTCTTAAGAAGAAGCCCACGGGAGCCTCGGGTCTAAGGGAGGAGGAGGAAACACTATAGCCAATGTTGTGAATTTGGATTTTCAGAACTCATTTTTGGAAAACTCCTGCCCTCAGTTTTACATATTTCTCCTCCAAGCCTCCGTTGATCGACTCAACAGCCGACTGTTTCTCCAGCGATCCTGACGACTGCAGCTGTCAAAAAGCTGCTGCAAAGCGATAAGTAAAGAACACGTGCCGGGCGGCAACTTCTGGTGAGTTTCAAACTCGTGCTGCACCAATGACTTCCCATTTGAGCAGTGTCATGGTTGACCGATCACCTGGGAGCCGAGTGTGTGTCAGTACTGATTCTGCACAATCACACAAACACACACACACACACACACAGGGAAGAAAACTGCTCTCTGCAAACTGCTTTATCCTGGAGGAAACTCTGGGGAAAATTTCCCCCTCATCGTTGCAATATTGATATTGTTGTTGGACATATTCACTGCGAGTTGGGACTGGAATCACACTGCATCTTCACCGACAGTGTGTTAACATTAAAAAAAAAGGTAGATATAGGATGTAAATGGCTGTTCAAACACACACTGGAGTAATTTTAATGCAGTCAATTTCTTAACAAAGGAGCACATTTGATGATATTTGGTTCATTTCCATTTGTTGCTTTGTTTATTTCATGCCCCTGGGGATGATTTAGCTAATTGACTTGTGCTAAGTCGTTAAAAGCCTCACTTGAAACTGCATAAAAGCCACTTTTAGGCTTTTAACCAAACTACCAGTTCAGCCCACGCTGAAATGTGTGGTAAAATCATGGTAACCTGAAGAGTTGTGCAGTGAAGAACAGAGTTCCGAGGGACATTTTGTGCCATTGCGTTTTTTTAATGTCAAGCCATTCTGTCTGTGTTGAATGAATGTAATTTAAATTTGCCAGAGGATGTTCATTTTTGGAAACATTTAGAACTAATATTTAATATTTTTACTGCAGTTTTTGGGAAGGTGACATTTTACATATAAACAGTGGAGTTCCAGTTAACATACTGGGTTTTAATGGGTTAAAATCTCAAATCAAATTAATATTTGATATATATACATGTATATATATGTATATACATGTATATATATATATATATATATATATACGTATATATATATTCACATGTATTTCAGGCTGAAGTAGTTTTGACTCATTGACTCATTTAAAGTGGAAAAAATATATAATATTTTTTACAGCAGTTTTTGGGAAGGTGACATTTTCTGCCTCTAGGAAAAAATTAGTCAGGATATTAAAGGAAGCCACTCTTTTTCTTAAGAGTGGTTGTATGTGGTCACTACAATGATCCAAAGCTTCTGTATCTATATGTCATTTCACTCGAAACGTGGATGCATGTTTGCTTGGCAGAAATAAATAAATAATTAAGAATAATTCTACTGCACGGACATTCTAGCATTGCTTAATAATTAGTAACTTCTCCCTCCGAATGACCTACCAAGTGCTACCAGACCGGGGCGTCCCTGTTTATCTTCAAGAAGCTCTTGAAAAGCCAGCATCTTCTGTCCGAGCACTTACCTTTTACCCCCGCACTTGGATCCACCTCGGCACTCTCACCCACTATCAGTCCACTATTATCTTGTGGAGTTCTTTCCAAGACTACTTCCATGTAGCTTATTCCTCTTTGGTAAGTCGCTTTGGATAAAAGCTAAATGCTTAAATGTTAAATGATACCGATATCATACGGATAATATAGAACAGGCAACCCTCCGCTTGCAAGCCAAGTTCCATTTATATATACTGTGTACTACTAATAATGAATCATTTGAAAACAAACACAGAAACAGTTGTATTTTTTTTTGTTTTGAAGCCTTTAAATTAGTCTCCAGTTGTTTGTGCAGTTACACAGACACTATTTCATTCATACCACATTAAAAACAATTTATATATATATATGGAGGGACAATACAGTCCTATATAATAAAAAAAAAGACAACAAAGCCTGGATGGTAGCAAATGAGCACCACAACATTTTTAAGAAGTGGCTATAGAGTTATACTGCACATAGCGAGAGAGAGAGAGAGAGAGAGAAAGGCTCTTGGGATGACATCATTATTATTATTATTATTATTATTATTGTTAATGAAGTGAAAAGAAGAAGCAGAAGTTTATTACCTTACACACACACACGTTTACCAGGCTAACAGGGGACTGTCATTCTTTACTCACTTGATTTAAAGCATGACAAAGAGGGGACCTGAAAAATGTCCCCTGTTCAACACGGAGTCCCCTCTTTGTGAGTGTGTAACGACGCCGAAGTCCCCTGTTCTACTGGTTCACGAGTACACACACACACACACACTCTCTCTCCAAGAAAAGGAGACAAATACTTCATTAAATATGTACAATAATGACAATTAATTGTCAGCGGTGGGTTAAAAGACAAAGCTCTAATTGACATCATTTAATTCAAATTAAAGTCACACATTGAGAAATTTCAGTACGTTTAGCCGATTCTCCACACTTCAGTAAATCATCACGAGAAACAGGAAAAACAAATGTGCAACATCGCGTGATCAAAAATCGCTTTAAATGATGTGTGTGAGCCATTTTACATACAGCAGCGTACCTTCTGCTTACGAAGACACAGCAGTGGATTATTGGCAAAGATACAAAGATCTTCGTACTATGACACATTGGACTCACCAGTAGAGGTTTTCACATGTCCCAAAATTTTCACCCTTTATTCTTATACCTTGAAAGTCTTGATCGGGAAACGTGACTCAGAATTTTACCTGGAACTCAGTTGACTCCTGACATGATTTTTAAGGCTTGTTCTGGTTTTTCCTTGAAATAATTAAATTCGGGAACAAATCGGCTCTTAATCGATATTGATACCTTATCTTAAAACTTACATTTTGACTTAGAACTTTACCTGGAATTCAAGTATCGTATCGCTGAGTCTTGACTTGTGTGGTCTTTTATTTGGGTTCTTTCATTGGACTGAGTTGTCTTAGTTGGGACCTTCTAGGACAGGTATGGTCTTGGCACTACTCGGCACAGATTCACCTTGACTTTGAACTTTTCATAGTTGGACAACATGGTCTCGTCTTCAAGTCTTCACTTGGGACTTAGTTGGTCTTGGTTTGGAGTTTAACTTGGAATTGATTTGTTTTGGCTCTGGATGTGACCTGTGACTCTGATTATCTCTTCTTGGGACTGAATTGTCTTTACATGGGACAACTCAGTACTGATTTACCTGAAGACTTTTAACCAGGACTCCATTATCTTGTCTTCAAGACACGGCTTAGGACTTTAGACGTTGTCTTGATTTGAAACTTTGACTTAGTTTCTCTTTCTCAGGAGTGAATTGTCCCGATGTTGGATTTGTCTTTGTATGGCTTTGACTTGCTTTGGATATTTAGTTTGATTAGAGTTGGGACTTGACTTGGTCCTCATGTTGACTCCAACCTTTACCTGTGGCTCAATGGTCTTGTCTTCAAATTTTGACTTGATTTGCCTTGTATAGCGATTTTAGTTGGGACTAAAATGACCTGACTTGGTACTTAATGTAATCTGTTATTTATATATTTATATTTGTTATTTCTTAATTTAATGTATCTTGAACTGGGACACATAAAATAGAGACTTTGTACTTGGAATTTGACTTTAAAATGTGGGATTTTCAGTTGGGATTTGAAGGGGGCTTCTAAACCAGGACTTCTCATTTCAGTTCTTCAGTCTGACAGCCATATGATGAAATTTACTTGCAATTAAACATCACTATTAACATCTTTTGACTGTCACAAACCAACTCATATATGTCAATGTTTGATAAATGAACTGTGACTTCATTTTATGAAGAATAATCACTCTTTAAGTCAGAGACTTGGACAATATTTTGTGACTCCAAAACAAAATCTTCCACGACCCACCTGAACCCCATTCCAATGACTGATTACAAGGAACCAAGTGAATTTCCCAATTGTTTTCTTTTCAAATTTAAGAGTCTTTTTCCAGGTAAACCGAGTGTTCTGTATCATCTACCACAGTAAAGGGTTTTTTTACAGCTGGTTCTGCTGGTCGTCTATAGTCGGTAATATTGCACAAAAGACACGGAGACAGGACTTAAACATGATTGTTTGCAATTAAGAGCATATGGATTCCGTACAGTAAGGCATTACTTTAATGAAAACACCTGGACAAACAGTTCACAGTTTTAATTAATGCTTGATTGACTAGCATGTTATGGTGTCCTCTGCTGCAAGTATTGATTGTTTTAAGTCATCACACCAACACAAAACTACAACTGGACCTCTTTTTGCTCATTAGTTCTGACACAGAGCACCTGATATGTAGAGATGGAAGCAGCAGGCCGACCACGAGAAACGAGCAGCGGGGGGGGGAGAGAAAAGGTCATCGCATCGCTCACAAAGCCAGGACGTGTACGTGAACCAAAGAGAACCGGGGGGGGGGGTGTTCCATTTTTAGCTGAAGCTGCCAATCGAGTGAACAGTTGTTTCGCACACAATCATTCTACGCTACAAGCACGGTTTAAAAAAAGAGAAGAAAAAAAAATCCCCTTATACTTATATTAGATCCACAATTTCACAGACATCTGTGGAAATAATACTAATTTGGGTTCTTTGACTTATCTAAAATTAAAGTTATTAATTGCGAATCCATTATAGATTCTAGGTGGGAGGAGAAAAAACAAACAAACAAACAACATCAATGAGGCCAGCTTCTTTTTTTGTTGTTTTTTAAACTCTCTTTTACTGCTGCTAATATAGCCTATTTACAATCATCTATTGTACGCAACAGACACATATTCTGTTTTCACTAATAAGCTGATATGTTCTGGCCGTTTAGGAAAAAAAAGAAAAGAAAGAAGAAAATGAACCAAACCCAAAAAAAGGGAATTCATTAATTGTGCTTTTTAACCCACGAATCCCCTTCCGTCACTGAAATGGGACAGTTTTAGAGGCACCTCTTGAAGTGCTCAACTCACATCAGTCAGTAAGAATCTCTAAAGCTATAACAAGGACTGGAAATACAAATAGTAAATATAGTGTATTTATATATTTATAAAGTTGACACAATTCCCCTTCCAGTCCGACGTCCAGTCGGTTTTAAAAAATATTTACTTTCACGCCGTCGAACACGTCTCGACATGAAGGATCCACTCTGTGTCGACGCTCAAAGCCCTTATGATGCTCTAAGAGAGGAAAGTCTTTGATTCTAGTTACCCGAAAATATGGATGACACAGGAAGCTTGTGCTAAAAAGCGGGAAGTGCTCTGAACGCAGGAGGTTTGTTCGTCCGGGGGTTCGTCTCAGGAATCCTCTTTTTACAGCTAAACAGTTACCTCGTTCTTACTGGCAGTGCGGTATGTGTGGTGGTGGCCGGGAATGTACTGTAGGTGGTCCACCGTGTGTGTCCGTCGGGAGGCAAACGCCTGCCTCTTGGATGTGGTCGGTTGGTGGTTGACCGTCAGCGTGTTGTAGGAGTCGTTTGAGGCACTGGGTTGCGAGTGCATCTTAGTCACCTTATGGCGGTCCATGACGGGCGTGGTCGGCAGCAGCATGTCAGCGTGAGACATCGCCCGCGCCATCGCCTTCTCCCGGAACTTGTCGCGCCTCATCGCCGGCGACAGCAACGGATCCTGGGAGTGGAGGCGGTCCGCGGACAGGAGCTGCTCCTCGGAGAGGTGGCGGCTGCTCCCGTACGCCGTCGCCGCCATCACGCCGTAAGAGGACAAGCCGTAGTCTCCACGCCGCGGCGTCCTGGGAGGGGACAGGACGTGGTCCTGGGACATGGCCCGCTGGACTCGGCGGGGACGCTGCCGCTGCTGGTGCTGCTGGTGGTGCTGCTGGTGCTGCTGGTGCTGCTGGTGCTGCATGGGGTCTGCGTTCAGCTTCATCATGTGGGTCGGTCCCCGGCCGCCAAAGTCGGGATGATGATGCTTCCTCGTGTAGTAGTCGTCAATGTCTTTATCACCTGAGTAAGAAAAGAGATCAGATGAGCTTTGTGATAACAGACATAATGGTGTGTTCCATTTGTAGTCCGAACTTGGAATTTCTGAGGTCGTGTTGAAGAAATGCCCCCTGGACTCGGACACTGGGAACAACCTCTATTGCTAATCTGACTTCCTAGTTCCCATGTAAAGGCAACGCAGATGGCAAAAATGATCCACATATCTGAGAATTAGTGACATCTAATGGTGAGGCCTCCATATTGAGGACTCCTCAGGGATCTACGGTGGTCTTCAGAGACCAAATAGGATGTTCTTCTTTTTGTTTGTGTAGTTTTCAGGCTGCTATCAAAACATATCAACGTAAGATAGCAAATGGAATGGAAAATCTTTCCATAAATCCAGGTAAAGGCTCATCTTAAGGCCAGAAAAACCACAGGATTATACACTTACACAAACACACAAGCAGGCTATGAGTCTTTAATACTGACAATAAATAAATAAATAAATAAATGAATAAAATAAACTTTCCGACAGACATTAGCATGTCTGTATGTGTGTGTGTGTTAGCGCATTTGAATATTTCAGGGTCACATCATTAACAGCAGGTCGTCTGGTTGCTTATATTTGAACCAGTCATCAGCTTAATTTTGACAAAAGTTGCCGTTGGTCCATAAAATAAAAGCCATAGTGTTATGTCCAGGTCCAGGTCCAGGTGAAAACATGAGAGCAACTCCCTTATTTTTACTCCATTCCCAATAAACTCCTTTTAAAGGTTTATTTGGACAAACACAAGGACAAAACTGGTCGTGATGGGTGTGGTCTCTTATAGTGGAACCACCTGTGCAGAACCAATCAGCTCCCAGGATCCAGCTCAACACACATGTCAGTCATTCAATCAATCAGGCGCACCTGCAACTCATCACACACACACACACACTCACACCCACGTGGGGAGAGAGAGAGAGAAGGAAAGACAGCAGAACTCCCAGGACACGATAACCAGAAATGTTCAACACACTGAGGCAGTTTTTCCTGAACCCGAACTTTTTAAAGACGGCTAACGACCGCAACATAAATCACAATATAAATCATGACAAGAGCTAATTTGTGCATAATGTAGCGACTCATTTTACAGCCATATCCATAACAGCTAATTGGTAAACAAATAATCGCTTGGTAAATGAATTAAAACTCCATGTTGTGCACGTTATTACACATTAATTTTAACTATAAGGATGGAAAACTTCCAAACCCAGTCTTTGGGAATCGCTGCATCGAGGCATAAGTTATCTCATGCCCTACAACTTCATAAATTACACAGAATAATTACAATCTGAAGCATTGGATTTCAGCAGAATCGATGCCAGCGGGCAGATCACTGGGTAGAATGATAGAATATCTTAACACCTGAAGTAGGAACTTGCATCGGATCATTCACATCAAGCCCATTCTTTTTAATAAACCTTTAAAATGGTTTGTTTAATATGAGGCTGGTGGTTTCTTGGGAGTTGGGTTAAGAGAAAATGGCTCTTTCTTCATTATTGCTCACACTTGAAACACAAATTGCATGAAAAAAAATGTCTTTTGTGCAAAGGGCTTTGGCTGTAAAAACTAATCTCCTTTATGTGCCTCCTACTGTAGTTGGTAACTCCCATGATTCCTTGAATGCCCGTCTATGTTTCTCAATAACAGCCTGTGACACTCGGGGCCCATTCCGTCTGATTTGTAACATGCAATTTGCAGCACTTGGTAATTTATTTGCATTTTTTTTGTGAGGTATGCACACATTTCACCAAACAAATCTAACAAATAAAAAACTTTGCAAGAAGCCCCTGCAGGACTTTAACATCGCAGATTTATCTGCCACATTCAGGAAATGTGATTCAACTCTTTGGAATCACTTTTGCTGCCCAATATTTTTGTTCACTTTAGTTTCCGAAAACCCAGCGGAGAAAACAAAGACTGTGAAATGTCGCCACACTCTTCATCATTGTCATGTAACAGTGGATTCTCAAAAGCCTGCAGACGAGATGAAAACCAGCCCAGCCCCTGCTGGGAGGAGGCACCTCATCACCACCACGACCACGGGTTTCTCCTCGTTTTAACTGAGACTGTTTGGACTCCCTCTGAGGAAACTCTCATTAAAGAGCTTGATTCGCCGGCTGCTCGACAGTGACTCATTACTGGGAGATTCCCTGTGGACAAAACATCAGTGTGTGTGTGTGTGTGTGTGTGTGTGGGGGGGGGTCAATGTTTTCTCTAAAAACGAAGACTCGCCTTCAGAGTTTGCTGCAAATGAGCTTCAGACAATCTGTACCTGAGTTTAATTGAGGGGGAAAAAAAGACTGCCGGCGTGTTCAGAGTCATTTTTGATCAGTTCAGTTTGAAGTTTCATCTGACATATTTGCAAATGGTTGTGTACAAAATTAGCTAAAACTTCTATGAATATTTATGTCACTTCCCCCTTGGTACGGAGAGGCCACTTTAAGAGCAGTGTTGTAACAATGTTGTCATGGGCCAAATTCTTGCTTTTCGAGTCAACAGAAATCTACTTTCTTTTAGTCTCAAAAGTTGGGGATGTGAAAAGTCGTTTAATGTCCAAAAACAGAAACAACTTTTTCTGCTCCAAAGCCACTCATTATTGACCATAATATTGCAGTTTCAGCTTTGGTTTTTGGAGAGGTGAAAGTGGACATGATGAGAGATGTCCATGAGAAATTTGGTGACGGTTGATGGCCGTTTTCGGACACTAAGCCTTTTTCACGGTAAACGAATGGTTTCGAATGTCCCCAAGATTTCGCATATGATCAACTCTATCTGTATCACAGATACTGGTCGTCATACACGCGAGACTTGATTTGACATGAGGCAAAATAAATGCCATAATACGCCGATGCACATACACGCGGACATACTCGATTTGTGACCATTCGCGCAATACTCGTTTAGGTTAAAGAAGCGGACAACAAAGACGACGATAACCAGGGGGCGCTTGCTTCAAAAAGAGGGTCATGCAATGAGGTCCACCGGTCCCCACACTTGTTCAAGCAATTGCTCGAAGACAAAGACAACAGCTGAACCCCATTTCTCATGTTGTACCCCTGTCCCTGTCTCTTAGACCTTGCCCCTTGTCCCTTGGAACTTTGGAACTGGACAAGTGGTTAAAATTTACTCCCACAAAAAAGGGACGCCCCTTCAAGAATGTGACATGTTATCAGTAAACTGTTGTCTCTGCCATGGTCTGTACGAAAGACCACTAACATTAAAGCAGGTACACAACATGAACTATTAGAATGAGTATTTTTTTTTTGCACACAGGCGCAGGAGCAGTGGGTGATTGGGTGCCTCACTCAGGGGCACCCCAGCCCTTGGCGTGTCCCAGGATTGAAGGTTACAAGCCCAATTCCTTTCCTCTTCGCCATGGCCTGCTTACCAATGTTAGTTCCTCTTGGATTGGTCAAACATTAAGAGTATAAAGCTGAGTGGTGACACGGGATTAAGGCAAAGACATCGAAATGTAGGCAAACGGGTGAGAAATCACGGCAACTGGAATATAAAATGGGATTGAGGATGCATAGAAAGACAAGGAGCCTCCTTTCAGTATGAATGGAACTGCAGACATGTATGCACGACTCTGGGCAACCGGTCTTTGAACTCCTCCACCTGATAGTAAAACCATGCCGACTGAACTTGCCATAAACATCTCTCTCTCTCTCTCTCTCTCTATCTCTCTCTCTCTCTCTCTCTCTCTCTCTGCAGAGTTCTGTCGACCTGTGTTTTATTTTTTTGGCAGCTCTGGCGACTCGAGGGAGTGATTCCACTGACGTTCTCTGATTAACTGCTGCGGCTCAGGTGTCGTCACCTGTGTAGCAGTTAATTAGCGAGGACCAGTGAGGTCAAAGCTCTGTTTTTAGGACGGTAGCACGCTCCACAGAGCCACAGAGGAATTTAACGATGGGACTTGTTTGTTTGGACGCTCAGGGAGTGATCTCACGCCTGGACACAGAAGGTCACCTTATTGTCCGTCCATTAGGGGGCTTCATGTCCACCGCTCTGTGCATTTCTAATGAAGACAGTCCGTCTCTGGCCTTGGGGCAGTGTGGCTTAGGATTTTACCTCCCGGAAGAATTTGTTTAGAAGCGACATTATGGTGGAAAATGTCAACCGAACTCAACCAGAGGCTACAAGCACGTCTAACAATCAACACGCCGTGGCTCGTCGCTCCATAATAGGTCAAACTTAAGGACACAGTCAGTCACTGTGAGAGAGCTGTGGTTAGTGATTCCACTGTACTCAAATATTCATTCACCTGCAACATTTTCCCAAGTCTGTGTAAGTTACTGTTAAGGATGAATGAAAATAAATCAAGACCTGCACCAAACTTTGGCTCCAAACTGAAGCACGTACCAAACTGTGACACGCCTACTTGCTCTTTTAAATAATAAACATTTATTTGGGACAGGTGGGGCAGCACACTGGCGCCCCCTATTGATGAACCACCTCTTTTAAGAGAAAAACACTGCTAAACAACAGTAATATACTGTATTTATTGGGAAAACACTGCTAAACCACAGTCATATACTGTATTTATTGGGAAAACACTGCTAAACCACAGTCATATACTATATTTATTGGGAAAACACTGCTAAACCACAGTCATATACTGTTTTTTGAGGGAAAATACTACAAACCACAGTAATATGCTGTATTTTGAGTGCTTAACCACAGTAATATGCTGTATTTTTAGTGCTTAACCACAGTAATATGCTTTATTTTGAGGGAAAATAGTGCTAAATCACAGTATTATACTGTATTTTTACTGCTAAACCACAGTAATATACTGTATTTTGAGGGTAAATACTGCTAAACTACATTAATATACTGTATGTTTACTGCTAAAACACAGCAATATGCTGTACTGCTAAACCACAGTAATATACTGTATTTTTACTGCTAAACCACAGCAATATGCTGTACTGCTAAACCACAGTAATATGCTGTATTTTTACTGCTAAACCACAGTAATATACTGTATTTTTACTGCTAAACCACAGTAATATGCTGTACTGCTAAACCACAGTAATATGCTGTATTTTGAGGGTAAATACTGCTAAACCACAGTAATATACTGTATTTTGAGGGTAAATACTGCTAAACCACACTAATATACTGTATTTTTACTGCTAAACCACAGTAATATAATATACTGTATTTTTACTGCTAAACCACAGCAATATGCTGGACTGCTAAACCACAGTAATATGCTGTATTTTTACTGCTAAACCACAGTAATATGCTGTATTTTGAGGGTAAATACTGCTAAACTACATTAATATACTGTATGTTTACTGCTAAAACACAGCAATATGCTGTACTGCTAAACCACAGTAATATACTGTATTTTTACTGCTAAACCACAGCAATATGCTGTACTGCTAAACCACAGTAATATGCTGTATTTTTACTGCTAAACCACAGTAATATACTGTATTTTGAGGGTAAATACTGCTAAACTACATTAATATACTGTATGTTTACTGCTAAAACACAGCAATATGCTGTACTGCTAAACCACAGTAATATACTGTATTTTTACTGCTAAACCACAGCAATATGCTGTACTGCTAAACCACAGTAATATGCTGTATTTTTACTGCTAAACCACAGTAATATACTGTATTTTTACTGCTAAACCACAGTAATATGCTGTACTGCTAAACCACAGTAAAATGCTGTATTTTGAGGGTAAATACTGCTAAACCACAGTAATATACTGTATTTTGAGGGTAAATACTACTAAACCACAGTAATATACTGTATTTTTACTGCTAAACCACAGTAATATAATATGCTGTATTTTTACTGCTAAACCACAGCAATATGCTGTACTGCTAAACCACAGTAATATGCTGTATTTTTACTGCTAAACCACAGTAATATGCTGTATTTGAAGGAAAAACACTGCCTTTAATCTGTTAACATGGGCACCAAAAAACATGGCTTTGGATTTTAAGTTTTTTTTGCTAAATGGAAACACTGTAGTTCACTGTAAATAATTAGAAACTGCACTGTGATGCCAGGACTCTGAACCCCACAGAGTATGAACTCGGCTCGAGCCGCATCAGCAGCTGCAGATTAGCAAACAGGGAGTCTTCTAACTAAAATATTGTCAAATATAAATGCGGAGGAAATGAGAGCAGCTTCTCTCTGTCATTCAGGCAAATAAAGACACCATTAGAGGATTTACTGCGACGTTACTCATGCACACACACCACGTTTCTCAGAAACTGCAAATACAGCCCGTCTTCCTCCGTCGAGCCACGGAGTCTTGATTTAAGCTCTGGCCTTTTTAAGTGTTTACACTGTTTACACTAAAATGATTTAGGAGCGGCGATGCATATTGCCCGAGCTCCTCTCTGCGGTGCTGGAAAAAACGCAAGCACTTTACAATTAACGTGATTGTGAGAGGCTAAAGGGTCCCGAGCGGGGAGCGCAGCTACAAACGCATGCAGGAAATTGCTAACAGCGGCTGATTAAGGCCCCAACTCCCACTCTGCGAGATTACATTCAATATAGCCCGAGTATTTATGTGTCGGCTGTTGATCGCAGAGGACTGTAATCATATAATGCACTAACACTCATGTAACTAGTGCAACATCAATTATAAAGGGATCTTTCCAGGGGATCAGAGCAGGAGTGGTGCAACTTAAACCAGTTTTATTGATGCCCTTTTTCCCTTTTTCTTGGATTAAAGATTCTTTCAGCCACTTAATAAAAGGCTCACCTCATAAAATCTTAAGTCTACAACATTCTAAGAATATGTTCACTGCTCTAGCTTCCTAGTTGTTAGTCTTCCCGGACAGGAAAGAAAGAAATATATACGTATGTATATATATATATATATACAGTATATATATATATATATATATATATATATATACAGTATATACCATATATTCTTCCTATTCTTATGCTCAATATTAAAATAAATAATAAATATGAACACTATTTCATTTAGGATGATTTTGGGTGTTTGTTTGACAGATTCTACTGGAACTCAAATCCTCGTCATTCATCATTCATGTGTGATTTTCAGTGTGTGTTTGTAAACAAGGCTCACGTCGATAGTGAAAGAAAATAATGTATACAAAAGAGCAATATTCAGCATCCTGAAAAGAGACGGCACTTCTGAACTGTGTGCGACGGCTGTTAAGATTCAAGGACAGCGACAGCAGCGCTTATGTGTGTGTGTGTGTGTTTGTCACACGTTGAATACCACCCCTGTAAATTTAGCATTGTTGCTTTTGTTGGAGAGAGAGAGAGAGAGCGATGGGAAAACACAAAAGCTCTGGACTAAAAGCTCTAAAGGTTGCTTTCCCTGACGTTTTAAATGTCCAGCAGCTTCTCAAGGCTAAAGGAAACATTTCTGAAAAAGAGGATGTGACAAAAACCTCATTCACCTGCAAACACACAAAGTAAGGTTTCCACTGAATTCCACTGGAATCACAAAGCGGCTCAAGTTACATTTTGTTTAATTCATGCTATTGTCAGGGAAAATGCTGCTAAACCACAGAAATATTCTGTATTGTAAGAAAAAATACTGCTAAACCACAGTAATATTCTGTATTGTAAGAAAAAATACTGCTAAACCACAGTAATATACTGTATTTTTTTACTGCTAAAACCTCAGTAATATACTGTATTTTAAGGGGAAATGCTGCTAAACCACAGTAATGTACTGTATTTTAAGTGGAAATGCTGCTAAACCACAGTAATGTACTGTATTTTAAGGGGAAATGCTGCTAAACCACAGAAATATTCTGTATTGTAAGAAAAAATACTGCTAAACCACAGTAATATACTGTATTTTTTTACTGCTAAAACCTCAGTAATATACTGTATTTTAAGGGGAAATGCTGCTAAACCACAGTAATGTACTGTATTTTAAGGGGTAATGCTGCTAAACCACAGTAATGTACTGTATTTTTACTGCCAAAACCACAGTAATATACTGTATTTGAAGGGGAAATGCTGCTAAACCACAGTAATATAATGTATTTTAAGGGGAAATGTTGCTAAACCACAGTAATATACTGTATTTTAAGGGGAAATGCTGCTAAACCACAGTAATATACTGTATTTTAAGGGGGAATGCTGCTAAACCACAGTAATATACTGTATTTTAAGGGGAAATGCTGCTAAACCACAGTAATATACTGTATTTTAAGGGGAAATTCTGCTAAACCACAGTAATATACTGTATTTTAAGCGGAAATGCTGCTAAACCACAGTAATATACTGTATTTTAAGGGGTAATGCTGCTAAACCACAGTAATAAAATGTACTTTAAGGGGACATGCTGCTAAACCACAGTAATATACTGTATTTTAAGGGGAAATTCTGCTAAACCAAAGTAATATACTGTATTTTAAGCGGAAATGCTGCTAAACCACAGTAATATAATGTATTTTAAGGGGAAATGCTGCTAAACCACAGTAATATTCTGTATTTTAAGGGGAAATTCTGCTAAACCACAGTAATATACTGTATTTTAAGCGGAAATGCTGCTAAACCACAGTAATAAAATGTACTTTAAGGGGAAATGCTGCTAAACCACAGTAATATACTGTATTTTAAGGGGAAATGCTGCTAAACCACAGTAATATACTGTATTTTAAGGGGAAATTCTGCTAAACCACAGTAATATACTGTATTTTAAGGGGAAATGCTGCTAAACCACAGTAATATACTGTATTTTAAGGGGAAATGCTGCTAAACCACAGTAATATACTATATTTTAAGGGGAAATGCTGCTAAACCACAGTAATATACTGTATTTTAAGGGGAAATTCTGCTAAACCACAGTAATATGCTGTATTTTAAGGGGAAATGTTGCTAAACCACATAAATATACTGTATTTTAAGGGGAAATGTTGCTAAACCACATAAATATACTGTATTTTAAGGGGGAATGCTGCTAAACCACAGTAATATACTGTATTTTAAGGGGAAATTCTGCTAAACCAAAGTAATATACTGTATTTTAAGCGGAAATGCTGCTAAACCACAGTAATATAATGTATTTTAAGGGGAAATGCTGCTAAACCACAGTAATATTCTGTATTTTAAGGGGAAATTCTGCTAAACCACAGTAATATACTGTATTTTAAGCGGAAATGCTGCTAAACCACAGTAATAAAATGTACTTTAAGGGGACATGCTGCTAAACCACAGTAATATACTGTATTTTAAGGGGAAATGCTGCTAAACCACAGTAATATACTGTATTTTAAGGGGGAATGCTGAACCACAGTAATATACTGTATTTTAAGGGGAAATGCTGCTAAACCACAGTAATATACTGTATTTTAAGGGGAAATTCTGCTAAACCACAGTAATATACTGTATTTTAAGCGGAAATGCTGCTAAACCACAGTAATAAAATGTACTTTAAGGGGACATGCTGCTAAACCACAGTAATATACTGTATTTTAAGGGGAAATGCTGCTAAACCACAGTAATATGCTGTATTTTAAGGGGAAATGTTGCTAAACCACAGTAATGCAGGACATGGAGAAGTTACAGTGACCCCTGTTACTGAGAGAATACACTTGAAAGTCACAAGGATGAATGAAATCAAACTTGTGTTTGCTCTAAAGGACGACTCATCTCTGGGTTTTAATGTCAGCATCAAATATGTCACGGCGGAGATAATGATCTGTGGCATCGCCGAGACATTAAAGCACCGCCCTGTTGGCCTATAGGAGCCGCTCAGCTGAGGAAAAAATATGCCTCTTAAAATGTCATTAGCAGACATTAGCAGCGTGACACGCACGGCAGATGGAGCAAGATTACATGCCAATTAGACAACAGTCGCTGGGCCGACGCATGAGTCTGTGGAAATATGTGTGACGCCTGGAAAACGTCACGCACTTAAGAAGAAGACGTCCCTTTTTAAAAGGTGAAAAGTTGGGAAATAAAAAAAAAGGAGAGCGTGGAAGATGAACATCTGGAGACACTTATCGTGATGCTCGTCCCCGTAATGGACATTCAGACCTGTCATCAGGCCACAGGGTGACATCAACTGCATCAAGCAAAACACTGCGATGGAGGATGAGTTAATCTGAGCAGAGAGGAGGAGGAGGAGGAGGAGGAGGAAGAGGAGGAGTATTTACTTAGGTCAGACTGGAGGGCCAGCTCGTAGGAGGGCGGCAGATGGCTGAGGTTCTGGAAGGATCTGGAGAGCGACACGTCGTACGGCTCCGTGGCTGAGGTCAGGATGTTGTTCATCCGCTGCGGTCGCTCTACAGTGGACAGAGGAGGAGGAGGAGGAGGAGGAGGAGGGAGTGGAGGCAGTGCGGTCAGAACACAGACAGACGGACGGACGGACGGGCAAAAGATGACAGGGATGAGCGGCAGCTCTCGGGCCACTGCCACCGCCTGGCGGGTGAAATAGAGATCAGTTTTTGGGGAATTTCTGGACGACAACTGTGACGTGACGTGATTTTATCTGAACAGAAATAAACGAATAAGAGTGTGAAAATCACACGTGCATACAGGAGGAAGTTTACAGCGTCTCTTAGGCCAAATATTCGCCTCCGTGACTGTATGTGAGAAGGCAAAAGGTCAGTCTGGTCATTCTCTGGAAACTCTCAATTTAATGTTGTGACAACTAAGGACGCAGCAGGAGAAACTCTGTGTGTTTCAGGGCGTCGTACAAGACATTTCTCACTGTATGCTTTATTCTTAGGTGTCATCAAAGTAAATGAAGTCCGGTTGGTTTTAAACACAATGACCTGAACGGTCAAAGATATTCCCCAACAGCTGATCTGCCGTGTCGCAACACAGCTTTTAAACTGTTGTCATTGTATCTATAGGAAAACTGTGTCAATAAAAAGGGCTGTCTCACAGCAAAGTAACAGAGGAAACAAAGTATGTTTCCTCTGTCTTTGTTCATGTAAAAACAGTTCTGCTTCTCTCATTTTCCCACTGACCAAGCGTATGAACCTCAAACTCCGTGACCTGGATCCCCACACTCGTGGACACTATCTACGATCACATGAGTCTCTTTCGTCTGGCGTGGTTTCACGTCTTTTATCGCTTCTCAGGTCAGTAGTCAAGCTCGCCCAGTGGATTGTGTCCCTCAGTGGAAATGGGAAATACAGCTAAACCACTGTAATATACTGTATTTTAAGGGAAAATACTGCTAAACCACAGTAATACACTGTATTTTAAGGGAAAATACTGCCAAACACAGTAATACACTGTATTTTAAGGGAAAATACTGCTAAACCACAGTAACATACTTACATTGGAAATGCATATTTCACAGATATGGCTCACTTTTGAAAGACAATGTAAGCCGGTTGTCCAAAATAATTGTGCATAGGCAACATTATTGGATCTGTGGATCAAGACTTGGCAGTCAGTGATATTTGATATTTGATTCAAGGACTTTCCACGACCGATTCCTTTTAAATTCAAGGACTAGAATGTGCTGACACAGATTAAGATGGGAGGGCAACTCTGTAAGAGCTTTGTCTTAGCCCATGATTGCAGCACACTCCACATCTGGACAAGTTTTTGATTGTTCTCGGGATCTTGGTCAACGTTAGTCTTTGTAAATTTGGCTTTGGTGAGACAGAGATGTTGGAATTTTCATTTCCCAGACATCACTTTATCATTTGCTCTCACTTTGCTTAACTTTACTCGCTCACTGTTCTGCACGGAATCTCGTGGCACATCGTCTATGCACATCAAGCAACACAGGGCGCGTGAAACAGTAGGTGGCGTCGTAACAAATGAGGGAGACAATTACCTAAATATCAATTTCACTTTTTTCTTGCACAAAATTCAAGCACTTTGTGTCTGTTTAGGAAAATGTTCAAAACTTTCAAGGACCCGTGGGAACCCCGGCAACTGTACCTGGTCTGGCGCGTCAACACATGATAAATAATACCATTTACCAACCATGGGGGTACCCTGAGAGCAAAATTCTGGTAGTGACACTCCCCCTGGTGGACGTCTGGTGCAAGTGTTTCCTGATCCGTTGCGTTTGAAGCTGCTCAGGTGACCCTTGAGCAGACATGTCTCGTAACATTGAATGATTGATAAATACTGTACGTGTGGCAACGTCACGAGTTCCCTGCACTGCGTCGAGCTCCTGTGGATTCAGTGTTTGATTGGGACGCCCAGTCATGGGTCATGAGGCACAGATAGTGGGGGGCAGCGACTCTGGGTTTAAAAATAGGACCGAGCGACTACTGCAGCAAAGGAGGACAGGGACACACAACACCGCAGAGCATATGGTGCAGAGAGGAGATGCTCTCTGAGTGTGTGTGTGTGTGTGCGTGAAAGGATTCTTGAGAACGGACTAAAGGTCATGGATTATAATGCAGCGGCGGGAACTTTTGTGACTGCAAAAGAATACACAAGCACTGAAAAAGGTGTGTGGGGGGGCGAAGAAAAAGGTAAAGAACTGATCTCTATGTGAAAAGATGAAGATAAAAATACACATAAACACAAACATGTGCATGTGTATCACTTACCGTATCTCATTTGTCTGTGGGCTAACAAATCCAAGTGAGAAAGAAAAGATCAATCATTGGATACAGCATGTTTTTATAAAGCACACCAGAGTTTTCGACCTAATTCAAAGCCAATAATGGAAGAATGCTGCCATAATTCAGGTTTTTTTTGTCTGGTTGTCGGAAGTACTGAGACACAAAGGCTTGCTGATAATAATATCTACACCACCTTAAGTCTACGATATCATAAGAATACGTTCAACACTTTATCTTAATGGTAGACGGACGTTTTCAACGGGAAACTTAAGTTCTTGCTGCTTCGTGACCCCAAAGTCCACAGAGAATATCAGCAATTTTACATCACAGCACACAGGAGTTCCTGATCCGCTGCTGCCTCCATCGACTGGTTAAGATATTAAAATGTTCTTACTTTAGGGTTTAAACTTCTTGTACTCAGTGACACAAATGTAACAAACGAGGCAGCAGTAGACCAGCAGCTCCTAAAATCGCTGATTTTCTCTATGGACTTTGGTGCAGGAGATTGAGGAGTAAACAAAAAACTTAGCTTTCCAGTCAAAAATAAGGCTGCAAACCTCGATTGTATTACGTGACCGTGTCGCAAACAATCTCATACTTATCTCTATTATTATTATTGTACATGTACGTTTTCCATGTTTAAAGAGTCAGTGAAGACTACATGTCAGTACCTCATACAAACCATACTTGAAAATACCTGAATCTTTAACACAAAGTCAAAACACCAGCAACCTTTGAATTATGCATTGCAGCCCGGAGCCTCGTCAGAAGCTGAATAGACTAAAGAAGCAGCTCTGAAGAGTTTTATTTGGTGGCTAAAAGCACTTTTGAAAGCCATTTTCCCCGTGAAAAGGCCGCTCTGTTGAAGAGGCAGACGGGTACGGGCAGGATGTGGACTGCGGTGCTCCATTAATGCTGGGAAACGTTGTACAATCACTCAGCGAGGGTTTCAGAGAGAGACGCTGACGCCAAACATCTGCTTCTGCAGCTTTCAGAGCGTCACACGGGATGTTTTCGGAACAAATAAATGCCTGATTCTTTCCCTAATTACACATGAGCGTTTCATTTCATTGCCGTTCAGTTGCAGGACCATTCAGTAATTCCACACCTCTTTCATGGAAAAAATCGCAATCGGAGAAGAAAAAAAAGATGGGACACAATAACAGTAATTTGGTTTTCAATAACGTCTGCAAACTGCAGATGATCCTTTGATTATCAAACAATGTTTTTCCTTTTTTTGCTTTTGAAATTACTCTCAAGACTCCTTTATCATTTTCTCAAGATTTTAATTTCCCTGTGAAAGATCTAAGCTCGTCCTTGAAACTGGAAAGAAGGCTGACTTTCATTTACAGACATAACAATGCATATCATTTACAAAAGTCAAGTTGGGTGAACAAGTTCTAACTCAAACTTAGAGCAGCATTCTTTTTTTTTAAGACTATATTTTTGTACTGAAAAGATGAATACAGTTGGTTCTGGTGAGCTTTTTAACAGTGAGGTTTTGTGTGTGGTTTAATGTCAAGGGCAATAGTACTTTTCAGTTTCTCTTACCCAGTTTGGGCGTGAGCGCGGTCAGATCCAGGTGACTGTGCTGATAGTCGTGGTGGTGGTTCCCTATAAAGGAAAGAAAAGACAGAGTTAAGGGTGGTCGCTTCAATTTATGGAAAGAAAACCAGACGTGTCCTTCATGTTTTATGCGTGTCATGCATTAAAGACTCTCCTTCTTCACTGCTTGGTCACTTCACTCCAATGAATGAATAAATGCTCCGTCTTGAAGTTTTCCGAACGACGCGGTCACTGCGTTGACTTATGATTGTACGGGTCTGTATTCATACCGCGCTTACCAAGTCTTCATGACCACTCAGATTTCTTAATGACTGAAACACTGCCCATTCACGCCGAACAAACTGCATTGTAGGTCTGTTGCTTTTTTATTTTTTTGGACCAAGCAGCAGTAGCCACTCAAATATTCCAGTCCAGGCACCAACTAATCCAATCAACCATCACATCTGTTCAAACATAAACAGTTTACCGTCCAAATGCTGCTGTCCGATTTGTGTCGGACACAGTTCAAGCAACAACTGTGCACACAGTGGGATCATGTTGGCAATATTTGCAACTACTGACACCAAGTCGGGGCCATTCGGATGCACCTGATACCAGTATCAGGTTTGATGCAGCCCTCGTGTAATTCACATACTCGTAAAACTACTCCAATACTGCTCCACCCAATACCACTTAACGTACAGAGCAGACTGTAACCTGTGCTCTGCTCGACTCTCGAGAGGATAAAACATCAAAAAAGAACCAACAGGGCCCACAGGAAAAGGTTTTTACCACTAAATGTGAAGTATTATTCATTTAAAATCTGTTCCTATATGCTCACCTACAACATCTGGTGTCCCATTACAAAGGAGGCTAATCTTCTACGTTGTTGAACATATCGGGATGTAAATGCATGGACATAAAAGCTCAAAATACTGATCTCTTGTCTTTTGATATGCTGTATAAACCCAAATGCTTTACAGCAAAGGTAAAGGAATTGTCCTCACTCTTCCAATACTTTTGGAGGAGACGCTGCAGAAATAGTATCTAATTTTGATTTTGTTCATAGTAAACCAAATAGGACTTAAATTTAAACTAGAAGTTTGTAGATTGATCTTGATCCAGGGACAATCTGGGCTGTCTTCATTGCCCACTACTGCTCATATTTGCTAGCTTATGTTGCTAAAAACTGCTACTATAGCTAATTTCTGCTATATACTATAGGTGCTAACTATTGTAGCTGGAAGCTGCTACCATGGGTGCTAGCTGCTGCTGTAGCTGCTAGCTACTGTCGCTAAAAATTGCTACCATAGTTGCTAGTTGCTGTGAAGTCTCCACATAGAAAAAATATTGGTTCTTGCGAGAAACACGCAAGCGGTTGACGATGATGGCCGGATGATTACGATAGTCGTAAAAATATGTACTCAACAACTGTAGGGGGAGCTCTGTAGAGAAAAAGGAGAAAAAGGCGACCGGACATGCTTTTTCCTGCTTCAAGTGATCGTACTTGTACTATCCCTGATTAAAGTGACTCATTGGGGCAGCGTTAAAAAACACCTGCTTTACCAACTGAGTGACAGCTTGTCTTTTTAACTGTCTTGTTGGCTAACTGCGATTAAACATGAAGAGGAAGCATTGTTTTCATTATGCAAGTCTTCACAGACATGACACAGTTGGACACTGGACTCATGTCCAGGGTGTAACCTGTCAATCACGTCAGCAAAGATTAGCTTAGCTCGTCCTGAAACCCCTCAAAGGACTGAGACGGCGACTGACGTTAATTTATGCGGTCACTGTCCCCCGAGGATAAACCGTAATGATTTTGTTGATGTGGAGTGAGCAGTAAGCCGTCACAGCTCGGTCACGTGACCCCCTCCTAACATTGACACAATCCTCACTGCTTTGCCAAAATGATTGATTGCGGCGTCTTTATGATAAGGAACATGGAACATGGCTCCACCTCACAGCGATCCATCTCTGTTGCGAGGGACTCATTTGATGCCGTGCTAATGTCGTTATGTGTCGTTTGAGTGCTTAAAGAACAAACCAGATTCCATCGCTGAGCAGCGGCGGGGGTTTAAATTATTTTCCGAGAATGAGGATATTCTCCTTGATTCAATTAGATGTGGATTTTCCAAACAGTGGAGCATAAAAAGCATGGAGATATATGTGATGGAGGTTCCTTATTTGCATTTAAATATGTTCATCTATCATCCTGTTAAAACACTAAACACAATAAAATAAATGTATATATGAGCTGGTTTAGGTTTGAACTGACGACAGGGGGCGCTGTGTTTTGCTTTGGGATCAGTGTCTGAACATGACTGTCATTCATTTTATCATATTCAAAGATGTTGCACCACCTTGATAATCTCCTACATTTGCAAAAATATACTACGACTATACAACATAGTATGGGGTAGTTAATATCTGTTACCCTACCCTAGTAAAACGAGAGATAACATGAAAATGTGCATTTTATAGAATAACGACTAAAATACTATCTAACATTATTTCACTTAAAATCTCTGAACCTGTTGTTAATTGTTTCGACAGGAAGTAGTCACACTTGGCACATGTGCAGAACAAATCTGGTTTGTGGTACAAATTCGGGGCTGCTACCATAGCAGTTAGCTACTGTCGCTAAAACCTGCTACCCCAGCTGATTGCTGCTATGTAGCTGCTAGCTATTGTAGCTGCTATGTAGTTGCTCCTGTAGCTGTTTGCTGTTAAGTAGCTGCTGATTACTGTCGCTGAAAACTGCTACCACAGTTGATTGCTGCTATGTAGCTGATAGCTATTGTAGCCAAAAGATGCTATGGTAGTAACTAGTTGCTGTAAAGTCTCCTCACATGAAAATATTAGGGCTCTCCTCAGTGTAGATATAAAATGAACCACTGTCATGTTGTTAACATGACGCCTTATAACGCCTTATTTATTTTTAAATCCCTTCACAAAATGAAATGTAGCATAAGTGGTGACCCAAGGTTCAAAAGTTTAGTGGTGATATGCAGTTCAGGGCTGACGTGCATGTAATGTAATGTGAAGACATTTGAGTGTTATTGCTTTTATGCAACATCTGAGCAAACACTGGATATACACAAACAAACAAATAAAAAAAAATTTGTCATTTGTTCACGAGGAGTGTGTAATTCAGGAGAAGACTCCACTTCCCCCGCACACAGCGACGCAGCTGCAGGCGTGATTCAGCCGTGGGGACAGCGAGCAGTCACACGTAACCACAGAGCGCTCAGAGGAGTGTTTACTCAAGTGGAACCTCCAAGAAGCCAGAGAATGAGGCGCTCTCTCCCTCAAGGAAACTTGCAACCGTCTGAACGACCAAGGACGACACAGCATGGTCATGATGAGCGTTATACTGTAGGCGATCAGAAACCAATCTGATGCACATGTCCAGCTCTGTCTTCTCATGCACTGCAAGGGACAAATGTAGGCCAAAGGACCGAGACAATTACAACATGTGAAGCTGAAATGATGATTTTTTACTTTGACATCCTTTGGTCACAAGACAGTGGTTTTTAGAGGATTTGTTGCATGACTCAATTTGCGCGGCATGGGCTGAGAGTCGGTAAGAAACCACTCTTTATTTTGCTTTGGAAAATGATCCTGAAATATAACAGGAAAAGGAGACACCACTAGGGGGAGCTGTTAATACAGACTGTGATTTTCCGGTGTGTTCCATTTGTAGTCGGAACTCGCAGTTTTCACACTCATGAGGTGGATTTCCAACAGCACTTCTGTCTAAATGTTTTACAGTGAATCGATCGCACAAATATGGAACTTTTCCATTATTCAGTACTAGCATGACTCGGCTTGGCTTGACTCTTGTTTTTTTGCTTTTCCATTAGTGATAGTACCAGGCACCTTTTTGTTACCTGCTCTGACGAGGTTCCAAGCCAGCTGAGCCGATACTAAAATGTGACGTCAACAGACTGCTGGCCACTGATTGGTCAGAGAGTGTCGTCACTGGAAGGAAGAGTCATGAGTGCGACGTCTGACACAAGAATCAAAGCCAATAATGGCAAACTGTAGATCAGCTAAAAAGAAAAAGTCACAGAAAACGTGCGTTAATCTCTTCAGTTCAGTGACTGTGTCAGACAGAGCGTGAAAACGTATGAAACCACAGCGCGGCAGTTTCATGCAGCCGTTGCTATGACGACTCCGCCCCCAATTTGAGGAGGAGCTGAGAAGTAATGGAGAACGACATGACTGATATCAAACTGAGTCGAGTTGAAGGTGGTGGTGAAGCTCCTACAATCACAATTTGGCTGTTAAAATTAAACTCTAAGATGTTTTTATATGACATCTGGTGCAATTAGAGAACTGTAAATGAAGCAGCGACATGGCTCGCTGCCAGAATATATAACAGTTGCAGGAGCTGCCATCCTGGATTTGGAAAACATTTTAGCCGAGGAGTAAAGTGTCGCTCCTGCAGTCAAAGCCGCAATGGTGGAAAAACCAAGGACCCCCTGGTGTCAGAGGGAGCTCTTCCTCTTCCTCTTCCTCTCGATATATATCACTTTTCATCTCTCACACTCAGAGGCGCTGACACACTAAGTCCATGTGACACCGAGCTGGCACCGCGTGAAGTACACGGAGGGGAACATACCTGCAAAGTGTCAATGCATAATGCAGCAGACAGCGAGGCGTGTCACGTGGATTGGCTGGAGTGATACAGACGGCTGTGTCACAAATGAATCCAACGCTTCCAGGTTCCGGCGGGTGAACAGAGGGGGGATCCCACTGTGACCCAGATCCATTTTAAACGCCTCACTCTGGAGGGAAGCTGATGGACAGACGCGGGCAACGGAGAGAACCCATGCTAGGTCATTAGCCCGGCAGAGTGTGAAGTACCATGTGGACCTGGTGGGACAGATCACCTCATTTTTGTCCTTGTCCGGACGAACGTGTGATGGAGAGTGACACTGAGGCGAAGCAGGAGAGAGGATGGAAGAGATGGAAGCATGCTGCCATTTTAAAGTCAAAATGAAGCACTGAGCTGTGAGACTGTGGCTCATTTTAGTTTCGACATTACATTTTAGCACAAACTTGATATTCTGCTACATTTGCTAAAACAATATGAGACATTACAACTTGCTACTAATTCTGGGAGAATCTGAGAAATATCCAAGACTGGTTATTAGAGGAAATCACATTATATTCCCACAAATTCACTTCAGCTACAATTGATCATCATGCTTCATACAGATACTTGTCTTTAGGCATCAAATAAGTTTATTATTATTTGATTAAAATAAGTTTTTTTATATTTTCTGGTAACTTTGCTCCATATAACAAAAAAAAAAACAGAATAGTTTTTGGTTTCTGGACAAAACATTTGACAACATCATCCTTTCAAGGTTTGAGAAACACTGATCAACATTTTCTGACATTTCATGGACCAAACAATTACTCGATTAATGACTCATCAGTTGAAGCCCGAATGTCATGATTGGACGTGAAAATTAGAAACGCAAACCTTCGTTCTCTTTTACATACAATAACCTCCTTATTTGACATTATTATTTTATAGTTCCATTTTAGAAAACAAAGAAAAGCAAAGCTGGGGTTGGCAACACGTTACCGACAACTTTCCAAAACAATCACAGAGCAGCTCAGAGAGAGAGAGGCCGCCTTCTACTGGCTCTTCTACAAAACAGTTACATGTAGACAAACCTTCAGTGCAAATCTTCCTATTCCAGCATTGGTTAGAACTGCCTACGCTGCAAAGAAACTTCAATAAAAGGAAAATTGTTATAAAGTGTGTGTATGGGAGAGGCTCAGGAGAGAGAGGGAGAGAGCATCTATCTTAAAGAATTAGCTTCATGCCATCCTGCCTACTGCAGCTTTAATATTGGCTAATATTCATTTTTGATGAGTCGCTGGTGTTTTGTTGAGTTTTCTGCACCAGAGCATCTTATTGCCATGTTTCAGTGCACCGGGGATTTTTTCATTTATTTATTTATCACAAATGCATATTTCCTCGGCAGCATTTTCCACTCGGTGCACTTAACTCAATTATAGTATTTCTCTCTCTGCACATGAATGAATGTTAATTCTGTTTACAAGTGAACCACATCTGTCTGAAATCGTCACATCCTGTTAATCCCCGGCTTTAAAACCCTTCGCTCACTGAGAGGAAATCAGTTCATTTTCCATTTCACGAGCTGCAACTGAGAAACAATCAGTCACTCCAGCCTTCCTCCTTCAGCTCTGGAATTAGCCTTTTTTTTCTTACAGTAACACAGTTTCAGAAACACACCAACGCAGCAGTGTCTCTCTGAGTCTTACCCATGCGGCGTCACAAGCTCGACCAGCGGCGTCTCCCAGGGGGGAGCACGGCTTCCCGGAGTCTGTGAATTACTAACAAGGATAAGCACAGATTTATCTGATGTCTTCTTTGATATGTCAGAAGTCACATCACACAAAGCTGCCGTTATCCTTGCCGTGAAATGTGGGACTCCACGATTCAAGGGTCTGAACACATGAGGATCCCAGTAAATGGGTGAAGCCGAGTCTTCGGAAGGAAAAAAACCCGCAACCGTGATAAGAATCTGATAAAAAACACAATTGCAATTCTGAAATACCACAAAAGCTTTGGATGGATGGTGTTTTCTTTCAAATGTACAGTTTTTCATAATTAGCCAGATAGTTATTGTTATTATTACATGTCATTTAGTAGAGACTTTTATCCAAAGCGACTTACAAGGGAATTGCGTACAACCTGCCAGGGGTGGAGTTGAACTTGTGACCATGAAGTCTTTGCACACTTGGCATCGGTCTTAACCACTGAGCCACTCCACCCCCATAACTGCAGGGAACGGTTATGGTGGAATGGCACAGGTTTTTTTATGGCTGGTCATAAAATGTAAAGGTTATCCTCAGCTGCTTTGAGGTTCTGTTATGTTGCAACATCCCTGCATTCAGCCACAGTATACAAATGGAAATAATCTGCAGTTTCATCTCAAACTGCGGTGCAATGTTGGGCAGATGTCTTGTGCCTTGTCGATTTTTGAAATGTTAATATGACACATGTGAAACAAGGTGCCAAAACATGTCAGTCATTTTATAAATCTTTTTCTAAATTACCACCAGAAGATCACAGACATCAGCCAACCAAGCTGTCAATCACACAACTCGTATGTGTTGTGCTTTATTGTCTATTTTCCTGGAAATGTAAAAAAAACATCCTTTACAAAATTGACATCACGTTTAATTTAAAAATACCTGAAATTACAGCGATTGAGACCATTAACTCTGCAGGAAGATGTTTACAAATCATATAAATCAAGTGAGGAAGAGGCAAATTCTTTTGACAATCAGCAGTATCACCCCCATGTGGTTATTGAAAATAGTTTTACTTCGTGGTTTGACTCACTGCAGACTGGCAGACTATATCCTCTAAATATTTTTTATATAGTTATATATGAGTTCCCCATGGTTTGCAAAAAAATATTTTTTTTTTTCCTCCGGGAGACCAGAATAGATAAAATAAAATGTGGCTAAGCTGCTGTACAGTTTAAGTGGGAATAATTATCAGCTGGCAAAAGCCCACATTGTGATCAATGTTTCTTTAGTGAAAGATAAAATGGTTATTTTTGTAAATAATAATTGGCAAAAATGACAAAGTTGCATCCATCTCTGAGGATCAGGAGGTAAACGACAGTGTCATCTGCATACACATGAACACAGACCATGTACAGTCGCCTTGGCAACCAGCGTCTGATCCTGTCACTCCTCATTATCATGAACACCAGGCAGACGACAGCGGAGCGACAACGTCAAGACTCCCAGGAGGAGAAGGCAGATGCAGAAGTGGCAGCTGGGATGGAGGCGGAGCTTATGAGTGTCAGGGACGTACAGATTTCAGGTATGAAGTGCGGCAGCAGGCACCAACAATCACTGTGCCACATGAGCAGAGGCAGTCGAGCCACGCCGTCGCCTGAACTCGCAGGTTTCACCTCATTAATGCAACAAGAACATGTGCTGGAACAGATTTGGAGACAGATTTGCGTCGACACTTTAACCTGCTTCATTTAATCTGATGTCAAACTGCTCTCTTATCAGCCGCCAAACTCGTCATGAGACTCAGAAAATGTTCTGACGTTCTGACGGCGACTTCTCACACCTGCTGAAATAAAACTCCCACACACATCAACAAACTGTCGGACAAACGCGTTAACATCTGTGACTGCATGGTTAGCGCAGCTATCCATTTTGAGATGGTGAGCTAAAGAAGATAAATGTTTAATTCTTTAAGCCGAGAAAAAGAGTCAGACTTTTCAACTCCCAACCACAGGATCTGGGTGTTAATCTGACTTTTATATATATTAGAGACTCAATTAAGTCCCTAATATATATATAGATGTATATATCGATATATACATATACCCTTTATTTAACGAAAGCTATCATGTTTACATGTATTTTAAAAGTGTGGTCTAACACAGTAATTAGATGTTTTCTATTAATATAAGTAAACTTACAGCAACAGGAAAACAAATGTGATATCGCCACCTAGTGTCCCGGAGTCACCGTTCCCTGCTAGTGCGCGTATATTGGTACAAGTCGTCTAATTAAATGGCAATATCTCACTAAAAGACATGAGTTTTTTTGGTCTTTTCACTTCATGATACGTTTTTTTTTCTTTGTTTGTACACAACACAAAAGTGTTACAGCACCACATACAGGCCTGGCATATGTACTATAGCATTTAGCGTCTTAGCGTTTTGTGTGGATAAAGACATTTTGAAAAGAAAGGGAAAGTCCCGTTTATGTGGGGTTAATTAGGGCTTCAGTCAAAACATGGACAAATATTAACCTATATATTATATATTAAAATATATGTTGGATTTTTAATTGAAGGGCTTAAACTCACGCTAAACTAAGCTTAGGGTTAGGGTTACAAATGAGAAAAACAGACAGGACATGACCTCATTGTCCTCAAACAGCTCTGGATAAGATGAGACATTTTATACAGTTGTGTTTCAGAAGCGCATCGTTGTTGTCGGAGCTCCTCCCTTGATCATTTATCACTCTGTCTTTGGCCTGCACGCTCGGCCGAGCTCAAGAGTTTGTCTGATATTTCTTATTTCTGTAAGGAAGTCACAAGGTCAGCCTGAGGGACGGTGAGAGGGTGGTGGGGGGAAAACAACCGGCGCTGCCTTCACTTGCCTGGAAAAAAACCCTGTCGGGAGTGCATGATGCGCCCAGGGGCTGTGACACACAATCCCTAATCAATACGGGGGAAACAAAGATCCTCGGCTGCAGGAGCTCCTTATGGGAAGTCGTCATGTGTCATGCCGAGCTGCTCGCCTCATGCTCCTGCTCCTGATCTTTCCACAGAGGGAGGGGAGTCTGAACCTCACAGACACCGTCAGAAATAGGGACTTTTCTCCATTTTTGAGGCATTCAGGTGCAAAACTGAAGCCAAACAATGACAATTTCTCCAAAAATGCTCAGTCGCTAACTCAAATTAAGCCAAAGTCTCGACCGAAAACGCTTCCCTCCCCAAACCTGAAGAGAAAAATGTGACCGTGAACGCTTAGCATTCCACACGCGCTGCCGCCGAATGCCGGCTATAGCAGCTGAGCTCGGCTCCTAATTGCAAAGTCATTAAAAAGATCTTCCCTCGTAATTTTCCAGTTTGCTCTGCCTTTTCTAATCGTTTCATCAGACTGCTTATCAACAGTTGCTTTGTGCCACACTGCCAATGCAATTAAAGCAAAACGTGTAGTATAATTATGGAAAATAACTCACTGGAAAATTCACTTTCAGAAGAGTGTGCCTCCTTCCCTTTACATCACATATTAAAGGAAACTTGGTCTGTTTTTATCAAGTCTCTACTGCCACTAATTGTTTTCTTCTCATGCAGTAAACCTGAAACTCAGGTTTTTAGCTTCTAGATTCTTAAACTTCTTCTATAAATGCCAACAAATATATTTGGTTGCCAAAAAATTGCCAAAAACTGACATAATGTCACTTGTTGGTGTGTGAATTGTAGTTGTATCACCTCTACTGCCATTTTGATTTTTGCAAACAAGAAGAAACCATATTTGGAAGGGGAGGCAGATCTTACAGTGCATTTTGCTGTCAATCACACCATAGCCACGCCCTGCTTTGACACATAACATGTCCATCATTTACGAAATTCACATCATGATGACCTGAAACTCGCTATTAAGACCATAAACACTTTGGGGAAAATTTTTACCGATATTACAAATTTAAATCAAGAGTTAGAGTTGCCTTAACTGCACTACGTGGACACATAACAGACAATGAAAAACCTAAGAAATAATCTAACCTTATTACATTTCCTTGTTTAACCCTTCTGTTACTATCCTATCGTACATACTTCTCATTACTCTGAGACTCGTTTGTGATATCTGGAAAAGTCAAAAACTATGGACTGGCCTACACCTTTCGCCCTATGTCAGCTGAGATTGACACAGCGCCCTCGCGTAACCCTCATGTGGAGGATAAAGTGGTAGAAGATAGATGGATAGATGGATAGATGGATGGATACCAGAAAGCAGAGAGAAATAGAGATTTACGACCATATACTTCTGCAGAACGAGCGTCCAATCACAGACGAGATTCACCAGCGCGTCACACATTTGCTTCTCAGTACCACAATTCCTAAGTGGTTGAATAACTGCCAGATATGGAAAGTGAAAGTTATCTTGGAAAAAAAAGGGGCAGAAGAACTCAAAAAAATCAGAATAAATCCAGGCGGCCAGATTATCATGATGGGTAATGTAAAGATTATGTTCAGAAACAAACTGTCATCATCAGCTTCTGCTGTTTCAGAGAAAACTGAATTCAACGTCTCAGGTTTTAGACAAAAAGGGAAAAGACTTACCTAACCCTAACTGATGATAATTTCCGAAATCAAGAGTTTATTGTTTGTGAAGTTGAAGAAACTAAACTCTTCAAACTGCCTCTGTGACTAAAAGGAGACTTCTCTCTCTCTCTCTCTCTCTCTCTCTCTCACACATTCTCTCTCTCTCTGCAGATATAATAGCTCTGGTTTCTTTCCAAAAACAGTCTGACCCAAGGCTCATTGTTCCTGGAGGAAAACAAAAGAAACAGCACCGGTGTCTCACCGTTTACAGACTCCTCTGAGAATCTTTCATCAGGAAGTGGTTGAGTTAGCAGGTGTTATTTTACTGCGGGTGGAGCAGCTCTTGGCTCAGCGCCGCGCGTCTTTGTCTCCTTCACACTTCTGCCACTTTCCACAGAGTTGAAGCAGCAAAACGCCCCCTTTTTTCCCTCCTCCTCCTCCTCCTCCTCCTCCTCCCTGCCTGCCTCAAGAGTAACGGGGGATGATTAGAACAGATAATTATGTCTAT
Source organism: Solea solea (assembly GCF_958295425.1). NCBI lineage: Eukaryota > Metazoa > Chordata > Actinopteri > Pleuronectiformes > Soleidae > Solea > Solea solea. Next base: position 5,347,769 of record NC_081149.1, on the reverse strand, counting down.
TTACATACAAATGTGATTGGTACTTGTCCCACAGAGTTAAAGCTTCCTTAAGCTGCCGCTGATCTTGTTATAATCAATCCATAATATTTGGATCCTCCATCTGAAGTTACCTAATTAAACGATCATTCGCGACAAGTAAACAATTGCGGATGACGTTAATTAACGACAGGCTGAACAGCGAGGCAGCTACGCGTAAAAGAGACGCCGCTATTGTGTTGCGTCTGACGGCATTTATTAGGAGACGCGTGATTAATGTGGATTCACGCGACGTCGGGAGTGGGGACAGAGCGACCGCAGCGCTGCACATCGTCAGACAGGCTGCGGGGCCTAATTGATCAGACGCTGTCATCCACGATATCGAGCGCCCTCATAAGAATCTCAAATGAACACTTCAGTGATAATGCCAGACCTCGTTAACATTTCAGTCGCACTGGGACGTTTGGAAATGTCACGGTATGTTTTTAAAACAGGAGGAACCTTTTTTTTTTTTTGCCTAAATAGATGCCACACGAAAACACAACGACCGCAGCAGCAACAACGACTTGATCGTGACTTCATTTTGTTTGTGATATGATCAACAGTGTTTCCGAAGCCGCTGAGTGAAGGTGTTCAGAATATCTTCTCGTGTCAAGGTCAGGTCACGCCTCGACGCGTTCACAGTCAGACTGCTTATTAAAACTTTGGCCTCGAGCCCAAAGAGCCTCGGGGTTTGCGTTGCAAGCACGACGAAGGTCTTCAGGTGCCAAGTCTTCACCAGAGACTTCTGACTGGAGGTCAGAATGGTTCTGTGTCACTCAGGCAAAGATCCTGGTATGTGATGACCTTTGAAGATCTAATAAATGTCACATCATCCATATATCAATAACTCAACCCAATAACACTTGCAAGGCGTCCCGCAAGGTTCCGCTCTTGGCCCCCTTCTGTTCATCCTCTTCTTTCTTCCCTAGGACACACCACAAGTCAGAACGGCCTAAATTTCTTCTGATATGCTGATGGCACCAAACGTTTACTGCGATCTTACTCTGGCTACATTCATGCCATTATGTTTTCATTTAAACATTATGTTTTTCAGATAGTAATACTGTTCATACTGACACGCCTGAAAAAAGAGTTGATTCTCTGCAGTTGTTTGCTTAAGAGAAATAACAATGAAGAAAAGAAGAAAAATTAAACCTGCTGCCCAGGCCGATGGTTTTTTTGGGGGGTGGAGTAGTTGCCCCTTAAAGTTCTACCTTTAGGGGGCGCCACAGTGTATCATCTACCTCCATCTGTCCTCATGTCCTCCTTCACAACCTCCAGGAACCTTCTCTGTGGTCTTCCTCTTTTCCTCCTGCATCTTCAACATCCTCTGTCCAACACTGTCCCTCCTCTGCACGTGTCCAAACCATCTCAACCTGGACTCTCAACCTGAGCTGTCCCTGGATTATATTCAATTCAATTTGATTCAATTTTATATGTATAGCGCCAAATTACAACATACATTATCTCAAGATACTGTACATAGACAACATCATGGAGAGCAGAGAAACCCACTAGGTAACAGTGGAGAGAGAAAAACAGAAGAAGAAATCTCTGACAGAACCAAACTCAAAGATGTGCAGACATCTGCCTAGACAGGTTGGGGTGAGAGGAAAAACATGGGGGACCGAAAGGGGGGGAGGTGAGGCAGAGACATAAGAGAGAGAACAGGAACAGAAGTTCTAAGTTTAGACAGTTCTGAGTCAGTGATGACGTGTTTATAGAACTACAATGTCCTTTATATAAGCAGCAGCAGATTGTTGATAACAAATTATACTGATATCAACTTTAATTACAGCATAATAATAACGGTGATGATATGATATGAATGATAATAATAATATAGCCTTGAAACTGGATCTGGATCCTGCAGCCTGCAAAATGAGGACCAAATTTTGATCATTTCTAATCCTGGCCACGCCCAACGAAAGTCTCAGCATCGGTCTCACTTTTGCTGCTGTCCTTCTGTCTCACATCCGTCCTGACACTCGTCTCCACCTCTCTTGGTTTGGACGGATGACCCCAGGGTGTTTAAACCTGTCTCACACAGGTATGTGTGATAATTACAAAGGCTTTAAATGATTCAGTGCTGGACACAACAGCCGCATGCTAATACAAACTGTCACACCTCAGAAACCTTTCCTCCGGGGAACAATGATGATTTTCAGTATGTTTGGAGGGACTGTAATTATAAAGCAAGAGCTTTAGAACTCTTGTTTCCACCACGGTCACAGCGCTCTGCTGTAAACTCCTCATTACTAAAAGTACAGATAAGTCGGCTGAGACAGTAAAAAAAGCACAACAACCACACAGTCGCCGTGATGAGGCAACGCTGCAGTCCTTTTATGAAGCCGGTTAATTGACTTGTCTCTCGTGGCAACCTCCTTTTTTGTTCTCCATGTGAGTCCGCAGTTGTCGGTCGTCGTCCCTGCAGCTCAGATCACCCCCTACTGTCCAAACCACAGGAGTGACTCCTAATTATACAGCAGCAGGGAAGCGCGCTGCAGAGATGTAATGTGCCAAAAATGTGTCTTTTTCTTTTCTTTTCTTTTTTTTGTTTTACTTCATGGACGGTCTCCTGCTTGTAATATGATTGTGACCTGATGCAGCGGGATTCCACGAGAATAGACCCTGAGGAACAGCAGAACGACAACGATCTCTTGGGTCAACCCTGGTCAACCTCTTACATCTGTTACATATAACAGATGTAAGAGGTTGACCAGGGTTGACCCAAGAGATCGTTTACAAGGTGAAAAGGAACAACAACAAGGTACAAATCATCAAAACAAAATGTAGTTAGAGCCGTCCAAATCAAATGTTCTCATCCTCAAGTGAAGGCCAGAAAGAAGTGGTTGGTTTTTCAAAATAAAACAGCACCTGTAAGCCTTTCCCTTTCATTTCTTAAACAAAACAACAACAACGACAACAACAGCAACAACAATGTTGTCTCTGCACACACTGGTGCCCTGACCAAGTCCCCTGCCAAGTTTGAAGGACAGACAGACAGACAGACAGACAGACAGACAGACAGACAGACCAATGTTGCATTTAAATGCATATTTGTAGCTATAGATTTATAGATTTAAAGTGTTTCCTCATAGTCGATTGACAGCGATTCTTCACTTTCTTACGTTCTCGTTTCATTTTCCTCTGCTTCATTTGTTAATTTCATGTGTTCACAGTGAATGGGTGAGTGTGTGTTTGTGAGGTGCCATCGTTGTTGTTTCAATTCAGTTTGAAGCCGTTACTAAGTAAAGTCTGCTGCTCGACCGATCGAGGCAGGAAACAGGGTAAAAGTGATTGTCTGGTTTTGCAGCGCAGCGTTTGAAGAACCATGTTGCCAGGTTTGTATGAAAAAACAAGTAAACAAAAGAAAAAAGAGAGGTCAGTGAAGAGATGGTCACGTTATAAAGAAATCCACTGCTGTCAATCAAAGAGAATAAAAAATACAGGTGAGAGCAGAGGGTGGAAGAAGAACAAGGCAACATCAAGAGGCTGAGGGAAACACAGTGAAGCCAACACTCTGCTGTCAAAGACTCCACACATCCATGACACTGACATTAATGTACATATATGTATAATATATATACATATATGTACAATAATGCACCGATGAACGATCTTTGGCAACAACATCTTCACTGCAGATGCAAGAGACGATCTACGTACGGGACGCGGAGCAAATTTCCTCCCCATCTTTGACAACCTTTCTTAACTAATCTATAGTGAATCATATACTTTATATATACTCATATACGTTTATACAGTCCAGACTTAAGCACACGGTAAATTTCCCACTGTTAAAGTTACACCAAGAGTCAATTTAACACCAATTCTGAGTGTATTTCACTCTTTTAGTGTTAAATTAAACTCTTATTATGGGTGTATTTCATTTTTTGTGTGTCTTAAAAAACCAGTGAATCAGAGTAAGAAAGAAATGAGAAAATGAGTTGGAAGTTTAATCAGGAAATAAAGTGACTGTTACGATTCTTCATTGTTTGTCCTTTTTAGTCATTAGTATATAATCAATGATTGTGGTGATTAAAAAAGACTCAAGTACAAATACTTATTTGATTGAAGGTGAATGTTTAAAAGCTGAATTATTGTGTTAATGACGCTATTTTTTTTGGTGCTTTCAACCCCAAAGTCACGCTGTTTGTTCGCAGGAGGTTGATTAAAAAAGAGGTGAGTTTCATGATGTTGATAAGAAAATACTGCTGTGATTCATATTTTGGCCTTTTATGGACAATTCACCAAACTGCTCGGCTGAACATTGAAATTCACCTCTTTGTATTCACATGTAATTAAAATGAATAAATGAACAGTTTCCTTTCCAAACCTCTCATCAGCGTTTCCCCTTCCTTTCATAGAAGTCACCGTGTAATCAGTCACACACGGAAACTCGTCTGTACAGTTTGTTTTTTGTTGTTCTTTTTCTTCTTCGCACCGAGCAGCAGTGAAATCACAAACATTCACGCCTCCTGCTGCACTGACATTTCAAACATGGAGTCGTGCTGCTTCCACTCAGAGCAACAGTCAGTGACAGAAACCTGAACAAGACTCCACGTCATCATCACACAAGTCTTTTCTAGAAATGACTCACAACTAAACCGCACTTTTCAACCTGCAGCCATCGTTCGGTCTAATGTGAAGCCTTTTTTAAAATAAAACCCTTATTAAAGTGTTAATACTGTGATTTTCATCTTACTGCCTGAAGCCTGATGAAAACCCACAACCCTTTCCTCTCCCGGGTTCAGCTGTTGTCCACAGTCGGACGGGTTCTTCATCCAGTTACACACTGTAACCCGCTTAAGTTGAAATTCAATTAAATCCGGAGCAAAAAATAAGAATATAATTGAAGACGGAGCTAATGGACGTAAATGCCCGTCATTTGTTTTTTCTCTGGCTGATTGAGGCTGCGGTGATTTCTGGCAGCAGTTCAGCGGCTGAGTGAGGGCGAGAGCAACTCCATTTAAAGTCTTAAATGAGTTGAATTGATTCCATGTTAAGCTCGGTCACCAGAGACGAGCAGCGGCACAAATAGAAAAGGAGGTGATTTCGTCTCCAATATTTGGGTCAGTCCTCAGAACTTAAGAACCTGCCGTCGCCTCTCTGTTCCCTTTCAGACTCTTGGTGCGTTTAAACTTGGACATAAAAGCATCTTTATGCCGGATTATTCCCCTAATCTTTGTACTTTTACTTATTAATGTGTCTCCGTTCAGCAGAGCATCGCGGTGGGGCGATAAGGGAAGAGTTGGTGGCGCAGTGTTGTTGTATAATGCCGACCATTAGCGTGGCGTCCGGGAGCGCCCGCTACAATCAGGACTCACATTAGATTAGACCAGGCTTCTTTCATTGTTCCCCGGGGCCGCATTCATCTTGTGCCAGTCACCAAATATTGACTGTAATGGTGACAGATGCAGGCCACATTGTACAACACTTTGCAGCTCATATTGTTCTCTCCTGTATAAACCCAGTTCATTACTGGAATTCATTATATGTGCAGGACGGAGCCGGGCGACGCCGGGAGAATTGAAAAGGGCCCAATTTACGTTTAATGCCGTGCGAGGGCTCCTGTAATCCCCGGGACCGTGGGCCTCATCGGGGGGGAAACGGACGCTCATGGACGTGGAACCCATGAGTCGCTGTGTTGCTTCGCTGGTGCGTCTGTGTTCGCTCCCTGCTCGGTCATGTGGGTCACAGTGCGGCAGGTGAGGCGATGACACACTTCAGTGTCGTGTTGGTTTATGTAACCCGTGTCCCGTCTGCGTGGACAGCTTTTGCACCCCGAGCCGCGCACGCTGCCCTAGTTAAAGGTGTATTTTAAGACTCCCCCACACGGGTTCACTTGGCCTCGTCTCCTTCTCAAGTTCAGGATTTTTCTTTTTTCTTTTTCCTTGTGAAACATTCGAGGGTCAGACTCAGTTGTAACAAGTGGTTATTTAAGTTACTTTCTTTTCATCATCTTGAACCAGTCTGGTCTCTCTCTCCTGACCTCTGACATCAATGAGACATTTTCTCTACGACTGTGTAAGAAAGAAAGTTTCTGAAACGACAGAAAGACAAACAACGTTGAAAATCACCCAAACGTTTTTTAAATGTCCGCCACATTCAGACCATTATCGAATGACTTCTGATTAAAAGTCCATCAGCTCCACACGACCCGCTGTTCTCTCTGTGAAGCATCTCTCAGGAGGTGATTTGTGAAGTGAAGTGATCAACAACAACAACAACATCGAGCTGGCAAAGCGAGACGACTGCAAACAGGAAAGAAGCGAAAGGTTCCAGATCAGATCAGTCATTTAGCAGTAAACACACCTTGTCTCCGCCCACCCCTGCTCTGCTGCTGTATGCACACAAACGCTCCCTCAGTCAGGTCTGAGACCAAACAGAGGCAGAACAACAAGAAAGTAACAACACGTGATTTCACGTGATCTTGACAACTACCTTTAATAAGCTCACGGCAGTGACAGCGTTATTTTAGACGTTCACGGCGGCAGAGTCGGCGAAATAGATGCGGAGCAGAGCAAACTGTTGTCGGAGGGATCGCGAGGAAGCGTGAGGAAGAGCGAGGAAGAGGAAACTCTGACCGAGCGAGTACAAAACACAGAGCATGAAAAACGGATGTGGACCAGCATGGACGTGGCTGCGCGGCTCGTGTTCGCCGGCTCCGTCGAGTTTTTACGACACGTTTCCATGTGCAGTTTAGTCGAGTAATAGTCAGACTAAGACAGGGAATCGGACAACTGATTGGCCGTGTACGTCTGACGTCTGTATTTCTCTATAAGCTAGTGCGTACTGAATCAGTTTCCAGTTGACCTTTAAGTCACAGACAAACAAGAAGGTGAACGGTGAAGATGGACGGCGTGCTCATGTTCATCGTGATACAAATTAGATCGAACTCGGCTCTTGTGGTTGTCTTGTTGTCGATTTAGTCGGACTAATGTGTTGATATGACATTAAGAATTATTTTCTTAGTCTGACTGAAATAGGACTTTTGACCTGCATCTAAACACTGACTGAGGATAAAGCAGGAGACGATGGATGGATGTTTACGGTGGTGTCACAGCAAAATTATCTCCCCCGAAACTGTAGGGGGAGCTCTGAAGAGGTAAAAGGTAAAAACATCACAAATACACTCCTGATCAAAATTTTAAGACCATTTGAAAAATTGCAAGAATTCACATTTTGCACTGCTGGGTCTTAAGAAGGTTCTAAGTTCAAAATGCAAAAAGAAGAAATGGGAGTGAGACAAAAAAAAAATTTTTGAGTAAGCAATTTATTGCAAACAACCATTAAACTGAAATAGGCTGTTCATCAGCTGATAAAAAAATTCAGACCACAGCCTTTAAAAGCCTAAATCTTTGCAAAAATGTGGATTCTAGTGGATTCTCAACAGTGCAAAATGTAAATTTGATTAAAATTTTGATCAGGAGTGTACTGTGTTCACTAACTCAGAGCACATCTTTAAAACAAACACTGTGTATAAGGAGCAGCGGGAAGTTGAATTGTGTGGAGGAAAAAGCAGCCAAGCGTTGATGTAATGATGTGAACCAGCAGAGGCCCAGTTCATTTTTATTTTGTCCATGTGTCGCCTTGACACGAGCACAGTTTCACTGACGCTCCACTCAAACGGCAGCAGAGTCATTTTAATGGCCTCTGCTTGACTTTTGGAGAAATTGAATTAGCAGGAAATGATTTGAAAACGTCTTTTCCCACAGCGCCAGGTGATTTTCTGCTCGTGACCTGATGTTTTCGGTTTGCCGTCGTCACACTGATCTCCTGATTCTCGCTCCCATTCATCAAACGCCGCGCGCTGGAAACGACTTATGCATTCGAAATGTTTTGCGCTCAATTGTTTTAATTTGCCGGGGCGATAATAGGTTTCTAAGCGTGTCAGCAGTCGAGGAGGCGCCTGCCAGCTCATAATGAAGGTTCATTACTTCACATACCCTGATCAGCACTTCCTGGGGAGCTGGTGATGTTGTTTTGTAATTAAATTTAAACCTTCTCCTCTTTAAAGGAGGCTTCTTTTACCCCCAGTATGTTTAATCTATGGCTGTTAATAACCTCGGAGGTAAAAGATGCAAATGTTGGACCAAAAACAATTAAAAAGCATCAGTGTGTGCCACACAAACACTTATATTTGGGATTATTGATCAGTAATTCCATTTTACTTTTATGAGATTTATTTTCAGAGTTGAAAAGCCAATAAGTTTTAATGTTGACATTTTATCTTTGTTAGGAGACAATCTTCTATATTTGCATATATTTACCGAACGGAAACAAAAATTCCTTCAGATAATTATTAAATCCGTGGCTTTGCGGGTTAAACGTGCATAAAAACTCTTGAAACTTGTTCTGGCGAAAATGCGATATTGGCATAGTTCCAGACCCGTTCGTTGTTCAAGGGCTCTACAGCGCCCCCTAAAGGTGAAAACAGAGGCAAAATTGAGTTCCTCCGAATGTCCCGAAACTTGGTGAGAAGATGTTATCGACCAAGACGAACAAAAAAGTCAACTGTAACCATGGCCTCAGCTCAACAGGAAGTCGGACAATTTGAATTTTGGCGTCCATTTTGGTGATTTGCAGCCTATGTAAAAGAGCGAACTCGTCCGAGTGCAGTGAAGACTTTTGAGTGAGGGAGAGCTGCGGCACTCCCAGACGTGAGTGAGGACGCCAGAGCCCTATCATGACTGCATGCAGTCCTAGTTAGAATTATATTTATTGACGTTTTATTTTTATGTATTTAATCATCTCAAACAACGTTAAAACAACGGACAGTAAAGGACTAACATTTGAGGGAGACAATAAGAAAGAAAATAAGTGAAAAAAACTATGTAAAACTATCCTCTATATACTATTAATAACTAGTATAATAAATGTTACTTCATAATCATAATTACTATACATATATATACATCAACAATAGAAAGTATGAGTTTTCACATTGGCTTCAGTCTCTGGATTAAAATACATAATTTTTTACAATTTTTAATTACATTTTATATATTATAATATTCAATAAAGGTTTTACAGGAATGTTTTATTCGCATGCACTGTCCCTGTAATGTAGTATGAATAAATAAATAAAGCATCTCAGGATTCAGGAGCTTCACTTGAACGGTGGATGTTCTCAGGTCATTTCAAAGTGGACACAAAGTTTTTGTTTTTGCCCAAGTATGAAATGACAAACGTCCAGAAAATCAGGCACACGTCGCAACAGGAGGGGAAACAGCTCAACCTTTTTGATCGTGTAGTCACTCTGTGCAACAAAACAGCCCCAGACTCCGTGCCACCGTACACAGTTGGTTGCCTCCCTCCAAGATAGACCACACAACAACTGCTCCTCGCGATCGTGAAAAGCTCCTGGCAGACTGAATCACGCCACATGGATTCCAGCCATGTGGCGCCCAATAGGATTCCATCTGTGAGCAGAGCAGCCCCATAACCCCCCGCAACCCCGCAGACAAATGTGTCTGGCACCTGGGATGAGCGGTAAAAGCTAGGGGTGGGAAAAAGGAGCCCCTCTGAGGGCTCGTTAGGGCATCACATTGTCCTGTGAGGGGAGTGTGGATGCTGCACCAGTCACCGGGGTGTGCTTTTCTTTCTTTTTTTACTTCTCCCCGCACCTTTATTCATTCAACCTTTTCATCTGTCACTTTTGGCTACAGGCTGGGTTTTTATTTCACCTTCATCTATCAGGTCCTCGACGTGCAATTTTCTTTTTTTCCTCCCCTCTACATATAAAGTGCCGGCTGTGTGATCGTCACAGTGTATTGGCCACAGGCGTATATTTGCAGTAAACACACGGACGCTTTCTTCCCTCGGCAAATATGCAACTCCCCATCGATTCCACAATGTCTGTGAGGTTCAAGTTAAAGAAAAACAGAGAGAAAAACACAACGGAAAATGCAAATAAACAATGAATCAGCCTCTTTGTGGCGTCTAATTAAAACCAAGATCATTTTTCATCAGGCTGAAGGAACAGAGTGAGAGAGAAATGCGACTCGCTGACAGCAGGAGTCTTCAGAGAGAAGACAATCACAACTTCATTTACTCCATCATGTGACACAGCTAAAATAGACCTGATCATCGTGTCACAGCAAAAATCGAGAAATGACTGTCAGTCGCGTCAATTGAAATGATCATTTCAAGGCCTTCTAATGAGTAAAAATGAGTAAGAGAGGGTGAAATCAAATGGTGTTTTTAAATGACTTATATGACTAAATATGATGTAAACATTGCTGACGTGCGCGTCGCAATGTGCGGATCCTGGTCTACTCGCGGGTCAGGGTTCTGTAGTATCAGGTGACGGTACAAGTCTGGATGCAGGGAATAGGACGCATTCCTACCAAAGAAGAACAAGAGACACGATGCTACAGCTCCCCTGGACACGTCTGGTCTGAGCGGCTCACAACGGAAAGGTCCGTCAGGCAGGGGAGTCGGGGTAGCAGCCAGTTCAAGGGTCGCCAGGTCGAGGCTCGGATGACTATCCTTGGTAACTTCTGTTGGCGATGTTTTTTCTCCTTGGTGAGCGGGGCAAGTCAAGTTCAACACCAAGGCAGGGTGAGATCAAGTCCAAGTCGAAACCAAGACTAAGCCAGGTTTTGGTCTCTACACTGTGGACTTGATTTGCGTTGCTATCGTCTTGAGTCAGTGAGTCACACTGTGACCTACAATCAACCAAGTCAATTCAAACAAGGAGTTACTCTTCTCTTAAAGTTGAGGTAATATGAGCCGTTCCCTCTTTTCCTCTCTGGACGTTTATTTACGATAAATATTTGCTACCAAAGAAATCCTCAGGAAGTGTTACTCAGTCTTAATCTAAAAATATGAGCCACTGCTTCAAATCATCTGCAGCAGCAAATTACAGCAATCAGGCTCTTGGGTTCTAAAGTGTCTTAATCATCTTTATCTCCAAGATCCGTGTTTCAAACCCTCTGCCGCTGCTGCTGCTGCTGCTGCTGCTGCATGTGCTGTCTGCGATGATAAATGGGCCAAAGCACAGAAACTCGCTTCCTGTTGTTTTCAGAACTCTGGTTTTGTTCTGTCGCATCAAGACTGTGGATGATTTCTTTTTTTTCCTCCATGTTTTGCTTCAGTTTTCCAGGAGTTAGAGCCGTCACTCAAACTTAAGTCACGTGAGACACAACATAATGTTAATTTGTGTTGTTATGCCCTGCCTTAGTCTTAGCTTTGACTTGGTGCTGGTCTTGACTTGGTCTAGCCCTGTCTTAGTCTTGGCCTTGACTAGGTACTGGTCTTGACTTGGTCTCGCCCTGCCTTAGACTTAGCCTTGACTTGGTCTAGCCCTGCCTTAGTCTTAGCCTTGACCTGGTGCCGGTCTTGACCTAGTCTCGCCCTGCCATAGTCTGAGCCTTGACTTGGTGCTGGTCTTGACTTGGTCTAGCCCTGCCTTAGTCTTAGCCTTGACTTGGTGCTGGTCTTGACCTGGTCTCGCCCTGCCTTAGTCTTAGCCTTGACTTGGTGCTGGTCTTGACTTGGTCTCGCCCTGCCTTAGTCTTGGTTTTGACATGAACTCAAATTGGTCTAGCCCTGCCTTAGTCTTAAGCCTTGACTTGGTGCTGGTCTTGACTTGGTCTTGCCCTGCCTTAGTCTTAGCCTTGACTTGGTGCTGGTCTTGACTTGGTCTCGCCCTGCCTTAGTCTTGGTTTTGACATGAACTCAAATTGGTGTCAGCCTGCCTTAGTGCTGGTCTTGACTTGGTCTCGCCCTGTCGTAGTCTTAGCCTTGACTTGGTCTCGAGTTGGTGTCAGCCTGCCTTGGTGTTGGTCTTGTTTTGGTCTAGCCCTGTCTTAGTCTTGGCCTTGACTAGGTACTGGTCTTGACTTGGTCTCGCCCTGCCTTAGACAGCCTTGACTTGGCCTAGCCCTGCCTTAGTCTTAGCCTTGACCCGGTGCCGGTCTTGACTTGGCTCGTCCTGCCTTAGTCTTAGCCTTGACTTGGTGCCGGTCTTGACTTGGTCTTGCCCTGCCTTGGTCTTAGCCTTGACTTGGTCTCGCCCTGCCTTAGTCTTAGCCTTGTCTTGGAGCTGGTCTTTACTTGGTCTCGCCCTGCCTTAGTCTTAGCCTTGACTTGGTGCTGGTCTTGACTTGGTCTAGCCCTGCCTTAGTCTTAAGCCTTGACTTGGTGCTGGTCTTGACTTGGTCTCATCCTGTCTATTAACACAAGGTGTTAATAATTTTGGTCGTAGAAAGTGTCAAGAGTTTCTTACCTAGATACTGTTTCAACTATCTGAACAATGACAATCACACACCACCAGACTGAACTATTCCAGCTGCCTCATGCATCACTTTAAAAATCCCACTAATAATATTCACTCTGACATATTTGATATCTTTAGAAACAGTTGGAGCCTCAGCACAAATTTAAATGGAGGTTTTGTGAAAAATGACAAAAGTCTCCAGTAGTGTTTTAAAAGTTCCTTCAGTACAACGGTTTTTTGTTTTAGTTTTCATTATTTCGGCACATGCTGGAGAACGTCTGTTACACTACGCTCTGTCATTTGTTTTGCCCACAATGCACTGCACAGATAATAGATGTCAAACGAGTTGCACAAAACTTTTTTAAGTAGTCAGTCGAGTTGGCCCAATTACAGCAGAGATTGGGCACACGCCGCAGTTGGAGGACCAATCGTCATATATAATACGCCACAGTACATGTCACAGGGGGTCCACACATTATTCTTTTATCTGCGCTCCAGTTATCAGCAGCTTGATATTTAATCACAAGGCTGGTGATTTAGTGCCAGAGTTCAGATTGTGTGGGATCAAATGCATTTGGAGTTTTAAAAAAGTCAAGATCTTTTTATTTCCCTTTAACCCCGGAGGTAATGAGAATATTTCTCACAAACTAAATCCTTTTTGGCCCGGCGTGACTCTCCACGGAGAAGAGCTTGCTCAGCGTTTTTTACGCTCCCCACTTTGACCCGACCTCTCATGACCACATAAATCCGGCCACAATCTGACTGGAAAGCATTTATTTTCCCCGGCAGTGTGAAGAACTCAGCCCTCACCTCTCCATTTCTGTTATTTATTCACTCTCGAATCCTTCAGCCTGATAAGAAAGAACGGATTGACCACTGACACCTGACAGGAGGCTCGTCCACAGACAGCGGCAGAGACTCTGCAGGACACTCCGAGGACACACATCAGCCTGATCCACACAGAAATAGGACTTTCCCTGTATAATTAGAGCCCAAGCATGAATGTACCAGGGCCAACGGAAAAGGAACCCATTCTTAGCCTTCAGTTTATTATTATGATATCCGTGGTTTTCCGGTCATTTTCGAGGGGTTAACGGTAAACAGAACTACATGAAATTTCTCAGAGTCATTGGACATGACGAGTTGTTTGGGCAAGGGCCCTATCATGACAGTCCTAGTCTTGTTTTCTCTTTCGTTTCAAGAAAAGATGTTGAAACACCCAGCAGCTCTTTAGAAACAGCTCTAAATGCTGAAGTATCTATGCCAGGCCTGTGTGTGGTGCTGTAATGCTGTGAGTAGAAGATGCGAAGTATGCTCGTAAACCTCCCAAAAAATTGTTCCAATGTTGATAAAAAGCCCAAACTTTTTGATGATGATTAACGTAACTTGTTCTTGTGTGAATGGTCCCATATCCTCCTGACTACCAGAAAATGTGGATAGCAAAAGAGTTGAGTTAGCATTCAGTCGTATGCAGTGGGTGGGAGATATTCAGGTTATACTTATATTATATATTTATATTTTGGTCTATATCCTAGACCGCCATGTGCTTCGCTGGCTGAGGGCAATCCCGAAGTAAGAATATATGAAATAGCAACTGGGGGGGGCAACAGTGCTGCTTGCCATACATGAACTCAATTTGAATGGAACTATATGGGAAAAGTAAGTCTCTTGCATTTTGCTTGATTTACAACATGAGTAAACATTTTCCTGAGGAGTAAATGAACACTGTGTTTTCCTCTGGCGTGTTGTTGCACTTGTTTGGATTTGAAAAAAATCACATAAATCTAAAAAGGTCTAGGTCATAAAGTTACTTTCCTTGAATTCGTTTGATTCAAAGTCAATGGAACACTGGTACAAGTTGCTTTACAGTGTTATTATGGACCTAAAAACCGTTGTGTATTGCAAATAAATACAACTTTAATCACTGTGATTAAAAATACTTCCGCAGCTCTAACCAAGGGTTGTTTAATTTTCTAAAAAAAAAAGGTGCAACAGAGCATTAAAGTAGAGACTCGCTGCTCGCTCTCTGTAACGGCCTCGAGTGGTAAATTCGCCACCGCTCACACTGAATTCTCATTTCCTATTGCTTTCTCTCATTTCGCCGACTTGTGACATTTTCACTGTCACAACAGCTGCCGAGTTCAACACTTCCACAGTTCAGCATCAGTTAACAGATCATCACAAAGCCCAAAGAACAAAGAACAGTGACATTATTATTATTACTACAGCAGCAGCAGCAGAAAGGTTTTTTTATCTTCAAACTGTGAAATACAGAAGCAAATGAAAGGCTGCACAAGGGACACACTTGTTTAAGAAAACTGCCAGCATGATGCGAGTCCTGACTGCACAATGTGAAGTGTTTGACTGATCAAGTCAAATCCATCCAGAGCATCTGTTAACCTTCTCTAATCCTTTTTTAAACACGTCTCACTCGCTCTGCGCCGGGTTTTTGTTTTTTGTTAATCTGCGTTTACTGTGGCATGTTTGCCGAAGGGTTTCCGACACAGTCACGCCATGTTCCTCACGAAATCTAATGAACTCATCAAAAAGAAAGACAGAAAGAAAGAAAGAAAGGCAGAAGAAAACGTGGCGGTTCAGGGAGTGATCCCTGCTGACTGCAATCCATTGAATGGAACATTTGCAGGTGTTAAAAAAAAAAATATATATATTTTTGTGAACGACACAATCAGAGTTTGACCTGTCTGACCTGTCTCACCTCGAGGCAAAAACATGCAAAAAAGCTCTGACACTTTATTTAAAATTCCTAATAAAGATGATTAAAAGAGGTGGAGAAGAAGAGCAGACTCCTGCTGTGAGGCTGCAGTACCACTGACAGACACAGACAAGGGGGAGACATAGAGCAGGAGTGTTTCTTTTTAAATTAAAATATAAGTAAAAATATAATTTCTCTACATGTTTGGGAAACAAGTGGTTTGAGCTCAGAACATTTACGCTAATATTCCTTCCAAACGCGGACGAACAGACTCTCCGAGGATTTGGTCCCCACTAAAGCGAGTGGACCCGCGTGTGTGAGTGAGACAGCACATTAGAAGCCGAAACTGACTTACATACAAGCTTCAGTTCAAGTAGCTTCCCGTCGCCTTTGTACACGTCTGTTCAACGGGAAGTTTATGATCAGTGTTTTTATTTTACGATTATATTCTGTACAAACAGCAGTGTTTGCAGACTTTGGTCCCCACTAAAGCATATAAACCATGATTTTTAAAGGTTTATACTCATTTTTATCACATATATTGCTATTTGATCTGCAAAAAAAAACCTGTTAAAGACTCGACTTCTTTGGTCTATAGTTGAAAACAAAATGGAGCATCATCACATCAATGTAACGCTATATTTAAAATTAAATGGTGCCATAAACTGAATTAAATTTGGGGGGGGCCCCGTCGCTGAGTAGCCAGTGCTCGACTATGATTGATACAAATTTAACCAGGCATTGACCAAAATGCATTACAGCAGTAGCTCCCAAACACTGGGTCAGGGCCCCAGAGATGGGTCGCAGGTGAATTTTTTGGGTCCCAAAGCAAATTTTCAGAATTTTCTGAAACTTTTATTTCAGATTAATGAGTTTATGTTTGAAATAACAAGCATTAAATTAAGTTTTAGTAAATGACTTGGAAATTTTTGTTTACCAATTGAAATGTTTTTTTTAAATTTAAATTTAAATAACTAAACATATCTAAAGATACCTAGATTTCTTTAATTTGACCCACAAAAAGCTGCTTAGTTCACATTTTTAACTGGTCAATAAATAAAGGACAAGTAAATTGCAGCTTTTTTTCCCCTCGTTTCCACGCGCGAGTTGATGGATAGATGAATAAAAGAATGAACTTCATCATGAGCTCAACACCTGCTGTTGACGTTTACCTGAAAGTCTCCCTGACAAAAAAGCAGCCGCTTGGTATTTAAAAGGTGGTGGGATTCTATTTTCTTTTCTCTGCGGGTCACGGAGGCGACACGTTGCCTTTAAAAGCTCATTGAGTTCTCCCACTGAGATCATTATCAAGCTGCCAATCCACGCTGCAGCAATAACTCTTCCCCTCAGAGGTGCTTCAACCTTCACGTGGCCCTTTAATCAAAACAACACGCTCACTCCGAGAGGAGTTTGGGCCCAAAGTGTGACAGGAACGCTTAGCACCGCGGTCGTCTCTGTTTACTGAGGCTGACATCTCTATTAAAGGCTCGCGAGGCCGAGACGTGAGCAGTGTCCATGGTTCACCGGGGTCATTCATATATATATATATGTGTTTTGACACATGGGGCAAGCATTTATTTAGCATCGTGACTTTCAGTTCAACCCAAAAAAAGAGTATTTTTTTGCCTTGAGAAGCAGCAGAATGATGTTTTTCATGTATTCATGGTGAACGGTGATTCTGTTAGTATCAGAATATAATTTCAAACTGAGATCTTTTCTCAGTCTGTTTTTTTGAGTCATGACGCTCACTCTCCCCCCAAACCTCTCCTCTGTCCCCATTTTTTCCTTTCACCCCAACCTGTCTTGGCAGATGGCCGCACATCTCTGAGTCTGGTTCTGTCGGAGAGTGAGTTTTTTCTCTCCACTGTTGCCTCTAATGTTTGCTCATTGTGTGAATTGTTGGCTTTCTCTGCTCTCCACGATGTTGTCTATGTACAGAGTCTTGAGATAATGTATGTTGTGATTTGGCGTGATACAAATAAATTTTAATTGATTGAATGGCAAGTACTGCAGTAAGTAAAGAGGACAAATATGAAAACATGTCCTGAGTAACTTGTCCAACAAAGCGCAGAGAACAACATTTTACTTATTTACTCCATTAATCAACATTTTTCTCTTAATAAACAAAGACTGGTCGATTTTATGGTCATAACATTTTTTATGGTCATTTGGGTCTTTTTAAAATGTGATTTCACACTTTTTTCATCTCAAGGACTGATTAAGCGTGAAGGTTAAAGAACAGAACAACAGTAATTAACGTTGCGTCTTTCTTTTTTTTCTCTAGTGACATTAGCCAAACGTTTGGACTCAGTAGAAATGTTTGTCATTAATCACACACACACACACTCACACACACACACACACACACACAAGCACACACGCTGGAACCCTGTGGAACACTTGGTCGGATCAGTTAATCGTGTCCTGACAGAGAACAGAGTTTCCCTCTGACGAGTTTAATCTCAAACACCTGCGTCAGCCGTTAACTGCACATGGTGAAAAAACCCTGTGCTCTGCAAATAACAACAACAACAGCAACAACAAGACAAAACAATGACAGTTTACACAATATCAACACTTCATTTAGAGGAAAAATTCATGATTTCAAACTCAAAAATAACATGTCTGAACTTACATACGCAAGCAGCAGTGGCTCAACAACCCACATGTGCCGTGATGTAAAATCGACGATTTTCTCCGTGGACTATGGTGTGGGCAGAGTGAGCGGTTGCAAAGCGACACAAACCCGTCAGAAAATGAAACTGTGTTTTGAAGTTTTGTGTCTTTCAGATTTCAATTCATTGCTGCGTTACCAAGAAACTACAAATCATCAAACAGAAGATGAAAATGACACCTAATCTGTTTTATATTTATTAAATATTTAACTCATATTTGTTACTACATCATCATTTATGAACTCTGTCAATCTGAAATCTCTGAAATCTGACAAGGACTAAAAAGGTCACGTGAGATGTAAATCCCTCTAAACTTAAATAAACTTTGAGGAGCATCGATCTGAACTTCCAACAACTGCTCCTTCAACTTCACAGAATTTGACACTGTTGTTAAAAACGTGGAACTTTTTTAAAAGCACTTTAAAAGGGAATTGGAGAGCAGAGCGAAACCTAATCTGGCTCTGAAACGTAAGGACACGATGCCCGGAGTTAACGAGCAGCTGAGTGCTTCTTTATCCACTCTGTGCTCACTGCTTTTCACACCTCGGACAGTCCAGCAGTCTCTTGGCAAGGAATTACAAAAATAGACTCCCCCGCATGTCTGGGAGTGACCAGTGTTTATTTAGTTAACGAAAATTCTTTTTATCACAGACGATAACGAGATGTCAATGTGACAAAAATGGAAATGTTATGGCCATCATGACCAACTGGGAAGAGAAGATCTGTTCTTGCAAGGGACGGAGGTTTTGTTTGGATCTATCTGGAAGTCCACACGGAGGAGGACACACGGGGGAAAAACGGCAGAAATGACGACGAGAAGAGACGACATATGGTGGGATTTCACGCACAATGTTAGCTGAAGACAAAACCCTTCAAAAACCATGCAGACAAACTCAACGAACCTGAAGCCACATTTGGAGGCGAGTCGTCCAGAAATCCACGGAAAAATTGCTAATTTTGGATTTAAGACTGAAACAATTATTGAGACGTTTCAGTTCCCTGACCTCACTGACTCTCTTTCAATAGCCATTATATAGAGTAATAGACTTTTATTTGGTCGATCGTATTTTTTACGTTGGTACGACAAAATGCGCTCAGACAAGTTCGCTCATTTACATAGGGTGCAAATCGCCAAAATTAGAAATGGCCGACTTCCTGTTTAGTTGAGGCCATGGTTACTGTCGACTTTTTTGTTCATCTTGGTCGATAACATCTTCCCACCAAGTTTCGGCAAATTCGGTGGAACTCAATGCTGAAGTTGTATGATACTTCCTGTTTCGTGGCAAATGGTTGAAATTGGCCAAAACACAGAGGGTTGCCGTGGCCACGCCATTTTGAATCCACAAAACCTTCTGATAACTTTTCACCTTTGATGTGTCAAGTACAAATTGACGTGTTTTTTTTTATGTCGGTACGACAAACGTGCTTGGATGAGTTCGCTCATTTCCGTAAGGTGCAAATCGCCAAAATGGACACTAGAATTCACAATGGCCGACTTCCTGTTTAGTTGAGACCATGGTTATGGTTGACTTTTTTGTTCGTCTTGGTCTATAACATCTTCCCACCAAGTTTTGGGAAATTCGGTGGAACTAAATTTTGCATCTGTTTTCACCTTAGCGCTATAGAGCCCTTGAGCAACGCACGCATCCGGAAACTATAAGAGTTTTTATGTAATAGCAGCCGTTTCGGCCGCTGTCATTCGTGGCTCAGGCCCTAATTATCTGGCAAAATCCACACTGGGCGTGACCACCATTAATGGCCATCAAAATAAAAGTCTTTGTGTAAATGTATGTAAAAACACAGAAATAACAAAAAAATAAAGAGGCGAGCCACAGGAAATGGATTGGCGGGCAACATGTGGCACCACGTGCCGTGTGTTTGACACCTCCAACATAGCTGTGAAATCTCCAGTTCCCTCCCTCACACACCTGATTCTTCACATAAGATTGTTTTATTGTTCCGGGAAAGTGGATTCTAAAAAAGAAACGAGCCGCGCCACGTTCAAGGAGAGACGGAGGACGCGGAGACGAGGAAAAGTGTCCTCCTTCAGCGGAAGGTCGTTTTTTATTCCACTGTTTCATGGGCAGCTTTGACAAAAGCGAGAAGCAGCAGAACGGCGACGTTTTATAAGCAAATGGAGGACACGTCTTTAAAAAGTGATTTTTCCACCCGGAGCCGGCGAACGACACAGAAGCCACAGATGTGAGTTCACGCCTCGAGAGATGCTCGCTGTTTGTTTCCCGTCCTCCTCTGCTCCACTGCACGGAGGAATCACACAACAATGAAAGCGTGTGTTTTGCATCCACAAACACAACAGCGACGCCTCCAGTAACGAGGTCGTTGTTATGCATATCACAGATATCAAAAGGAACGAGCTTAAAAAGCATTTGTTTGTTTGTTTTTTAATTGATTAAGGGCGAGCAGGCGACGGCCGTGGCGGCGGCACTCCGAGACAAAGACGACTGTTTCTGCTGAAGGTCGCGACATTTGAATGACACATTCAAAGGGGGGATGCTAATAAAATATCAGACATTTGACGTCCGTAAATGAATAAACGGCACGTTATTCTGTCACGAGCTGCAGGAAAATGGAATTCATTCACACGTGTTTGGTGTAAATAAAAAGCAGATTTTATCCGATTAAAAAAAGACAGTGTTTCCAAACAGAGTCGTAAAGTCACAAACTCTCTCCATTACATTACATTACATTACATAACATGTCATTTAGCAGACGCTTTTATCCAAAGCGACTTACAATGGAATTGAGTACAATCAGCCAGGGGAGGAGTCGAACTTGCGACCACGATGTCTTTCGCAGACAGGGTACTGGTCTTAACCACTGGGCCACTGCACCCCCGAAGTCCCTGCACCAAAGTCCAGAGAGAAAATCAGTGATATTGCACCACAGCACAGGAGCCGTTAACCCACTGCTCTTGACTTCTTCTTCTTCTTTTCCTTCCGGCTGCTCCCTTCAGGGGTCGCCACAGCGAATCAACCTCCTCCATCAAACCCTGTTCTCTGTATCCCCCTCTCTCACACCAACTAACTTCATGTCCTCTTTCACTACATCCATAAACCTTCTCTTTAGTCTTCCTCTAGACCTCCTGCCTGGCAGTTCCAACCCCAGCATCCTTCTACCAATATACTCACTATCCCTCCTCTGTACATGACCAAACCATCTCATTCTGGCCTCTCTGACCTAATCTCCAAAACATCTTACACGTGCTGTTCCTCTGATTGACTCATTCCTGATCCTATCCATCTTCTTTGCTCTTGACATCAGTGATGTAAAAAAAGTCTTATTCTGTGACTTCAGTGTTGGAAATCCTTTTTCGCAGATTTACGCTGCCTCGTCTGGTAGCGTGAATCTCGTGGGGACGCAGCAGCTCCTGCGTCCCCACGAGCTAAAAATGCTGATTTTCTCCATGGACTTTGGTGTAGGAGTACGAGCGGTTTATAAACTTCAGTTTTCAGCCGGAAAACAATAAGCGAAAAACAAGGCTGGTAAAGACGTCTCTGGCACAGAAGTGCACTGCTGTGTCACTCTGAAGTGCAGCAGCTCTGTACGTGTGAATAAAAGAGGAAAATACAGACATTTTACCAAACCTGCGTCTATTTGGAGGTAAACACATGTTGAATCAATGTTCGGGTTATGGAGTTCAAGATGACTTTATGCCAAAGTAAGGTGGACCAGACGTGGACGGATTAATCAGTTGGAAACTGCCCGATATTCAATGTTTTTCTGGAAAAATGGTCAAAAACACTGATTCGGAGGACATTTTCCGAGCTCTTTTATGGTGACTCTTTTATAGACATGATATTTGTATCGAAAATACTGCATAAAATAAAAGTGAATCATTCTTATATTTGATCATAAAATCAAAAAAGTAACTACGGTTTATTGGTCGACCTTGAATGTGAAGTTCTTGATAGAAAAACAGGCGGATTTGGGTCGATGTGGAGCTGTGAGTCGACCTGCGTCGTCTCCTCCACCTGAGCTGCTGCTGCTGTTTCTGCTGCTGCTGCTGTTTCTGCCGCTGTTTCTGCTGCTGCTGCTCTAGTGCTTGCGTTCCATGCTACAAACAGATCAGGTCCAGCCTACATCCAGGACATGATCAAAACCTCCACCCCAGCCCGCCCACTCCGCTCTGCATCGGCAAACCGGCTTGCTGCTTCCTCTCTCCCTCGGCTTGCTTCCTCCCTCACTGAGAGGATCGCAGAGGCATTCACCGAATAAGACTGTTCACTGTCCTGGCTCCCAAATGGTGGAACGAGCTCCCCATCGACTTCTGGACAGTTGACACTTACTTGTACATCGCACTTATGACTAGCACTTTATAGTTTGACTTACTTGAACCACTTACTTACTTCTAACTCTTGTTTGTACCCAAATGTTGAAATGCACTTATTGTAAGTCGCTTTGGATAAAAGCGTCTGCTAAATGACATGTAATGTAATGTTTCTGCTGCTGTTGCTGCTTCTGCTGCTGCTGCTGCTGCTGCTGCTGCTGCTCTCCACGGTGCAATGTGACCTGGATGAGAGCTGGAGGATACTTATCTAATATGGGCCAGTGCGGATTTCATTGTATCCACAGGAGTCGGGAGGTTTGGGGGCGGGGGGAGGAAACTTCAGGGACACGACACAAACTGCTTAAAGCAGAACAGAGAGAGAGAGAGAGAGAGAGAGAGAGAGAGAGAACGTTCTGCCTCTTTTTGGTTTTCAGGCCAGAAAAAAACCAGGGAAGTGAGAGAGAAGTTTCATTTCTCCCAGACTGATCGCCGTCTCTGAGACGACAGCAGTTTGAAACATGACAGCAGATGTTTGCCTCCATCTGTACGTCTGTCATGTTTCCATTTGATTTCTCGTGTTTTCATCGCGAGGCGAAGGCAGCGGGGACCAAATTAACTTCAAGATTTAGGAGTTAATCCTGACGTAAAGTTAGTCTGATTTATTTATCTTTGTCTTGATGAGCTGCTTTACAATCAGTCTCATATAAAGTACCTTAACAAAGGGGTTCTTGAGTAAAAGTACAAGTATCTTTACCAGAAAATGACTTTGGTCGAATCTGAAGTCCCTTTTGTTTTTCAAGTGTTTTGTGCCCTTGAGCAAAAACACTTGCTGCAGCGTGTGAATGAGTGAATGGCTGAAAACTATAGTGTAAAGCAGCTCATCAAGACTAGAACCGCTCTATATAATGTAAATACAGACCATAATACCAACTCTTCCTCTTCTGATTTCGTTTGGTAGTAATGAGTAACAGTTAGAGGAAATGTAGTGGAGTAAAGATATATAAATAAAGTAAAATACAGATACGTGAATTTTGTACTTGAGTAGAGAACAACACTGTTTTGTAATAATGGTTTGCACTTCCAGGCCACCGTACCGCACACAAACAGTGATAGTTTTGCTCGACAGAGCTGGATTTCAGACGAGAGTCGCAGCAAACAGACAATGCTACGTCGCACGTGTTCACGAGAACCCAAACAAAACTGCAGCTCTTCAATCTCTGCTTCCAAAAACCGTGCCCTGAATTCAGAATCATGATCCACAGGCTCGCCATCGGTCACCCGATGGATCAGTGAACAAATCCGATTCCTCGCCAACACAAAGCCTCCCTAATACGAGCCGGTAGCGAGACAACACGTCTCTGCAACAATGTCACGGGAGTGGAGCGGAGACTCTGGACATCTTGTCCAAGGAAAGCGGCCGACCGCGGATCCAGTCCAGCGCCTCCGGGGCTTCGGCTGTTCCCTCGTCGTGGGCTAATGTAAGCGCGGCTGCACACAGCTCGCCTCCTCGGGGCTGGATGCTGGTCTCTACCGCTCTCGGATCACAAGTTCAATTAATTTCACAGTTGGCGGCGCCTACAGTCATTTCAGCACGGCCTGTTGTCTGGAGCTGCGGAGAAATGGGAAGAATATGATGCACCGGGAGCCACTCAGCCTCCTCCTCCTCCTCCTCCTCTTCCTCTTCCTCCTCCTCCACTCGCCCGCAGCCACAGCTGATCTGATCTGATCGCGGGCCTCGACTCTGCAGCATATTAAACTTCACATCACGGCGATGAGGCGGCCGCATGCACCATTACTGCTCCATAAAGACGTCTCGTCACCGTCTCGTTTCATGGAAGAAAATGTTGAATTCATCAGGAGCGTCTGAGTCTTCAGTCGGATCAATAACAGCTGAGTGAAGCCTCAAACGCAGAACAACTCAAAAAACTAAACAAAGACTCACATCATGAAACCGACACCTGCTGAACTCCATCTTATCTTCAATAAAACCTTTGAACACAGAGTTTAGGCTGCTTTCCCCCCCCCCGTTACTATAGAAAGTGATTACGGGCGATAAAACAATAATGATAATGATATCGTGATGGAACTTTTCCTCGACATAAAAACAAGACGCACTGGACACAACTTTGATAGAACTCCATGTTTTGCCGATGACAATGAGAGAAACAGTGTTTTGACAACAATCATGTGGCCGGAATATCTGCAGCACATGATTGTTTTCAGGTCAGGTTCATGTGGCGTTTGTTTGTTTGTACGATCGCAGGCGGTTACACTCGCTCACTGCCCACTGATAATGCTGTTAAGTACATACAGTAAGTGACCCAAACTGACCACACGAGGCAGCGGTAGACCAGCAGCTCCTGTGTCGTCATTAGCTAAGAAAATGCTGATTTTGGGACTTCAAGTGAACTTTAAGTAAATGTTGGGACTATAAGTAGATTTCGGAACTATAAATAGATTTTGGAACTATGAGTAGATTTTGGGACTATGAGTAGATTTTGGGACTATGAGTAGATTTTGGAACTATAAGTAGATTTTGGAACTATGAGTAGATTTTGGAACTATAAATAGATTTTGGGACTATGAGTAGATTTTGGAACTATAAATAGATTTTGGAACTATAAGTAGATTTTGGAACTATAAATAGATTTTGGAACTATGAGTAGATTTTGGAACTATAAATAGATTTTGGGACTATGAGTAGATTTTGGAACCATAAGTAGATTTTGGAACTATGAGTAGATTTTGGAACTATAAATAGATTTTGGAACTATAAGTAGATTTTGGAACTATGAGTAGATTTTGGAACTATAAGTAGATTTTGGAACTATGAGTAGATTTTGGAACTATAAATAGATTTTGGAACTATAAGTAGATTTTGGAACTATGAGTAGATTTTGGAACTATAAGTAGATTTTGGAACTATGAGTAGATTTTGGAACTATAAATAGATTTTGGAACTATAAGTAGATTTTGGAACTATAAGTACATTTTGGAACTATGAGTAGATTTTGGAACTATAAATAGATTTTGGAACTATAAGTAGATTTTGGAACTATGAGTAGATTTTGGAACTATAAGTAGATTTTGGAACTATAAGTAGATTTTCGGACTATGAGTAGATTTTGGAACTATAAGTAGATTTTGGGACTATAAGTAGATTTTGGAACTATGAGTAGATGTTGGCATTATAAGTGAACTTTAATTAGATTTTGAACTATAAGTAGGATTTTTAAGTCTTTTTGACTCATCTACAGTTGGAAATTTTTGGCTTTGATTCTTGTGTCGGACATCGCGCTCCTGACTCTTCAGTGACGACACTCTCTGACCAATCAGTGGCCGGCAGTCTGTTGACGTCACATTTCTAGTGTCTGCTCAGCTCGTTTGGAACCTCGTCAGAGCAGGTACATGTACGAGGTACTATCACTGATGGAAAAGCAAAGTTGAGCTGTGTAGTGGAAAAGAGCCAATAGTGTATGTTCACCAACACAGAAGATATTCAGCTACGAAATGAAACTTCACCAACCCTTACACAGCAAACCTATATTCATACATCATACTCTATGTGCGACACATGTGACTAGAACAAATGAATCCACTCACACACTTCTCACACATCCTCCCTGCTCACGGCTGAGGGCCATGCCACTGTGAAATTCCATTAGCCGCATAACAGAGTCGCAAATTAAAGTGCACGGCGTAGAGGAGAGAGCACAATTAGGATGCAGATTAGGATTATCTGCGCCGCAACCTGTCAATATCTATTATGAGCGGAGGACAAGGACGAGGCAGTGACGAGGCCGGAACGTGGAAGTGCTTCAGTCAGCAGCGTCAGCGCCACTGTCGCCGCAACCCGGCAACAATACTAAGAAGATCACAGCTCAGTGTGTCGGTGTTTTTAATCATGCTGGATGTTTTCTGAGGCTAAAGAAAATGAGTATTTACAGAGAAACGCTGCCAAAGCAAGGAGAGGAAACTCGAGGGATTAACTCCATTTTCATTGTCAGTGCTTGTTCTGCCTTAAATTCCAACACTACGTGTGAAATGTGATGTCACAAATGAACCAGATATTTTGTATCTTGATCCAAACAGTGAAGCAAAAATCATTGGGTTTGAGAGACACGTGATAGAAAATAAAGTGAACGGTGAAAACTGTCGTGTAAAGCAGTTTAATGTTGTCATCGAGACAAGAGAAGAGCTTAAAAATGCAGATTAAATCTGCTGTTACCGACCGGAGCGGCTCCAAACTTTGAATTCGGCCAGAAAAGTCAACACATAAGTCACACAAAGAAGCATTGATGGTGAATGCAGCTAAAATCCATACACATTCACACTGGTCAAAAACTGGCTTAAACCGGTTTAAAGCAGTGGTGGATGAAGAAGGATAAACTACATTCTCAGAAAACTTGACTGGTCTCAAGAGCTAGTTTCAGCATCCATTTTGTAAATCATTCACCCATTTTGGGTCAAACAGACTTGATAAGAATGCTTATGAAGGACCAGTATGTTAAATTTTAGGTGAAATTATTGTCATTTGGCAAGAAATTTGAGATAAATAAGTGTACAATCACTTGATTGTATGAGCTGTTGTTTTTCTATGCCGCAGAATAAGCAGAGGCGGCCATTTTGGGCCGCCTTTTTTACGGTCGACCACAATGGACGAGAAAAGATGCAGATTAAATCGGCTACAGCTCCAAACTTTGAATTAGGGCAGAAACACATCACTAAGTCAAACAAAGAAGACATTTGTGTGTTTAACAAGGTTCCATTGATGCTGAATGGAGCTAAAATCCAGCGTACAGTGTTATTACACATTCACACTGCTCACAAACCGGATTAAACCAGATTAAACTGGTTTAAAACTGGTTTTTTTTTAACAGTTATGGTGGATGAAGTTTGGTTTTCCGGATTAATCCACACGCAACCGGTCATCACTGTGATCCTGACCTGACCTTCACGCCCATTTACACGCAAAGACGCTCCGGTATCGACCAATGAGAAGCGAGAAGTGTTTTTTAAAACACTTTTCAGTTGTGATTTCTCCGTTTTTCTCCGTTTATTTTTTTTTTTTTAACGATGCAGCCATTGCAGTTTTAGTGGAATATTTACAGAACTGCTTAAAATGACCAACACAGAAATAAACGGACCAATATGAGATCATCATGATATGATAATGGCGAAAGGGGACATTTCTAAAAGAAATTCCAATTTGAGATAAAAAGCTGAAAACCAGGTGAGGCAGCAGCTTGACCTTCCAGTTGCGGTGAGCAATTCAGATGTAATTTCAGCGCCTGAAAACATGCACTACATAATGCATGTGCAGTGGCTGGACAAAGATTGTGTGTGTGTGTGTGTTTGTATGTGTCAGATATTAAGCGCGATTCTTCGAGTGTGCGGCTTCATTCCAGCGACCGAATCCGCTTCATTAGCCTCCCATTTAACGGAACGTGGCGAGATAAGGAGAGGAATCAGTTTGCATTGTGTGTCTGACGGCCACAGTGTGAGACGAGCTCCACTGCTCTGAATCACCCTCATTGAAGAAAGAAGCGGATATTACCACTTTGGCGAACGTTGCGGCGATTTAAAATGACCCGATAAAGACCAAACCTGCCCGGTGACAGAATAAAATAGGTTTGAAGTTGACACTGATGCGAACAGATGTCAGAGGTCACCTCTCGCGTAACACTTGTTTTATTCCGGGAGGAGAAAGAACCTTGGTGAATCACAGTGACACTGAACTGTGTCATTTCTACACAAAAAAACCAAGCAGATAATTATAAAAAAGCAATGTCTCCAGGAGCAAATGTGTAATTTCCTGTTCCAACCTATTTGTGTGTGTTTTTGATGTGAAACTTTTAAAAAAGAGACAAATGATGGATTCAAATAAGGGCTGAAACGACGAATCATTACTAAATTCAAATGACTTTTTCAGCTTCTTAAATGTGAATATTTTACAGAAAAGAAAATGTGATTCCAGTTTATTTTGTGTGTTTTTGGTTTCCTCTCCATGTAAATACTACAAAAATAGGCAGAAGTTTGAAATTTGCTCTCATTTAACAGATTACATTTGCTGTAATTAAGTCAGCAAAGATATGGCTATTTACTTCACATTTTGATCCCTGTTCCTAGTCCTTGCAATATCCTTTTAATGCGGTTTTTTTTTTATCATAAATATGCAAACTTCCAGGGCAAAGGGGAGGAAGGTCTCTTTTTAACTGGGCAATTAATAAATTAGCTTTAACATAAGGTTCAACATCAAAATAAAGGGTTCTTAATTTGTGTTTTTCTTCAAATTTAACCAGTAACTTACTTCTAATAGTGTTCAAGAAAAGTTGTAATAAAATACTGTAAAAACAACATCTTCTACAATCTTTGAGTGGATTTCACGCCGCGACGGTGAGCGAGCACATGATCCAGGAAGAGCTTGACTCACCGACTCTCTGTCTCCCGATCGATACGCAGCATCACAGTCAACACGACACGTGTGCGCAGTGCACTGCTGATGTCACAGCACATGATTTATCGATCGATTATCCTCAAGATCAAGGTTTCCAGTTTCGGTTCAGCCCGAAATGACGTCTGCGGCGTTAAAGACGGGGGAAAAAAAGGACAAAAGGAGGCAAAGTGGGCAAGTGGCACAATTGAACTCCACTCTTTTTACACACACACACACACATGGTGTGGGTGTGAGGGATTACAGTGTGAGGAGGTGGGGGGTGCGTGCCAATAAGACAAGGTCACCTTAAGTGGTTTGGGATGAGGAGGAAAAAAGCAATTCCCTCAGGACGAAAACAGGGAGCGAATTCATGAAAAAGTAATTAAGCAGGATGCACATCAGTGGACGCCACAGGCAGAGACGGTAAAGTGAGACGACAAAGGCCTGAGGACAAAGACAATGTTTGTACACCACACACACAAAAAGATTCGATTTTCTTTATAAATCCTCGGACAATTAAAGAGATATGACTGGTTTGTTTTCGAAAAGTTTCTCCTCAAATAAGTATTTGTTAGTTACAGTGAACCGACAACTCTAGATTGACTGATTCGCCCAATATTCGGCCCTGAAATCCCCCCAAAAAACTATTGATTATCGATGACAATTAATAGATGCAGGAAACAAAATTAACCAAGCGTAAGACCTGCCCACGATCGAACATGAAAATCCAGCGTTAGCGGCTTCTCCAAATTCTTCTATTTCAACTAAAGCCAGTTGGAGATGAAACCAATCACAACCCATTCAAATTTAGGATTATATAGGTTTTTTTCCACCAGTGGGAACAGGTTTAATGGGGTAAGTGTTGGACAACGTGCACCCAACAATGGCCAATCGCTTTAGCAACATTAGCAACTCTCGCTACTTTGATAGCCACTGCTTAGCCGTCTGTCATGGCTAAGTAGCAACATTAGCAACTCAGTTAGCCTGCTAATCTAACCTTTGATAGCTAAGCTCCAGTACCTAGCGTAAAACCTGCCCACCGTCAAGAACTGATATGACGCGAAACATGTAAATCCGTAAATCAAACGTAAGTATGGGTTGTTTTGAATAGAACTCATAGGTCCGTTTAGTGTTAGTGAGATTATGGTTTGGGCTAAACAAAAGACAGGGATAGGCTACATATGTGCGTGTCTAACGTATGAGTCGACCCTGTGTATAAACGCTTTAACCATTAAGCAAACTGCCAGTGGAAACCTCATCCAAGCTACTTGATGAAGACAAACCCAAGGTACCAGATTGCTGTCATTTATATTACCACTAGGGGCGCCTACTTTAAAAACTTACCTATGGGTCTTTATCTTGTAAAAACCCATTCAACCCTGGGATTAAATATGGGTTTCATGGGGTAAGTATTGGACAACGCGCATTGGCCAATCGATTTAGCAACATTAGCAACTACTTTGATAGCCACTGCTTAGCTAACCGCCAAGTGCACCCAACAATGGCGGACACCACTTTAGCAACATAAGCAACTCTTGCTAAGTAGTATGCCATGACAGACTACTCCTATGCTAACTCCAATAGCTTCAGTACGTCTAGCAACAGACATCAGATCCGCCCACAATCAAGCATTGACACGATGAATACGTGTGAATCCGCAGAGTGCAGATTAAACACATTCCCATTGGTCAAAACCCATTCAAACCCGGGATTAAACAGGTTCTTTTCACCAGTGGGAATAGATTAAATGAGGTAAGTGTTGGACAAAGTCCTCCCAACGCTGGCACACATGGTAGGACGTCACATCTTCATGACTTTAGCAACATTAGCAACTCTTTCTTCTTAGTTAGCCACTGCTACGTTTACATCAAACATTTGACCTGCGAGTAAATGCTCACAAACCCGGGATTAAAGTGGTTTTTCACCAGTGGTATTGGGTTTAATGGGGTGTAAGAAAATCCTGATCCTGTAGAAGACGAGGCAGCGTTTTCAGGAGCTCGTTGACAATTTAGGAATCTGATTCTGCTCCGGCGTCTCCTGTGGCAGCTGCTCGCGTTCCATCAAAACACACTTGCTCTGGTTCAGAGCTGCTCGACGTCGCCTTCGCCCGCAGACAATCCATCACCAGGAATAAAATAAAGACAGAGAGACAGACACACGATATCGGACATGAATCCATCTCTCGCAGCCTCAGCAGTGGCTCCACACACTCTCACTTTACTGCAGTGATTGTGGATTCACGCGAGTGTCGCGTTGTGTGCATGAATATTAATGACGACATAACTCGGAGCTTTGTTTAGCGGCTCGTTAGCCCTGACGTACGTCGGAGTCTGTACTGTTTGTTCTCTTCCTTTCACGGCGAACGCTCCCACACAAACAATGAAACACTACACACACACACACAGTTGAGTTTGAGGTCACGGCCGCTCGTAATCAAACGTGGTTTGTCTTAGAAAACAGTGGATTAAAAGCAGGGGAGTGGGTTGTTCATGTTAATGTGCTTGTCTCGAGTTGTTTGGTGTTTGGAGGCAAACAGAAGCCGCGAGGAAAACGACACTGCAGTGCAGAGGAATACACGGGAGGATACTCCACAATAGATATGAGATGATTGTGACAGAGGACATTATGTTTTTGTCCATAAAAGAAAACAATTTTTGTGAAGAGAAATGCAGGAAAAAACCTTGTGTCAGAGGTCAGAGAGGACAAGGGAAGAGCCGAGGAAAGGAAGCAGGGAATCTAGGGAAGGAGAAAGGAACGCTCAAGAAAATTTAAATTTAAATTTTCAAACTCACAAACTTCCAATGTTTTCAAGGACCAATGCATGATGTCCTGGTATTCCTATGTAAATGATAACATTTTAAG
The DNA here is from genome assembly GCF_958295425.1 of Solea solea. NCBI lineage: Eukaryota > Metazoa > Chordata > Actinopteri > Pleuronectiformes > Soleidae > Solea > Solea solea. Next base: position 5,316,548 of record NC_081149.1, on the reverse strand, counting down.
GAAAGGTGAAGTCAGGGTTAGGTGATGACCATCATGATAATCAGGACGTCTGGATTCATTTTGATTTCATGGCTGTAGCATTGTTCAAAAAAGGTTCAATGAGTGAGTTCTTCTGCCCATTTTTTCTCCAAGATATCTTTCACTTTCCATATCTGGCAGTTATTCAACCGTTTAGGAATTGCGGTACTGAGAAGCTGACGTCGCCAACGTGTGATGCGCTGGTGAATCTTTGTCTGTGATCGGACGCTCGTGCCCGCGGAAGTCCTGAGGAGCTACCGTAATGACAAGTTCATTCTCTACTTCCCGTTATCCATCCATCTTCTACCGCTTTATCCTCCACATGAGGGTCCCGCGGTGGTGCTGTGCCAATCTCAGCTGACATAGGGCGAAAGGGCGGGGGTCACACCCTAGACAGATCGCCAGTTTCTAGATATCACAGAAGGTTGAGTAGTTACGGTAATGAGGGTTAGAGGTTAGTGTAAATCTCCAGGAAATGAATGCAAATCAATGCAATGTACTCTGAAGTCATGGAAACCTGTGTGTGTGTGTGTGTGTGTGTGAGCCAGCAGCCGACAGCCAGCTGCTTAACTCACACATGTACGATGGCGGCTGACAGGAACGTGAGCTTTGAAATGACGGGCGGCCGCCTTCGCGCTGCTGACGCCTGTCACCTGTGAGGTGCAGCGAGCAGGTGACGTTCCTCACAGCGACAACACTTTAAATACAGTATCAGCCGTCGCGTGAAAAGACTCGTCGCATGAATCATAAAAGACGGCGACTTCCGTGCCTGCTGTTCATGTCCTTGCTTCAATTTTAAATCAACAGCATCTCATGTCAGCGCTATTTTACACTAAATTAGCTTCAGGGTTGATGAAGAAGACCATGACAGATTCATTGATTAACTGTTTACTTTTGGGGGATATTTACATACGTAAGAGGCAAAACTGAGTTTTCTTACAGAATTCTGTATTTGACCAAAAAAATAAAAACTATTAAGACATGAAATATTTGATCGCTGAAAGCTTCACGTAAATGTCACTGAAGGCACAGTACTTCCTGTTGCCAGTAGGTGGCGCTATGACTAGCTTTGCGGGGGTATCATCGTGGGTCCTCAGGAGAAGATGAAAAATAATTGATCCTGTGGTTGCCACGGTAACATATCAAAGAAAGGTGAGGGAGGCTGGGGCCGAAACCTGCCACGTGGCTAGTGGGAACACAAAAATGTGGCAGAGAAGAAACTTTCAAATTCACAAACTTTCAACGATTTCAAAACAGACTAAGAAAATAAAATGGAGACCGTGGTTGCCACGGTAACGGATCAAATAAGGAATCAGATCAGGAAAGTGAAGTTAGGGAGAGAGCCGTCTGTCGAGGTTGAAATCTGCCACATAGTGGGAACACAAAATGTGAAAATGTGCTTCTAACTACAATTCCTGCAAAATTCATCCGATTGCCCTAAAACTCGGTCACATCGCAGTTGTCGCAGATCCTGATGTGCTCGCCGAGTTGAATGAGTTTCCATTCCAAGTGAAAAAAGAATAATCAGAGCAGATACAATAGCAGCAGTCGCTGCCGGGGCCCCAAATATGACTGTGGCTCTTTACGCCCAGTGACTGTGCTGCGATTATCAGCCAAAAGCACTCAACTGTGTTCTCTCTCTCTCTCTCTCTCTCTGCCTCTGTGTGACTTTTCTTATCAGGTGTGAGCAGGAAATGAGAAGGTTGTGTTGAGTGTCTTTTCTCTCCAGCAGGGAACATTTGAATAATGTGAGGAACGTACCGTAGGAGATGGGGACGTCCAGATCGCCCTGCCAGGACATGCCCGACTCATCGATGGAGTGCTGCGCTGTAAAAACACAACAACCAGCCCCTTGTTTACAGCTCATTCTCACTCCGGCGCTGCTCCTGATTTATTAGCTCCCCAAAGGGAGGAAATGGGATGGAAATCGACTCCTGTGCCTCACTGTCGCCGTCACGCTGGCTGCTTATCGGTTGCGAAAAGTGTTACTTTGTTACTGGAAGTGTGGATTTAATCATAGACACTAAACGTGTGAGTGGACTTTGCAAGATGTCACTTCATGCCATTCTGTACGGGCAGAAACAAAAGTCACACTATTTGATATTCTTCTCTTCTCTTTTCTGGCGTTTGGCAGCAGGGACGACGACAGCATGACACAGAAGCTTCTGCGAGTGAAACTGACATCATTTTAAACTTGCGAGGACAAGCTTTTACCTTGCAAGTGGCCACGTCCAAGCGTCACAAACCCGGAGGAGATGTAGTTGTGCATGTCTTGGCCTCCTCCTTTCCCATAGTGACCTGAGGAGACAGAGATATATCAATAAATATACATATATAAGTTTTCCAACTGTAATGGCAGGGAAAAAAAGTCACTGCTGTCAATGGAAAGTAGCTAAAGCCAGTGTGTCAAAAGGTGCTTTTACATCAATTTGATTCTATTCTTTGGCTTTATTTGCATGTAAACGTTGGAAAACCTGGAACGCACCAAAGAGACCACGGACAGGAAATGGAGCACAAAGGTCTGTAACTAAACAAAACAGAAACTGATTGTTATTACAAATGACCCATGTTTTGTTCTCTGACAATAAGTCATTAAACCATCATGCAAATGTTTATTTTTTTAGTTTTTTGATGACTTCTTTCATGTATTTAATATTGAGCTTACGCATTATTTGTATATTTGCAGACCATTAGTGTGGTTTAAAAAAAGTATTATTTGTTGTCATTAAGCAGTTATGTCATACTGTGTCCAAATTTGAGGAAAACACTTAGCACTTAGAATCTTTTATGTTAGACACTGAATATTCGGAAACACTAGAGATAATTTTTTGTGCAGTGAATAAAACTCTCCTCCTGTTTGCATTCATACATTCTTTAAATTGATAGAAGAAAATTATAATTTACGAGGATTATTTGGGTTTGGGTTAGGGTTACGGTTAAATTATAGAACAAACTCAATGATGAAATTAAATTAAAAAACTTAAAAACTCTTTTGGGGTTCAAATAAAGTCTGAAATGTAAAATAATTACAGCTGAAGTCTAGTATTATAATTGTAAGTTCCCACATGCTTCAGCCTATTACTTTTTCGGTTATTGGCATAATTGTGTTTCAGTGGTTTCACTTTATGTTTACTTTTTATGTGAACGCAACCGAAATAAAGATATTCATTCATCCGTTTTATCAGAGAGATCATCAGATAGATATCGGCATAATGTAAGGGCTAAAAATCTGCATTAATTATTGGCATTGGCCATAGAAAAACCCCTTTATCAGTCAACCTCCACTGAGAAATGTCTGTTTTCCTTTTCTGCCATTTTGTGGAAAAAGCAGCCACAGACGACGAGAATACTAAACAGAATAAAAATGGCAGGACTGACGAACAGCGGCTCTCAGGTGGGCTGATCAGCTCGTCAATATGTGTTGATTAAGGATGCCACAGATGCCGCGCTGGGGTTCCGGGGCCCATTCATCAAACATTTTCTTTTCTACCTTAAATCAGAAAATGTGACTTAATTACGCAGTGAAATCACGGCTCTGGAAAAATCCCCCGTGGTGAAAGGAAGTTTGGTTACATTTGATTTCAGAATCGATCCGACCTTAGTTTGGGAATCCAACGCTTCACACCTCCACAGTAGAGACACTTTTGTGTTTCCTGGTATTAAAGGATCGCTGGGTAATGCAATTTGTACCACACCGCTGTTAACGCTCCTCCAAAACCACCACTGTAATTGAGTTTACATCATGAACACAAGGAGCGAGACAAGGTGCCGGCGCCGACCCTGACAACATCCAATTGTGCTGCCAATCACAGACGAGTCGTCACGGGAAATAAAAGAACTCCGAGTGGATGAAGTGAGGGATAACGTCCCAAATCTAGAGAGTTGAATTATCAAATGGCCTCTTTGCCCCCCCCCCCCCCCCCTACTGTTTTCTTTCCAAGTTCATCTTTACGTAAACTGGCAAACGGTTAAAAGCCTCTGTCTTTAAGGAACTACTTCAAACACAGTAACGCCCCTCAGACCTTGGGGCCTCAGGAAACCAAGATCGAACAGCATTTCAAATTATCGCAATGAAGAGAAACACCTGGGATCTTCATCGCACCAAGGTCTGGCAATAATAGCCTGAGCTCCACGGTTTATTACTCTTTTATCAAACCCAGAGGAAGATGAAAAACTGATTACTCTGACCATCACGGCTAATTAGGACCATTGAGGAATTCCATAAAAAATCACGAGAAAGGAATCGTCTTGTTTCTGTGGAGATGATACGGTCGAGCATCAGCGCGCGTCGTCTCCCGGGACGAAACGCTGACGATTCATAACCTCCGTGTGCTGCAAGGACTGCACTTTGGAGCAGAAAACAGGCCGCTGACTGGAGATGCTGACGGTGATATAAATTGCTCCCGCGTGCCAAGACAAACCTAAAGCCCCCTTATCTCCAGGAAATGTTCATCAAAGATGCCTTGTCCGCACTTGTAACCGCACTTTTATGTTCGTCAGTGATGGCCTCAAATATCCGGATAAAAAAAAAAGATTAAAAAAAAAAAGCTTGAATTTGTCTTAAGGAGAGGGTAAAAAAAATGGAAATTGGAAATAGCTGCACAACATAATTCCAAGACCCTTTTTTTGTTTGTGGGCCGGCCTTAGGAAGCTGCCTGCTGATTGGCTATTGAGTTTTGGAGCGACAGCTCAATGGACCGGAAGTTTTCACGGGCTTGGAGTCGCTGGCCGTCTCCTTCCCCCAAGTTTTCCCCCAAAGAAAACAAACAATAGAATACAATATTTTTGAATGATTAAATCGATATTTTATTTGCTTCTTAAAAAGCGTTGTTTGCTTCGTGAAAAGTGGTGTTTGAAAATATTGACGAACTCCACAGGGACTCAAACTTACAAATCCTGTTTATATTTAGCCTAGAAGTGCATCAGACTGTCTGAGGTGGTCCAGCAGATGGCGACCTGAGCACAGTGTGAAAATGGAGGACAGAATGTAAGTAAACCGTCCTCCTGAGAGGACAATCACGGCACCAGAGTGTCTAAAAAGCGGCATGTGGATAAGTTTCTGGGAAAGTAACGAAACAAATCTGCAAATGTACCTGTTAGCTTATATGTTAGCTCCGACCAAATGTTGAAGAGTATGAATAAATCATGTGGTCATGAGGGAAATACCTTGAATATCTTTAAAGAAATAGTGTGTCATGTAATATTACTTTGAACTTGTATCATATTGACTTGTGTATATGAGGCGCGTGAGTTCCTAAATAAATCGTTTGACATTTGAGCGATAAATGAGATTGTATCCTCTCTCCCGTCGTCGGGGTACAAATATAAAACAGCCAGAATGTGCCTTTTCACACAAACACTGAAAACAGGGGGGATGGCAAAGTTGGCTCAGTCCAGCAGAGCACAAAACTGACCTGCCCGCTGCCAGTGCCTCTGAGGGTTTGTTTACAGTCGCACTGAAGCTCTGCTGACATGCTGTCACACCAGGTTGGAAATCAAATGTGTTTCTAGTCGTGTTGATCGGCCCCCAGTGGAGGGTCGAGAGAAAATGGTGGTCACAATACAGGCGTGGGTGAGGGTGGAGGTGGGCGGCTAATAAAGTGTCAAAACAGGGATAACAGCGAACATCAGTGTTTGTTTTTTGATAAAAAAAAAAAAGTTGAGAAAAAGGAGTTGTGTAAACATAATGGCCTTTCAAAGGGTTACAATTTCTATAATAATAATATTTGATATGTATATTTCATGATGAAATAGTGGTGTAGACTGAATCATTTAAAGTGGAAAAAAATATTAACATATGATATTTTTACAGCATTTTTTGGAGGGTGACATTTTCTGCCGCTATGAACAAATTAGTAAGTTTTCTAAATGAACACTTAAGGGCTAATGTCTTGTAAACATGTTAGTCTGATTAAAATTGAGCTAGTCTAGTTAGTCAGATTAACATACCTGGATAATGTGATTCATAGTCCGATTACTCCTGCATGTACTGTATACGCTTAGTCGGACTGGAGTCGGACTTGGTCTTAAACAAAAAACCCAAGAAGGTTTTTATTACTTGAGAAGATTTAAACATGAAACTATCACAAGTTTGACTTGAGACATCACGTGATGTTTCATTACGCTACTGTTTGAGCCATCTCCAAACAGAATATCATGTTCTATGCATCTCCCTTTCAGTTTACACTTCAATACTAGCCTATATTGAAATATGGAAATACTCTATGTGCTTCTGCAATCGACTGTTACGGACTTTGAAGATGGCGTCACAGGAAGATAAGACTTTAAGAATCCGTCTGTACACTGTGTGCAAAGTTATGGACACTGCACTATCTGTAGGAATCCTCTCCTCTCCTCACTGCCACAGAGGTGAAACGTTGTTTTGAGCCTTGACGCAATACTAATGCCCCATGCACTGCTGTAGCTGTGTATCAGTCGAAATCAAAAAGTCATCCGATTATCAACAATAGACCTACAGCCTCTATAACTCCATATCTAAGTCTCTGTGTTAAAGCAACGTGCATCATCAATTAAGGCAGCAGGTGAACATGTAGCTTCACTGTTTTGACTTAACAATACACTTCATAAGTGTGTGTGTGTGAGTCAGACTGAGGAGACTCATCACTGACATCTGCCATGACATCATCTTTTTTTTAATGAAAAAACAAAAAAAAACAAAAAAACAATCCCAAAGTCGGTCTCATCTCATTGTGGAGTGAAAGTTCTGACGGGGCTGTGAAACTTTAAATGAGCTGAGAGTGAGGTGGCTGCCAGTGTCCTACAGAGTTAATTCCTCCCTCTGTCTGCAAAGTGTGGAAGACATTTGTCACCCATTCATTCTCTCACACACACACACACCACACACACACAAGCAGAAAACGTGAGAGAACAGAGCTTGGGGAAGTGAAAATGGTGGCTTGTTGGATACACAACACAACAAACACGCCATCAGCACTTCATCTAAGTGTAATATCTCTGGGATGAGTTCACATCACACAGGGCTGACGCTCTGAGACCAACCACTGCTGCACATCACTGCTAATACTTTCCCCTTTTTGCCTGGAAATGCTATAAAATACAATAGCCATATACAAAACGGGATAGCGATTGAAAGTGAACTCCAATTGCGTGCAGGAAACCATCAGTGGTGATGTTGCAGGAGTATATTATAGATATATATTCAGCTCCGGCACAGAAATCTCTTCAAATCTACTTTTGTTCTCCTCAGCCATTAACTGTGATCTGCTGCTGCTGTGAGACGCTTCCACAGCAGAGAAGTGCTGGAGCGGCTGCTCGACAACCTTCTTAAGGGCCGTGTCACGGCGCTGAAGTGGATCCATACGGCGCACGCTTTTCGCAAAAGCCATTTTCTTTTCGACAACAACTTGTCCTTGACCTTGACGCCAAATAGAAAAGAGGTCCTCGGGAATGTAACCGTGCGGCATGAACAGGGAACACGTTGCATGTTCTCTTTTTACACTGTACCCACCATTTTCTACTCTTTAGTTGACAGGGCACAAGCCTCGAATGGCAGGGGCTGAAAACAGCTCCAGGCACGAATTCATGGAGGAACCTGTTGTTAATCCTTAGGATTATCATTATATCTGTGGCTTTGTGGTCATTTTTGAGGGTGTTAATTTACATTAAAACTTCTTGAAACTTTGCATGGACGTCAGGTCTGGCGAAAATGCGATATTGGCATAGTTCCCGGACCCATGCGTTGCTCAGGGGCTATATAGCACCCCCTAAGGTGATAACAGAGGCAAAACTGAGTGGGAGGATGATATAGACCAGTGTTTCCCCAACCCTGGTCCTCAGGGAACACTGCCCTGCATGTTTTAGATGTTGCCCTGCTCCAACACACCTGATCCCGATGAACAGCTCGTTATCAGGCTTCTGCAGAGTTTGATGACCATTTGAAGGTGTGATGAAGCAGGGCAACATCTAAAACATGCAGGGCAGTGTTCCCTGAGGACCAGGGTTGGGAAACACTGGTATAGACCAAGACAAACAAAAAAGGTGACCGTAACCATCGCTCCACTCCCTCCTCCTTTTTCAGCAAAGGTGACCATTGACCCATACTCATGCTTGGCGTGCTGTTAGCCAGTGGCATCCATGCGAAGCAGTGATCTGCATCTCTTAGGTCATTAGGTTGTAAAAGATCCAATTGATGCTGATTAATCAGCTAAAACGATTTAACTGGTCGACCTGTAGCACGCAGCTGGACAGAGGAGGAGACAAATACCAGAACATAACTGTCTGTTTGTGCAGAACCTTAACAACAAGTCATAATGCATATACATAGTGTGTAACACTTGTTTTTCTCCGCGTTGGTTTTGTTTTTAAACCTTTTAACCACTTCACATCTGCAGACCGACTTCTCTTTGTATTGGAGATCATGAAAAATGTTTTTCTAGGTGTCTTTGCAGCATATTCAGTTGTTATGAATGCTACAATGGCGACATTTCCACTGTAGAGAGAAACTAAAACAGGGATAATTCTAAAAAGTCTTTAAAATATCGCATTAAACGGGTTTTTTTGCTGCATGAAGAAGGTGGAAAAGTTGGTGCAATGGAAACAGATTCAGCAACTTTTAGAACTCATGTGACTGAAACAAGCTTGAAAAACAGATTATGCAGCACACAATATGAGGAAACTCCAACAAATATTGGTACAATAATGGAAACAGTAACAAAACGCCATCCCATCATGTATCAACATTTCAAGTCATAAAGTTGCACACTCTCTTATCTTATCCCTATTTTGCACATGTATGTAAATGCCCTTTTTTTTTAAACAAATCTATGTAAATTCAGGTAAAATTTGCAACACATTTTAATGGAAAGCCAGGAATTGTCTCCCATCACAGGGCAGATTTCCCCAAGGAAGTCGAGTTCTCTCTCTCGAGTCAATGATTTGCATTATGTTGAAGGTTATTACAGAATTATTGATCGAAACAATATAATATGTATCCAAGTGTGTCCCAAACTCCTTCAGCTCATAATTTAAGATTCAAAAAATGCACATAAAAAGAGTGAAGGTAATAAAGACTAGAAAAGGGAGGATAATGTATTGGAACATTATGATACTGTGATGTGATAATATAATAATGCAAATGTAGTGATGAGAGCACCATTTAAGACCCTCCTGAATAGTCACCTAACATGTGTCGCATATACACGGCAGAAACACGACGTCATCCTGCTGCAGAACAGTGAGAAAACAGCTTCCTTCCATCATGCAGCTCAGTGGTATATCTCCTCTCCTCTGACACGTTCCATCCGTGATTGAGGGTGGAGGCGGGAGTGACACGAGAGTGAAACGTAACACCGTCGAATCTGGGACACCATACTGGGGCACTTAGCAAAACGAGCCCGTCCCTGGAGCAGGAATCTGGAGACCCGACCAGATAAAAAGTAGGCGGAACGGCATTTGCACGACAGAATTATCTCCGGACAAAAAAAAAGCTTGAAGATGACAATTTGCATCTCAATTTTTTTTTTTTCGAGCCACTGCTGAGTTGGGCTTATGGGAAAACAGCGTGAGAGATTGGAGAACTCATCCAAGGCCTCACATTTCTATTTTCTCTCCACGTTTCATGCTAAGAAAGACTGAAGGGAAAGCTCAGGATTCACAGCCCCATCTGTCAATTCCGCAAGACGTCACTCAAAGCACGTTGTGACAGATTAATGACGGTCTCTCCACGGAAGACACACTGAGAGGCTCACGACGTCGTAATAGCACAGAGTTGGATTCTTATAAATGGACAAGCGTTTCAGTGTCTGAGTTATTGATTCACATAAAAGCACCGTTCCTACCGTGGTTTGAAGCCTTGGCGTGAACAGGTGTGTAATGATTCTTCAAGGTTCGGACCGGCGTCTCGTCTTTGGGCGACCCATCAATTGCTGCAATGTTTTCGTGTTCGTACTGAGATATCGGAACTGGTCCTTGTTGCCTCAGAATATCTGCCAGAGCTCTGGGGGGGGGGGGGGGGGGGGAAGAAAACAACACAAAAGAACAAAAGTTTAAATCAAAAGTTTGATTAAGCTACAGTTCCATTTGAATCTTTGCAATTTTTAAGGGAAGTGGAGAGGGAAAAAAAACATAATTACAGCTACAATTTAAAGGAAATTAAAAGAGTCACACATTCTCTTGTTTGCTACCCAAAGTCATTTGCGGTGGAGTCAAGAATCAAGGCTGATTTAGTGAGATTTAACTCAATGTCTCTTCATTCAAGCCACAAAATAAAATATTTCAGCAACACCATGTTGAACCTTTGGAGGCTTAGTGTCAGCCTTTGCATTTTCTTGAAGGAAATGAAAGGGCAGTTAAACTATGTCAATGTCAACCCAATGCAACCACACAGTCCACTTTTCCTGTAACTCTGTGACTTTGGGAGATATGCAGTGTATTAATAGCGTTTCCCTTCCAGGATCAGCACACTTTATCCATTCCTTTTTCACAGACAGAGGCGACCTGATTTTGCATTGTCCTAATTGGCTGCCATGTCGTGTGCGGCAGGAGCTACAGTTTGCAGCAAAGGGGCCTGACAATGATGTGGTGATTCAAAGGGAATGGACAATGTGGGCAAAGGAGTTCTGAAGCGCACGTCTACATTTAATTTTTCTTAATGAAAACTGCAGGAAACTTTGTCCTTGTCACAAACGCTGTGATTGTTTATAATCTGGATAAGTTTTGGGTTAGTACCATGTATATTACCGACATTTTTCTAAACTAATATGTATATTAGTTTTTATTATAGTCTGTATTATATTAGACAGTATGTGTAATAGTCCTGTGGAAATGTCGACAAAGAGATGGACTATTCTTTGGATGCAAAATGGACTTGGTCTGCATGGTGATTTTCTCTCAAAGGTTACACAAATAATTCATAAAAACACAAGGACAAAGGAATACAACACATTTAAAACAAAATATGTAAGTTTAACCTGGTTCTGTCAAATGCATGTCAGTAGAAAACTTCACAGGACCAAGAATCGATCCCTGAGGAACTCCATAATTGAACTTGAACAGGCAAGTATTAGTTTGGTTATCTTGATCCTCTCTCGCTCCATTTTTTTGTCCAAAACAGTTGAAAACAAATCAAGAAAATAAAGTATTTGTGAATAATTTATAAAAGATTTGCCTATACCGTAGGAATACTAGTTTAAGTTCTTAGGCTGGAGAAGAAATTAGGAGAACTGGGACCTTATCCTTAGAAGTGGACAGATGTATTGACTGCAACGTAGGTAGATCCCACAACACATTTGGACATTACGACGTCATGGAACTGGAACTATAAAGTTATATATATATGTATATATATATATATAAATATATAAATATATACATAGGTTAAATATCAAGTGAGAATTAGGCTAATTTCCTCACACATTTCCACACAGAGAATATAAGTTTTAGACATTTCTGCATTGGCTTCACATTCCCACACCCAGAGACTAATTCAGCTTTTAAAATAAAGTCTATGGGACAGAACAGGACAGTTTATTTGCTGCTATTTTCCTCAATTTCACAGGGCGTCCTGTCTTTTACCTCAATATCTAAGTCTCACAATCACAGACTGCTGGCATAAATTGCGTCTTGATTTGCTCTGCAGTGGTTGATCAATACAGCCTGTTCAAATCTTTAGCTCTCACTCCACAATTCTTGTGTTTCGGTGAAGGTCACAGGCAAAAAAAAAAAAAAAAAAAAAGCAAAGGTCTGCCAACAGCTCAGTATTCTGCTCACAGTGCTCCATCAGTCACAGACCTGGGAGTCCAAAATCAGTCGAGCCAAGCAGCGAAAATTAACAAAGACGCTCTCATTTTTAAGGAGAAGACCTTTGGCCAAATATAAAGTAAATCCTATGTTCCACTTCTTCTTCTGTTGCGGTCACAGCTGTCAGCGTGGATGTGCACTCACTGCTGCCAGGCCTCTGAGCTCTAATCCAGCAAATATCATTATGACTGTGCCAAGCGGTTTGGTGTGAGTAAACAAATCACAAAAATTAATATAATAACACCATTGAGCATCCAGGAAGCTACGCTTTCTCGTTCAATCGTCCCATCTCTGAACTCTCGCGGCCGTAGCTCACACTGTAGTAATGGCATCAGATGGATCCACTTGAAGGATCGCACCCGTGGCAAGAAGAGCAGAGCCAGCCAACCATCTCTTTAGTTCTCAGAGAGGAAATGGAAAATAAAAAAAAACTTATGATAAGATTGGCACTGTGATGGACTGGCGACCTGTCCAGGCTGGACCTCGCCTTTCGCCCAATGTCAGGTGAGATTGGCACAGTGCGACCCTCATGTGGAGGATAAAGCTGTAGAAGATGGATGGATCTGTCATAAGATTTGTTCTTTTTGTGTTTGTCATTTCAAACAAAACATTATATGACAACATATAGTCCAATAAGTTCATGCAGACATTAAAGTCAACTTTGGAGAAGAGGCCTATGGTGAAGACCTGTACTTGAATTCAAAGATGCAGTGCTTGTGAACTTCGAGTTCCAACCAGGTGAAGGGCTGGGGCACCCAATCCCCATTGCTCATATTTAAATGGCCACTCTAAATTGACCCAAGCCAAATCAAATATGCGGATCGTTCGCTGTGGCGACCCCTAGAGAAGGAGTGGCCGAAACTTGGTGTTGTCCATCTTTTACTGATTTATCCTCCTCATGAGGGTTGCAGGGCCACTGGAGCCAATCCCAGCTGACACTGGTCAAGTCGCCAGTCCATCACAGGCCCAAAACACACATTCTAAAAATATCGCATGGACGCTTCTTTGCATTTTCTGTAGATGTGTGGTAACTCTGAGCTGTTTGCAGTTGTCCCACTTTCCTAGCTAAATGTTGGTACCTCTGTCTGTCTTGACATTAAAGAAATCACTTCCTGTGTTTGCAGAGCAGAAAAATCTAAAGATCTAAACATTCTGTGACAAACACAATTAGAGTCATGTGGAGCTGATGGGCTCAATCAGCATTGTGTGAAGTCATTAAACAATGGTGTGTATCTAACTCAAAAGTTTGGCAAAGACCTAGACCATTTGTGATATCTAGAAAATTAGATATCTCATATATATATCTCATCTCATATCATATATAAACTATGGACCGGGGACAGTAACCTAAATGGTTGAATAACTGCCAGATAAACATAAAGTGAAAGTTATCTTGGAAAGATAGCGCTTACTCATTAAACGTTTTTTGACAATTCTACAGCCATAAAAATCTAAATGATCATCATGGTCATAAGAGGGTTAGATTTAACCCTCTTATGACCATGATGATCATTAAGATTTCCCTTCCAGTCGTTGTCTTGGATTTAAATATTTTGTTTTTCTTCATCAGGAACTTGTCACTGTGTGTCTGAGAGATGAGTAATCTGCCCTTAACATTTCCAAAGCAGCAGGCAGTGAAATTTCATGACTGAGGCACAACAATGCTCAATTGTCTTCATATCATTAAATCAACTGGCACGACTCTGGCTGAGAAGCAGGACGTCCTTCTCCTGCTGATCTGTCCAAAATGAAGCCCGGATAAAAGCAGGTGACTCAAGCAACACTTGAATAAGAGCAATGACTAAGTGACTGCAATTTCTCTCTCTCTCTCTCTCTCTCTCTCTCATTCTTATCAGTGGGTGGAAAACCTGCAAATGTAGTCAGACCTCAACCAGACTCTGAGGAGCCATTAACGTCTTTGTCCACCTTCCAGTCCAAGACAATGATCTTGGACAGGTGTTTGGATTATAGTCCAAACATGAAGCTTATGACTATGTAGCTAATATTCACATCACACTATTTTCACACTTTTACATTTGCTAATCTGCTGTGGATTTTGGGAAATGGGAGCTAGTGAGCTAGATAGAGAACTAGAGCTAGATAGAGAGCAAGATAGAGCGCTAGAGAGCTAGATCAAAAGCTAGATAGCTAGATAGAGAGATAAAGAGCTAGATCAAGCACTAGTTAGCTAAATAGAGAACTAGATCAAGAGCTAGAGTGCTAGATAGAGAGCTAGATCAAGAGCTAGAGAGCTAGAGAGATAGACAGATGGATGGATACCACAGCTAACAGCTCTGCAGAGCTCATCTATGTGATGACAGCTGTGTTTTCCCCGAATCATGTTCTGTTATTTGTGCGACTGTGTCTGCTGCTTGAAGCTGCTTGACTGACATCCTTTCTGGGATAATTTAACATGTACAGTAAACACATTTCTTTAGAGTTCAAAGTTCTTAAAAACTGTGTCTTAAGTTTGTAGCCACCCTCTGCACCACAGTAAGGGGTTAGCTTAAGTCCAGTTTGTATTAGCATCAGAGCTGTGAGTATGCTACAGTTGTTATCAGCAACAGAATGTATACGTTAAACAACAGTTCTGCTAAAGGCTAGGTTTGTTAAATTCTACTTTTGCTAAACCCCTGCTTGGCTCAATGCTAGTTTTGCTAAATTATATTTTTGTCAAACATGCTCTGCTGCTTTGCATTTTTTTTTGTTGTATTTGTGTTTCCTGGGGTTGTTAACCCGTTTACTTGCAACGTTTTGTTAAGATAAAAGTTGCCTGTTTTTATTGCTAAATTTAGCAAACTGAGCCCAATCATCAAGCAGTTGTGTACCTGGTAGCTTTGTCATAATTAGCGGAAAGCTGGGTAGCGATAGGTCTTTGATAGATGCTAGTAATGCTAATATGAGCTAGCAGCTGTCGTGAATCCCACATTTGCAACCTTTTCTCCAAGAAAACTCTATTTATTGAAGGCTGTATGGAAATGGCAAGATATAAAGTTATAACATTTTAAAAAAGGTTTAAGTGTTGATTCTAACGAGTCCATTTTTCTGACGATGGAGGGAAACATGTGACCTTCCGTGCTGTTTCTGAAACCGCAGCAGTTTGTGCAGCCAGTGACTGAATCGAAGACGTGCGATGTCTTATATGATCTCTAATGCTCAGTGAACATTTCAGTATGAGCACTACCGGAGCCTTGAGGATTTAAAAAACACGCTGTCATTGAAGAAGACAACTCCTACCAGGGCGAACATGAGTGGCTCCCCTCCATCACTCCACCGCCGCTGAACACACATCAAATACCAACCCCCTCCCATTTCCAGGACTGACACAGAAATGGGAACGTGTGGCGTGGAAATGTACACAATCTTGACATTTTTTGACAGGGAAGCTCTGGGGAGGAGATGAAAGGCGCTCGCTGAAGGTCACAGCCTTCAGGAGAGAACATGATGTATGATACTCACGCACTACTGTAAACCAGCTGAATGTACACAAACCCTTAGATTTTCACTATGCATTGAATTGACAGCCTGAAAAGAGAACACAGTGTAATTACAGGCTGAAGGTTGCATATTTGTGATTAAAGCCTCACTACAGGCACAAAAATACAGATGGCACTTCTTCTTTTTTTTAACTGAAATTATAAGCTGGCACTTGAAGCGGATCCTCGGAGGCTCCACGATCATATGTTGCACTTGTATGTTTGTTTTAAAACCCCTCAGATACGTTTGAGCTCAGATTTCTGAGCCAAAATTACCACACATCTACAGACGAGCACACAACTGACTGTGTTTTAACTGCTTTTACTGCTCCGTGCGTAAATGAGTAAATGAGAGTGACGGTAACCTCAAAACTACCTCACTTTCACGTGTAAATATAGAAACATAACATTCAGCTGTAACAAAATGCTGAAATGTAACGTTCCCTGTGGTTTGCAGAAACCATGCCATGAATTCATGCTCCCACTCAATTTAACTGCATTCTCATTTCACTTTTTTGCAAGGAACTCATTTTCTGTAGCAATTAAACGAGGCGTTAATGAGGAAAATAAGGGAACAAGGACGATCTGGTGGTGATTAATGTGGTTAGGTTTTAAAAAAAAAAAAAGCACCTGGGGAAAGGCTGAGAAGAGATCGTGGTTTAAAATGTCACGACATCCGAGAGATGAAAACACACCCGAGTGTCGTCATGACGGCATAAAATCCATAAAAAGCAATAATTATCAAATTCCTGTCTACAGTTTTTGACGGATCGATCTGAATTTTTGTCACAAACAATCTTCAATTGTCTGAGAAATACTTTTTCTTCTCCCAGATTATGGATTTTGGCAGAAATGCTTATCAATGTATGTGATTATGACCACTTTTGTGGTTATTGAGGCACAAAAAGAACCTGGAAATGACTCTTGGTTTATCCTCATCCTCATATCAGACACACACGCCAGAGTGTCCTCATAACACCACAAAATCCCTGAAAACACACCAACACTTGGTCTCCGACTGTGTTCCGTCTCTCGCCGTCACTCTGAATGTCACACTCACCACAAACAACTCCGTCGCCACCTGCCAATTTTCTCCTCAACTCCCTGAGAACGACCGAGACGAAACATCAACATTTAAACTGTTTTTCCTTTTCTTTTCCAGTTCTCCGTGGTTTTGCAGGAAAAGTAACTGGTGACAACGAACCACTCAATCAAAGTAGTGATCAGTGATTTAACTCTCGTGGTTTCAGACTCTCAGTGTGGAGAACATCACGAGGACTTCAGGCAAAAAGATCAATAACCAATAATTGTGAGTCAGATTAGACCAAACACTGGAGGAAGATTATAGATATCAATATTTGACTGAACATCTCAGTACGATTACCTTTAAAACTCAAAGTATCTTGAATAGAAATATGAACTTGTTTGGATTGGTACGGTAATAGTACAATAAACAACAATATATTGAAAACTGAAA
Source organism: Solea solea (assembly GCF_958295425.1). NCBI lineage: Eukaryota > Metazoa > Chordata > Actinopteri > Pleuronectiformes > Soleidae > Solea > Solea solea. The sequence goes on along the minus strand of NC_081149.1, from coordinate 5,299,799 downwards.
CCTGGGAAGTGGGAGAAAAGTATTAGTTAGCCACCAGGGGGCGACTCCACTGGTTCTAAAAACAAACAAACAATGGAATTCAGAATTGGAAATGAGCTCCTACTTCTACTTCATTTTGCAAATGTGCAGTGGATGAGTCAAACTTTAGGAAGTTTCATCACAGTTGGTTCAATGTTGGGGGCCCCAGGCCCTTTAACTTCCTTCAAACGCCTCTGTCTCAGTCCCTCTTGTCACTGAAACTGCCATAAAATGTTTTTAAAGGACGTGGTCGTTGACATACAAATGTGATTTAATTTGATCAGAATTACAACTAAAATATGAAAAACAAACACAAAAACGTGGATTTGCGCTATAAGAAAAACATTATTTTATCGAAATGCTATCTTTGAAATCTTTGAAACTGCTGTAAATGGTTTCAAAAGGATGAAGCCACACATGTGAGGACCAAACAGGGTTTTCCAGCAGGGATCGGGTAGATGCCGGATCCCGATCCCTGCTGGAAACCAGATTCAAACTTTCACTGTAACCATGGAAACAGCCTTAGTTAGTAACTTAGTTTGTCCATTTTCTCACATGCTGTAGAACAAATCAGGTTTCCAGTCAGGGTCAGTAATCACAACCACACCCCATATAATTGCTCATCGCCCAGAATGCACTGCGCTAATGAGGCGGAGATCTCACCTGTGCACGTTCATTTCCTGAGGAGGCTTCGTGGCTTTGTCGTAGGCAACTTTAACACAAATCCCAATGGCGATGATGAGCGCGACGACGCCGCACGTGATGTACACCGTGGCGTTGGTCTGGTCCAGCTCCGGGTCGTACGTGTCGCCCGTGGGCGCCGGGGACGGCGGCTGCGTCTTGATCCAGTCCGGCGTGTTGTAGTTGGTGCAGCTCTTCTGCTCCAGCCGCTTGCCGCGGTCCGCGCAGCAGAAGCGCAGGAAGCAGCTGCCGCAGCAGAAGCGGTGGTCCGTGTTGTTGCACGCGAACTCCTTGTCGTACTGGCCGCTCACGTCGTAGTAGCCCAGGCACGTGTCGTGCTGGACCGCGGGCGCCTGCAGCTGCGTGATCTTCCCCGCCGCGGCCGCGGGGACCGCGGTGGTGCTGCTGCCGTTCACCGCCTTCAACTTGTTGTTCCGGTTCTGCGAGGGTTTGGTTTTCCTGTTGGTGGCGGCGGCGGCAGCGGCGGCGGCGCACAGGACATTCAGCGGGTCTAAGTAGATGAAAAGCAGCAGGAGGTGCTTTGTCCCCATCATTCGAGGACACGCTGGTGGGTTTCTGTCCTGAGTGTCACTCTGTCCACGTCCTTTACCGAGTGCAGCTTCTGGCGGGTTTGTCCATCGCAGGTGCTCCACCTTTACGCGCCGACTTCTCGCTCACGGATTGTGACTGGCGGCTTTTACGCACATCACACGCGCAGAACATCTTAACACTGTGTGGTTCTCGCGCGGCTCCAGATGTTTATTCTTCTTTTGATTCAAAACTTTTGGCTGCAGCAGAGACGAAAGTCCTTCAGGTGAAATCTGTCTTTTTCTTCATGTGACACTGCGAACAAAGAGAGACGTGTCCAGCACATGTCACTCAAGCTTAGACCAAATATCAAAGAAGAACTTGTATCAATAAGCAGCAACAATGCATGAAATCAGCACCACGGCCAGCGCCCGGGCTCTCAGGTTTCCACTTAAATCATCTCCTTCTTTTATTCATTATTTCTTTTTCTCTTTTTTTCACTTACAACACCTTTAAAAAAATAAATATTCCACTAAAAAAACAGTTTTCGTGAATCGCGCGAGTGAAATATTCGCCGCAGTGATAGCGGATCATCGCCTCATCATGTGCGTAAACTTGGAAACGGAGAGGGTTTTTTTTCCTTTTAGGAAGAAAAAACATAGAAGTTAATTTACTTGTGTTAGTAGATTAAAGAATGAGAGGCTGTGGCGGGAGAAGAAGAGAGAAGAACAGGGAGAAGAAGAGGGAGAAGACTTACCGGGTTCACGGCGGTCTGTAACCGCGTTGTCTCAGCCACTGCCACGGAATCAAAACGCCTCAGCAGCGCGAGAGAACAGGACCTCTCCCCCTCTCTCTCTCTCTCTCGCTTCCTCTCACTCCCTCACTCCCTCTCTCTCCCTCTCTCTCTTTCAGGTGCCTCGGTTAATTATCAAACCCTCCCTCCTCCTCTTCCTCTCCCTTTCCTTTTCTCTTCTTCTTCTATGTTTTTTTTGCCTCTGGGCTTCAGTCAATAACTCGCGGTTGAAAACGAGAGCGAGAGAGAATATAAGAAGTCTGTCAGTGAAAAGCTGCTGCTGGTGATTCTGTGTCTGTTTATGCTTCAACGCGCGCTCAAGCTGCATCCACACACCTTCCGTGTGTGTGTGTAGATTCTTGTACAGCAGTCTTACTGAGGACACTCCCTATAACCGCACCATAAAACCTTAACTCTCCAAAAGCCCTTTAAAGGTCCAGACGAAATAACGTGTTTAAGTGTCTTAAAGAAAGTGTGTGTGTGTGTGTGTGTGTGTGTGTGTAGTATAGAACTCAGGAGGCGAGGACATTTTGTGACCGTGAGGACAACAGGACTGGTCCTCACGGTCTGTCACACCTTATAAGGACTGTTTATAGGTAAAGACTTGGTTTTAGGGTTAGGTTTAAACTGGTCCCTTACCTTCACCTTAATGAAATGCCTCACCCTAACCTCACCCTAACCTAAACCCAATTCTAATCTTAAAACCAAGTCTTAACCCTCAAACCCTTTAAGTGAGGACCAGATAAAAATGTCTTCACAAAGACAGGTTTATATCAGAACAGAAACTTTGGAGTGCGTGTGTGGAAATTGGACTTTTGCACAATTTGATATTAAAAAATTTGGATTTTCAGACTTGCTTTTCAGGTTTAGTAAGAAATCTCAGGCAATCAAACCATATTATTTTGTAGTGTTGAATTTTTCAGTCATAGAAATTGACATTTTTTCTCTTGAACTGGCAAAGTGTTCCCTTTTTTCTGTGAATTTCCACTTGTTTCTATAAACTTTATTTCAAGACTGTGACTGAATAGTGGTGAATTTTTAGATACTTGTGTGATTATTCATCTTCTTCACCTTCCTCAGGTTGGGTGTCTGTGTGTGTGGAACATTCACCCATCATCATTTATTGAAACACAACATGTTTTAATTAAAATAATGTATCTGCATAATCATTTACGGAGGCTGCTGTCGCTGCAAAGTCATAACAAGGAGAAATATCTGGAGTGGGAGTGGACGTAAAAAAAAAATGTATTAATGGAGAATCATTTATTCCACGGCGCTTCATTGGCGGCTTAATCGTATTCATAAACCGTGTTTTAATCTGGTGAAATCTGGCTGCACCAGATGGTGAAAATCACCTCACTGAAAACGTTGTGACGACGCGGGGAAATTGATTTTCAAATACTTTTTTAACGACGTCGTCCTCGCTCGCTCAGTGTCAAATCTCGTCCATCTGTCGTGAAAACGGGAACCTTCTGCCAACGCCGAGTCGTCTGAGTGAGATTTGATCGAGGTGAAGGTCTGCTCTTCATCACGTGAACGCAGATAAATGATATATGTTAGAAAGTACTGTAGTGGCTCTGAAAAAGTGATACAATTACAACTGTGAAATAAAGAATTACAAAGTAAAGGCTTTAAACCATTTCTCTTTTGTTTAGGATTTGAGGGCGTGTCTTAAAATTATGGCTTGACGACTCACCGGAGTCATAGCTCCTCCTCAAACACTGTCACCAAAACCCTTAGCGAGCTTTATCAACAGTTTACCGTTCACCCGTGAGGCGCTGCACCTGCTCATAAGGAACTCCTGCTGTGAGGCTGCAGTACCCCTGATGAGAGACAGAGGGAGACAGAGAGCAGCTCCGTGTAACAGTTTTGTTGTGAAACTGACACCGAAATGGTGAAAAATTCACGTTTGTTGAGCAAGTGGCTTGAAACCGGAGTGTTTACATTAAGATTCTGTTCAAGATGTTGACTTTGGTCCCCACTAAAGTGAGTGGACCAGTATGTGTGTGTGTGTGTGTTACGTCACTTTTCCACTTTCCACAGTTCTATTGCCGTGACATGTTTTTTTTCTACGCGACACAAACACACAAAGCACTTGTAAAGCAGTCGTTTTGGGTGAAACTGAATCGTTAGAATCAGTTGATGACTCTTCAGCGACGACACTCTCTGACCAATCAGAGGCCGGCAGTCTGCTGACATCACAATTTAGTACCGGCTAGCTCGCTAGATACTAAAAAAACACCAGGTGCTATCTCTGATGGAAAAGCAACAAAAATGAGAAGAGTTGAGGAAATCTAAGTCTTATACTTTATTAATCCCCTTAGGAAATGATTTCCCTGCATTTGACCCATCCTAGAATTAGGAGCAGTGGGCTGCCACACTGAGTAGTGCCCAGGGAGCAATGGGGATTGAATACTTTGCTCAGGAGTATCCCAGCCCTTCTGACCTGGTGGGGACTTGAACCAGCAACCCTCCAGTTACAAGCCAAGTTCCCTTTCCACTTGGCCACTGCCAACAAACTTTCAGCAGGAAGTTGAATTACAGTGTGTTTATATTTAAATTCTGCACAAACAGTGACCAACAGAGATGTTCATAGACTTTGGTCCCCACTAAAGTGAGTAGGTCAGTATGTGTATGTGTGTGTGTTTGGCTCCTCCCCAAGAATCCTTCTCCAGATTCCTCTAGAGTCTCGTTTCAATAACGGCACCACACTACTACAGTGCAGTAGCGGCTAGCAATGTTGCCTAGCAGCAAAAGGACTTCTTGCTGCCAAGACAAGAATGCTAACCACTACACCAGCCGTGCAGCGCGCAGAGGTTAATTGGACACACAAATTGACCGCAGGTGTTTGTCTCTTTGTGACCCTGACAACCGGTCCAGGGTCCGCCTTTCACCCTGTGTCAGCCGGGATTGGCTCCAATGACCCCCCCTCCCTGTGACCCTCACGTGGAGCATAAAGTGGTACAAAAATGAATTAATGATCAGTAACGACAAACACATGTTTTGCCCCGACACTCATCACTTTCACTACATCAGTGCAGTTTCATGCATTAAAAGTCAGAACACGGTCGCTCGTTCTACTCCTTCATGAAAATACATGTTGTATGAAATATTCAGACGCCAGACGCCTCACTAATCACTTCAGACACGTCCTCCATCAAACCTCCAGCCTCCTCGAGCGCCAAACATCTGCACTGAGAGTGAAAGTAGTGCACACTGGCTTGTCCACAAACATGTCCCCACACTGTTCTCGCTGTAACAAACATGTTAGAAGTACAGCAGGGACAGACAGACAGACAGACAGACAGAGTGACATCCTCCTCCTGCTGTCCACGGCTTCTTCTTCCGCTCACAGTTAGAGAGACAGGCGGGGATGGACAGGGTTGTCCTAACCTGATCTGTCACCTGGACAGGTTGAGTCTGGCTTATTTGACTTGTCTCCTCTCTCTCCCTCACCATCACCATCTATTCACTGGACACAGTATTGCAATTGTTTCGGGTGGGAGGGGGGGGGGGGAGACATTTCTTGACAGTCGGGTGTGACGAGGCGAGACAGGAAAGAAGAGGAGAGAGAGAGAGAAAAAGAGAGAGAGTCTCTGTGACGTTAAAAAATGCTTCACAGTCACTGCAGTCGTGTGGCACATAGTCCCAAAACTATTCAGCCACCACAAGAGGAATTATACCAGAATTATAGTCCTAAGAACTAAGGTTCCATCCAGATTCCTCTGTTTTTCTGTTTTAGTTTTTAAAAGATGTATAAATTCTGCTCAGGATGCACCTGTCGTCCACACTACCCTGGTGTTTAAAGCTCACAAAGTCTTGTGAGCCTGAAAGTCACTTTTTTATCTTAAGTAAACATACTTAAAGACATTTACTGTACTTAAGTAGCAAAAGTCATTTTCTGATATAAAATGTACTTAAGTTTTGGAAATAAAAGTATTCAAAAAAGTGCAGACTTAGGCTTGTGCCATGGTGGCTCAATGGTAGGGCCAGTTGTCTGTCAGCTGGAAGGTTGTGGGTTAAATTCCTGGCTCTGCTCATCTACATGTGTCCTTGAGCAGGACACCCCATGTTGTAGTGTGTGAAGGTCATCAAGACTAGAAAAGCTCTATATAAATACAGACCATAATACCAATGCTTCTGATGATTTTATTTGGTCATAACGAGTAACAAAGTGAGTTAGAGGAAATGTAGTGGAGTAAAAGTACAAGTTGCAGAACGCCAGAAGTCCGACTCCAGTCCGACTAAGCGTATGCATGCAGGAGTAATCGGACTATTATCCAGGTATGTTAGTCTGACTAAGACTGGCTCGATTGTAGTCGGACTAACTTGGTTACATGACGTTAAGAAAACTGAATTATTGTCTAAGTCTGACTAAAATCAGACTTTAAGTGTTAAGAAAGTACATGAAATAGGTGAATATCGGACGTGCCGCCGCAGAAAAATGACAAAGTTACACACTGTAGCTTTAAAATCTCCACGTCTTACAAGAAACTGTGATTAAAGTTTGTTTTTAAGGAGTAATTGATAAAAAAAAAAGACGGTAACTCTTGTCTTTGTGTAGTCCACTCTTTGCACAGATTGGTCCAAAATTTCTTTTTTTCTTTTAGTGATGGGACTCTTGGTCTTCTCAGTTGTCCAAACTATTTTATCCTGCACAGCTCATTTCACATCTCACTGAGACACAAGGAGAAGAAGAAGAAGAAGAAGAAGAAGAAAAAGAATTAGAAGAAGAAGAAGAAGGAGTGCACTTTAATTGCTCGGCCGTACTTTACAGCAGTCATGTGATCTCCCCCTGTGGCCCTTTGAACAAAAAGAGAAGAAACGCTACAGTGCTCCTGACAGCGCTTTACACATAATATGACAAGCAGATGAGAGAAAGAAAAAAAAAGTGCACGGAGCGTTTGATGAATGTCTCTCCTCACCGGAGGATCTGGAAGACGGCGTTTTGCAAATTGGCCCTCGGTTCCCGTGTCACTCAAACCGCGGCACATGACTTGGGCGCGTTTGAGCACAAAGGGAAGAGGAATTTGTCCATTAAGTGTTAAACAGCTCCGAGTTCGCGAGCCTCAGCAGAAAAAATCGCTGACGGGTGACGACAGGGTCGACACTGGCTGAGGAGTGATGACACCGTAACTCCACAGAGGAACGTTCTCCCCGACAACAACAGCAGCTGGGAACGTTGACGCCATGTTACATCGTAACTGTTGCGATGATTAGTGTCACAGCAGGTGTCGGAACACTTAAGAGTCCTGGTGTCCTCACGTCCCCCCCGGTGGTGCCGTGGAGGTATAGCAGCATAAGCGTAAAGGTTTTTAAAACACTGTAACACTGAGCGTATAATATTGCAGACGACAACAGTTATTACGGTAATTTCACTTGCGCCGTTACAGGAATCCAGAGAATCTTGGACATTTGATACAAACACTCACACAAATGTTACTTTAAATATGTTTTATATTGTACAACTTTCAATTTTAACACACACGATCTTCTGTTTGTGTTCAACTACAGTGTGTTTTTTTTGTTGTTCTTCATTTTGAATTGTTCGAACACTATTTTAACATGGGAAAATGGGCAAAAGAATTGGTGAACACAACAAAACAGTGAATTCCAAATTAGCACAACCAGAAGAAAAACACACCTTTAATCCACAAGATTAAACCAAAATCACTGAAAAAACTGAAACTGAAACTTAACTTACATTACTTTACATTTCATATATTTTATATTATCTTCTTTAACATTTGGGTGTGTGATTATGTTGTTCCTTACATTTTATACATATTACATTACATTACATGTCAATTAGCAGACACTTTTATCCAAAGCGACTTACAATAAGTGCATTTAAACATTTGGGTACAAATAAGAGCTAGAAGTAAGTAAGAGCTTCAAGTAAGCCAAACTATGAAGTGCTAGTCATAAGTGCGATGTATACGTTTTTTTTTTATCACCGTCGTCTTAGTCAACGTAGAGTCGGAAGAAATGTGTTTTTAGTTGGCGGCGGAAGATGTGGAGGCTTTCCGCTGTCCGGATGTTGATGGGGAGCTCGTTCCACCATTTGGGAGCTAGGACAGTGAACAGTCTCCAGTTCTGCGAATGCCTCTGCGATCCTCTCAGTGAGGGGGCAGCGAGCCGGTTTACCAATGCAGAGCGGAGTGGGCGGGCTGGGGTGTAGGTTTTGATCATGTCCTGGATGTAGGCTGGACCGGATCCGTTTGTAGCATGGAACGCAAGCACGGTGTAGTGTGGGAGAATTTTGGTAAGTTGAAGACCAGTCGAGCTGCTGCATTCTGGATGAGTTGCAGAGGTCGTATGGCACACGCAGGGACTCCAGCCAGGAGGGAGTTGCAGTAATCCAAGCGTGAGATGACAAGAGCCTGGACCAGAACCTGTGCCGCCTTCTGGGTTAGAAGAGGCCGTATCCTTCTGATGTTGTGCAACATGTATCTGCAAGATCGAGCTGTTGCAGCAATGTTGGCAGTGAGGGAGAGATGGTCATCAAGTGTCACACCCAGGTTCCTTGCGGTATGAGACGGAGTTACCACAGAGTTGTCGAGGGTGATGGTCAGGTCTGTGGTGGGAGAGCCCTTTCCTGGGAGAGAAAGAAACTCAGTCTTGTCGAGATAGAGTTTCAGGTGATGGTCAGACATCCACTGAGAGATGTCGGTCAGACAAGTGGAGATCCGTTCTGCTACATGTGTGTCGGAGCCGGGAGAAGAGAGAATGAGTTGGGTGTCATCAATCACTGTGAGCTTTTCCCACTCACTGGGGTTCGGGAAGGACGAGGAGGCGGCGTTGAGGGAGCAAATATACCAGTTTATTGTCAACTGAAAACAATTAACCAAACAAAACCAAAAGCAGTCAGCTGTGGCTGGCTGTGATGTCAGCGCTCTGCTGCGCTGCGCTGCCCTCACTCTCTGTGTCTCTGTGTCTCTGGGTCTCTCCGTCTCTCTCTCTCTCTCTGTGTGTCCGCGTGAGGACCCAGCCTACTGCAAGAGATCAGAACCAGGTTACAAACATGCTTATATAGCTGACTAATTACCTGATTCTGTCCAGCTGTCTGATCACCGGCTGAGCCACTCCTTCCTTTCCTCCAGCAGCCGTCGCTCTAACCAAGCCCCACTGCCACATACCCCCACCGCCCGACTTAGGCCGGGACCCCGCCGGCCGCAAGCCCACTCCCCCCCCCCTCCGCAGAGCGGGAGAGAAAGTCGGCCACGGCCATGCGGTTCCCCGGCCTATGGATCACCTTGAACCGGAAAGGCTGTAAAGCCAGATACCAGCGAGTGATCCGCGTGTTGGCATCTTTCATGCGGTGGAGCCATTGGAGCGGGGCATGGTCCGACCAGAGGGTGAATGGGCGCCCCAGGAGATAGTAGCGGAGGGCACCGACCGCCCACCGTATGGCGAGGCACTCTTTCTCCACCGTACTGTAGCTCACCTCCCGCTGAGCTAGCTTCCGGCTTATGTACAGTACGGGGCGGTCGACCCCCTCCACCTCCTGGGACAAAACGGCCCCCAGCCCGCTGTTCGAGGCGTCGGTCTGCAGGATGAAAGGGAGAGAAAAGTTAGGTGTGTATAAAAGTGGCTCCCCACAGAGGGCTTGCTTAACCCTCTCAAACGCCAGCTGACACGGCTCCGTCCACTGGACCGGATCTGAGGCACCTTTTCGGGTCAGGTCGGTTAGGGGGCTGGTCAGCTCCGAGAAGGCCGGGATGAACCTCCTATAGTAACCGGCCAGCCCCAGAAACCTCCTAACCTCTTTTTTGGTCTTGGGTCTCGGGCAGGCTGCAACCGCTGCGGTCTTTTGTATCTGTGGCCGCACCTGCCCTCCCCCCAAGTGGTACCCCAAATACCGTACCTCCCTCCGTCCAACTGCACACTTCCCTGGGTTGGCCGTGAGCCCCGCCCTCCTCAGGGACTCCAGCACTGCTCCCACCTGCTGCATATGCTGCTCCCAGGTCTCACTATGAATGATGACATCATCCAAGTAGGCCGCAGCATATGCAGAGTGAGGCCGCAGCACCCGGTCCATGAGGCGCTGGAACGTGGCTGGGGCCCCGAACAACCCAAATGGAAGCGTGACAAATTGGTACAAACCATACGGAGTGGAGAAGGCCGTTTTTCCCCTGGACTCTAGCGACAAGGGAATCTGCCAGTAGCCCTTGGTCAAATCCAGTGTCGTAAAAAAGCGAGCCGTGCCCAGCCGATCCAGGAGTTCGTCGACCCGGGGCATTGGATAGGCATCGAATTTGGACACCTCGTTGACTCTACGGTAGTCCACACAGAACCGTATTGACCCATCAGACTTGCGAACAAGAACAATGGGGCAACACCAGTCACTGTTGGACTCTTCTATTACTCCCATCTCTAACATAGCCTGAAGTTCTGCCTGAACAGTTTTCCTCTTATGTTCCGGCAGGCGATAGGGTCGTGAACGCACTGTCACACCCGGGGAAGTTTCTATGTGCTGGCCCGGCGAGAGATGATCGTCAACGGGGACCGGCGCCGACCTGTTTAATTTAGTCACCTCCGGTCCCAGCTCATCTCTCTCAATCACCGTGGTGGCCAGAGAAACAGACGCCACCTCCCTCCAGGCTTTGAGGAGGTTAAGGTGGTAAATCTGTGTTGCTCCACCCCTGTCAGAACGCACAACCTCATAGTCAACATCCCCCACTCGCCGTGTGACCACAAAGGGCCCTTGCCACTTGGCGAGTAATTTGGAGCTAGACGACGGTAGCAATAGAAGCACTTTATCTCCCGGTGAAAACTGTCTAAGTTTAGCCCCTCTGTTGTACAGCCGCTGTTGACGTTCCTGGGCCTGGAGCAAATTCTGCCGTGATAACTGACCCAGTGAATGGAGTTTTGCTCGCAGGTCCAGTACGTGCTGTACCTCATTTTTACTGGTGCTTGGACCCGCCTCCCAGTTTTCCTTAACCAGGTCCAAGACACCCCGAGGTTTCCTGCCGAACAGGAGTTCAAAGGGCGAAAAACCCGTGGAGGCCTGGGGCACCTCCCGCACTGCAAACAACAGAGGGTCCAACCATTTATCCCAATTACGACTATCCTCGTGTACGAACTTACGAATCATGTTCTTTAGCGTTTTGTTAAACCGCTCCACCAGGCCATCAGTCTGGGGATGGTACACACTAGTCCGGATTGAGCGGACGCCCAGTAATTCGTATAGCTCGCGTAGTGTACGTGACATAAACGATGTGCCCTGGTCAGTCAGGATCTCTTTCGGGATCCCAACTCGGGAGATGACCTGAAACAGTGCCTGTGCAACACTCTTTGCCGAGATGTTGCGCAAGGGTACTGCCTCGGGATATCGCGTTGCATAGTCCACTAGAACTAATACAAAGCGATATCCCCGTGCGCTCCGGTCTAATGGCCCGATGAGGTCCATGGCAAGTCTATCAAAAGGGACCTCCATTAATGGTAATGGGCGCAAGGGCGCTTTTGGGGTGGCCGGAGGGTTGACTAATTGACATTCGCGGCAGGATGCACACCACCGACTTACATCCGCCCGAATGCCCGGCCAGTAAAATCGGGCCATGATCCGGTTCAGTGTCTTATCATATCCGAGGTGACCCGCCATGGGGTTGTGGTGAGCCGCCTGGAAAATCGTTTCTCGGCGGCTTTTTGGGACTAACAACTGGGAGAGCTCTTCCCCTGTTCGAGCGTCACGACTCACTCTGTATAAACGGTCTTTAACGACAACAAAGTAGGGGTGAGAGAGTGCTGCGTTAGGGTGAACCGGACAACCATCAATTTCCATCACTTGGTCAAAGGCGTGGCGGAGGGTCTCATCCCGAGACTGTGCTAGGGGAAAATCTTCCATGGGCGCCATCTGTGCCCCCCCCCCAGCAGCGTCGGGATGCGGCACCTCCGCCTCACCACTAAGGACAGCACATAACTCACATTTCCCTGACTTACGTGACCGCACCCTCATGGTTTCCCCTGCTAAGCTCGTAAACCCCGGCCAATTTGTCCCCAAAATTAGAGGGTGCGTGAGGCGAGTACTAACTCCAGCCTTTACTCTATGTTTTTTCCCTTTAAAATAAATTTCCAGAGCCACCACCGGATAATCGTGAATATCCCCATGCACACACCTCACCCTCACCCACGATGCCTCCAACAATGCCCCCGGTCGAACCAAGCGCTGATGGATCATGGTCTGTTCACAACCAGAATCCAGCAGAGCTTGATGTGTACCCCCTTGTATACATACCGGTATACGGTACGTCCCTTCCGAACCGGGGGAGGGGGCCGGCGGCCCGGCAACCCGAACCACTTGCCCCACTTCCATGAGCGGGCACTCCGCTCTGATGTGGCCGGGCTGCCCACACCGCCAGCACACCTGCCCTGGCGTCTGAGGAGCCCCCCGGGGTGCCAGGTGATCAGACGCGTAGGCTGGGCCCTGAGGGAAAGACGGCAGAGGGTAATTAGACGACCGGAGCGATGCATGCTCCGGCTGTGTGTGTGTGTGTGTGTGTGGGTGTGGTGCAGGAGCCGATGCCGCTGGGAACCTCCTCCTCGGGGCTGGAGTGGGACGGCTGGCAGGGATCGTCGCTGGCCTGGTCTCCTCCCTCATGCTCCGCCGGGGAAGAGAGAGATGGTCCTCCGCGAGGACGATCGCTGCCTCGATGTTGGCCGGGCGGTGGCACTGGACCCAATTGGCTGTGGACGATGGTAACCCAGCGATGAACTGCTCCAGCGCCACCTGTCCAACGACGTCCTCAGCGGAGTGGGTCCCCGGCTGGAGCCAGCGCCTCGCTGCGTCCAGGAGCTGCTGCGCGTATGCAAAGGGGCGCCCGGCTCCTTCAAAGGAGAGCCCCCTGAACCGCCGCCGGTGTCCCTCCGACGTACTGCGCAGCCGGTCCAGGATGACTCTCCTCAGCTGTGTGTAGTCGTGGCGCGCGGCCGCCGGCAGGCTGTGCGCGGCCAGCTGCGCCACGCCGGTGAGCAGGGGAAGAAGCCGAAGCGCTCTCTCCTCCTCCGGCCACCCACACGCCTCCGCCGTGCCCTCGAAGATGTCCAGGTATGCCTCCGGGTCATCTTCCGCGGTCATCCGCTGCAGGGCGACGGCCGGAGACCGTCCTCGACCGGGCTCCGGGTCGGCGCCGTGGGCAGCCGGGCGTTGCAGCAGCTCCCGCAGGAGAGCACGATCGTCCCGCTGTGACGCCGCAATGTCCGCGAGGAGCTGGGACTGCTGCTGCTGCAGCGTGGTGGTGCTCTCCTGCATCGCAGCGAGGTGCTGAAGGGCCAGCGACAGCGGAGATTGTCCTTCCATGTGTCCCTGTTCAGGTGCCACTGTGAGCTTTTCCCACTCACTGGGGTTCGGGAAGGACGAGGAGGCGGCGTTGAGGGAGCAAATATACCAGTTTATTGTCAACTGAAAACAATTAACCAAACAAAACCAAAAGCAGTCAGCTGTGGCTGGCTGTGATGTCAGCGCTCTGCTGCGCTGCGCTGCCCTCACTCTCTGTGTCTCTGTGTCTCTGGGTCTCTCCGTCTCTCTCTCTCTCTCTCTCTCTCTCTCTCTCTGTGTGTCCGCGTGAGGACCCAGCCTACTGCAAGAGATCAGAACCAGGTTACAAACATGCTTATATAGCTGACTAATTACCTGATTCTGTCCAGCTGTCTGATCACAGGCTGAGCCACTCCTTCCTTTCCTCCAGCAGCCGTCGCTCTAACCAAGCCCCACTGCCACAATCACATATATATATATTATCTTATATATGTAATAATGTTGAGGCTTAGGTGTTAAAGGATTAACTTTCACGTCTGAAATCACTCATCAAATATTATCATTTTTTTGGTTTTAAGTTGCTTTGCCAAGTGTTCCCTTCATGTGCATTCATTATTAGGGGCGTGTCATGCCCCGCCTGGTCTCCGCCTACATCTCCTCCTTTCTCCACCTCCAGTATGCGATCAGCTCACCTGTGGCGAGAGAACACCTGCTTCCAATCCACTCATTGCCACACGGTGACCTGTGTGGTAACATAGTTTCCTCCGGTGTCGCTGACTCGCTGCTCATTGTTTTGTGGTTTATGGATTCCCACGCTCTCCCCCCGTGCGCCCACGCTGCCATCGACGCCGTTTGGAACCAATCGTCGCCTCCACTACCACTACTATAAATGTCTAACAAAACGTTGAGACATCACACCGGACGTCATTTTTCAGGGGGTTCAGAAGACACGCCCGTAATCCCATCTGTCTCTCAATCCAAGTGCTTTTGGAAAAGCAGTGAGTACTAATTAAAGTTTTCCACTTTATTTAAGTTAATATTGTATAATATAATATAATATAACTATAAAGGGGACAAAAAACGTCCTGTGAGTGAGTTATTTTTTGCCCATTTTTACAACTTTCAATAAGTGGCAGTTATTTACAATACATTGCATGTTAAAATAGTGTATTAACTGAAACATTTAAAATAATGTCTCAATGTCCAAAAACAGGACAAGAAATGGAAACTTATATCCAGGCGTGTTTCCAACTCTCTCCTCTCTGGTGACAAAGATGCTGATTCTCCCACTTCCTGTGAAATTACCTTAATAACCACAGCTTTCAGAAACCACTGGAAATGTCCGATATCTCAAACTGCCGCGTAACTACGGTAATGCAGAGTTTGCACGTTTGCAGTGACAAATGTTAAAAGTGAATTTTGTGCAAGGAAGAATTGAGGTTGATATTTATGTAAATGTCTCGTTCTGCTGTAAAAGTAAAAACCACATCTGCCTCTGTTTACCTGCGACTTTAATCTCAGAATTATACTTTATTTAATCTCAGAATTATACTTTATTTAATCTCAGTTTTCTACTTTCTTTTATCTCAGCATTCTGACTTTCTTTAATCTCAGTTTTCTACTTTATTTAATCTCAGAATTCCACCTTATTTAATATCAGCATTCTATTTATTTAATCTCAGAGTTCTACTTTGTTTAACCTCAGAATTCTGACTTTAATCTCAGAATTCTGACTTTAAATCAGGTATTTTACATAATTTCAAATAAAAGCATGTGTTATGAATGATAGTAGTTGACAATAAAAGGAAAAAAAAACCTCTTTATGATACTAAATCTTAGTTTTGTTTTTTTTATATGATTCCATTATATTAAGTGGTGGGCCGCATGTGGCCCACGGGCCCCAGGTTTGAGGCCCCTGTTAATCCAAGCAGGAGCCATGAATGAATGAATGAATAGTTCATTTCTATCGTAGCAAAGGTGTTTGGTGTTTTTTCTTGGATTATTTGGCTCATGAGTTGATGCACATCATCATGACTTGAATGAAGTGAATGATGTATGAATGAATGAATGAATGAATGATATATCCGTTCCTTATTTTCTGATCAGGAAGTCGGCAGCGATGGTCTCTCGTACATTTTGTGTGAGGAGATTTCCCGTGGGTCTGGATTTGGCTTCACTCAGAGCTCCGACCGAAATGTCTGCCCCAGTTCTGCAGCAGCAGAGGGGAATTATCTCTCCTCGGACACCGAGTCTGTTCAAGGGTCCGTTCTGTCGTCCTCTGTTAATGAGCCAGGACGCCTCGGCATGTTTCACACGCTCCAACGCAAAGTGATCCTCCTTTCACTCTTACAGCAGACACGCAGGCCTGCAGATCTCCACCAGTCATCAGCAACTAATTCATCAAAATAATCACCAGATTAAGTCGACATTATCTTTAAAAATATGTTTTTCCTCATTGTTTGACTGGAAACTGAAGGTTGTGTTGGCTTGCTCTCCTTCACCAAACTCCATTGAGAAAATCATCAATTTTAACATCACAGCACACAGGCGTGGTCGAACCACTGCTGCCTCCATCAGGAAGTTCAAATGTCTTATTTTGTATTATTCGGCATTTAAAATCCTTTGTTCAGATTCACCTCAGTGACACAAAGTGACCACAGGGGGCAGCAGTGGACCAGCAGCTCCTGTTTCTTCACAGACTAAAAACGCTGATTTTCTCTATGGACTTTGGTGTGAGTGAGAGTGAGTGGCTGAGAAAAGTCTGTCCAACAGTGACACGAAGCAGCAAACATACGTGTGTGTGTGCATGTATGTTATTACATATGTTAAAGAAGATAATATGAAGTATATCAAATGTAAAGAGCCTCTTACGACCACACAAACTCTCTTTTTGTGATAATTTAGACCTCTTTTTGTTTGGTTCTCGCCTCTCGACGAGCGTGAGAACAAATCACCGTCCTGTGCCACGTGTGCATATGAACACTTTAAATTATTATCATTGTTGAGGGGATGAGGTGCAGCAGTGGATACATGAAAACTAACTTATAGGGAAGTGTTGTGTTGCCGTGGTTTGTTTGTGTGTGTTCTCGCCTCATCACTGCTCTGCGATGCATAGAAGTGGATTATTATAAACCACACGGAACCTTAAAGAAGACTAAAGCAAAACATAGAGAATGCAAAGGAGGGTCAAGGGAAATTATTACTCAGTCTGCTTGTGTTTGTTTGCGTTAATGCATGTGTGTGTGTGTGTTTTGGAGAATGAAACGTGAGGTCCATGAATCACAGTGTGTGAGAGGAGGTTGTTGAAGTGTGTGTGTGTGTTTATATCTGTGTGAGGTCCATTTTTATCTTCATAATTGTGACGTTTATCTGAGTTGTATCAGCTTTTAAACTTTCCAATCTAACATAATTTTGATGTTTAGCAACATTATATATCAAATTTTGATATTTTTAGCTCAGAATTTTGACGTATTTCGTAATTTTTTAGACTTTATCACATTATTATATATACACTTACTGCACAGTGAAGTATTGTTTTTGGTGGCTGTGTGACTGTGTGTGTGCTTCTGTACTTGCTTTCAATATGAGCGACAGAAGCTTGTTAGAGTTTGTGAATTTTGACCCTGACGTGCATTTGAACGTGGTGAATGTGGTGAAGTCATTTCTGATCGCCTTGTTTCAAGTGTGTCTCATAATGCTGGGTGTGTGTGTGTGTGTGTGTCAGCGCGTGTGTGTGTGTCACACCATCACAGGTGTTTTGTGACAAACACACACACACACATTAATGTTGGGGACATCTGGCCCTGTCAAGAGTTGGCGGGCAAATAAAGAGCATTTTTAAGAGGGAGAGCCAACACTCGCAGTCATGAGAGGGAGGGAAACTTTCACACTGATACATTTCTGCTCTACATATTTGAAGAAAAAAAATACACATAAATTAATACTAATGAACGAATGATGGAATGATGACATCTTTCAAAACCTGTGAAACACACAAACCCAGAAAAAATTATTTATCTAAAAATGCAAAGGACGTCTGTCTGTATGTCTGTCCCTGAACCCTTCATGCCTTCGTCCTTATATGGACATCCTGTGTGTGTGTGTGTGTGGGGGGGGGGGGGGGGGGTCACATATTCAGGCTATTTTTATTAGCAGTGATTAAAAAGTAGCTGTAATTGTGCAGAAGTCACAAAACAGACTTTTATTTTTGTTCATAAAAACAAGACAAATTTCACAAATTCAATCTGATTTTAAACATTTTCAGTTTTGGCTCAGGTGTGTTTCATATAGTTGGTGAAAATATTATATTTTATAATGTTTTTTTCTTTTAATCAGATTGTCTAGGTTGTGCTGGATTTAAAAAAGGATATAAAATATAAGTTGACCGTGTGCTCTAGAAATAACACACACATACACAAAATACACAAAAAACAAAAGCAACTCGAGGGATTGAAATACAGTGAAGTACACAGAAAACAAACTCGAGGTACTGTGGTGTTTCTTTAAAACGAAGCAGCCGTCATCACAATCACACGTCCTTGTGGAGCTGCAGAAGAAAAACGGAGTGTAATGAGAGAAAAGATGCCAGAGGAAACTGAGCCGATGATTCACACATTATCACCACTTGTGCAACACTAATGACCAGCGGGGAGAGCAGATTAGAGCAGATTACAGGGTGTAAACGGCAGAACATGCCACATTTGTCTTGTTTAGTGGAGATTGTGGCGCTAAACTGGTTTTCACCTCTGCTCCGTGGCCCCTTACCACAAAAAAAAGAAATCACGCTCCCACACAACACACAAAAAGACACTCTCAATTATGTTCCATGAGGCATGTGTTTCCTCTCAGATTAGGATTAAATTAACACCGTTTATGTTTCAGATAGGCACGAGGTTGAAGCTCTTCCGTTCAAACTGAGGTCGTTTTCACACCTCATGGTCTCCGCTAGACTCGACAATCCAAACCTTCTGAATAACGTGTTCCCCTCCCCGCCTGAGGGCGGCGCTGCATCAAGAACTTCTGAAGGAGAAGACAAAGACAAACATGTTGGTTAATGCAGGACAACATGTGTTTCTGCCACATGAGAGCTGAACATGGAGCCGCATCAAATCATCTCATTTAACGTGAACATACGACACAAAGATCCGCTGCAACACTGGGCTCAGACATTTCACAGTGTTTACCCACAATGCCCTGCGTTGTAGTCCACGTCCTGAACTTGAAGCGAACCGAGACTTAAGTTTTTAGGTGGAGCAGAGTTTACTTCTTTGATGAGCATCAGAGTTTGGTTTCACACCTCCCCGAGCACTTCTCTGATGCTAGGTTCCCGTTTTTTTTTGGGTGGCACAGTGGGATAGTGGTAAGCATTGTTGCCTCACAGCAAGGAGGAGCTGGGTTTTGGTTCCCAGTCTGGGATCTTGTCTGTGTGCAGTTTGGTGTCAGCCAGGTTAGGACATCACCACAGTGGACATGACTGAGTGTTCCTCAAGCCCGCTTCTTATCTTCTGGTGAGCGCTCGTGATGAAAACTCTGCAAACTAGAACTAGTACACATAACTAGTATGTTAGCTCCCTTGTGGAGGTGCGCTCAGTTGCAGCAGCTTTTTTTGAGGTTCTGAAGTTGAACAAAAACGTTGTCCTCGCTGGATGTGTCACCAAATCAGTGGCAGATTCAGTTGAGTTCACCCAGGCTGTGGTCGGCCATGTCTTCTCGCCGATCGCTCGTCATTACATTGGAGGACTTGAGTGCATGTTTTCTCCTTTCATAAGAAGTGATTGCCCTCGTCTGTCAGCAGATGTTGAAAACGACGAGGACACACTCTGTGAGGCTGGCACTTCCAGCAGAGGTGACACTATGTGGCCAATCACGGCTTCATTTGTTCTCGTTAACTGTGTCATAATTGAAACGGCTCGTGGCGACGGAGCTCGCCGGCTAATCGCCGGTGACAACTCGCACTTTTTTCCAGAGGCTCGCAGGCGCTCTGTGAGCTGCTGCCATTATTCCTGCTCAGCCGGCCTGACAGTGTCTGGGGAGAAGGAGGAGGAGGAGGAGGAGGAGGATTACTGCTGCTTGTCAGTCTCTCCTCATGTTGCTGCTGCTGCTGCTGCTGTTGTTGTTGTTGTTGTCGATGCCTCAGTGTCGCAGGTAAGACGCACCAGTAAACACAGCCTGAGTGGAGAGTGCTGCCCGTGTCCACTCTGTCAGCAGCAGCGTTGCAATCAATACCAGCCTCGGCAGCGTCGCACAGCGAGAGCTGCAAAACAAACCTGCGGCTCTACTTACTTTTTTTTCCCTCCCTAAAATGTGATCTGCCGTCTCGAGGGCGGGTTTTGGAGTAAGGACCAGAAAACTGCAAAAAACAAAATCTTGTCTCTCCTTTCCAGAGCTTGATCCCCCCCCCCCCCCCCCAAGAGAGGAGTTGTTAAATTGTAGCTGCATACTAACAGGCTCCTGTGAATCAATTACCATTTGGATATAAATGTCACCACTTTGGAAACTGTCACTGGGCAGAGACCGAAGAGGACGCGGAGGTTTATTAAGGATGGCAGAGATGCTGAGAGTTTCATAAACACACACTCTCACCGGTAAAAGGGAAGAAAAAAGGATGACATTTTTCCAATTAAACCACCATCTAACACTTGGATAAACCGAGCAGAGGCAGGAGAGAGGAAATGAGAAATCCACTGCCAACACTGCTGCATAAAGGAACAGTTCAGGGTTCTGCACATCGCTGACGACCAGAACCACAAACACGGAACATCCTGTTTCAGAGTAAAAGCACCACAGTGTTTCAGTTCCCTGATTCCATTTGAGTTTTATTGTGAAAAACGTGCAGAAGCAACAAACATGTGAGTCCATTCTCAGCCCTTTTTACCAGACAAAGAACTACATCTGGTAACTATATATAACTACATCTGGTAACTATATATAACTATATCTGGTGAGGAACATCTGAAACCGCTTTACTGCGAGATCCTAGAAACGTGGATTTCCACCGACGCCACAGGAAGCGTCATCGCAAAACTTGATCGATTAGCCGAGGCCTTCGGTGCAGTTCCGGAAGGTAAAAGGTACGTTTATAGAGCTCGGTCTTCTCTTGCATCATTTTGAAATGTGTAGCACAAGGAAAAACGTCTTTCAATGAGTGTCCTGTAAAGGGTTGAGAGTCCTGGTGTGACGTTGAGATGAGCGTAGGGTAAACTAAGAGCGTCACAACGTCACTGTCAAATAAAAGTGATCTGTTATGTTCCTGCGATACCCGAATAAAAGTAACTTCTATGACGTCCCCATACGCTGTCATTTATAACTCAGGAGGCAAAAAACGACAGGAATGACAGACAGCAACATTCCACTTAATAGTGTTTTTTTAAAAACACTAGATTTTGCTTGTTAAATTTGAAATTTGAACAGTGTAAAACATGTTTAAAATAACTTTTTTTGAGTTTTTGTCTCAAATGTCCAAAAACAGGCCAAAAAAATGGAAACTTATGCACAGGCATTTTTACAACTCTCTCCTCTCTGGTGACAAAGACGCTGATTCGCTGACTTCCTGCAACAGTGCGAGTGAAACGACCATAATAACCACACGTTGGCGCTGACGTGCAACTTCTCAGTTTTCAGAAACCACTGGAATTGTTCCGATAGCACAGAATGTGGCGTGATTACGGTGAAAATCAGGTTAAAAAAGGAGGATTAACACAGATTAAATTGAGTCTGACTCCATTCTGGCTCATGAGGTTGAGTATTTTAGAGAATTCAAAAGTATATTTTATGATTTTTCTGCACGTAAACCACAGCAGGAGCTGCACATTCGCTCCGCAGCAGGTGAGCAGACGAAACGCCGGGGGGTGCGAGTGACCGACGTGGCAGATTAGCTCTGCTGCGTTAACATAGCGAGTGTGAAAGCGCGGCCTCGGGCTCAGAACCTAAAACAACCAACGCTATCAATATTAGACCTGCAGCTGTATTTTATAGCACTCTGGTCTGAACTCCCTCAGAGAACCCTCCAGTGTGAATACTGAGAATTAATGTAAAAAATAACTCATTACGTGAGTGAATCGTTGATGAACTCTGGTCGTGACCTCTGGTCGTGACCTCTGGTCCGGCTGCCTGAGCTTTGCGAGAACACAAAGAAGATTCTCACTCTGCGACAAGCGTTGGCTCTTAGTGTCTCCGGGAAAAGCAATAAGGCTGAGTGATTGAAATGTCAATATAACATTTACTTTTAATAACCTGGAGGCAAGAAGGAGTCCACATGTTTTTATTAGAGGAGGAGGAGGAGGAGGAGGAGGAGGAGGAATCACACGTGGCGAGTGGACATTGTTTGAGTAGAAGGACTGACTCTGAGTCTCTGCTTTGACTTGTGTTCTGGGATAACTGGAGCGGACTCTGCGGCAGCAGAACGATGGACTTGTACTTGGATACAGGACGCCAGGTCTGCCGGTTAAACTTTAACCTTCCTACGATTAAAGGGTGGCATTTGATTTTGACCTTGTTGGAAATCAAGTTCAAGAAGAAAAGGCCACTCCCATTGTCTCTTCTTTTTCTGCCTATAAGAAACCTGAAAAGAGACGTTCTGTTGCTCCACCCACCGCCAGCCTCCCATGTGAGCCCTGGGTTCACGATAATATGGGTCCCAAGTGGGTTTCAAGCTTGTGCCAACTTAGTACCCAGGTAGTCTGATGGTCAGTAAACCCTACTGGGAGGGTGTAACAAGTGGCAGCTCGATTAGTGAAACCAGGCTACACTAACCACTCCCCCTATTACTCGTATTCAGGTGTAGTACCTGACGTACGAGGCCGCTCTCCACATCGCTTTCTTCTTTCAGAAACACGACAACCACTTTATTCATGCGGGAAGCATCGCTGATGTTCCCGTGTCCAACCTGATCTCCCACCGCCAACAACACCTGTTCCACCGTCAGACGGAGGAGCGATGTGCACGGCAAAAACACTAAACTACAAACAACTAACACGCTACAATAACAACAATGAACAAACAATTAGAATATTTGATATTGATAAAGATATTTATGTTTATATATTATGTTTGCTACTCTCGTCTAACAACAACACACGCCACGTAAAGAAGAAGAAGAAGGAAAAAAACCACCGCCCTTAATAATCATATAATAGTGTAGTTAGATAATGATAACATTCAATTTAATTTCATTTGTATAGTGCTGAATCACAACATACATTATCTCAAGGCTCTGTACACCGGGCGACATTATAGAGAGCAGAGAAACACTAGAGGCATCAGTGGGCAGAAAAAACTCTGACAGAACCAGACTCAAAAGATGTCAAGACAGGTTGGGGTGAAAGGAAAAAAGGGGGACAGGGTAGAGGTGGGAGACAGAAAGGGGGGGAGAGAAAGGACACGAGGGAGATGAGGTTTTTCCAACTCCATTCTGCCGCAGAGTTTGGTCCAATTATCTTTGAACAAAAGTCAAAGACGAGATTCCTACTCGTCTTCTGTGGCCCACATGTCCACGCCGGCTGGGTATGAGCTGCATTATTGGGGCGGTTGGCAGTGGGCGGAGCAACAGACCAAAACATAGACAATTGGTTTCGGGAGGATTCGCCTCGCGTGATTTGTGAGACCATGGTCGAACCTTCAAACCACAGCATCCTGTGACTGTTTGTGTCAAAGTTGAGGATATTCTCTGGAGGTTGTTCTCCAGTTATTGTTCACTGGCACAGAAGCATGAAAAAACCAGCCATTCATCAGCACAAGTGGAGGAAGAGACGTGTTGTTGTGTGTGTTTCATTAACTCACTTATGACACTCGCCTGCAGAATCACAGCCACGTCTTCTGTTTTCTTCCCCTCACAGTTATTGTTTTTAAACTGAATTTTAACGTGTTGGAGCGTCTCTCAGGTGTGTGTGTGTGTGTGGGGGGGGATACAATCCAATCTGCTCGTTACATATCCAAGAAAAATCTATACTATATATACAAATATTGAATTGTGCATGATCGTGAGTCCGGCAGCGTAAACATCAGCTGAGGAGGGGGACAGAAAACACGCGAGAGTGTTGAAGCGGAAACCGCCGCCGCCGCCTTTGTTCACGCTCTTGAGCGCGTGTCAGGCTGCGAATGGCGATGGGCGCGGAACACGATGACAGATTACGGTCACATCTCACCGCACGCCCACGGCGCGGCTCCAACATGCGACAGGATCCCTGCACCCGGCACCGCGCTCGCATGCTGCAGCAGTGAACTTTGCTTCATTTCATGGCCACTTAATGCTCCAGCGCCGCCTGCCAGCCGGCCTTTATCACCACCATCACTCCACTTAATCAGAAGTGCTGGCGCAGGAGTCTCTCTAATCAGACCAATTAGAATCTAAAGCCTTGTCTTCCTGGTGCACGTCCTCCGAGTTCAGGAAACTCTCTGACTTGACTGCAAGCTCTCAGAGAGCAACCGTGAGGTTTTTATTATTATTTTATTATTATTTAATGCTCTTGATGAACTTTATTGAACAATCCTGAGTGAGTTCTTCCTCACGTCTAATGGTAAGACAGCACATCTGTCTGTACAGTAACTACAAAGAAAACTGCACCGTGACGACTTTGATGCTGTTTGGAGACCAAATCCACGAGATATCTGTAACTTTGTGATAGATTTATCAGAGAAAGAGCCTAAGATGACAAATATTCAAATATTTTCATCCCTTCCTTTTCCCAAGAGCGCCAGAGAACTACGGTGGCCTTCACATTTCATAAAGAACGTTCTTTTCGCATTAGACTTTGAAATGTTGGCTCCTTTGTTGTAGAAACACTGTGGAGCAAACATGCGGCCTGTTGTTGAACAATGTCCTTGACTAAAGAACATATGTGACATATGTAAGGCATCGGAAACCATCCATCCATCATTGTCTAGTGTGGAAACAGCTAATGCGTTCCTTCATTCCCCACTGATGGTTAAGTAAAGCTTAGTAAGTAAGTAAAGCACCTTTAAAAACAGCAATTTCACATACATAATGAAAATACACAGAAAAGGAAGAAAGCAATGAGAGGAAAGGATAAACACCGGTTAACACCAAATAAAAATCTAAAAAGACGGCGTCACATAAAAGCAAGTCTATAAAAATTAGTTTTAAGAAGAGATTTAAAAGATGACACTGAGGTTATGAGCCTTATCTCTGCGGGCAGGCCGTTCCAAAGCTGAGGTGCTCTGACGCTCTCCTGCCTCCAGCTGGTTCAGAACTCAGCAGCCAGGCTTCTCACCGGTTACTCCAATCTTGGCTTCACTCCACTGGCTCCCGTACATTTTAGAATTGATTTTAAGATTTTACTGATCACTTTTAAGGCCCCTGAATTAAGCTAACCCTTACATTACATGTCATTTAGCAGACACTTTTATCCAAAGCAACTTACAAGGTAATTGAGTACAACCTGCCAGGGGTGGAGTTGAACTTGTGACCATGAAGTCTTTTGCACACAGGGTACCGGTCCACTGAGCCACTCCACCCCCTTAACTGTGAGTCTGGTTCCGTCAGAGATTTCTTCTTCGGTTAAAAGGGAGTTTTTTCTCCCCACTGATGCCTCTAATGTTTGCTCATTGTGTGAATTGTCTAAATCAGGCTGTGATAGAATATTTTAGAGATGGTTCTGATGTGGAGGAAGCAAGACTGTACAGCTTTGTTGATGTGAGGGTTGAAGGTGAAGTCCGAGTCAAAGGGGACACCTCGGCTTCTGGCAGTGGACTTGAATGTTACTGGATAACGGACCAAGACTGACGGGACTGGAGAGTTGTTTAATTGGAGGAAGTTCACGTCTTTTAGACTAAAAGTCTAAAGGGAAGGGAAACAAAGTTAAGGGAACACTTGTCTTACATTATCCCTTAACTGCCGACCAAGAAGATAATAATACAAATCTGGACGCTAAATTCATCTGCGTGATTAACGCTATACAAGCAGAATTTGTTGTCTGCCCTACTCAGGATCTGAACATCCATCCACCGTTTTCACTTTTTATGAAAACAGCAGCTGAAGAGACGACAAATGGCCTCGTCTGTGGAACGTGATCAGCGCCGCTTCCTGCCAGAATGGCGGCTGTTTTGGTTGCGTGATGTAAGCGCTCCACACACACACACATGAACAAATGTACACAATAAACAAACACACACACGGCGTGATCCATGACGTACATGACTCTCCTGCCAATCATTCACTGGCTTTGGTTTAGATTTGGCTGCCAAGTGTCAACACTCTACTACAAGGACTGTGTTATCAGATTTCTTTCCCCTACCCTTCCTTCAGACATTGACTGAAGTCTCTCCATCACCATCTGTGTCATCAGAGCATCCGTCAGGATCATGACAGACAGACGTCAGTCAATCTGACAACTCTGTGAAACCTGACCACAGCATTTTCACCTCGTCTGCATTCAACCGTCACTAACCAGGTGAAAACCACATCTGTAGTCAGATTTCAGAAACACGACCGTGACGACGTGGTTTTTAATGAGGAGTGAGGAATTCATGAAGTGAGGCTGCTTCAAATAAATGATCACGTGAAGAAGAAGCCGAGGAACCGAGGAAGTCTTCCTCTGACCTTGTAATAGTTTTTGACATTTGGGATTTGGGAAACATGTTTAATCTCGGGATAATCACGGTTAATCTGACAGTGCGATCCGTCATCGCCGGTGGTAATTAGCTGCATATTGATCACTGTCACAGGAAAAGGGCCATTAAGGTGTGTGTGTGTGTGTGTGTGTGTGAAAACATTCAGTGAAAATGCCACAGGAGACGACGGCGACAGCAAAGATCAGTGACTGAACAAAAGTCCGCGTGTCGTCCCTGCGCTGATGACACGTGTCAGAGATTTGTGTAAAAAAAATCATGATTGTTCTCCTCAAAGATTCCAATCTTCCAAAAAATCTTTTTGTTTTGTTTTCAGGTTACATCCATGTTGTTTGTGCAAGCCTGGTTTGAATAAATATCATTTTTACTTGGATTTGTTTGAGTTTACGTTGACTTTTTGCCAAATATAAAGCTACCTCATCATGATTTCATGATGCTACCACTTTTCTGAGCACACAGCAGCAGATTATACCCTCAAACTAGCAGCTCTGTAACTGACTCGTGTTGCAAGCAATCGAAATATACGCTTTTATTATGATGTACACACATCGTTCAATATCAAAACAAACTGTGAAATATCATCAGTTTTGACATTGTGTTGAAATATTGTTGGTCCTATCGCTCACACACTAGTGAACACACGGTTTTTCACACTGTTTTTTCTAGCCCCGCCCCGCCTTGACCAGACTAGATGCTCATTTGCCCACAGGTAATTTCGCGTTTAACATCCCTGACCCAATAAGTCAATAATTAGACCAGGAATTTGATCAATTCTTCAATAAAAATACCCAAAATACCCACACACACACAAATTGAAGTTGTTTCAGTATTATACGTAATAACAAGTTTTGATGACGACAGCGTTGAATAGAACAGGAAACTTAAATTTGAAATCAAACTTGAGCAGCTCCTCATGTGGGACTGAAAAGAACATGAAAGCAGCTCCATAATTAACTGGGCAGGTTAAACACGACAGGATGTGAGAACGCGCCGCAGACTGAAGGTTATTATGCAAAGTGGAACAGACAGCGCTGTGAATAAAATGAGTTCATAAAAAGCCTTTCTTTTTTCCCCCCCCCGCACGATGAACACGGCGGACGATAAATCAGCCGCGTGTTTGCAGAGGAGAACGAGCCGCCGCCTTCAAAAGGCACATAATTGATTTAGTTTTTGCAGATTGTGGAGAATTAAGTTAAAAAAATAAACGTCACATTCGTGGATTTTTAAAATATTCAGCCCCTCTTGTTTGGTTAAGTTGATGAATAATAATAATAATAAAAAGAGTGCTTTAATGGAGCAGAAATATCCTTTTTGTGTAATTTTTCCAAATTCTGGAAAGGTTTAATTTGGTGACTTGATGGTTGAGTGATGTCAGGAGCTTCTTCACACTTCTATAAACAGTTTTATAGTTTAAGTGTAATAAAATTGTGTCATTAAAGCTTCCTAAATGTTACACACAGACTCTTTAATAATTCATTTATGACTCATTTACAAAACAACCTGCTTTTATTGGTGTGAAACAGCAGTCGCCGGCAGGTGTTCACAGTTACTTAAGTTTCCTTTATTTGTTGCTTTGTTCACATTTCAGAACATTTCAACTTTATTTTGTTGACTTAATCTCAAAATTATCAAATGTATGCATGATATACTATATATATATATATATATATATATATATACAGTATATATGTATATATTTAAAGATAATTTAGAAATGGTTTCATAATTGGACTTGCTTTAAGTTTGTGTCCTCAAAATAAAGCCAATTCATCTCTATGCTCTTGAATGGCGATCAGGGGGCGACATTACAGCCTTAATAGTAACTTTAGGATCAATTGATCCTACATTTATCTCAGTTTATATTAAGTAAACACAAACCACTGATCAGCTTCTATCACTAAATAATATCATGAAATATTTGGAGTTACGGAATTCTGTTGCCACGATGCTTCACGGACGAACGTTGCTAAACAGGAAGTAATTTAAACAGGAAGTGACCTTAAGGAGGAAGTGACCAAACAGGTCACAAGTGACATCACATGATTAGAAAAAGTGAAGTTTTTAAACGTTTTTTTTTTTTACCTAACACTTTACCAGAATCAGAATCAGAATCAGCTTTATTGGCCAAGTATGTAACACATACAAGGAATTCGACTCCGGATTTTCAAACACACGCTGTACATGAAACGTAGACATCAACATAACTTAACATGTTATGTTAACGCATGTGAACTAAAAATATAATTTTAAGAAACAATTTTAAACTGTTACCTTTCAAAACATCTGTAAAAAAGCAGGGTTCATCAGATATTCCTTTACAAACTCCAACATTAAATGGGCTACTATCATATGATTTATTTCGGACAGGAGGCAGCAAAAATAGCCCTCGTATGGAAAAGGTTAAACATATGAGGCTGACAAACGGAAACGACATTACCCCTTAGTGCTCACATGGCACGGATCAGATGAATTGTCGTGGGAATAATGCACCGCTCATTTTATCATCTTGTCATAATTATGTTGCAGAGTCAAAGTTATGATTCATTTTATTTCACATATTTGTTTAGTTTTTTAAAAAAACAGGTGCTGCTGCATACACACACAAACGCTCCCTCAGTCAGGTCTGATAGTTTTGCTTGACACAGAGCCTGTTTTCACATGAAAGCGTGAGACTGCACTTTTTGGCAAATTAAGAAATCAGGAAATTAGATTAATTGTCACATGACCTCAAACGACGAGCAGGACGGATGGAGATTATTTTGCAGCAGAGTGCAGTCGTGCCCACCGGGTTTGGCTTTTCATGCTGGATTTCTCCGCCCCCCCGCTGAGACGGTTCTGGTGAAAAAGTCTCTGAACTGGGTCACAGCTGTGCAGCTCACAGCGGCGCTGTCACACATGTCTTTGTGAGTGAGAACTATCAGACGAGCGGGGCAGAAAACAAGCGCGCTTGTTAAACTGGCCCCCTCCAAGTCTAGATGAGAAGTCGGAGCAGTAAATTATTAATCCACCATAAAGGGGTCGGGGGAGGAGAGGCAGGGTCTCACGCTCTCTGTCTCTCTGTGTCTTTTTTAATATGAGGCGGATGTGTGGAAGTGCGGTGGCAGCAGGTCGTACGGCCCTCTGGAGATGCAGGGAAATGTGAAAACGGGGACAAAAGACGGGAAAAATAAAGAAATGAGACGACAAAAATAGCCGTCAATGGTTATCAGGAGAGAGTGAAATGTGAAACTCAGCTGTGAGTTAAAAGGTCATAACCCTGTTTTATGTTTTACATTTTACTGAAGCAGCAGCAAAAGCTTTATTCTCATTATTTATATTAGTAATAGCAGTAGTAGTAGTAGCAGCAGTAGTAGTAATAGTAGTTGCAGTAGTGGTAGTAGTAGTAGCAGCAGCAGCAGTATTAGTAGTAGTAGTAGTAGCAGCAGTATTAGTAGTAGTTGCAGCAGTAGTAGTAGCAGCAGCAGTATTAGTAGTAGTAGTAGTAGTTGCAGTAGTAGTAGTAGCAGCAGTATTAGTAGTAGTTGCAGCAGCAGTAGTAGTAGTAGTAGCAACAGTAGTAGCAGTATTAGTAGTAGTAGTAGTTGCAGCAGTAGTAGTAGTAGCAGTATTAGTAGTTGCAGCAGTAGTAGCAGTAGTAGTAGTAGATGCAGCAGTAGTAGTAGTAGTATTAGTAGCCGTAGTAGTAGTATCAGTAGCAGCAGTAGTAGTAGTGGTAGTAGCAGTAGCAGCAGTAGTAATAGCAGTATTAGTAGCCGTAGTAGTAGGAGCAGCAGCAGTAGTAGTAGTGGTAGTAGCAATAGCAGCAGTAGTAATAGCAGTATTAGTAGCCGTAGTAGTAGTAGCAGTAGCAGTAGCAGCAGCAGTAGTAGCAATAGTAATAGCAGTAGCAGCAGTAGTAATAGCCGTAGTAGTAGTAGCAGTAGCAGTAGCAGTAGTAGTAGTGGTAGTAGCAGTAGCAGCAGTAGTAATAGCAGTAGCAGCAGTAGTAGCAGCAGTAGTAATAGCAGTAGCAGCAGTAGCAGCAGTAGTAATAGCCATAGTGGTAGTAGCAGTAGCAGTAGCAGCAGCAGTAGTAGTAGTGGTAGTAGCAGTAGCAGCAGTAGTAATAGCAGTATTAGTAGCAGTAGCAGTAGCAGCAGTAGTAATAGCAGTAGTAGCAGTGGAGGGTGGAGCTAGACCGGCTCCACCCACGACAGTCAGCTGTCACTCTCTTGCAACCCAGTGTTTCTTAAACACCAGAAGTCTATTCTCATACAAAGCCTGACGTCTTCCATTGTATTTATATAGCACTGAAATCACAACACACATGATCTCAAAGCAGCAGAGAAACAATGAGCAAACATTAGGCCTCAGTGGAGAGAAGAAGAAATCTCTGACAGAATCAGACTCAAAGATGTTTAGACAGGACAGTTCTGAGGACAAACAGCCACAAACCATCCAGCTACATGTCCATCAGGCTCCGCCCACACCACGCCTACCAAATAAAGGTACTGTTCTCAGTCAAAAACACAAGCCTGACCCAGGTTTCCTATTCCAAACTGAGCCGCAACATGAGGGAAACACAGCTTTAAGTTACTTGTTGCATCAAAAAGTGCTTTTTAACCGAACTTTTTACCACTTACTAATTCATGAATGCAAAGCTATTTGATTTAATTCCCTTCCAGCATTTGCTCCGGTGAGTTTGAGGTCTGACATTAAATGACTTTGTCCTGCCCTCAATTATCACGGGAGAATAAAGATCAGCGACTCAGAGCCAAAGTGACGCAGGAGCCCAGGTTATAAATGTGTATAATCTATAACTCTGTTGGCATTAAGACGTGCTCCTGTGCTCTCGTTGTGTTAATGATGAAATCCAAAGCGTGACCACACACCTGGAAAGCAAATTTCATGATCAGCAATAATGGAGAGGTCTGACGAGGTCTGGTCCGGGGGGGGGGGGGGGGGGGGGGGGGGGGGGAGCCACACGGAGGATTTGAATAGAGGGAAAAACACAGTTTTGTCACTGCTGCATCACCGTGATTCACAGAAAATGAGCCCATTTTTCCATTCTGTCACAAGAACACTGTTGTTGTGTCGTTTAATTCAACAAATACAGCTGTGAGATGAAGCAGATTTTCATACGTTCATTCACTCGACTTGCTTTGCTTTACCACAGTTTAGTGTAGAGAATTGAGAATTGTCTTACTTTAACGTAGAGGCGTGGTTGAAACTTTAAACGGGTCACAAGACTTGGGACTTTATTCACCTGAATCAAACTTTTGATACTTGTTACAGTTTTTAAACAATCACAATTTAAGTGTTGTACTTTTTTTGGTCTATGAAAATAATCACAAAGATCTCTAAACAAACGCTTCTCCTGCCCACAATTTCCAACCTACACGGACAATTTATACATAAAAACCATAACTACTACTGTGGTTGTTGTCTAACCCTGTGAGTTGTTTCCATTTTCATATGACTTGCAGTTTTTCTTAAAATCACCTAAAAGCACAGTTCTGGTCAAACCTCCCATTGACTCCATGTTAAAACTCAAAACTTGTGTGACCAGCTGCAAAAGTCTCTCTGTCTCTAAGTTTTCAAGGTTGAGTCCACAAAAAGTCTCAGGACTAAAAGTTTAAAATCACATACCTGACAACATTGGCACCAAGAAGCAGACGCGATAAAAAATATATATTCTAGTTATATATAGTTCTGTATATAGACTTGACCCAACGTGCCACCACGTTTTCAATTTTTCAAACTTCCCAACCACAGCGTCTCCTGGCCGTCAGTGCAAGATAAACGGCAACAGAATCACAGCACTCGCAAAAAAGAATCGTTCCCTAAGTAGTGAAAGTGTTGGAAAGTGTCGAGCAGCAAAGCAGCGTAAAATGGTGCCTGTAAAGTTTATATGGACGTCAAAGATTTATTTTGGCACAAATGTTGCACAATGTCTCCACTCTTGCTTTACTCATTAGCTTTTAATGTTAGATTTTAACAAAATCAAACATATGCAGACCATTTTTTATGATTATGATTTTTATTTTTATTACTATTTATGGGTCAGTGTTGAAATGATACTTGTAGTGATTAAAAAAATCTCTGCTCAAACACCAGACATCAGCTTTCTTTGTTCCTCTTTTCCTCTTGTATTTATTATCTGTGTTTTCCTCACAAAGCTGCAAAGACTTGATTCATAATGTTGTTTTTTTGTGGAAGTGAAGGCGATGCAGATATTACTGGCCACTGGGCGTCTTCTTCTTAAACTAATATAAAGTATTAAACTTCACGTATAGGCCTGAAGACTCAGAGGCAGAGTTTCATAAGGTTCCCGTTACTGGGCACAAATGTTGGGTTTGCTTTCACGGAGCGCGTAATTTAATAAACTGTAAACATGACATTAGTGCAATTACCTGCAAAAACAGTGCACACGTGATGAATCTTGTTGTATTTCATTTGTTCTCTAATGGAAATGACTGAGGTCACATCCTTTTATTAAAGGCCACATAGACCGGAAGCTCCAATTAACGCTGCGTTTGTGTGTGTATCTGCGTCATTACCTCGTTTATGAAACCCTAAAGTTTCAGAACAAACAGTTCAGCCACTGCTGAGAAAATAGTGTTGTATTGTTTTCCTGGGCTCTGCGAAGCGGATCGGCACTTCCCTATGCTGATGATGTCATCAGAAATCCTCACCACTCCTCTCACCACCGTAGCGCCTCCTGGTGCGGGCACTAGTCCGGGCACATCCGGTTGCGTACATTCAACCGCGGAAGAAGAAGAACTACTCTGGTTGTAGCTGCTGAGATGCAGAGCATCCACCGTGCCAGAGGGGGAGCTGTGTATCTGAGAGCTGACCTATCAATTACGTCACTTCCAGGTACCTGACCAATCACAGGACAGTGGGAAAGCTCTCGTTGGCTGGCCAATCACAACACAGTCCACGTTCTGGGGGTGTGGTTTTGGTCTGAAACAGCGCGGCTGACGAGAGCGTCAGTGAGGAGATATTTTGATAGGCTCGTTTGCAGCGATTAGGAGGATTTTAACCATGAAAACAAGTTAATATATGTAAGTAGACCTCCATAACTAACATATATGTGCGATACAAGCATTCCATGTCGCCTTTAACGGCTATAGACAAGTTGCTTGAGTGCAAGTTTAGTCAAAGAGCACATTTCTAAGTGGTTATATACGTAAATCCCAGCCCTGCACTCATCTGTGGGATGATGAGGTACAAGGACTCTACAAAAAGTCCTAAAACAGTGGGGCAGCTATTTTTACACGCTGCTCCAGTGCGAGGCCTTACACGATGTCCTTTAGAATGGAGGTCAGGTCCTCTGCTCAGAGTCGGCCTCTTCATTTAAATTCTTCATTTTAAAGAGACCGTACACCTGACAGCTCCACAAATGGACCGATTTTTGTTTTTTATCGCTGTGAAAAAACAACAAACTTGAGAGCAGTTATTTACAAGTTTCTGAGATGTCTACTACTTTTTAATTAGTTGTGTTTTATCAGAACCAGGTGAGGACTCAGAACACAGAACTTGTCTTGGGTGAGAATGAAGAAAAACTTCAAGCAAAACCATGGTCCATACACGAATATTGCACCTGAGGGATTATTATTATTAATAAACCTTTTTTATTGCCCCAAAAGTTAAAAAGGTACATAAATATATACAATTTATTCTAATAAGTTACAACATTAGGCTGTAGAGGTCGCAGGTTCAAATCCCACTTTGACTGAGGGCCTTTCTGTGTGGACTGGTCGGTTGATTTAAGACTCTAAAATGGCCGTAGGTGTGACATTTGACTAGCTTTAATTTAGATATGAATCCTAAAGTAAGGTACACAATTGTCAATGTGCATTTGGAAACTGTGTCTGTAAACCACTCGTTTCCTTCACCAAACTCCATAGAGAAAATCAGGGATTTTAGCTTGCGGGGACACAGGAGCTGCTGGTCCTCTACTGCCTCGTGTGGCCAGTTTGTGTCACTGAGGTAAATCTAAATAAAGGATTTCACACACCAAAGTCACAAAATATGACATTTGAACTTAATGATGGAGGAAAAAGTGGATCAACAACGCCTGTGTGTGTGATGTTAAAATCGCTGATTTTCCCAAAGGACTTTGGTGCAGGGAGTCAATGTTGTGCAAAGGGTCAAAATTTAGACTTTGGTCTAATGACCAGACAAATATGTCGTGTGACTTTTTAAAGTGATTTTTTATTAAGAGTTAAAATCTTAATTTTTTTAACTGGAGTCATTGGCGCCGGCCACGTTTTCATGCAGCAAAAACTTTGACATCATACTGACAAGTTTAGGAACCACCCGAGATTCAAAACAACAACAACAATTATAATTTTCAATGATGGAGAAGTAAATAATAAAGTCTGAATAAGTCATTAAAAGTATGATTGAGTGTGTACAGAGGCACCAAGACATTTTAAAATGCTGAAAAAACGATCTCTCTGCCGTTCACCAGTTAATTGTAGCTCAGCCTCTGCGGCGGCTATTAGCCGTCCCCGCGTGTCCGTGTGGGCTTTGCCATTAGGTGATTACTGCACACCCACTATCTTATTAATGTAAATCCCTCAAAGAAAAACAGAACACGGGGCTGAGCTCAGGCACACCGAGGCTCGGTTTTGCTCCTGTGCTTTATAGGAAATATTTTAATGAGTCTTAACCAACCACCAAAGACGGGCGATTTATTATTCCATCCCACCGCCTGCTTCAACCAATAAATAAATAAATATTTAAGGAAGGAAATAAATAAAAAATGAAGTTGTTTTTCTTTTTTTGTCTGAAGCAGGTGGGGACGGAGGTGAATATGCTGCATTTTAATTTACTGTTTGGGCGCCGAGGTAATCCATCTCTGTTTGTATCTCAACAAATATAATTTAGAGCGCGCCGCACATATCTCGTCTCCGGCAGGTGATTTAAAACACTGCTGCCTTTGTTGACTCTTTTGTTATAAATTAATCAGCGCGCTTGTCCCATTTCTCATTACTAACCGCTGCAGTTTTGGCCCCCGACTGCAGCTTTGTTGCATCCTTAACAAAATATGATGTAATTGATAACAGTGAAAATGTCTCGTTATCATATTCGTACGGACGGGTGAGAAACAGTTCTAAATATTTCTACGTGGCGGTTTTTCTTTAACCCTTTAAATAAAAACTTCAATGAAGCGAACACAGAGCTGTAATATAGAGCGTCTTATATCCTTATTTTTAGCACAACCTGAGCAAAAAGTACTCAAAATGTTTCAAATCAGATTGAATTTGGCAATTTTGTGAAATACGTCGCTTTGGCTCGTTTTTATGGAAAAAAAATGAAAGAAAGGTGTTCTTTTTTGTGATTTCTGCACTAATTATCCCCCAGGATGTATGTCCCATATAAGGAGTTGTGTAATATTCCCATGGCAATTTACCACGTAAGCGATAAAATTGATAGAATTGTTGTATATCTGCTCCTGGTCTCTCTCTTCTGTCTCTACCTCACCTGCGTCTTGTCCCTTCTTTTCCCCGCCTCTCCCCTGTTCCCCATTTTTTCCTTTCACCCCAACCTGTCTTGGCAGATGGCTGCACTTTCAAACTGGACGACTCTGTCCATTTTCTCAAACAGTCAAAAAAAAGACGGTAAACGGGAGTCACTGCAATATTTCATTATGTCCTCATAATGACAATAAAAATTCTTGATTCTTGATTCTTGATGTAGAGCAGATGTCCACTGTCCCTTCTGCTGCTGAAGTCTTGGCTGCCGGGACGCTCGTGTCGCCCGGTCACCTGCCAATGTGTCCTCATTTAACAAAAATGGCCCGGGCTGACAAATGGCCGCCCTCTCTTCCTCCGTGACTAACGCCATGACTAACGGAGTGCCGGCCGCCTGTGGGGCCCGACAGAGACGCACTCAATCTGCCGTGACAAAAATTTCACCTCGTATCATCCAAACTGTCTTATCTCCCCCCCCCCCTCTAACAATGATATCTGATTTGCTGCACTTGCTCTGCCAGAAGGAAAATATGCAGCGAAGGGGCGGAGGTCTCTCTGTGTCCTGAACTTTGAATCGATACCGGATCAATACGGCAAGCTTTCACTGTATCCTCGTGTTTTCCTGCAGAGGCGTCGGCGCCTCAGCTGCCTGCAGCCGTCCCACAGTCAAACTGGGGAGCTGTAATAGATTAATGTCTGTTTAATTAGCTTTGCATAACAAATTCATTTGACCTTTTCTGCTTTTGTGCGTGCTCAGCAGTGTGTTTTTATGTTTAATTTTACCCCAATAATTGTAGAACCAGCTGAATGAACCTTTGAAGGGTTTGTTCATGGCTCACCTCAAAGAATCTACACTTGTCTTTTATATTTGCTGCTTTTCAGCCTTTTCTGGCAAAAAAAAAAGGATGTTTTTATTGCTTTGTAAACCGCTCACTCTCCTGCACCAAAGTCCATAAAGAAAATCAGTGTTTTTAACGTAGCAGCTCACAGGAGTCGTCGATCCACTGCTGCCTCAGTCACTGAGTTCAAATGTCTTATTTTGTGGCCTTGACATTTTACAAATCCTAAAAACAATCGACAAAAGTGGGAACAAATGTACACTTTTGAAAACACATTAACAAAACGTGAAACACTTTTACAAATCCCATTTTATGTTTTGTAAATTAACTTGTTTGTTTTTGAGATTTTACGTTTTGTAATCGTGGTTTGCACTTCCAGGCCACCGTAGTACGTCACACTAAAAACAGTGAGCGATAAAATACGAACGTGTATATTATTTTATACAAGAATAACAATTGTAAGTAGTAAAAAGCATTTTGAGAGCCAGGTTACACCATAGAACCAAAAATAACATAAAAACTTGAACCCTGAACCTGAAGTAAATAATAACTGAGTAACTTCAGAAAAGCCTGAACTAGCTCTGGTTCTTCCAGTGGAGCAGGAAATAACCTCTGTGTCATTGACATGCTCTAAATGAGGTGACGTGTTAATTCTGGACTTTCCTCTTGTCACTGGATGAGGTTGATTAATGTGGATCCTCATCTCAGCAGAACCAGGACAGGAGCAGAGCTCCACTACGCTGCTCCTCCTGCTCCCTCTCCAGCTTTTTTTTTTTTTTTTGGTTGCCATGACGATTGCTACAAAGACACGAACGGCAACACGTGGACCAAGTGTCAGTGTTATCATAGCTGAGCCTGGCGTTCTTTTTATTTCTTTGAAAGCATCGGGGGGGTTTTGTTCTCCTCGGAGGACGCGGAGCTGACGTGACTTCACCACAAAGCCTTTATTTTGTTTGTTCTCTCCAAAGGAAGTGTCTCCCCCAGGAACAGGATGTGCTTTTAATTAAACGCCCGGTGGTGGACATTTTTTGTGCTGGCTGCTCTATAATGCTCTTTTAGTCCACTTTTACTCAGCCGGCAAAAATCAACCTCTGTTGTTCTCGTACATTTCTGTGATTGTGTGATTTTTACGCTCATTTTTGAGCGATTTGCATCTCATGATGTGATTTTCCTTTTTTTGAGAATTCCAAATGTTGACATCATGTCGTTTTGAAGAAGAGATGAAACGAGTGATCGAGACGATTAAACTCTGCCGGAAAATGTTTCCTGAAGTTATAAACGGTGGACGAAATGTTTCCTGAAGTTATAAACGGTTGACAAAATGTTTCCTGAAGTTATAAACGGTTGACAAAATGTTTCCTGAAGTTATAAACGGTTGACAAAATGTTTCCTGGTCACTCTGTCACAGTCTGCTCTGCGCCCCTCCTGCTCTGCTGCTCTGCCACACCCCTCATCAGCTAGCTGCTTCCACCTGCTGCTCTCACCTGCTCATCATCTCCAATCAAGCCAGCATATATGCAGCTTCTCTCCACTCACTCTTTGCCAGATTGTCTTCGCTCTCATGCCTGACTCTCCAGCGATCATTCCCGGACTGCTTACCTGGTATCGACCTGATCTGCCCCTGACCTTTGCTTCACGCCTCAGCAAACCCACCTGCCTTCTGTTCCTGACAGTTCTGCCTGCCGGTCTCCTGCTATTCGTCTGCCTGCAGCTGAGTGGCACTCAGCCTGTACCTGCTCACGAGTCCCAGATTTCTTGCTTGCCCTGTGGCCCTCTGCTAACCTGCTCCCCTGGAAGATCCGGGTTTGAATCCTGCCATACCCACCTGCTATACTCTGCTGCTTCATTCGATTTGGTGTCAAATAAAGGCTGTTAAAGTAAACCTGCTTGTTTCTGCTGCAATTGGGTCCAGCCAACACCCGTTACAGTACAATCTGGCCAAACCCAGCACACAATCCCTCACCACTGAGTCGCCTCGAGAGAATTGAGGAAGTCCTGTAGCAACACGAGGCCGTGATGACTGCAGCTGCTGCTGAAGCCAGACAGGCTGCTGAGACTCAGGGACAAACACTAGCAGCTTTAGCTGCACAGATGCAACAGCTAGCAGCTCATCTAACCCAGCTCCCCTCATCTGCTGGATTTGCCTCTACTTGGGAAGCTTCACCTTCTGCTCCTGCACCTTTACCTGCCTCTTCTCCACCCAGAGATGCTCCTGAGCCCCGGGTGGGAACCCCGGAGCGTTATGACGGAGATCGATTGACTTGCGGCCCCTTCATCACCAACTGTTCTCTTCTGTTTGCCCTGCAGCCCCGCACCTTCGCCACAGAACCGGCAAAGGTAGCGTTTGTCATCAACCACCTTGGACGGGGTGATTGACTTAGCTGTCCGCATTGAGCTTCGTGTCCAGACTCGTCGACGAGAGAAGTGTCAAGGGGGAACCCAACATTCTCGTCCACCTCGCTCCCGTGGGGGTGCTGCTGCAGCCAACCCCGCCCCATTGGGTCAGCAGTTTGAGGATCCAGAGCCCATGCAGACCTCCCTCTCCCTGGAAGAGAGAGAGCGTCGACGCAAGTCCAATCTCTGCCTCTATTGTGGGGCAGCGGGACACTACATCTCCGGCTGTCCAGCAAAAGCCAGAGCTCATCAGTAGTCGGGGAGATCCTGGTGAGCTCATCTACCCTGTCACCTCTCCAAAGCCAGCGAACCCTGCTCCAAGGCCACCTTCTCCTTCCAGATGGGCAACTGGGACCATCCGGGAGTGGAGTTCCTCCTGTCATCAGAGGTGCCTGCAGCAAGCCTCAGCTTCACTTCATCACTCAGGGTCTAGCTCCAGTTCTTCACCTGACCTCAGTGGGGTGCCACCCGAGTACCATAACTTCAGCCAGGTCTTCAGTAAAGCCAGAGCCACCTCTCTGCCTCCACACCGCCCCTATGAATGTGCCATTGATCTCCTGCCTGGTTCATCACCTCCCAAGGGTCGCCTGTAATCCCTGTCTGAACCTGAAAGAGGGGCCATGGAGACGTACATAAATGACTCCCTGGCCGCAGGCATCATTCGTCCCTCTTCATTTTCTTTATTGAGAAGAAGGACAAGACTTTGAGACCCTGCATAGATTACAGAGGACTGAATATGATCACGGTAAAGAACCGTTACCCACTGCCACTCATCTCCACTGCCTTTGAACTGCTCCAGGGGGCCACCATTTTCTCCAAACTTGACCTACGCAACGCCTACCACCTCGTCCGCATCAGAGAAGGAGACGAATGGAAGACGGCATTCAACACCCCTACCGGACACTACAAGTACCTCGTAATGCCATTTGGCCTCACCAATGCCCCTGCTGTCTTCCAGGCTCTGATTAATGATGTACTCTGGGACATGATCAACCAGTATGTCTTTGTTAACCTTGATGATATACTCGTCTTCTCCCGGTCCAAAGAGCAACACATCATGTCCAGTCCGTCCTTCAGCGTCTCTTGGAGAACTCCCTGTACGTTAAAGCAGAAAAGTGTGAGTTCCATGTTCCTTCAGCATCTTTTCTG
Source organism: Solea solea (assembly GCF_958295425.1). Classification (NCBI taxonomy): domain Eukaryota; kingdom Metazoa; phylum Chordata; class Actinopteri; order Pleuronectiformes; family Soleidae; genus Solea; species Solea solea. The sequence goes on along the minus strand of NC_081149.1, from coordinate 5,260,091 downwards.
GTGTACATTGTGGCACAAGGCAGCATCCAGATGGACCCAGCCAAGGTCTCAGCTGTTACCTCCTGACCTGTTCCGGAGAACCGCAAGCAGCTTCAGCTCTTCCTGGGGTTCGCCAACTTCTACCTCCGATGATGGGGTGGGGGCCGTCTTGTCTAAACGCTCATGCACTGACCAAAAGCTCCATCCCTGTGCCTTCTTGTCCCGACGTCTGTCCTCTGCAGAAAGAAACTACGACATTGGTAACAGGGAGCTTTTGGCAGTAAAGATGGCCTTAGAAGAGTGGCGCCATTGGTTGGAGGGCACGAAGGAACCTTTTCTTGTGTGGACAGATCACAAGAATTTGGAGTACATACGCTCTGCAAAAAGACTGAACTCTCGCCAGGCCCGCTGGTCCCTGTTCTTTGCCCGGTTCAACTTCACCCTCTCTTACCGTCCTGGTTCCCACAATGTCAAGCCTGACGCCCTGTCCCGACAGTTCCAGAGGACAGAGGATTCTGTTGATAGAGCTGGGACCATCCTCCCTACATCCTGCCTTGTAGCCACGTTGACCTGGGACATTGAGGAGAGGGTGAGGGCAGCCACAGAAGGACAGCCGGGCCCCAGCTGCCTTTTTGTCCCACCAGCATTGAGGTCAGAGGTGTTACAATGGGCCCACTCCTCCAAGCTCTCCTGCCACCCTGGTGTTCAACGGACACGGCATGCCCTCCTCCAACGTTTCTGGTGGCCCACCTTGCAGGAGGACATCCAGGAATTCGTCAAAGCCTGTCCAACCTGCAGCCAACATAAGACCTCCCGTCGGCCTCCTGCTGGGCTGCTACGACCTCTTCCTGTTCCTCACCGCCCATGGTCTCACATATCTGGTCTTCCCACCTCTGATGGTCACACTGTCATCCTGACCATCGTGGACCGCTTCAGCAAGATGGTCCACTTTGTGCCTCTGCCCAAGCTTCCCACTGCTAAAGAGACTGCCCAAGTGGTTCTGCTCCATGTTTTCCGTCTGCACAGACTCCCTGTTGATGTGGTGTCGGACCGTGGTCCCCAGTTTTCTTCCGTGTTTTGGAGGGAGTTCTGCAGTCTACTGGGTGCTACCGCCAGTCTGTCCTCTGGATTCCATCCCCAGACCAATGGACAGACTGAGCGTATGAATCAAGAACTGGAAACAGCCCTGCGGTGCGTGGCCTCCCAGAACCCCTCTTCCTGGGCGTCACAACTATTGTGGGTTGAATATGCTCACAACTCCCTCGTCTGCTATTCTACTGGCCTCTCTCCATTCCAGTGTGCTTACGGCTATCAACCACCACTGTTTCCAGCCCAAGAGAAGGAGCTCTCTTGTCCATCAGTCCAAGCCTTCATCCGTCGCTGCCGTGGAACATGGCTCCAGGCGGGTCAGCAAGTGTGGCTCTCCACCCAAGACTTACCTCCCCGGGTGGAATCCAGAAAGATGGCACCTAAGTTCATTGGGCCTTTCACCATCCAGAGGGTCATCAACCCAGTGACAGTCCGGTTGAAACTCCCGCGTTCCATGAAAGTGCACCCTACCTTCCATGTCTCCAAGGTTAAGCCAGTCCACAACAGCCCCTTGGTCCCTGCGGCACCACCACCTCCCCCTCCACGAATGGTCGACGGCGGTCCAGTGTATGCAGTGCGCCGCCTAATTCGTTCTCGGCGCCGGGGTAGGGGTCTCCAGTACCTTGTGGACTGGGAGGGTTACGGTCCTGAGGAGAGATCTTGGGTTCCTGCTCGCCACATTTTGGACCCCAACCTTGTGGTAAACTTTCATCGGCAACATCCCGACCAGGCAACCAATGAGACAGCTCGTCGAAGAACCCGCACCTTGCCCCCCACCTGTCCAGGATGTGGAGGACCGTTCTGCGGGAGAGATGTCTGGGGTCATTCGATTTGGTGTCAAATAAAGGCTGTTAAAGTAAACCTGCTTGTTTGTGCTGCAATTGGGTCCAGCCAACACCCGTTACACACTCTGTGGTTTTTGTTTCTAGTGAACGATGCCAACGATGCAGAGATGTTCGACAGTTTGTTTAATTTAGAAGTTCGGGGAGACAGTGAAGTGAAGGAGCTGGTTTATTGTTCAGCTAAAGTTTTAAGTGGCGCATCCTGCCTGTAGTCATGAGGAAAAGTACTGTGGATCCTTTGGGAACCAGCACTGATACTTTTGTCCTCCTTCCAAGGCTTTGCTTTTCAAACCTGCAGACTACAAGACTTCAGTCCACGCTTGGTGGCAAAAGACACAAAGTCAGTTTAGACATCGACAGTGGACGTTCTCCAGAAAACAGAAGACACAATCAAACACGGCTGAAGTAAGCATGGTTCGAATTACAGGGGATTGATAAACTTTTTGTGTAAAAGCACTTTATAAAACACCATTTATTCCAAAACTGTGAAATCCAAACTATTCAACTATATAATGATAGGTATTCTATCACAAAACAACAGGCTTTACCTATTTTGCAAACATCAGAGGACACTCATCGTGTTACATGAATGCAAATGTGGCAAAAAAAAAAATACACTAATTTCCACAGAAATCCTGTAATGTTAACTTATTTTCTTCTCTTTGATGAGATCACACAGCAGGAAGGGGATGATGTTCGTGTTGCATGCTTTACAGTGTTGCCTTTTCTTATCTCTCTCAAGTGTTACTGTGTAATTCTGCTTACACAGTGCTTACATGTGAGGGGAATGAGTAACAGTGTGTGTGTGTTATCATTCTTCTTTAGTCGGCTGTGTAATAAAAAGGTCAGGCCAGATGTTCTGTGGACAGAAAGCGGATTATCAAAAGAGTCACTTCCTCATTATTATGCAGGAATGTGTGTTTTATATACACACACACACACACACGACCAACTTACCATCAGACAATAACAATTAACCATCAATGTAATTAGCACAGCATTAAAAACAATTCCGATGAGCAAACTCAAATTCATGTGTTTATTTTAGAGCAAACAGCTGCTGAGCTCAGTGAGGCTGGAGTTTAGAGAATATCATATTTGAATGACATGTCTGAAAAACTTTTTCAGTCAAATTTTTCATGTGTCATATTTTCAGTTGGTACAAATAAATTAAATGACATATTTTCGGTAAAGCAGACATCATTTTTGATTGAGTTATTAAATATCATCAGAATATCATATTGTGACTTAAATATCCTGATAATATTGGAGCATGACTTAAATTTTGTGATATCGTATTGTCACGTACATATCTTGATTTTATCATATTTTGACTTAAATATCATAATATCATATTGTGACAAAAATATCATGATTATATCATTGTGACTTAAATATCGTGATAATATCATTGTGACTTAAATATCATGATAATATTGTGTTGTGACTTAAATATCGTGATAATATCATTGTGACTTAAATGTCGTGATAATATCATTGTGACTTAAATATCGCGATATATCATATCGTGACTTCAAAATCATGATAATATTGTGTTGTGACTTAAATATATTGATATTATCGTATTTTGACTTAAATATCGTGATATAATCGTGTTGTGACTTAAATATCGTGTTGTGACTTAAATATCGTTAAATAGGTGACTTTGGTGATTCTCACCCCTAGTTTTTATACTTAAAATTATGCTGTTAAGTCCATTTATTGCAGTGGGAAAAAGTAAATGAACATTTAAATACTTGACCACCTCAGTTGTTGTGACGTGTGCTCACACACTGCTGGGATTATGGGGTGACTGTGAAATGCAGAAAATAATCCAGAATCCAGTCCAAACACTGGCCAAAATGCTGCAAAATCAATAACAGACAAAACTAGAGTGAGAACCTGGCCAGAACCTGAGGGAGTATTGACCGGTCCTGGACACACGTCTGAGGGTTTCACTGAGGTAGTTGTTAGTCCTTTATTTATAGTTACAGCAAAGAGGAAACATTATGGTTACATCCAGGAGGAACCAACTCACGGATCAAGGAGGCCATCGGTATCCAAGAACTATCAACTGCTGACTCATTATCCGTGACTTAAATATCGTGATAATATCGCATCGTGACTCAAATATTATGATGATATCGAAAGACGTGTCGTTGTACATGTCTAAATGGTTATACGGAAATCCTGCTAATTTGTTTGGGTACCCCAGAAAAACTCCCACGATGTGTGGGTCCCGACCCAGGCTTTGGGAACCACTGCTCCATGAGATACTTTTGACAGCAGCAGCGTGGGAGCACGAGAGAAAAAGAGATGACCTGATGTGGTCCTGACAGGCCAGGAAATCTGACCGGTCGTCCGTCGGCCGCATCATTGATCATGAGGGCGATTAATCAGCCGCCGTGACAAACCTTCAAAAGCAGCTGATGTGGCAGAAATTCAGCCCGATACATTGGGAAATAACAGCCCCCTTGATGCTCGCTGTGATGGATCGTCTACTTCAGCCCAAACGTCCAAACGTCTCTCTCTCCAACTTTCAGATTAGAGTCGAGCATTTTAACAAAAGCAGAGTGAACATACAGAGCGACTTCACGTCTGCGGGGAAAAATGGCTCGGTCATTTTTCAGGTTGCGCCGAGCGTTTATGTGAAATTACAGCTGAAATTGGAGCCAGAGCTACGTCTCATCCCCACTGTGGAGATTGTGCAGCAGCCATTTGCGCGCATGAGCTTCAAAGAGTAACAGCTCTAAATGACATCATTGTGTCGGTGCCCACTGCGGTACATGGAGTGCCAATTTAGCAGCACAGCCGATGTTTGGACCCTTCAGATCAAAGGGCAGCTGGAAAAGTGAGGGGCGAGTGCTCCGTCCATACGAGTCTATTTTTGTTTAAAAACAACACACATTCTTCTCTGGAGACGTCTGTCGTCCACACTGTCCCACGCTTTAAAGTGGAACTAAACTCGTAAACTAGTTTTTTCAAGTATAAACCAGTGAGCTTGTGAATGTACATAGTTTTTTTTTGTAGATCCGGGTACAAATCTTCAGTTTATCGTTGTCCCAGACTCGTCCCTCTTTTATAAACTGTGTGATACATTGACAGGCTCATCTCAGTTGACCACGCCCCCTTCTCTGCCGCCCCACTCACCCATTTACAGAACCTCTAATTATTTTGCAAGTCAGGACCGCTGTGGACCTCCACCGGAGCTTCCTCTGGCTCCGCCCTGCCCAGGCATTGTGAAGTCAAACTAAAGAAATAATTAATAAACTCATGTTGCAAACCGGAAAGGAACCTTTCGGCAGTCCGGGTTGCCGCACGGACTATAAAAGAGGTGGCACACAACATCAATAAGGAAGTGAAGCGAAGGCGCAAACTGAAGCAGTGCTTAGCGCAAAAATATACAACCCCGTGCAAACAAAGCTACAAACGCCAGAGAGGCAGCCGGTAAGACACCAAGCCCATCAGGAGACCCAGTGGACAATTGAAATGAAATGTTTGTGCAGACGATAGCCGCTAGTGTTAGCCACGGGGCCGAACCGGCAGTGCGGTCGTTAACCTTATAAATGCCAGTGTGTGTCATGTTTGATTCTCATTCATAATTTAATGATGTCATGATTGTTTAAGTTAAGAACATGATTGTTGAGTGAGCTTATATGTTGCAGATAAATTAGTTAAAATGATTATGATATTATATTATTGTGGTGACATTATTTAAATTAAGTAAATGTAAAATATTTAAAATCTGAAATTAACTTAATGAAATCCCTAAATGCATTAATAATAACAGCGGGAGAATTTATGTTGCACTTTGTTTAATTTAAGAGGAAAAAGGAAATAATTGTTAAAAATTTATATTTTCCAGAACATTGTAAAAACAACCTTTTTCTTGTTTACTGTTTCAAAAGGGTTTTCACCTACCTGCTTGCTTGCAAACTACCTGCTTACTTGCAAACTACCTACTTACCTGAAACCTTAAAATCACAAAATAAAAGAAGATAAGAGGAAAAGAAAAGTGTGGTTATTGAGTGAAGTCCAGCAACTCTGGGTAGATGTCCAACTCCTTCAAGTGGAGATTGCACAAAGAAGGGGAGAACTTGACAGGCATAGTTCACCATTTTTCAGGTCCTATTGCCGACATCACCGCCGACCTGGTGCCCCGATTTACGCGGGCCGCTCCCCACCCTGGCAATGTGATGTGGTTGGGGTGTGCTGAGACAGCTCTAAATGACAGTCGTGCCAGGAACAAAGGAACCCTGCGTCCCCAGTGAGGGGGGTGGCGAGAGAAGGGCATATGTCTCCGCCCACTTTTTGGCATTTTTCAAAATCAGGCATTGGGCAGAGTTAGCCTCAAAAGACGGGATTAAATTACCCTTTAAAAACATACAGTTCCGTTCTTTGTCACATTCACTTCCATATTTGAGATTATCAGTTAGCCGTGAACTAAGTGCTCTGTTAAAACACTCACCACCAGTTTAACCTTGTTGTTACCTGGTACCTACTCTAGAATTAAGCAAATGTGAGAGGAGAGAGAATCCACTTCCTTGGCACCAGGCGAGCCGTGGCTAGTTACTGACTTCCTCGCTCTAATCCACACAGGTTAGAAAATGAATTCATCCTTGTTTGTGGCTCCTACCTTCAACGTTGTGCTGAACAGGCTCTTCCTCTTTCTGGCAGCTGCACGACAGCAGCGTCCCTGCACATGAATACTGTGAATGAATTTTGGAACAGAGTTACCGGGGAGGGAGGGAGGGGGGGCAACCTGGGGGCCCTCATCGACGCCAACGCCGCATTCATCTCTCCCTCTGCTATCAGTCTGAGGAAGCTGCCCTTCAACACTCTCAGAGGGTGAAGCTGAGGAGACATGCAAATAGATAAAGCTCTATTGTGCCTGTCAGCCCGTCGCTCGCCGCCGCACGCGTCCGTCCCCGAGCACCGATAAAGATGAATGAGGTTGCCATGCAAGCTCGCAGACAGCCAAATCACACAGTGATGGAGGCTTTTTTTAGGAAGATAGGAGTGCTGTCTTCTGTTTACCCCCCTGTTCCAAACATGGATCCTCTTCAAAAAAATGGGAACCTTTTCTACAGCATAACCCCAGGCAAAACGGGGAGCCTTGGGGGCCCGACATGAAAAACTAGAAAGTATCTTGCACACACCTGAGGGCAGGGTCACATGGAATTAGATTTGTGTCAGTATGATCAAACAACACTCAATTATTGCATTTTATTTGTTTGAAAATACACCAATAGCAAATCACAGCAGAGACTGAAGGACCTCAAACCTCCTCACCCCCAAAATACACTGGTTGTGGAATGGTTGCGCTGCATCTCCGATCCGTTATAGTCAAGCCGTGCTGATCAGAGCTTATCGCATCTGTTCCGCAACCAGTGTATTTTGAGGGTGAGGAAACACAGTTGGCTTGGTCCTTTCTTCGACAGAGCCTCAGTATTCCAGGTCCAGTCCAGGTGGTCGTCTAATGGCGCTTTACCATTATATATTTTTAGCTCTACTCGACTCTATTCAACTGGGTTTGGTATCGGACGTGTCATTTTCCTTTACTTCATAGTACCTCCTTATGGCAAACCAAATGAGTCAAATTGACGCCAATTTTGAACACGTTTAAATGAAAAACTGTCATTTTACAGCATCATTTGAGAAAACACATAAAATATGGTGTAAATTGCACAAAAAAAACAGCATTTTTGACACTATCATTTAAAACGCGTTCAAAACTGACGTCAATGTGACTTATTTGACTTGCCATACCTCCTCAGTGTGGGCGGAGTCATCAGAGCACGGCTGCCGTGATGTGGTTTCATGTGCGACACAAACACAGAAACAACAGGCAATGACGATATCGCACATTTTTGCCGACAGCAGCGGTGTACACTCGCTGCAACGCTCTGGCCGGGTTTTTAAAAATGACGGGTTTGACCTCGCGTCTGTGGAAAAGTTGGGTCTTCTTCTCTTCTTCAATAGAACATGATGATTCAACTCCTTTACAATATAATAGAGAGCAGAGAAACCCAACAGTTCACACAATGAGCCAGACTCTAAGATGTGCAGCATCTGCCTAGACAGGTTGGGGTGAAAGGAATAATGTGGAACAGTGATGAGGAAGGGGGGAAAGAAAGAACAAAAGTCAAGTGAGGTAGAGACCAGGAACAGATGATGATGAATATTTTGTAAGATACGATTATTATGATCAGATTTAGAGGAAAATAGACAGAAAAGTTGGACACATGAGTGGACACCGGATGAGCCTGAGGCTGCAAGAGGTGTCTGTGAAAGTCTGCTTTCAAAAAGGGTTTTCAAAAAAGTAGTAGTAGAGTAAAAGTACACAATTCATTCATGAATTGGTTACAATCGAGGTGTGAAGAGGATTTTAAGTAATACTTTGAAAAGTAAATGATCTCCCTCCCCCCAAGCTTTAATGGAAACCCACTTGTTTTCAAAGACTAAAGTGATTTTCATCCAATAATCGTTTCTGTGACATTTTAGTTGGCGTCATTAACTCTGCGTCATCAAACACGCACCCGTGTCGATGAAACAAAAGCAGACCCATTCAACCCTCGGCGCGCCCACACCCTCCATTGTCCACGTCCACACAGTAAAGCGAGACAACTCAAACTGCAGCCGTTAAGATATGCAGCTTAATTATGAATGAGCTTTGTGTGGGTGTAATAATCACTGCTCACACAACGACGGTGTGTGTGAATGAGTTCCAGTTAAAACAGAAATGGGGGAAATGCACACACACACACACACACAGCACATTACACTTTAATTATCAGGAGGTAATTGTGTTTTATGGCTGCAGGTCACAGGTGGCTGTTCTGTTGTTAACTTAACTTATAAAACGAGTCAGAATCATAATTACAGCTATGACTGTGAGCATGTGTGTGAGCGTGCGCGCGCGTGTGTGTGTGTGTGTGTGTGTGTGTGAGCTCATGATCAGGTCAAAACAGTTTATCACACAAACAATCACTATATATGAGCACGTTTATAGAGGAGGAGGAGTCACAATGAAACATGCAGTATGTAATATTTACACACACACACACACACTTATATACAGACACACATGCACATATGTACAGACACACACGTATATACAGTGGTGTGCTAGTTACTGAAAAATAGTAACTAGTTACTAGTTACTTTGTTAAAAAGTAACTCAGTTAGTAGTTCCACAGACTTTTGCAGTCTGCACAGACTGTGGACGTCCACGGCTCATCATCGACTCACAAATGTAGTTTTTCCCTCATTGTTTTGACAAACGCTGTCAGAGACATTCCTGCCTCTTGAAAGCATTTTCACACTGTGATGTTTTTATTTCCTCAAAATCTCATGATTAATCATACTTTACTTTAAGATGACACCTTTTTTTTTTTTTTTTTCCTTTTTTCGTCGGGAGATCAATGATGTATTGATCGGCGGTGGAGAAAGTGTTTCATCATTATAAATATATCAAAGAAAAGTCTGGGCCACCAGAACGACAACAGAACTCTTTAAATTAAAATCAATAATCACTTTAGAACTAATTGACGCACATATTGTGATTAATTTATAGCCTCTGTCGCAAGATTGAGACGATTACGCGTCATTTTCATGTTGCAGCAGCATAAGTAGTGACTCAAGCTGAAAGTGGGCGTATTGCCACCTAGTGTTGTGGAGGAGGCAGAGCAACGTGCTGCAGGAAACTAAATCAGAGTGAACAAGAAAGACAACGTGGGGACATTTGGTGGAGACTTGTCATGATCTAATGATTTTTCTTATTGTGAAAGAATACAATCAGACTGGATGCTTTGAAAACGTCCCACGCTGAGTTTAGCGTTTATTCTCTGCAACACTTTTCACCAAAAAGTTGATTTGACTTTTTGTTTGAGTGAAATTAAAGAATAACTTTAAAAGAGTGTGAAAATAATGTCATTTGACATTTTCTGTATTTTTCATCACTGATATTATCGTAACTTTAACTTTAAACTTAAGTTTATTTCATACATCAACAAAAACACTTTCAAAAAAGCTACGGTTTCCTGAAATAATGAGATATGAAAAGTTTGGCCGATTTTACCTTAGTGAATGTAGCAGTTTTTCTGAATTAAAGTGTTAATTTTCTTTAAGAAACAATAATTTGATCTGTTTTTCTTAACGAAATACTTACATTTCTAAATTTATGTTCCGTGATTTTCCAAAGAAATTCAAATAAATGAAAATTAAAATTTATGCTCAGTTTTTGTGAATCACACTATATTTTCTTTAATGCATTAGAGCAAACATGATGTTTATTTAAATTTATTTCCGTTGTAATCTGGACGTTTCTCACGTTCTGTGATTATTCAGAAAAAAAGGACATATACTGTATATATATATATGTTTTTTTATATATATATTTTTAAAGGTGAATATAATAAGATTTTATAATAAAAGTGGAACAATGTGGACACAGTGTCTGGGACGTGCTGTCGTCACCGTCTGAGTGTGAATGTCTGGACTCATGAATGTTTTATGGAATATAAGCACAAATTAAAATGCAAATCCACGCTCTGTCCACAAAGCACAATTAGTGTGGCATTGAAACAGGAAGAAGGGATGTGAGAGTGTCGAAGGTCTCGGGTTAGAGCTTGTAGAGAGTGCACGTATTTGAAGTATTAGTCGTATAATGTACTGCATTTTTGATGTAATATGATGTAGGATTATAAAAAAGAGCAGCAGCTTTTGGCAGCCTTTCACGTCAGTGAAAATGTTACTGTTCCCCCGTTCACAGCGGGATTCCAGTTGTCCTTGTGTTAGCAACTTCCCATACAAAAATATTCTTTTTATTTTGATGGATCAATTTGAAACTTTCCTAATGGGTAGGCGATCACCAGAGTATGTTCCCATTAAAATTTAGGTAAGAATCTACCCACTGATGACATCACAAATAATGATCAAATTTCCAAATATTTCCACTCTCTTATAATGGGAAAAATGTAAAATCAAACCATCATATTTCTGTCCAAATGTACTGGATTTGAATGAATTTTGGTACGTGTATGCAGGATCAAAATATCTACCAGCAAACTAAATTTCACCCTGTCAACCCCTACCATTTACATAATCCCAACCCTAATCCTGTACATTAGTCCTTTTGTGAGCAACTTCCTGTCCACAGATCTTTTGACAAATTGTTCTGAATTTATTCTCATAGCTAGGTGATCACCAAAGTATGTTCACATTCAATTTTGGTAAGAATCTACCCACTGATGACGTCACAACACACGATCACATTTCTAAATAGTCCCACTCTCTTATAATGGGCAAAACTTAAAATCAAACCATCATATCGCTGTGAAAAGTTATCTATACTCCACCTAAACATGAAAAACTAATCCTGTTCTTAAATTGCATCCATAATCTGATCCAGATTTCGTATTTGGCGGTGTATAAAACGCAGGTGACAAGGTTGGTGGAGGTCTGTGGTCTCTGAGTGCTCCTGTATAATGTACAATAATAATAATAATGGTAATAATAATAATAATGATAATAATAATAATAATAATAATAATAATAATAATAAATGGAACAGACAGACATATAGTGTACGACCGTTGCCTCTGGACTCTAAAAGCATTGCTTTGGCTTCATCACACCATCTGTCCCTGGGCTCTCGGCGTGATCAATAATTCCTTCAGCCCCAGATTCTGCACTGATGACGCTCTTTGATGATGGACTGAAGTGCAGGACAGAGAGGAGGAGGAAGAGGAAGAGGGCGAGGAGGAGGAAGAGGGCGAGGAGGAGAGGAGGCCATTGTCTGGGGGAGAAAATGTGAGGAAAAGAGGCTTCATTATTTCAGACAGCTGTCAGCAGGTCATATTCAATTAGCTCTAATACGTGTGTCGGCTTGGGAAACAAAAGCAACAACATGTGGAAGATGAAGCAAAAGAAGAGAAAAGGAGCAGGAGGGTGGACGGATGGAGTAAACATAGATAAATAAATAAATAAAAACAAATAAATAAATAGCAGACTCGTGTAATTTGAGGTTTGCCTCTGAATGAGAGCAGGATGCTCAGCAGGCGGCCGGAGAAACATCAGAGCAGGAGCATGTTGTGATTCCAAAAAACACAGAGATGCAATCATCAGCTGAAAGGAGGCAGAAAAAAGCAAACATGTCTGACACCAGCAGAGACATGTGTCTCTGTGTCTCTATGTCTCTATGTCTCTATGTCTCTGTGACTCTGTGACTCTGTGTCTCTATGTCTCTATGTCTCTGTGACTCTGTGTCTCTATGTATCTGTGTCTTTGTGTCTTTGTGTCTCTATGTCTCTGTGTCTCTGTGACTCTATGTCTCTGTGACTCTGTGTCTCTATGTCTCTGTGACTCTGTGTCTCTGTGACTGTGTCTCTGTGTCTCTGTGACTCTGTGTCTTTGTGTCTCTATGTCTCTGTGTCTCTGTGTCTCTATGTCTCTATGTCTCTGTGACTCTATGTCTCTGTGACTCTGTGACTCTGTGTCTCTATGTATCTGTGTCTTTGTGTCTCTGTGACTCTGTCTCTATGTATCTGTGTCTCTTTGTCTCCGTGTCTCTTTGTCTCTGTGTCTCTTTGTCTCTGTGTAACTATGTCTCTGTGTCTCTATGTCTCCGTGTCTCTGTGTAACTATGTCTCTGTGTCTCTATGTCTCCGTGTCTCTATGTCTCTATGTCTCTGTGTCTCTTTGTCTCCGTGTCTCTTTGTCTCTGTGTCTCTTTGTCTCTGTGTCTCTTTGTCTCCTTGTCTCTATGTCTCTGTGTAACTATGTCTCTGTGCCTCTGTGTCTCTATGTCTCCGTGTCTCTATGTCTCTTTGTCTCTGTGTCTCTTTGTCTCCGTGTCTCTATGTCTCTGTGTAACTATGTCTCTATGTCTCTGTGTCTCTATGTCTCTATGTCTCCGTGTCTCTATGTCTCTGTGTCTCTGTGTCTCTTGAACCACATGTCTACATGTTCCACCAGAGCTGCTGCTGTTTCTTCATCACGCAGCTCCAAGTGTCAGGACTAAAATCTGACGAGGATTAAAAAGACGACAGAAAAGTGTCAGAGAAACAAAGATCTCTCTCCATCTGTGTGTCTTCATCGTCTTCTTCCTCCCTCTTTATCTTTGCTTTTCATCTTCTTCTTCATCCTTCTTTCTTTATTCTTTATTCTTTATCTTGCTTTATTCTTCGTTTCTCCTCCTTCATCTTCTTCGCTCTTCCTTCATTGTCGTTGACTACCTCCTTCGTCCCTCTTCATCTTCATCCTTCAAACTTCTACACCTTCAACCTTTTCCACATTGATCATCAGCTTATATCTTTTTCTCTTCCTCTTTACTTTCAAATTGAAAACTTATAGTATATAAAGATGTTTCTTTAAAAACTATCCTTTCTTCTCCTTCTTCTTCTTCCCACTAAATCAAGGAACTGTGGAGTAAAACTGGTAACTGTATAATTTACAGATAATTAAGCAGTTTTGTAAGAAAAGCACCACATTCATCGCGGTCTCCAAACAAACGGCAGCTCTACACTGTTTGTTTCTAATGGACGTCAAAGGAGCCAATTAGAAGCGGTGAGGAGCAGCCATTATTCCTCACACCTCGCGGAGCAATTATCTCGGCACGATTTACGAACTCTTGTGTTTTCTTCCCACGAAATGTTAGAACACAGCGGCGGCACATTTCATCGTCTTTACCGTTGCTGTGGAGGTCGATGACGTGATAGATAAGATAACAGCCATCGTAGAAGAGCACTTACCCGACTTTTATGGACACAACAAAGCCGCTTTATTGCTATTTTTATTTTTTCTCAGCTCCAGACTGGAATAAAATAAACAGGCCCAGGCTTGTTTTTGTCTTTGCTCGTCTGTATGAAGGGGACATAGAGCTCTGGTAGTGGACGTCAATCCAGTCGTGCAACGGGCAGAATCAAAATGACGCCATATTTGGCAGGAAGGAAAATCCATAGACCTGTTTGTATTGAAGACAACACACTGTAGATCAGCCGTTCTCAAGCTTCTGGAATAACTTCCGCTCCGGTTGTTTCTCCGGTTGTGCAGAGAACTCTGTAGGCGTGGTGTCTTTTCCTGCCAACATGGCGGTGTAAACAAACAAACAAAGTCATGTGACGTCCAGACGTGCACAATTGAACAGTATTTCTGATTTTCCTCCGAGTACAACCAGAGGCAGTGTGTGTACCTCTGTGTACTGTGATAGCTTCGTTCTCCAAGGAAGGATGAAGGAACGTTCCAGCACCAGGGGGCGGTATGAGTCAGATATGTTTAATCTGTCAATTTCTGCGATGTTTTGCTCAATCTCCTCGGATTTAAATTGTGTAGTGATCTCTGTAGGCTTGGTGGATTATTGCAGAATCTTTTCCTGCCAACATGGCGGCACAAACAAACTCCTCCATGTTTAAAAGCACAATCGTTGGTGGCTGTTGAGATTTTTTATTTTGAGGTGGGGTGGTGTGTTTTCAAATGTGCTGTAACCATGTATCACCAGTAGAGGGCACCAAAAGCACCCCACTGCTTGTGCATCACAGCAGTGTATCTGCTAAGATTAAAACACTCTGCTTGGAATAATGTTCCTGCTTTTCCACAAAAAAAAGTATCCGCTTCCACTTTGAAATGAAACTTAAAGGTGACATCGAATGCTTGTATCACACATATATGTTAGTTATGGAGGTCTACTTACATATATTAACTTGTTTTCATGATTAAAAACCTCCTAATCGCTGCAAACGAGCCGATCAAAATATCTCCTCACTGACGCTCTCGTCAGCCGCGCTGTTTCAGACCAAACAGTTGCTGTGATTGGCCAGCCAACGAGAGCTTTACAACTGTCCTGTGATTGGCCAGGTACCTGGAAGTGACGTAATTGGTAGGCCAGCTCTCAGATACACAGCTCCCCCTCTGCCACGGTGGATGCTCTGCATCTCAGCAGCTACAACGAGACTAGTTCTTCTTCTTCTTCTGCGGTTGAATGTACGCAACCGGATGTGCCCGGACTAGTGCCCGCACCGGGAGGCGCTACGGTGGTGAGGATTTCTGATGACGACATCAAATTAAGGAAGTGTCGATCCGCTTCGCAGAGCCCAGGAAAACAATACAACACTATTTTCTCAGCAGTGGCTGAACTGTTTGTTCTGAAACTTTAGGGTTTCATAAACGAGGTAATGACGCAGATACACACACAAACGCAGCGTTAATTGGAGCTTCCGGTCTATGTCACCTTTAATAAAAACCGCGAGAATCTGTTTGAGCCAAACTTCAGTCAACGCTCGGTTTCAAAACCAACAGTTTCTTCGTTCTTCGTCTTCTTCATCATATGTGACCGTGTTTTCCAAACTCTTTGAATACAGGAACCCACTTCTTTTTTTAAAAAAATTATGATCCGACCCAATTAAAACTAAACTATTTTATTGGCATTTCTGTAAGTCACAGAAAAGTCACAGCCTGCTGATCCAGCTGAGCTATATGTTTGACATATGGATTAAAATGTCATTTTATGCTTTATGTTATTTCATAAACCTTAAATTTAAGATCTGAGAAGAAAATCCAGTAAATATATTTTTCGGTAGACTTATCAGTGGGTCTGGGTCTGATGTAAGATATTTAAAAAAAACAGCCAAAACTCACATTTAAGAAGCTGAAAACGGCAAACGTTTGACGTGTGTGTGTGTGTGTGTGTGATCGTGTCTGAGCTTGTGGCTGCTTCTCCTTCACTGTGTTTTTTAGTGACTTAACTGAACTTAAATGTTTTTGTCTTCCAACTCTCTTCACACGCTCTGGTGTCTCTTAAAAACATGAAGCGTTGTCTTGTGAACTTTGCATGAACACTTTATAATGAGAGTGGAGTAGATTTCTGCACCGCCGAGCAGGAAACGCGTCGCGCTCACAGTAACTGTGACTCAGAGAAGTCTGGGGTTTACTTTGAAATTTGTGTCAAAAAAACACAAAACCTTGAATCACGATGATATATACACATATACATATATAAGTGTATATGTGTATCTATATATATATATGTGTGTGTATATATATATATATATATATACACATATATATGTATACATATAAGCTGCTATACCAGGTCAGATAAAAGAAAAATAACAACAATAACTAAAAAGCCATGGCTTTCTTTTTTTTCCTTTGTTATAAGTATTTGTTAAAATCTTTACCTTATAACACATTTATTTATTCATGTTTAATGACCTGTCACGGCCCACTTGCAGTACTGTCACGGCCCACTGAGGGGTTGCAGCCCACACTTTGGGGATCACTGCATTCCCACTGCACGCGGATCCCAGTATAGGAAATGTCTTTTCCCCGTCAGCCACGACTGAAGCGTTGTTGCACTCTCTGTTGTGGAAACGTCTGCAGAGAAGAAACCGCCGTCGTCGACGCGTGGGCCAATCCGGAGCCACACACTACTTGGCACCGTTTACGTCGGGATCACCGTATGTGTGACACTTCTGCATGAGTGCATCACTCCGGGTGAATCCTGGCATTGATACGAGTTACCAAGTCATGTCGAATTAGCTGCTTGTGTGGTTTCTTCTCTGCAGACGTCGAGTGCATAGAACTTGTGTATCGATGCAATAGCTCGATGAACTCGAGCAAAACCCCGTTGCACGACACATTTGCACGACGTCCGATGCGAACACGGCATTCTACACATTTTTAATCAAACTTTTTAAGGCAGATTATACATTCGACTCACTCAATCTTCAATCTCTGAAAGTCAATTCAAAGCTGCCAATATTTCTCTCGGTTCAAGATCGCTCTGCTTGTTTTGTCTTGGTCTTTTTTTCTTGTCCAAAGATGTTACCTTTCTATGATGAGAACACAGATTCTGTGTGCGATCGTCTGTACTTCCGTGGATGTTTCGTTGGCGCTGAGCACAGCTTTTTATGAAGGAGGCAGCAAAGTTTGACAGCGGTGTTGTCGGGGGGGGAGGGGGGGGTGAACTCGTGCTCCTGGCAGATCGACTCGGACGCACCGGAGCAGAAATGTGAACGTCGTCTTCGGTGGTTGTGCAGCGTATCACATTAATAAGCTACCTCGATGCATCACTCTCCGGCCCCCCCAGCCCTCGGCCTGGACCGCTGCCCAGAACAAAGAGATTGAAAGTCATTTGAATCAAAGGGGAGGCACTGCAGAACTTAGATGAAATAAAGGCCAACACACGATGGCTGAATATTAATCAGACACAGAAGGCCACGTTTCAGGTTCAGAAAAAAAATCAACAGATCCATCACGTCTTGACTCTTTCTGCTCATACTGCCTACTGTCAACAATACATGGATGGGGAAGCCACCCCCGAATAATCTGGAACTCTAATCTGGAACTCCCAGAAGAGTGCAAGTCCAGAATCTATTCATTCTTTTAAATCTGACGCCTGAAAACCGACCTGTAAATGACCATCACTGCTGCACCTCACTCACGTAACTGCAACTTTTAATCTCTTTTAATTTCCTTTTAGTCGCCTCTTTCTTTTACCTCTCTATTTCAATGTTTTTATTGTGTTTTATTATTATGCCCTTTAATGCTGCTGCTGCTGCATCAGCGGTCACAGTGGGGTCGTGAGCTTCAGCTCACTTACTGATTAAGTGACTGATCCTCTCCGCTTTTTTCCCCCCAAAAAATCGCTTTATATCACTCTTTGTTTTTAAGTTGCATAAAGTAAAAGCACTTGAACTTTTTTTTATTCCCCGTTTCGATTTTGTCAAAAAATAAAATACAGCAACAGTTAAAAATAAATATGTAATATAATATAATAGATATTTCTTTGTAATTAAAGAATCTTGAAAAGGATTTGGGCAAAAATAAGTACAATATTCTTTGTTTTCAGATCATTTCATGTGGAAATGTTACAGCATATTTTAATGCACATCTTTCAAAATATCAACAAATAAACTCGCTCTACTTTGCACATGGTTGCATTCAATGTGGACACATGGTTTCATGTGCTCATAATGGTTGATACCATAACAGGTTAATAAGAGGCGAGATCAATCAAATCTTGTGAAATTAAGTTAAGTTAAGATTTAAAGGTCACTAAAATACTTTAAATTAACTTAACTTAAAACAATATTTTATTTGGCCTTTGTGAACAGAAACGATGTATTCGTACTATTTGTTTGTTGCGTAGTTCATCTGAAAACCGGCTCTTTCAGGTAAAACTACCAGAGCTGATGAGGGAGCGTTTGTGTGTATACAGCAGCAGAGTAGAGGCAGGCGGACACAAGAAGCATTTATCTACATTAAACTACTCAATAACGGGGTTTTCGAGCCACAGAATTCACTTTTGAAACTTTTGTGAGCACTTTGCTGTTGATGATTCCGTCTGACAGATAAAATGAATCACTTCCTGTGTGCAGCGCTGGAATGTGTGTGGAACCCAGAAACACAAAGAATGACGGGTTTAAAAGTCACATACCACAGCTTTAAAACTATCCGATATTCTTTTTTAAAAATGCAACAAAAGTCCGGGTCAAGAGATTAAATAAACATAATTTTCCTGGAGCAAACTTTTTCATTTTCTTTTTCATTTTCTAACTTAATACTTTTTTGTGACCTCCCTTGTTTATCTGCCAAACCCAGAGACGGCGACTGCGGCCACAAAGTCCAAAAGCACACAGATAAATGCTGACTCCGTTTGTTCAGCGCATCCAAAGAGTTCTGCCATCAGATGATGAGTAAAAACACGGACATCATGTTTTCCTGGACACGTTCCACACAGCGAGAGGCCGACCTGCCGCTCTGTGCTCGTTCCACATCAGTGGACATGAGGACGTGTTTAACGGCAGCAGTGGAGGCCATTAGTGGCTCTGTAGACGCTCAATTAGCAGCCGTGTTCACACAGGTGGTGTTCGCCGCCGCGTCCAAGGTGTAACGAGGTCCAGGGGCATCTGTCGACTCTGGCATTTTGTGCCAGAGAAGCAGCGCGAGGACATCTGTTCATCAGCGAGCTCCAAATGAACCACGTCTCCTTCAATGGACACACGGAGAGAGACAGAGCAGGGAGAGCGATGCTGACACTGTCTCTAATCACTGCAAGTGAATATTTCAAAAAGTGCTCACACAGCCTAGTCTCCAGGAGAAAATCACTGACAGTGGTGAAGTCTATGTGATATGTATGGTCTCCAGTGGTGTAGTCTACGTTATACGTATGGTTTCCAGTGGTGTAGTCTACCTGATACGCAGGTTTCCAGTAGTGATGGGAAGTTCGACTCTTCTTACTGACTCAGATCTTTTACTCTCGGACAGTAAATTGAACTAATCTTTTTTTGAGTCATTTCGTTCATTTCGTTCATTTTTACAGCGGTTGGCGCTGTATCCCTCTTGTGGGCATTGTAAAAAAAGACCGCGCTTCTCAAACACTTAACATGATTTGCTTCAGCTTACAAAGTATAATAAACAAAATGCCACAAGCAATTCAAACCATATGAAACCCTAGGAAAGCAAATACACACCTCAATAAAGTGACTTGTGTCCTGTATCCTCTCTGCCATTGTTGTTTAACAGCACGACAGTGTCTAGGTAGCTGTCACGTGACCTAAGGACGGACGCTCGCTCAGTGGAGTGAATCCTGAACTAATCATTTCTGTTTCCTTTCCTGCTGAGCTTATGCAGCTGCCTGCCATTGTGTGGCGAAGGAAGGTACTGCATGAAAATGAAAGAACGAACCACTCAGTTGAGTCACTCCTGAACTAATCATTTCTGTTTCCTGTCCTGCTGACTGAGCTTATGCAGCTGTCTGCCATGTGGCGAAGGAAGGTACTGCATGAAAATGAACGAATCACTCACTGAGATGACTCATTACTCCCGAGTCATGTAAAAGATTAGTTCATTTTGAACAAAACATTCACATAACAAATGACACATCACTAGTTTTTAGTGGTGTAGTCTACGTTATACGTATGGTTTCCAGTGGTGTAGACTACCTGATACGCAGGTTTCCAGTGATGTCGTCTACCTGATACGCAGGTTTCCAGTGGTGTAGTCTACGTGATGTGTATGGTTTCCAGTGGTGTAGTTTATGTGATACGCAGATTTTTAGTGGTTTAGTCTATGTGATACGCAGATTTCCAGTGGTGTAGTCTACGTGATATGCAGATTCCCAGTGTTGTAGTCTACAGGATTTGCAGGTTCCCAGTGGTGTAGCCTACCTGATACGCAGGTTTCCAGTAGTGTAGTCTATGTGATACGCAGATTTCCAGTGGTGTAGTCTACGTGATATGCAAATTTCCAGTGGTGTAGTCTACGTGATATGTATGGTTTCCAGTGGTGTAGTCTACGTGATATGCAGATTTCCAGTGGTGTAGTCTACCTGATACGCAGGTTTCCAGTGGTGTAGTCTATGTGATACACAGGTTTCCAGTGTTTAATTCTATATAATACGCATGGTTTCCAGTGGTGTAGTCTATGTGATATGCAGGTTTCCAGTGGTGTAGTCTATCTGATACGCAGGTTTCCAGTGGTGTAGTCTATGTGATACGCAGGTTTCCAGTGGTGTAGTCTACCTGATACGCAGGTTTCCAGTGGTGTAGTCTATGTGATATGCAAATTTCCAGTGGTGTAGTCTACGTGATATGTATGGTTTCCAGTGGTGTAGTCTACGTGATATGCAGATTTCCAGTGGTGTAGTCTACCTGATACGCAGGTTTCCAGTGGTGTAGTCTATGTGATACACAGGTTTCCAGTGTTTAATTCTATATAATACGCATGGTTTCCAGTGGTGTAGTCTATGTGATATGCAGGTTTCCAGTGGTGTAGTCTATCTGATACGCAGGTTTCCAGTGGTGTAGTCTATGTGATACGCAGGTTTCCAGTGGTGTAGTCTACCTGATACGCAGATTTCCAGTGGTGTAGTCTACGTGATATGCAAATTTCCAGTGGTGTAGTCTACGTGATATGTATGGTTTCCAGTGGTGTAGTCTACGTGATATGCAGATTTCCAGTGGTGTAGTCTACCTGATACGCAGGTTTCCAGTGGTGTAGTCTATGTGATACACAGGTTTCCAGTGTTTAATTCTATATAATACGCATGGTTTCCAGTGGTGTAGTCTATGTGATATGCAGGTTTCCAGTGGTGTAGTCTATCTGATACGCAGGTTTCCAGTGGTGTAGTCTATGTGATACGCAGGTTTCCAGTGGTGTAGTCTACCTGATACGCAGGTTTCCAGTGGTGTAGTCTATGTGATACGCAGATTTCCAGTGGTGTAGTCTACGTGATATGCAAATTTCCAGTGGTGTAGTCTATGTGATATGTATGGTTTCCAGTGGTGTAGTCTACGTGATATGCAGATTTCCAGTGGTGTAGTCTACCTGATACGCAGGTTTCCAGTGGTGTAGTCTATGTGATACACAGGTTTCCAGTGTTTAATTCTATATAATACGCATGGTTTCCAGTGGTGTAGTCTATGTGATATGCAGATTCCCAGTGTTGAAGTCTACGGGATTTGCAGGTTCCCAGTGGTGTAGTCTACCTGATACGCAGGTTTCCAGTGGTTTAGTCTATGTGATGCGCAGGTTCCCAGTGGGTCTGTAAACATGTCAATAAATAAATAAATAAGAAACATGAGCTCACACATTTCTGTGGTTTTCACATGATGACAGTGACTGTGCTGCATCACCAGAGTGGCAGCTGTAGTCAGTGCAACCCCTGGATATATAAGTGGGCTGCAGTGTGTGTGTGTGTGTGTGTGTGTGATCCTCAGCGGAGGAAACCCAGATACACCAGTGATAACCTGTATATCAAGCTCTCAATCTGCCACAAGCTGAAGAGGGAAAATAAATAGGCTTCATCTTGGCGACAGCGCACTTGTCGTCTGCAAAGTGGTAAATCTTTGCCTCCCCGCGAAAGTGGGACATTCTGAGGCACAAGAGGGAGAGGAGAGACGAAGACAAGGGCACTGGAGCAGGACCACAAAGAGGAGGACGGAGCAGAGGGGAAGCTTTATTAGTTCCTCCCCCCCCCGGCTCCTTCTCCTTTTCCCTTTCTTCATCGCCATCATTACATTAACTGTTTAAAGTGAACAAAAACACGTGAGGAAACTGTTTATTTAACCGTTAAAACATATTTAATCAACATTTTCTCCACAAGACACATCTTGCCAGCGACGGTGGCTCAGTGGTAGAGCTGTAAAGGTTGTGGGTTTGAATCCCGGCTCCACTAGTCTACACACAAATGTGTCCTAGGGCAAAACACTTAACCCCAATACTTTTCTAGTCTCATTCACTCACCTCTATCACTCATGCAACGTGGCGTTCTTGCCCAATGACACATCGGCATGTACTGTAGACTACTGTAGTGGGGCTGGGAATTGAACCCACAACCACTACAGCTCTACCACTGATCCACCGTGGCTCTCCAAGATGAAGGCGCATTATTGCGTTGCACCAGAAATGAACAAAGAGGAGTGAATGGTGATGAAATACATTTGTACAATTAAATAAACAGTTTCCTTGCGTGATTTAAACGGTTAAAACATGTCTTTGAAGCAGTGAGAATGTTGTGTAAGTGAAACATAATGATGGCGATGAAGAAAGGAGAAGGAAGGAGGGAGCCATGAATGTTTTTAATGAACCTTTAGCAACACTCCATAGTCAGGATTTTGTCCTTTTGATTAAATGACACAAAATAGTACTAATGACTGTAACGCTGTGTCCACAGCGGGCGCGACGTGGACATCTTTACACAAAGTCAACGCAGGAGACGTGTTTTTCACGCCATCCATCTTCTTGTTTTTGGAGCGTGTTTCCGACGATTCTGTCGTGTTTTTGTTTTGGTTTGTGCTTTTAAATCTGCAGCGTTTGTGAATCTGCCGCTCGTTTCTCCTTCTGCGTGTGTTGTGTGTCGTTGTGAGTCTTAGTCGGACTAACACACCCAGATAACTCAACTCATAGTCCGATGACTCATTACGCATGTCTACGCTTAGTAGGACTGGAGTCGGACTTGGCGTTCTGCACATGCACCAGAATGTCCTCCCCGGTCTTTGACCTAGAAGGAGACGCCGTCTTTCTTCGGACGAATCGTGTCCAGCGTGAACGCAGCACGACACTGAGCTTGACAGCGTTTTAGTTGTTTTGTTGTTTAGGGACATTTGTCCTGATTTGAATAATTAAAGGTGCAGTGTGTAACGTTTGTTATCGATGGTTTTTTTCTTGCCTTTGCTTGTTTTGTTCTTCATGGAAGAGATTATTAGACATTACATTATAATAATCATCATTTGCCATGCACTCCACCTTTAACTGAGGATTCTGATTCCCCCGTCCTCTCACTCTGTCTCTGTGGACGACCTTCGCCTCTGGACGCCGCGCTGAGACTAAATGTTAACAAAGCAATCAACGCAAAAACTGACCCAAGTCTTCAAAAGTCACTTTTGTCCTCCTCGTCTCTGTGTATGTGTGTGTGTGTGTGTGTGATTGTCTCTCTCTGTGTCCTCACCCCTGAAAGGACTCGGTCATCCAGACCGATTCAGAAGTGTCTATATAATTATAGACTTGTCAGTACTGATTTTCATCAACAAGCGTGCATGTGATGATCGGGCAGGAATGTTAATGAGTCTGCGATTGGAGTTAATCATCTGCGGGGTGGGGGGGGGCGGACTCGTCCTGTTCTCCTGTTCGTAAAAAAAAAGAAAAGAAAAGTGCTTCCCCAACTAAATTCTTTTTATTTTATTTTTTTTTAGTCCAATTTGACGTCCGCTCGCCGCGCCGCTCTCGACTCGCGGTGCACGATGTCTTCACTTAATTAGCAGAACTGCAGTTTCTCCCACAGACAGGCGTCCCACAGGGTCACGGATTCAGAGAAATCCTCGTTTTTACCGTACCTCGGTTGGAAAATCTTTTGACACATTCTTGCGAGGGCGGTCGTCTCTGCAGCGGCAGACGAAAAGGCCTGAGAGCGTGAAGAGTCTGCGGCGCCGCGCGGCACAGACGGTTCAACGCCTAAAAGTCAGTGTGTCCTTGTTGGACAGCATGTCTCTGTAATTACCTGCATGTCCTCGTGCTGCTGAAAGTGGCTTGGGCTCCGTAAATGTCATGTGATTATCGCAGGAGACGAGTCGGTGCAAAGGTGAGCAAATCAGGCCTTTGTTAGGTTAGTCTGTGTGTAAAGAACCTTAAATCCAAGACCGAATAGACCTCAGAACAAACAATAACACAAGATAAATAAAAAAAAAAGCTAAATAAAAAAGATAGAACCAGCGTCTCATACTGGGTCGAAAGCCAAAGAGTAAAAATGTGTTTTAAAAAGTGGACAGTGACAGAAAAAGCTCAGTCTGCTCTGAGCTTTGATCTCGACCTCAGGGACCAGGACAGGAGTGTGAGGACAAAGCAGCTCAGGGAGGTTTTCATTTCAAAACAGATAAAAGAAAGTGTACGGGCAGTCAGTGGAGTGAGGCTGTTATGTGTTCCTGCTGACGTGCTCCGGGTTAAAGTAAGCGCAGCAGCAGCAGGAGCAGCAGCAGCAGCAAGAGCAGCAGCCTTTTGGACGAGCTGGAGACATGAGAAGGGCCGTCTGACTGGGGTCAGCCCAATGGTCCCACAGAACACAGGGCATCCCTCTCTGTGGCTATTCATCCGTCACCTGAAAGACCACCAGACACTGACTGGAGAAAGCATCATGCTGGCAGAGAGAGACGATGCACCCCTATGACGGCGACGCAAGTGGAGGATCTTAGAGTCCACACTGGTCCGACTGAAGGGCCAGTATAATGATGGCAATACTGGAGTGCTGTCAGTGTCTGTGTTGTGGAAGCTGTTTAGAGTTTCCCTGGCTTGTGCTGTTCCCTGGCATCATTTTGACACGTCCTTTATGTGACTACTTATAGTAAATTTAGTCTTCAAAGGACATCACTTGCAGATTGTTTCGAGCACAAAAAAATGCATAAATCGTGAAACTTGTTACTTATTTCGATTGTTTGAATGTGTACTGTTCATTAAAGAATTATACAAAGTTAAATGTGCACTGTGTCTAAATTGCATTAACTTATGGAGGTGAGTTTCAATTCAGTATGAGGGTTTGTCACTCCACAGAAACCCCATGTTGAGCTCGAGAGAGTTTGGAAGCTATAGATCACTCCTTCAAATCGCCAGCTGGGGGAATGAGTGGCGAGCCCTTAACTACCAGGCAGGGGTAGAAATGTGGGAACATCGGCACGCTCCCGTCTGACTGACTGAAATCCACTGTCTCAAAGTGCTGTGTTGAAAGGAAACGCTTCACCTTTGTTAACGTTCTTAAACTGGACTTCACCACTCCACCAATTTAAAAGAACAGATTTGTGACAACAGGCTCAACAGGAGAGTAAAAGTACAAGTATGTTAATCTGAACATTTCTCTACGTGCGTCATCGTGATCATCTGAGGTCTGACTGGTTGTTGGTCTTTCCAGAGGCCCAGAAACAAATTAAATGTGAGCTGTGGACGCCAACGTTCTGTAAATGTTCAGGCAAAACAAGCTCCTCCTTGTGTGAAGGATGAAGCAGCAGAAAATGGATGGATGGTACAGAGGGATGTCCTGTCTCTGCCAAGACTTCCTCCATGAAGACGGCATCAGTCGCGTCCGTCTCCTTCTCCGCGACGTACAGCATCCAGTTTTCCTCTGACTGTGGCAGAGAGGGACAGCTGCCAACTGCAGAAACGGCAAAATTCAAAAAATCCACACACAGTTCATCCATTCATGTGTACTCTGTCACAGATGGAGGACAAAAACCCAGCTTGTTTTATTCAGACCTTGTATTTCATTTATTTATCTCCTGCAAACAAACGTCTGCTTCACCACGTTTTAAAATAAAATATATGTGTGTGTGTGTGTGTGTGTGTGTGTGTGTGTGTGTGTTACAGAGAAAAAAAAAGAACGGTTTATTTTGTGAATTGGGTTGTGATCGTTTATCACATTTGAAAAGTGGGTCCTTGTATGAAAAAGTTTGGGAAACACTTGCTCTAATTTATTCTCCCCAGTGGTGACTTAAAAAAAAACGAGTCCTACGACACACACACACACACACATGGACATGTTGACCTTGTGAGGACATTCTAGCACAGGGGTGGGTGATTATTAAACATAAAATATTGTCGAGAGCCCGAAAATGGCCTGAATTAATTCTGCTCAATATTCATTGTATCTCTTTATAAAAAAGCAGTACATTGCATGGTTTTGGTGTGAATTGGGCAGCATACAAACAAAACAAATATCAAATTACTACACTATATTATAAATACTATTATACTACCGACATTTTTTGGGGGGCCAGTGCTAACTGGCTAGGGTCACTCATCACTGTGCGGACAGACGCAGATACGTGCGTTCTCGCAGGTCCACACAACTTTAACAGGCTTTATTTTTAGGATTAAGACCTGGTTTTAGGCATTTAGTTGTGATGGTTATGGTTTTAGGTGAGTGGTCAGCAATTGTTGGCCCGTGACTGAACAAACAGTCGTTTATTTTAAAAAGCATTGCTTTATATTAAAAGGTTCACACACTACAGCTTTAAATCAACTTGGTCAGACTTGGAGTTAACTTTCCCGTGACCTCTGGATCACTCCACACTTATGTACTGTTTTCTCACCTCACACACACACACACACACACACACACACTTGTTTACAAGGACAGCGTTTGGGGACTGGAGTTTGACTTTGGAGAGGACATCTTGTGTCTTGTTAGGAAAATGATCAACCTACAGCATCAGCCATCGCTCCAGAAACATCCGTGCTCCATAATGAGGCCCAGGGCATGGCAGATGTCTCAGAGAGAGAGAGAGAGAGAGAGAGCCAGAGAGGGGGGGGGGGGGGGAGTTCACACTGGGGTAAAAATTATGAGATATCATCCCTGCTTATTTAACACATGTCAATCATCTCATTCCTGGCAACTCAGCATCAAACTCATTTCTTATGTGTCAACAAAAAAACACCTCTTAAATGCAAC
Organism: Solea solea; assembly: GCF_958295425.1. NCBI lineage: Eukaryota > Metazoa > Chordata > Actinopteri > Pleuronectiformes > Soleidae > Solea > Solea solea. The sequence goes on along the minus strand of NC_081149.1, from coordinate 5,233,247 downwards.
AGTGGCTGAAGATCTTTGGTAAACGACCATCATCACCATCGGCCTTTGGAAATCAACCGTCATGGCTTGACACTGATGATGATCGTTACTGAGATGTGGAGCGACAACAGGACCAGAGGAGACAGGTTTGACCAGGAATGGACGCATCATGACACCACACCACATTTGGCATCAGGGGACAATTTACAAAAAGCATCTTTAAAGGCTGAATAATGTTGAGAAAAACAGACGTAAATACTCGTAAATTAGTATAGATGGTAGAAGACCCGGGTTCACGACCTGTTCTCTCTGTTCTGCGGGTTCTCTGGTTTATATGACTGTATATGAAGAGTGTGAGAGTGAACGGTTGTTGGTCTCTATGTGGCGCTGAGCTGGTGACCTAACATGGGCACCATGTGGAGGACAAAGCAGTAGAAGATGAGTGAGTGGTTGTGCTGAGGAATGAGCAGATACAATATTTGGGATATCAACAAGCCGTAAAGAGAGACCACTGCCATGGATGTGGGTGAGAGTTAATCATTCAGGCAACTACGGTGGCCCTTACATACCAGAAAGGATGTTGCTATGGCTGGTTTGTCCATCTGGGCGGCTTTTGGTGGCACAAGATGCTGGAACCTGAAGTACATATTAAAGTTTTATTATTTTAAGGCTAAAAAAAAACAACTTAATGTTCGAAACTGGTCCTTTTTCAAGTTTCATCGTACAGTTCTAGCACTGCTCAGCTCGACTTGACTCAAGGCTGCGTGAAACTGCTGTGACGTTTGTTTTGTACGCGGCACAAACAATGGAGGACAGTGAGGCGACGGTGTACTTGCTGCTCGGTTTGTGGAGCCTCGTATGCTCGCTGGAACACTCTTGCCAGTTTTTAAAAACTACGAGGTTTGATTTTTATGTCGTACGTCGCGCTCACAACTCTTCCAGTGACGACACTCTCTGTCTGTCGGTGGCCGGTCGTCTGTTGACATCACATTTTAATATGGGCTCAGAACAGGTACTAAAAACAGGTACCAGGTACTACCACTGATGGAAAAACAAGTATAGTCGAGTTGAGTCACGGGATTGATTTCACTCTTTTGTGTGATCAGAAACAAAAGAAACGCGTTTGCAGATGGAAAGTGAAAAAAGAAGCGATGTGGTGTTTTATTTTGTGCCCGCAGAGTCAGACAGATAACTCCACAGAGTTCATTGTCACAGCCTTTGAGGCGCTAAAGGTAGTAATTACCAAACGGGGGGAAAACAACTGCATAACCTGATTGTCTATTGATTCTTTGTATGTTCTGCCATGAAAAGATTCAGCATGGCCTGCAGCAGAATGTGGAGGAGGCACCAGCTACCGGTGTGTGGTAACGTTAAATAAACACGGCCTCAAGAAAATGACATTTGGTGTTTGTCTCATGATCAATCCCAGTAAATAACTCATAAAAAAACCTTGGGTATCGAGAGCTGGTTAAAAACTGTAAACTGTTAAAAAGTGTTGGACGAACAACACCCAACACCACCGTCAATATTTATGTTCTGTTAACTTTGTAGTAGCGAATCAGAAAGTGTTTGCGCAGGTTGTTCACATTTTTCTGCTTCTACAAGATCAAAGCTGTGATTATATGTAGCATCACACTGAGATTTTTTTTTAATCTAGTATGGCAGATTAGCGCTCAAAAAATGTGGTCTCACTTTGCTGCGTTTAGTGAAAAGAAAGCAGTTTGTATCATGTGTAAAAAAAATGAAGTTGCAATTAAGTGGAGAAAAACCCCAAAAAACACTTACTTAAACAAGACTGTATAAGCACAGCTAACATTTAATAAAAGCTAACATTTCGGCTGCTGCTAACAACTGCAGCAACATGTATCTGATTACTGTATCTGTTACCACTGTTTTTAACTATTTAAAACGCATGTGCTAAAGAATGTCAAGCTAATCTTTAGTAAAGCTAATGTTTGTGCTGCAACTGCTAACAACACCAAGCACTGTTAGCATAACCTTTAAGAGTTTAAAATACACAGTATGCTAACCTTTATCAAAGCTAATGTTTCAGCAGCATTTTCAGTGCAACATCCTGACTACGCCACTTAGCGTCACTTTTGAGAGTTTAACTATATTTGCTAAATCATCCCAAGCTAACATTTAGCACACAAAAAAATCTGCTGCTGCTAACAACAGACTGAAAATAAGTGTGTATTTACTTACTCCACACTCACTTTTAAGTTTTTAAAATGATGTGCTCGATTATCCCTGGCAAGAATTAATAAAAGCTAACATTTTGGAACACCAATGGAAAGCTTAACATAAATGTGTAGGCAATTACTTCAAACACTGTTTGCCTTACTTTTAAGAGTATACTGTATTCACTAAATCATCCCAAGCTAACATTTAACGAAACATGACGTTCACGATAGTGGAGTGTGTTGGTGTCAAAAGACGACGCTGCTCTCTAGTGTCTTCAGCATCAAATTACAGTAAAATAATCGCTAAGAGTTTTGATAAATATTGGTATCAATAAAAATCCTAATGATGCCGCCGTGTCGCGCGTGTGCTTAGTTTCTCGCTCGCTTGCACTTAATGAGCTGTTGTGGTTGTTTTCTCAGTTCCAGTATCAGCAGGACTTGGTGATGTGATGTCTGGGTCATAATTTCAGAACAACATTCTTCTCTGTTTTGTTTGTTTTGTTTTATTATTTTCTTTGAGAAGATGAAACATAAGCCCAGTTATTTATGCTCCATTATTATTTACCGACACATGAGACTAGTGGAGAAGAAACAACATTTGTCTCTCTCTCTCTCTCTCTCTCTCTCTCTCTGTGTCTCACTCTCTCTCTCTATCTGCTATTGATCGAAATCCTCATTCAGCCTTTGGAGCAGATCAGCGTCTCTGCATACTTACCAAACAAGCTTTTGTTTAAAAAACAGATTGATCACTCTGACTTTTTTTTGTCTCCTCTGTGAACAGAGGGGAGCCGGTGAATTTTAAACACACGGACCACGGCAATATTTGCCCCCCCCCCCCTTCTTATTTTTTTCCTGACGTAAACGAGAATCGGTGCGGTGACGCAGATTGATTTTGTTTTGTTGTGAGGCTGCTGCGCGATAAGCAAAGGGAAAATAATGAGCATTGTCTGGTTAATGAATGGCGACTGCATTGTGGGTCATACGCTCCAGCTGAATTATGCATTGGGGATAAACGGTATCTGTGGCAGCTGGATACATATCATCAGAGAGGCCCAATCCCTTTTTAAGCAAATGTTTGATCGTGTTGACTGCACCTGATTGATACTACACACATAATTCTGACCTGGAAACTACAGTGGGAAGGTGGCGCTGTTTGTCTTGAGTGTGTAGGACTTTGTGTAATGAGAAAACATTTAGTCTCTACAGAAATACAATTGTTGCCGTGTGAGATTTGCCGTGGAAATCAGCTGTTGAGTCTAGTTTTTATGGCTTCAGCCCAGCACTCAATCGTGTAAAGGGACAGTTCAGGTTGTTTTGATGTGTGTAGACCTCTGGTAGCGAATGTCATCCAACCAAAGCAATGCCATTTTGGCAGGAAGTGGTGCTGTTCACATCCTTAGACATTTGGTATATAACCAGCGGCGTATATATCAGGAAATATGTCATGACATCTCGTCTCTTCACTGGCTCCCAGCCAGCATGTCCAAGTGGGCCCCATGAGGGTCCCAAGTAGGTTTGTCCACTTCAAGCGCACTTAGTACTCTTTTCAGGATTCCTGGGTACTAAGTGGGCAAATTGTGCAGGTCCCATGTGGTTTCAGTACAATGAACCCCAACAAACCCACATGGGACTTTCAGCCCGGAATAACCCTTGGACGTGTTGTCTGTACATGCTGTCTGTGCTGGTTTCATAAAAAGTCAAGTTGGTGGATAGATGTTGTGAGCCAGGACAATAAAACAGCCGGGGACATGCTCACGGGAGAACATTTGACCATATCACCAAAGTTCGTGAGGTGAACTGTTGGCATTTAAGGGTAAACTTAAGGAAAGGGAAAGGGTTCTTAAAGTGCATGTATGTAAAGCCTTTCTGTATTTTGAGACACATAATGACATTGATTAAATCATAGGGGCCATGATCGTGAAGAAGCTTATTTCAACCAAAATCTAAAAATGTTTACTGAAAGCTAGTCAAGTAGTTGTGTTGTGCTGTGCTTGAGAGTGGAACTATGCACCTTTTTTCCTGAATGGAGAGAACTGAAAAACACAGAAGCATGAAAAATGGATGTTGACCAGCATGGACAAGGACATAGACATATCTCCACAGCTTGTGTTTAACAACAGAAAGGATAAAGACGTAAAAATATGTACTCCAGACTTGCAAAGTTCCGTTTAAACTGTGTGGAATTTGGAACCTCTATCACCCCCAGTGGACTTTTATGAAACTACTAAAACTAGGCGGTCTCTATGATCTGCCATTCTTCATACTTTTCTTTTGTCTGAAGTTATCGTATCGCATTACTTTTTCACTTTCTTATTTTTTGTAACAGGCCATTTGAAGAGCATTCAAAGTGGATCTAAGGCCAAGTTGTGCTCACAGCCCTTTCTTGCACTTCTAGGCTGTATATTTTGAACTCCCACGTTTGAATGGATATCCAAATTTTGGATAAAACCATTATCATCCAAGCGTGACAGCATCATCATCTGTGTCTACAGTGTACATCCAGTTCATGTGTGCAGTACAGTGTGTTGCAGCTGTTCAGACATCACTGTAAACACGTCACCCGCTCACGTCCCGCTGTCTTGCACCGGCCACCGTTTGATTTTTCCGTCTTCTCCGCGTCGAGCTCGAGCTTTGATTGTCTGTTCCCTCCGCAGCGTCCTGCGGCGCGGGGGAACGATCTGCAAGCGGCAAGGACAGGAGGCCATTATTCAGTCTCTGGACGTGCTGCTTCTTATCAGTGCGCCGGGTTGACTGAGGCAGCTGCTGGTGTCAACACGCCAGCACCGAAACGTCCTCGGGAGAGGAGGAGGAGGAGGAAGGAGGAGGAGGAGGAGGAGGGGACAGGATTTGACACTCAACAAACTCCAGCAAAATAAATAAATAAGTGAAAAAAAACAATATCTTCCAGACAGCGAGTGCCCTGCTCTTGTGAGTGCACTCTTCTAACCTCGCATCGTCATCATCATCACCACCCATATCTGGCTGTCAGTGGGGGCTGATGTCAGTGGAGATAAGGCCGTGGAGGAAGGTGTTTGACAGCTGCAGAATGAGGGCGATGATCTTTGGTCTCGTCAAACAGACAAACAGGCGATTATCTCAATTTCCCTTTCTGTTGATGACGATGAGGAGATACCAGACGTGTTTACCCCCAATCTCCCGGCGCTCGCCGACCGAGTTTAAGATCAATCAAATAAGATCTGCTCGAGCGCCGTAAATGGCTGATGTGTTATGGTTCGTTCAGACTGGACGCAGAGAGAATTTCATGGTCACCGGATCATTTGTGTTTACTCACCGAGGTAGGAAATTAGCAGCGGCTCAGGGCAAAATAACCTTGAAATGTTTGAAATTGGCCTTGAAATTTACATGACAGAGAATTTTAATGCCCCCTGTGAAATGTAGAGAGGAAACTTTTGTAAAGTCGGAAAATGGCCAGTGAGGCCATGGCAAAAGCGGGAGGGGAACTTGGTTTGTAAACAAAAGGGTTGCCAATTCGAGTCCCCGCCAGGTCAACGGCTCAAGTAACCCCTGAGCAAAGTACCCAATCCCCATTGATCATTGTTACTTGGACATTCTATATTGACCTCAGCCACTAGGGGGCCATATCCTGTGTAATCCTAGTGCTGGTCCAAAGCAAGGTCCAAGTGCAAACAGAAACCCCAGACTGCATTCATTCATTCATTCATTCATTCATTTGGTGTCACTTCATTGTTTGTTTCTGTGGTGAACGAGTGAAGGCTCATTTGTTCTTCCTGGTCAGCTGTTGTAACGGTGGCACGTTTGGTTTGGTCTGCTTACAAAAATGTAGTGTGACATTCTCCGCTCTATCCTGGCCCTCATTTTCCAGAAGAAGAAGAAGCTTCACTTCCTCTCATTGTCCTCCTCTTCTGCATCTGTCACTTTCTGTCAGTTTTATTTTTTCATTTTTGGAATGGAAATACAGCAGCAACAAAACAGAAATACATGAATCAAGAGACGTGATAGCACCAAACCAGGACGTCAATATTTATGATACACGATCTGAATGACGATCGACGTATACCAGCCTTCACGTTCAGAATCAAATACGATTCCTCTGGTGTGTGTTTACACTGTTTCGCCACTGATACTAGTATCTGAAGTATTTGTGCATTAAATGTTTCATCAGAGATGTGGAGAAAAACAACAAGGCAACATTTGATGTCGACTAAAATGAGCTAATGACGAGTGAAAACTCTACAGTTTTAAAACTTGTAGGTTATTTCATGAACATATTCCAGAGCCAGTTCCTCAAAGCCTGAGTGTAGACCTTCTTGAAACAGTTTCCTCAGGTGTGCGACTCCAGCTCTTGATCTACAGGAACAAGCTCCACATTATAACGTAAAAGCGGTAGAAATGACTGAGATTATGAAAAGAGATTATGCTGGAAATTAGCTTCATGCAGATGTAATTTCCTACTTTAATGTTTTTAACTTGAGCCGGCAGCTAAACTTACAGTATATGATATTCAGAATCGACCAATAGAGATTTAGTGGTAATTGATGTGAAATCAGGCTCTCGCTCTGAAACCGGGGAATCATTGAAACAAATATTATATATAATATATATTTGATACGTTCAATCAAATGAACTGTGTTTATAAAAATCCAGTGGGTGAATTAAAGAATTAAAACTGAGCGCTGAGATTAAAGCTCTCCCAGGTCACATCTTATACTGAAGTGAACGTTTGGGACACATTTGATTAGTTTTATTATCTTTGCAATACTTTTTTTTTTTTTTTCTTTAGGCAGAAGTCGACTTTTATTGACTTTAAGAGGATATTACATGGTTTACGGCTGGTATGTAGCATTATATTTGAAAATAATCTAAAACTATACATAAAAACATACAGTAATGATGAAGGGTTTTGCGTTCCTCACTGATGCTGATTAAAAACATTTCTTTCTGAGGCACTTTTTGGATTTAATACGTTTTCAGTAGAAGTTTCTTGATCTTTTTTTTCCTCTCTTTTGGCACAGACGGGTCTGTCGCTGTTATACTTGTCCAGGATCGTTGATTTTTTGTCATAATAACTCTTTTAATAATTTTCTTTCATCTTTCAAAATGAAACGAAAAACGAACTGTGAATTTGATTTTCAAAATAAAATGAAGAAAAAAAAGCTAGCAGCAAGTTACGCAACCTGAAGGTCCCGGAAGTGACCTGTGACAGGGGAGGAGCCTCACACGGGAAGACAATCATAAAACTGTCTTTTTTTTTGAAAAAGTAAGTAAGAGGCCTTTCAAAATAAAGTCCTATCAAACGTGATCACACTATACATATTTAGGGGGAGAGTGAAAAATAGCGTCGGCACAAAGGTAGAAGTCACATCAATATCCCTCATGGAATCAGACATTTTAATATTCCTGCACGCCACAGTCATTGTGTGTGTGTGTGTGTGTGTGTGTGTGTTACACTCCATTAGTGTGTTTCCCTGCATCGACATGAATATATGCACACGCTGAGGGACGAATTGATCTTTCCTCCTCCACCATTACTCACTGCCCACTTCTCTTAAGGCGACCGCGCTGAGTGCATATCAACCATGTTGTCGTTCTCCGGGGCTCCGGCAGCCGCCGTCGTGGCAACGGGCCCCCGTCCTCAAATAATCAGATTTCACAGAGAGAGAGAGAGAGACAGTTGAATAATGGAACAAACGTGCTAGAGCACGCTCCTCTCTCTCTCTCTCTCTCCCTCTCACTCTCTCTCCCTCTCTCTCTCTCTCTCCCTCTCCCTCCCTCTCTCTCTCTCTCCCTCTCACTCTCTCTCTCTTTACATCCAGACAAGACTTTTTCCTCTAATCAAAAAACAAACATGTTGCATCTCGTCAGCTTTTTCCATGACGACGACAAGAGGACAGGAAACGCTGAGGCCTGCGCTTCGTTCTCTTTTCCTTTTGTCTTTGCATTTTCACCCGGTGATGAAATGTGACACTTGAGGAAGTCAGAGTTTTGCTTCAATATTTTACAGCGCGTGTTTCTCCAGGTTTCACAATGTGAAACTGTGCCATTGTTCTGTTGAAAAGTCTCGCTCTTTTGCGTCAGGCTGCGTCATGAAGAGACGGAAGCTTCAGTCAAATTAAATAAACATCAGTCGACGACGCCGTCACATTCTCACACGAGTTTTACAGTAAAAGGAAAAAACCCGACAAGGGTCTTTGAAAGTTTTTGAAAATGGCCCTAAACAGACATGGGTGTTGTGCACGCTGAGATTCAGGTATTTAAATGTCCTCCTCATGTTTGCAGGTAATCTGCTGAGTCAGGTACGGCCGGATGTTTCTTATATTGAACAGTGCAAAGTCACAGAGGCGACATGAGATCTGTGAAGGTCAACTGGTCGTCTATCGTGACACCCTCTCTTGGAAGGAGCCAGAGAGACGGAGTCAGACTGGATCTTCTTCTTCTCTCTTCTGATTGGTTCTCCTCCCAGTTAGTTTATAGTTGTAGTTTTTGTCAACGGAGACTTGAACAACAAACACACTCGTACACTGAGTCTGCAGTGGTGGGTGTCCCCGTCCCTTCGTCCGTCCCTCTGTCTCTTTGCCCCCCCCCCCCGCTGACAGTCTGACAGCAGCAGCATCTGCGAGAAACGCGAGCGGCGCCGTTGACGACGCTCTGCTCTGAAGTGTCACGGGAGCAGATGGTTTATCAACTCACAGTAAAAATAAAAATAAACAAACCGAGCAGAGCTGTGATCAAAGTATCGCTGGCCTTTGGATCCGTTTCCTCGTCTCTAAAATGCATGAAAGGAGAAAAAAAAAAAGATGCTTTCCACATGTACGGCAGTGTGGGAGTTAAACATGTTTTATTCTCTTTCACACTGATGTTGGGAATATTGCAGTCATCGAGTCATCTGCAGGGTTTTTCTTTTCCTTCTTCTTCTTATGATGCAAGAAAGAGCAGTGATGGGACAATGAAAGCACACCACAGAGTTTAATGGGATTAAATGTAAAACTCATAAATCTCAACTCAAATTATACTTATTTGTAAAAATGGTAAAATACACCGGCAAGTTTATTTAAACCACACATTTAAAAACAGCCTCAAAGTTCTGTATGGAAATAATACACAACTCCTTATATGGACATCCTGGGTGTGTGTTTATACGTCATATCTTGTTATGATTCATTTTATATCTCATATATTTTGCCTATACCTATAGATTGTGCAGAAAAAAGGGCATAAAAGACACATTACAATACACATATATTACTATAATCTCTGTATATAGACGTTTTTGAGATGAGAACTGAGGCTTTTTTTTTAGGTTTGGTAACTTTCGCTATTTCTGATGCAAAACATGTGACTTTTCAACTTGCAGATACAAATGTAAACATATGCCAGCACTGTAACGACCAGTGAGTTATTGTTAAGAGGAAACTTTGACTTAATTCACTAACTTTAGTCATTAAATGTCATGTTTTTCACGTTCTCCTCCTGCAATCAAGCAACAAAGAAACGGATGTTTAAATATAAGAGAGAAAACTTAAAGAAATTCTTCACTGATTTGCGTTTAGCTTTGTATTTACGACAACAGAAACATGTTTACAGACATGGTATATGCAGATAATCTGTGATAATCCAGTGTGTATAACATTCAGCAGGGGTTATTAGCAGAAATTGACTATAGCACACATACATTTGTCAATGTAAATGTATAAAACGCAAGGAATTAACTGCATTTATTGTATTAAAGACACATTTCTGCATTAAAATATTTTTTTACAGTAGTCATGTAGTCATGTTTAAAACCACAGAAATCCCTATTTTTATTTGAGGAAATTGATTCTTTCATTTATTTCACTCGCCTTTTTATGATGTTATCTGCTTTGTGGAGATGCAGAAATGTGTCTTTGATACAATAAATGCAGTTAATACCTTGCGTGCTATAGTCAATGTCTGCCAATAACCCCTGCTGAATGTTATACACACTGGATTATCACAGATAATCTGTATACACCACGTCTGTAAACATGATTCTGAACCTACATTTTTTCTTAGATCACGTTTGTCACGGTTTTAATTGACTATATTTGGGTGTTTGAAGGTGAAGGTCAGCGTTAACATGCCTGAACATCTGTTTCTGAGAGTGAGAGAGTGTGGACTGACCCACTTCACAGCCGTCGTTAAAATCCACTCAACTTTAATCTGATCTGCGTCTGATTTAAGAGACGCGGGACAAATCACTGGACGTCACACACACACGTATGAAAACTGGCTTTTAAAAAAAAAAAAAACAACAACAACAAAAAAAGCAGCCTCTCCATAGCAACCAGGCTGACCAATCACATCCCAGCAAACGTCCTCTCAGCCCCGCTGTGGGGGACCGTCGTCACGGCGAAGGGAGATGGACAGCAGAGACAGAGGGAGGAGGATAGACGAGTGATCGCTGTGGTTACACCGGGAAAATCCTTAGAGTGGCCAGTGATGTCATTTCACACACACACACACACACACACAAATTTATCATTCATTTATTATCAATTACTTACATATTATAATATTTTTTGTGGATCACGTCTCAAAAGAACATTCATTTATCATTTTTGTGTCCACCAATATTCAGACAGGATTATGACTGAAAAGGAACAGAGATAATTAAAGACAATAAAAGACAAAATGACTCTTTTATGTCGAGTCAGGTAAATTAAAATATGAAAATGTATCTGAGAAACATTTGGACGAGTCGCCCTCATTTTAGTTTCACTTTCTTGTGTTTTGTTTATTAACATCTTGTGTAACGGAGCAGATAAAAATAATAATAATAATATAACAAGATTATTCTTCTCGTTTGTATTTACTTTGTCTGAAAAATGAAATACAAAATAAATAAATAAAACAAACACGATAAACAATCAACAAAGTGTCTCTTTGTAGCGTTTCTCAAAATCTAATTTGGTCGAATTAGTTTTTGTTAAATTTGGGTTTTTTTTGTTCCACTGAGCAAATTTAAATCTTTATTTAATGACATACATTTATTTGCTAAAAGTTCCTGTGAGTATAAAACAAATGAATCATTTCAAAACCACAGAGAAGATTAGAAATTATTGAATTATTGAATTATTTCCTCATGTTTTCTTGTTCCCGTCTGATTAAAAAGTAGTTTTTTCTCTCATTTCAAAAATAGATTTTAAACTTAAACAGCTTACGTAGTGAAATCTACATCGCCTTAAGTTTCTGGTCTCTTACAAACATGTTTGCTGCTTTATTTTACTGTTTGACAGCGTTTTCAGACTGGAAACTGCACACACACTTTGGTGTTTGAAATCTTTCCTTTTAATTTACCAAAATGACACAAACTAACCAAATGAGGCAGCAGTAGAGCCGTGGCTACTGTGTCCCTGTGAGCTCAAAATGCAGATTGTCTCTATGGGATTTGGTTTGGGAGAGTCTGGGATTTACAGAAAGTTCACAGTGCCACTTTTCAACCAGAAAATGTTTAAGTCATTCTGAGATCACATTCACAATTCTTAGATCACATTTTGACCTCAAGCCACGTTTAAAAAGTGTTAGAAAACCAAACAATAATAAACAATATTAAAAAAAAAACTAAATCTGAATCACAAATTTAATCTCACAATTCTGAATTAACTCAGAATTTCTGACAAAAAGAAAAAATGGATTCCGGCTTCAATTCAGAATTCTAACTTTTGATCTCAGAATTTGATTTCAATCTCAGAATTATGACTTTATAATCTCAAAATTATGACTCACAATTTGACTTTTTTCTCATAATAGATTATTCTTCTCGTGTGTGTTTGTATTTACTTCACAATCACAAAGTGTCTCTTTGTAGCGTTTCTCAAAATCTAATTTGGTCGAATTAGTTTTTGTTAAATTTTGTTCCACTGAGCAAATTTAAATCTTTATTTAATGACATACATTTATTTGCTAAAGGTTCCTGTGAGAATAAAACAAATGAATCATTTCAAAACCACAGAGAAGATTAGAAATTATTGAATTATTGAGTTATTGAATCATTTCCTCGTGTTTTCTTTTCAAAAACAGATTTTAAACTTAAACAGCTTACGTAGTGAAATCTACATCGCCTTAAGTTTCTGGTCTCTTACAAACATGTTTGCTGCTTTATTTTACTGTTTGACAGCATTTTCAGACTGGAAACCATTGATTTTAACATCACAGCACACACAATTTGGTGTTTGAAAAAATGTTTGATCTCAGAATTTGATTTCAATCTCAGAATTATGACTCACAATTGGAAATTTTTCTCACAATTCTGACGTTAATCTCAGAATTATGATTTTTAATCTTAGAATAATGACTTTATAATCTCAGAATTACGATTTTATGATCTCAGAATTCTGAAACATTTCTCAGAATGTGACTTTATGACTGTGCAGTCCCAGATGTTATTATGATTTTCCACACAGCTGTCACCTCCCACTCTCTGTACGAGGAGAAATCTTTGCTGTCAGCTCCATGTTCTGTTGTCTTTTCCAAAATGGACACATTTTACAACAAAAAAGAAACAGGAAAAAAATCTAATATCAGCTTAAATTGAAATTTAAATTCCACCGTGTTTCCGCTCACAAGTTCAAACTAATGTCGTTTAGCAAAAACAAGAAGTGAATTCCGACTCATGATTAAAACAAACACACTAACACACTCACACGCCGCTGTTTCCTGCCTCACACTGTGATTAACGTCGTGTTCGTCGCCTGACTCATTTCACTTGCGCCTCACGCTCGCCGAGTGCGTCGCTGATAGACTGCCGTTGTCTTTGTGAGTCGGTGACAAAGTGCTCTCCACACCCACCTCCCTTATTTCACCGGCTCACGGTTCATCGCACGCTTTACACACAGGTGATAAATGATTTATTTTCCTCCAGCAGTTCCTCGACTTGGCCCGAGCCAGTTCCACTCATAACGGCCGTGTGATTTATGTGGGAACGTTCGCCTCTCAAACTTTTATTCAAGGCGCCGCGGCTCGGACCAGCGCTGACGACACAGTGCACGCTGGTCTTCACGGGTAACTGTGCTCTGCGTGACCTCATTGATATTTCTTTCATTGTATTCTGTTGAATATGACATGTATTTATTCATTGAAAATGCGGCCTAACTGACTTTGTAGTTAATAATGATGTAGAGCAGACACACGGTTGGGCCCCCCAATAGTGTTTGGAGAAAAGTTGATAAAGATAAAGATAACTTTCACTTTCCTGGAAGTTATTCAACCGTCTAGGAATTATGGTAATGAGAAGTACGCATGCCAAATCCTGTCGGTAAAGATAGGCATGTATACGCTTAGTCCAACTAAAGTCGAGCTTGTCTTAGTCAGACTAACTTACCTGGATAATGTGATTCATAGTCTGATTACTCCTGCATGTATACACTTAGTCCAACTAAAATTGAGCTCGTCTTTGTCGGACTAACATACCTGGATAATGAGATTCATAGTCCAATTACTCCTGCATGTATATGCTTAGTCAGACTAAAGTCGAGCTTGTCTTAGTCAGACTAACATACCTGGATAATGAGATTCATAGTCCAATTACTCCTGCATGTATATGCTTAGTCAGACTAAAGTGGAGCTTGTCTTAGTCAGACTGACATACCTGGATAATGATATTCATAGTCCGATTACTCCTGCATGTATACACTTAGTCGGACTGGGGTCAGATTTGGCGTTCAGGGCACGAACGAAAAGGTCCTCCCCGGTCTTTGACAGAGAAGTAGAAGGAGACGACGTATAGTCGGCAGTGGCGTCTTTCTACGGACAACACGACAACCACAAATCCTGTTGGTGTAGACAGGATGGTAACAGAAGGGTTAACACATGCAGTTGTTGACCCCTGCTGTAGAGTGTTGTTAGCGACTGGATACTAGTCCCCCCCCCCACCCCCAGACTTCTCAATAAGAATGTAGTCCACTCACAGGTGACGTCAATCCCACTTCTGGGTTCTGACAACTACGCTTCAAAGTGTCAATTCAAGTTCAACACTAATTTAGATGCAAATCTTGCAGTTTATCTGTGAGAGTGGGTTTTGCAAGGAGACGCTGCTGCACAACAGCTGCCTGTGTGTGCGTGTGTGTGTGTGTGTGTGTGTGTGTGTGGGTAGAATAGCAAATTACTTCTCAACAAACACGTCAGTCAATGTGTGGTGTGGATGCAGGTGTTCTGAACAATGATGATGTTTCTTTTCCTGAAACACAAAGAACCCCCAAGAATGTGAGATTGTCTCCGTTTGTCTCCATGTCTCCATTTATAAGACGCCATTTATTGTACATGTTGTTTTGTTTCTCCTGGCGTGATTGAAGCTGCTATCAGACCCGACATGTGTTTGTACAGTGGAAAATATATGTTGGGGGTTTTTAACCACATAGTAAAGTGGTTCAAACCAGAACAAATAAAGATTAGATTTTAAAATTGACAAATTATTAACTGTCCGATTACTCCTGCATGTATACACTTAGTCAGACTAAAATCGAGCTTGTCTTAGTCGGACTAACATACCTGGATACCGTGATTCATAGTCTGATTACTCCTGCATGTATACACTTACTCAGACTAAAATCGAGCTTGTCTTAGTCGGACTAACATACCTGGATACCGTGATTCATAGTCTGATTACTCCTGCATGTATACACTTAGTCAGACTAAAATCGAGCTCGTCTTAGTCGGACTAACATATCTGGATACCGTGATTCATAGTCTGATTACTCCTGCATGTATACACTTAGTCAGATTAAAATCGAGCTTGTCTTAGTCGGACTAACATACCTGGATACCGTGATTCATAGTCTTATTACTCCTGCGTGTATACACTTAGTCAGACTAAAATCGAGCTCGTCTTAGTCGGACTAACGTACCTGGATACCGTGATTCATAGTCTGATTACTCCTGCATGTATACACTTAGTCAGACGAAAATCGAGCTAGTCTTAGTCAGACTAACATACCTGGATAATGTGATTCATAGTCTGATTACTGCTGCATGTGTATGCTTAGTTCGTCACAGACGCTTTGTGTTTGTGTTTAAAAGTCATGTACTGGAGCTATAAGTTGTCAGACCCGAGCTGCTCGTGTGCTGCTACAATTATCAGGACGATGAACTTTGATCGCCTTCCCTTCAAACACCGCTAACAAGCTGTATTTGCAGTCAGATTTGTCGGGAACTAACACGACAAACCTCAGCATTCTGGAGTTTCTATGTCCACCTCCGCATTTTTCTTCTCCCTCAGGCCGCGGTGGTCGCTGCCGCTGCTGTGTTCTGTTTTCCCTCTCACTCACACCTGTAACATGGAGATGGGAAAACCATGCACGCTTCATCACGATGAGTGTGTCCTTGTTGCTGGAAGTGAAGTTGGAAACGCTGTGAAATACGAGGTCTGTGATCTCCAGCTCTCCTGTGATAATAAACCTCCAGAATGAGGGACGGACGGAAGAGGATTCCTTTTTTTTCTGCCCCTTTTTCTCTCCTCACAAATGCTAATCAGCACTGAAGAGCAGCCTGCAAAAGCCCAGGGAAGGAAAGTGACAACATTTCTTTACTGCTGAGCCAAGAAGAAAAGGATAATCACACTCTCTGCAAAAGTGGAGATGGCTGCGAGGAGATGAACGTGGCGGCGAACCTCCCGGGACAACAGCCAGGCGAGGACAGAGTTTCCTCATCGTCTTAAACGGGCGACCCGCATGCGAGAGACGCTTCATTTAGGAAGTTGTGAGATAATTGGGACCTCGGCCTCCAATCAGGACGTCATAGAAGACTGCACTGTAAAAAAAATAGCCCTGTTACAAAATCAGCCAAATATTCCAAATTACCACCAGCTTGTGAATCTACACACCAAAAATAGATTTTCAAGAAAGTATAATAAGCATGAGTATAATTGTCTCAAATTTGTTGCCAGTTTTGACCCATTTTCCCGTGTTTTAAGGCACATTACAGTCCGAAAGTAGCTAAATTTATGAGCTAGTTTAAAATTTTTCCAGCCCAATCAATTGAATTTACCCGCATTGACAGATTCTTTCCCTTAAAACAAGAAAATGCAAACAAATGTAGGTTTGTGGGTTATTTCTAATATGACCTTTTTCACATTTTCAAGTGAGTATAAGCATTATTTTTAGTTTTGCACCTAAAAAAACAATAACATTTTAAGAAAAACTTTGTCCTAATAGCTTTTATTACCAGTAACAAGCTAATACAATTTAAAGAAAAATCTCTATCACTAGCATGGTAACACCACGTTCTCTCCAGCATGGTAGATTTTGACTTTTGACCCTGTGTGGAATAAAAATGATCAAAGAATTCCCTCCATGTCATTGACTTTTAAATTAACGTTGTTTTTTTTAATGAGAGAGAGATCAATATTTTCTCACATGGTACTTGGTATAAAAAGATGGACAACCACTGTGTTAGAGCGTTTACTTTTGTTTTTATTTAAACAATATGAATAAAGTGCAGTGTGTGTGTGTGTGTGTAAACGGCAGCTCACAGTACAAATGAACAAGAGCAGTCGTGTGTTTCTGAAAAGACTCACAGATACGTGGAGGAAAGCGATTGTTTCTGAGCCGAGGGAACTTTCCATTTATCAAGAAGAGGAATCGGAATGAGGAAGAGGAGGGAGGGAAGGAGGGATGGAGGTGGAAGGTGTGAGAGACTGTTTCTATTGAGGAGAGATGAAATGAATGGAGACTTTAGCTGAGGTAAGGTTTTCCTGGCTGAGGTGATGAATTGGTGGAGACGCATTATCATTGTACAGTGTGGTGATATAATCTCAGTGTTTCCATAAATCCCTGACTCTGTCCTTGGTTTAAATTTGCTATATGCTACAAACTTTTGTGTACGTGCCTGTGTGTGTGTGTGTTATAGACCTTATGGAGAGAGGACATTTTGAGCAAGCACTTGGCGTCAGACAGAATCAGAGTCAAACGTGTGCAGCAGCATCTGACAAGGTCTATTGGGGTGAAAGACAAAAGTCACGGACAGAAAAGGGGGACAGAAAAGGAATGTTGAAAGGTGAGGTAGAGACAGAAGAGAGGAACATAGTATTTATAGTATTTAATTTAAAGGGGCTTCTCAAAATAGTTAATTTTTGTGATTTTTTTTTTGATTTCCACGTTAAATTTCAGAAAATGTTTGCAAAACTGGGTTGTTGATAGCATCTGCCAAGGCCGGTTGTGGTGAAAGACAATAATCGGGGGACAGAGGAGAGGTTAGATACAGAAAAAGAAAGCAAGGTACAGTAGAGACAGAAGAGAGAGACCAGGGCTAGATGTAAAACAGCGGGTATTACATTCAGTTAGGATAGCTCTAAATTGGTTGTGATCATTTTATAGTTCCGTTGTCTTCTGCTATCCGGGTCCGGAATCCGAGACCACCCTCTCCCCAGCCACTTCTGCCAGCTCCTCCGGGGGAAATCCTAAGGTGTTCCCAGGCCAGCCAAGAGATATAATCCCTCCAGTGTATCCTGAGACAGCCCCAGTGTCTCCTCCCACAAGGACATACCCGAAAACACCTCTAGGAGGTATCTTAACCAGATCCCTGAATCACCTCAGCTGGCTCTTCTTGACGTGGAGTAGCAGCGGTTCTACTCTGAGCCTCTCGTGGATGTCTAAGCTTTTCACCTTATCTGTAAGGCTGGGCCTGGTTACCCTGCAGAGGAAACTCATTTCGGCCGCCTGTATTTACGATCTCATTCTTTCAGTCATTACCCAAAGCTCAAGAACATAGGTAAAGGTTTGGAACGTAGATCAACTGGTAAATCGAGAACTTTGCCCTTCCGGCTTAGCTACCTTTTCACCACAACAGACCGGTCTCCAGATCCGCCTGTCAATCTCCAGACCCCTAGATATCATTTTATAGTATTTAATTAATGTGTATAGTATTAAAATGAACAGGCAGTACCGTAATACATAATCCACACTAGCTGTCAGACAAAACTCAATTTATAGCCACTTTTCTGTTCTGTGGTGTCCTACAAGGTACTGATCTTGGCCCGTTGCTATTTACCCTCGACCAGCTTCCACTGTGAGAGTTAATAAACAGCTTCAAAGATATTTAATTCACTGCTATGCAGATGATATTCAGTAATACTTGTAACATCTCCAAACGGTCCATTCTTATTAACTGCAATGATTCTGACGATACCCTACAATTAAATGTGTATGAAACAAAAATGCTGCATTTTGATATATTTGGGTTTAGTTATAACTCATGAACAACAGTAAGTAGAAGCAGAATTACACAAAGTGTTGAAATTCTATAGTTTCTCTCACCACAGGCTGTAGAAGAACAGTTTCACTGCATGTGATTAAAATCCTCCATTTCCTCCATGAACAATCCACAGAGTAAATATGATCATTCTGGCTCATTTCAGTCCACAGTTACTCTGCCTCAGTCTGCAGTCCCTCCTGTTGTTGTTGTTGTTGTTGTTGTTGTTGTTTTCTTCTACAGTCGCTGCATAGAAACACAGTACAAACCAGATGAGGCAGATAAGGTGGACACACACTCTGACATCTCTGACGTCCAACATGAGCTCCTTCAAGATGTTATTGGCCGATTGCAACAAAGTCTGACTCGTGCTGTTTCAATTATTGAGGGAATTTGACCCCGTGTAATCTCAGCAGATTCATCTCTAATCCTAACAACTGTCAGATCTGATGGACTTTCTCTTATCGGGAATTTGATTCCGGTCTTTTCCACTTCAGGACCTCAGCTTGTCCAAGTGGAACCATCAGTTTTCCTGAGTGGATTTATACACACCACTGTCAGGTGTGGATCAGGGCCCTATCTAGGCCCTCTGTGGGCCCCTGGCAAATGGACCCTTCAACCAAACCTTCATTTTACCCCCAAATTGAAAAGCAATAGCTTTACATTTTTGGGGACTAACATTCATTTCCACATCAAATTTTAGGAAATGTCTAGAAAACTAGGCTGTTGGTGGTATCTAATGTGAAGGGGCTACTCAAAATTAATTTCCACATTCAATTTTAGAAAATCTTTGGAAAACCAGGTTTTTGATATGATTTAACATAAAGGGCCTTTTCAGAAATGTTCTATTTTGTTTCTACTGAAGTTGATTAGAATCTTAGAAAATGTTCATGAGGACTGAAGTTGATTTCCACAATACATTTCAGAAAACTGTGTTGTTGATAGTAATTAATTTAAAGGGGCTTCTCAATTTTCTTTTTTAATTTTACGGACATACGTTGATTTCCACATTGAATTTTAGAATTACTTATTTTTCCCGTCCAAATAGCTGTGAGACAAAACCTTTGCAGACACTTTTCTGTTCTGTGGAGTCCCGCAAGGTTCTGCCCTTAGCCCGTTGCTATTTACCCCCCACCTGCTGGAAGCTTAGAGTGTTAATAAACATCCTCAAAGATATTTCATTCACTGTTATGCAGATGACATTCAGTTATACACGTGACATCTCCAACAACATGTGTGAACAATGTTTTTTAAAATCAACTCATTCTAATGATTCTGTTACACCCAAGGCAACTGCTTTACAAGTCACTAGTTAGCGTGTGTTTGTGTTGCGAGTGAAACCACGCCGTGGCAGTTAAACTCAGCCTACAGAGAGGAGGAACTATAGCAATGGAAAACCATAGAAGAGCCGAGGCAAGGCGTGCCAGGACTGTGTAGTGGAAAATATCATGATGAACTGCAGGAGGATTCACAGTGAATGAAAACTCCTTTACTTTGTTTTTACCTCGACTTGTAATTTATCTGCAGTGTGTGTGTGTGTGTGTGTGTGTGTGTGTTTGTGTGTGTGTCATATTCAGCCTCCAGTGCACATCCAGACTTCCTGTGCTGTGAGACAGCTCTGTGATTACACTGGACAGGTAATCGTGTGCTTGTGTGTGTCTGTGTGTGTGTGTGTGTGTGTGTGTGTGTGTGTGTGTGTGTGGTGATTGTGAGGAGCAGTGATGAGGAGGAGGAGGAAGAGAAGAGGTTTGTAGAGGTGGTGATTTACTCCAATCGTGTGTCTCGGTGGAAGTTGTTCTTTCACTCTCCTGCTTTGATTCATTTTATCTGCAGGAGCCAAATCAGTGATTTTAATCAAGGCTCCTATACAGAGAGAAAACACACACACACACACACGGTGTTATCGTGAACACAAACACTCTCATTACAGCGCCAGCATCACCTGTGCAATTTAAGACCCACTCATAACAGAGCAGAACGATGCTGCTGTCCCCGTGTCCTGTCCTGCAAAAACAGCCCTGGTAGAAATAAGACAAATATTCTTTCATTTATTTTTTAAACATGTTTTTATTGAAATTTTCTCAGCAACTACATCCCAACAAACCATCGTCCCCCAATCTGGCAAAATAAAATAAATAACGTGAATAAAATGGTCAAAATTCGCCAAAACGTTTTAAATCCACAAAACTTTTCGATGTTTTTGATGTGTTTTTATGTCGGTACGACAAACGTGCTCCATGGATGTATTATAAGAACTGGCTAGAGCACCGCCGAGTTTCTCACCCAGCGCATATGCCAAAAAAGTTTCTGACTTCCATGTTTATTTCCGGGTTGTGTAGAGCACGAGCATGCCCAGTAGTGTTACCCCCCATGATGCCTTTCGGCTATGTGAACGAGCCGGCCCGTGTTCTCCTAATTGCCTTAATTTATTCACATTTCTCGTAAAGTTTTCACATCGTACGGTTCCCTGACAGTAGCGCCGTTCCCGAGAATAGGCATGTATAGATCTTTATATAGAATATAAAGATCTATACATGCCTATTTCCATGTCTCGAGGTGTCCTGTGGACAGTTTTAGAGGCGTCTCTTTTACTATTGGGAAAATTGCTTTTTGGCACCTGGAGTATTTTTTGTTGCAGTACATGGAAGTGGCCACCATGACAAAATTGTCTTCAAGGCGTTGCTCTATCCAGTTCTTATAATACATCCATGGTTTACTCATTTACGTAGGGTGCAAATTGCCAAAATGGACACCAAAATTCAAAATGGCCGACTTCCTGTTGAGTTGAGGCCATAGTTACAGTCGACTTTTTTGTTCGTCTTGGTCTATAACATCTTCCCAAGAGAGCGCTATAGAGCCCTTGAGCAACACACGGGTCTGGTTACTGTGCCAATATCACATTATAACACAGACCTGACCTCCATGCCAAGTTTCAAGAGTTTTGATGCACGTTAACGGCCTCAAAAATGACCACAAAGCCACCGATATGATAATAATTGGAAGGATAACAATAGGTTCCTCGCACAAACTTGTGCCAGGAGCCGTTTCAGCCCCTGCCATTCGTGGTTTGGGTCCTGCTCCCCAGTGGAACTCCGTACAAACACACGGGAACATTCTCAAAGGACCGTGACATCCTACATTTGTTATGGCAGTTTTTGTGGGCGTTTCCACCTACTGTTACTGGATAGTGAGCAAACACCGTTGTTGGTGGATGTTGTAATTAAAGACAGAAAGATTTGTCTTCATCGCAGCTGATCTTGGTCTTCGAATGGCCCCTGTTTTCCTTTTTTTTCCGTCAAGTGACTCTGAACTCTTAGCTCCATGACAGAGTTTCTCTCCGCTGCCTCCACTGTTTGCATCTGTAATTGGACTGACCCGCCGTTCCCAGCAAATTGTGTTTGTGCACACTTAGGGAAAACACTTTTGATCCAGAGAGCTTGTTTTCTCCTTCAAAGAGCTCCACAGTGGTTTCCTTAAATGGAGCTAAAAGATGCAGGAGACATGAAATGAGGAGAGGAAGAAGCCGAAGCAGCTCATCACCTCCACTTGTTTCTGAGATGAGACGACGGCGTCATAGCAGGTGCAGTTTCACTGAGTTCACACCTCATTAGAGTATTTGTCAGACGTCCTTTTGTTAAAATCTGTGTCGAATATTCGGACAGACTCTCACTGATCGAGAGCATTTGGTCTCTCCATTTTGTTTAACTGAGAGGGAGTAGTATTAACACCGCCATGTTGGCAAAATTAAACGATACCAGTGTCAATTTCAAGCTTTAAAGAAGAACTATGCAGGACTTTAACAGCTTCAGTGTCGTGATGGTTAACTGTGTTGTTGTGGGGAGATGGGGGGGGGCTCTCTCCATCGCCCCCTACTGTCAGTTAGCAGAAAACCAGCCTTGCAAGATCAGGTCCACCGGTCTGTAGTCCTCAGAATCAGCAGGTCTCGTACCGACTATAAGATCAAGGCAGTGATAGTGTTATTTTAGAAGATCGTCTGGGGGAAAAAGAAGCAGAGAAAAAAGACTTTGCTTCTTTGGTTCAGGCCAACAAGGACCAGGAAGCAATTTAGCTGTAATTCTTGACACCTATAGTTCGTGTACATTGCAGTAAAAAAAAAATAAAAGCTCATTACTTTCATTTTAATTAGGATTTTGTTCCTATTAGAGATCTAGATGTGGTTCATATTTAATGAAATGGCATGTGTGTCTGTCCCTCCTCCGTCCTCCTCAGAGCTCGAGCAGAGTCTTATTGTGGAATGACTCATCCACGTTAAAGAGCGACAGAGTGGAGTGGAGAGGAGAGGAGCGAGGGAAACTGTGCTCAGTGATATCAGCCCCGTCCGTCCTCTCTAACTGCCCGTGTCTCCGCGCCGTCCTAATTCACGGTGTGGGTGTGCGTCTTGTTTTCTCAGGATAATGGGGGGGGCGGGCCGTGCAGAGGTGCAGGTCAAACGGCTCTGCTCTCTGCAGGGATGGAGGCCGAGAATCTGTGGAGAAAACAGAATCTAGACCGAAGCTTTTCCCGCGTGTGTGCCGACCTCGTAATTAAATGGCCAGATTAATGGATGAGTTGATGAATATTCACCAGGCTTTGGCTTTAGTTATCGCGGTGACCTCATCGTCACACTTCACACGACCTTTTGACCCCACTGATCTGCCCTCTGGTGAATCGTCAGGAAACTGTTTAATCGTTGGTATTGAGCAGGTATTTAAAGCTGTTAAAGCCCTCGATACGTTAGATTGTCAGCGGGAAAGGAGCCAGCGTCACACTGTAATGAAGGCAACCAATCACTCAAACCCGAGCGTCACGTGACGCGTAAAAAACTGCTAGAGCAGCAACACAAGTGAGCCGTTGGTGTGAAAAGTGACACAAACTTCACACCACACATGACAGATTTCTAAGAAAGTAAAACGAGCTTCATTTCTGGCAAATTGTTTCTTATTTTTTTTGTAGAAAAAGAAAAAAAAAATTTAGCAAGCCAGTTTTGCACATTGTCTGAATACGATATTTACGGTTTGCTAAAACAATGCTCACCGCTGGTTTGTGTTAAATACAATAAGTAAAATTCATAATCCCAGACTGGCCATCATAAGAAATTCTGAGGTACAACTTCTTAAATTCATGCTTAATCAAGTAAAGGAAGACTCGTCTTCAGTAAACGTTGAATTTCTTTGCCTGGTTAGTACAACTTTCTTTAATTGTGGGTAACTTTTGTCTAGTTTTTGGTCTGTTTTCCTCATTTTAAGGAACATTAAGCCCCAACATTAAAGGGCTTTACGGGAGTTAAGATCTGGTTTTAGGGTCAGGGTAAGGCACTTAGTTGTGATTATTATGGTTAGGTTAAGGGGCAATGGAATGTCAATGACGTGTCCTCATGATGATGTAAACACAGGTTTATGTGTGTGTGTGTATGTGTGAGTCGCCTCGATGTCTTCATGATGTCATTATTAGCGTCAGGCAGTCATGAGGCTCCGTGCGGACGCTGGCCTCAATCCTTCCGCAGAGGCAGGCAACATGTAATGTGATTTTCCCACTGTTTGAATACAATTACAGTGACAGACAGACAGACAGACTGACAGCGGAGGGCAGGACGCAGACAAACCAGGAGGAGGTCGTGCATAATGAAAAAATTCAAGCAAAAACTATAACCTCTGGATTGGTCATATTTACACACACACACCAAATCTGTGAGTCAATTTGACTGACTATCTTATTAAAACGAAGTCATTTAAATATACACTACCGGTCAAAAGTTTTAGAACACCCCAATTTTTCCAGTTTTTTTATTGAAATTTAAGCCATTCAAGTCCAATGAATAGTTTGAAATGGTACAAAGGTAAGTAGTGAACTGCTAGAGGTTAAAAAAAAAAAGTTAGGTTACCCAAAACTGAGAAATAATATACATTTCAGAATGACCTTTTTCAGGGAACAAGAAATGGGTTAACAACTTAGAGCTGTTCTGCAGCAATGGAGCTTGATGGTGTTCCAACTTTTCTTGATTACTTACAACCCCCTCTGTCTGCATAAAGGTAGTGTTGGAACACACTGTGGTACCATAACTTTGTGAGCATCATTTGAACAGTATTGTACTGCAGAAAGTAGTGTGTTACCATAAAAATGGCAAGAAAAGGGCAATTAACAATGGAAGAGAGACAGACCATCATAACACTTAAAAATGTAGGGCTTTCCTACAGAGAAATTGCGAAGAAAGTCAAGGTTTCAGTGAGTACAGTTTCCTTCACCATCAAAACGCACTCAGAAACTGTGAGAAACTCTGTGAGAAAAGAGGTCTGGCAGACCCAAAGCCACAACAGAATCAGAAGACAAGTTTCTGAGAGTCAACAGCTTCAAGCACAGCTTAATATTGGTCAAAGTAAGCAAGTCTCAGTTTCAACTGTGAAGAGAAGACTTAGAGTTGCAGGTTTGAACGGTCTAGTTGCAGCAAGAAAGCCATTGCTAAGACGTCAGAGTACGAAGAAGAGGTTTGCCTGGGCCATGAAACACCACCAATGGACTACTGAAGACTGGAAGAAGGTGTTATGGACTGATGAATCAAAGTTTGAGATCTTCGGTTCATCACGCAGGAGTTTCGTACGCCGTCGAGTAGACGAAAGGATGGTTCCTCAGTGTGGGACATCAACTGTCAAACATGGAGGAGGAAGCGTGATGGTCTGGGGCTGTTTTTCTGGATCCAGGGTCGGTAACTTGTACAGAGTGAGAGGCACCCTGAACCAAAACGGCTACCACAGCATTCTGCAGCGCCATGCAGTACCATCTGTCAGGGGTTCATCCTACAGCAAGATAATGACCCAAAACATATGTCCAAGCTATGCCAGAACTACCTCAGGAAAAAAGAACAAGATGGTAAGCTTGAAAACATGGAGTGGTCAGCACAGTCTCCAGACTTAAACCCCATCGAGCTGGTTTGGGATGAACTGGACAGAAGAGTGAAAGCAAAGCAACCTACAAGTCCCACACATTTATGAGAACTTCTGCAACAGAGTTGGGATGAACTTTCTGCAGAATATTTGATTTCCATTGTAGAAAGAATTCCACAAGTGTTCAGCTGTTATATCTGCCAAAGGTGGCTTCTTTGATGAGTCAAAATATAGATGGTCTTTTTTTACTAAAACAAAAGTCAAGGTTGATTAAAGAGGGTTAAGAATCTTTTGAAAATGTGCTTTCACCTGCTCAGAGCCAATAATATAAAGACGAAATGATCCCTGGCCTCTTCTCCTCCATCTGTACAGCACAAGTGGACTCTGACGGTTTCATTAGTGAAGAAGTACCGGGGGGGGAGTAGAAAAGGAAACGTGTTGTGTTTTTCATATTTTTTGGTCCTGACACTTGAAACAGAGAGTCTCACTTCACCTTCACGTACGTCCGCCTCTGTGGATGTAAAGTATGAGGTTGTTACAGCTTGTCCTTTGCCATTTTCTCCAGTATTGCACGCTGTCCTCTGGGGCGTGTGGGGCTTTTTCCTCCACATCTGTGTCACTCACCGGCTCCCAAACACAGAGCAGCAGCAGCTGCCATGTTTTTCCCTCCCTGAACAAAACATCAAGAAGAAGAAAGAAGGAAAACGAAGAAGACGACGACGGGTTGACCCAAAAAAGAGGCGGCGTTTTAATCCTTGAAGCCTGACTGATATTTTGAAGAAAATCCTTTTTGCTCACAAACTCTCACGGGAACATTTTTAACGCGTAAGTTAAGATAAATGGACAAAAAGCATCTCTTCGAGATCCTTAATCCCCTTTAGAGTCGAGAGAAAAAGATCAATGTTTTGTTATCTATCTCAGCATAATCTAGTGTCCTGATACTTAATTGTCGTCTGCATAGCGATGACTAATCGCCATATTTCCTTAAAATAGAAGGACGAAAGTAGAGCAAAAAAACGAGGGGTCCAAATGTTGAACCATGTGGTACCCCACAGTGGAGACACGCCCAAGTCCAAGGCTGGTTTCAAGGCCACCTAGTGCTCAAGGCGAGGAATTACTCTTGACCTAAGCTACTTTGTTAACTAGCTAAAAATCTGCCAGTGAAAGCAAGCTGTAAAACAATTGGCTTGGTTGTAAATGCTAACAGTAACTAGCTTTTTGGTTATTTGTTTATTCACACTTTTATCAATAAATCATCAGAGAAAAATGCTCAATTCAGATAGAACGCACGTGCGTGTACCTGAAGTCCCTTGAAGCGTCCTGTGCCTGGTGACCACGGTGTACTGATTGTTTTCTATCTTCACTTCATTCAGATGCAGGACCAGGTTGCGGCAGAGCTTTCACATTCAGACAGTCTGTTAATGCACAGCAGTGGATGAGGGTGATGTTAGTTTGTGTGTGTGTGATGTGGCGGGGGGGTGGGGTGGGGGGGGGTAATACAGGCAGAGCCACATAGAATACCAATGCCGCGTGTGTTGCACAGCTCCTTTACCATGTACAGAAAAAGGGGCTTTTTTTCTGTCAAGTATTTTTGAAAACGTATCAAAGGTCTTTGATCTCTGCCTTTTCGCCTTCTTCATGCTGCCATGTTTGGGAGGGACAGGCGAGGCTCCGGCTTGGTCCCCTCTGGCTCTGGAGTGCTTTACAGCTGATGGATGAAGGTGTCTGGATGAATACGCCTCGATGTGAGGTGACAGCTTGACGGACAGCGATGTGGGGAATAGCCGCTTGGATCAGCGGGGAGAGATGATCTGCACACAATTACTGACCTGTCTGTGTGACGCTCCTCCGTTGCGGCCAGGAGTGTGACCTCCAATCTGAGAGGCTCTGGGCCTCCGTGCCTCGTCCCCTCGGATTACCTCACACTTTGATTCCTGCCAGAGCAGAACCAGCCTACTGTCTGAATCAGCAGCTGGGGCAGAAAATGTGAAGGGAGGGTGAGGGTTGAAGCGGACAATTCAGGTGGACGAGGCGTGTCTGATTAGTGGCGTGCCGCTCCGTTCAGGTCTGTCTCCCTTCATTCCGTACCAAATAAATAATGACAAACATGAGCACCGCAGCTGCCGGCGGCTTTGATAATGTTATTCCCGGTGTTCAGTCCCAGGACAGTCTGTTTATATCATTACTCTTCCTCTGTTTGGTCTTCGTCAACAGAAATGATGTCAAAATGATTTGTTTGCTGCTTCCTTTCATCTGACAACAGACTCAAATCTAACAGACCTGACTTCAGTCAGTGAAGGCCCCCAATGTGCACCGTTGCGTTCCAGATTTTAGAACCTTGTGCAAAGAGCGCGTTGGGTCCCCTGCCCGACGGGCCTTTCAGCTGTGAGACGCTCATACCAGACATGTCAGAGGCAGCTGTAGCATCGTTCCCTTCTTCTTTGGTAGGGCCACATGCTTGAGGGTGTGTTTGTGTGTACCTTTGGAGGGCAGTGCCGTGCACCAAACTGAAGGCATAAGCAAACATTGAGGAGGCTATTTCATTGTGCATGATCAGAGAAAGACGGACACAGGAGTGGATTTTTCGTGCCGAGGGAATGTAAGACGCTTCAAACTCATGTCCATACAGACTCTTCATGACTCTATACTGCCCTCACGATTTCTGGTGGTATTGCTTCATTTTGTCCGCCATCCGTCCGTAAAGGAACGCAAAGTATGGACTAAAGGCTTCGTCTGTCTCCTTAGAATATACATGATATCTGTTTTTTTTTTAAGTATTTTTAACTCATCTACCGTTCGGCATTGTCTGCTTTGATTCTTGTGTCGGATGTCGCGCTCACTACTCTTTCAGTGATGACACTCTCTGACCAATCAGTGGCCGGCAGTCGTTTTTTTATCGGCTCGAGCGGTGCTAGAACTGTATATTACAAAATGGCCATAAAACATGCAGGACAGTGAGTCCCCAAGGACTCGGATTGAGAAACCCTGACCTAAACTATGAACTGTTGGTTCAAATTTCCTTACCTTCAAATAAAGAGGTTCTCTGTCGATTTGCTTAATGTAAACTACACTTAACTACACTTTAAATCTGTAATGTATTATCAATACAATTATATTGTAATAAACGTAAAATGTTCTTTATAGAGAAAAAAAACAACCTGACATTGAAATGATCCTTCCAAAAAGAAAGAAAGAAAAGAAGACGCCACCCATTGAATGCTCAGATGGGGTTTTTTGAATGCAGCATTGTGCCTTCAAAATTCATTTGCCGTGGTTCACTGCTGGTCAAGTGATGATTAGGTCTATCAGTCCACTATTATGACTCTGCGACGCTTGTGTCAGAACTCATCTCTGCCTCCTTTTCCCTGCTTATCAACCACGCCTGCTCTGATAGATGCGACCTCGGTGGCGGGCAAAGGCTCCTAAATGGAGTCGGTGCGTCTTCATCTCGGCACTTCACACTCCATTCAACCCCACTAATCTCTGAAAAGTCACATTTACTTCAGAGTTCTGGCACCTGTCTTATCTGCAGAGAGATGGAGGGAGTCATGGCGGCGGCAGCGGCGGTTTCCTCTGCGTGCAGAAGGCTGTTTCACGTTTGGCCTTGAATTCGCCTCCCAGGAGTTTCCTATTAAATAAAATTTGACCGTTTAAACAAAAACAGCGGGGCTCAAATTGTACTGCAAGCAAAGTGCTGGGAAACAAACAAGGCAGTGGTAAATGTTTTTGTTTTTTTTCTCTGAGAGGCTGCTTCCTCCCTGTAATTGAAAGGTCAGACCTCTGAAATCAAAGTGCACCCATGCCTGTAGACGGGCGTGTGGTTGGCATCTGTTATATGTCACATCAAAAAGGCTACGAAAAAGAAAACAAAACCAAATTTAAGATGCTCCCCCTCACTGCGCACACATCAAGGCGGTGTCTCGAAATCTCCCAGTGGTTGAAACAATACACCTGACCCTTCTAATGACTGAAAATCCTCACTGTTTTCTTCAATGGTGCTGCGAACGGGAGGATATCCATGCAGCCACTGCTCCCTCCACTGGTTCCCGATGATAAGTCAACTCCTCATGAGCTTATTACCATGTTGAGAGCATCGGCAGCTGCATGGTTGGTGATGGCTTACTGAAGCCCCCATGTGGATTGAAGTGGAATTTTCTTTTTCTCCCACCTACAGTATGTAATAAAACTGGTCAAAGACCTTTTTCACGGCAGATATTTGTCCACATCTTGGTTGAAAAGTTGTATTTTATGGTGATTTAGGCACAAAAATAACTGGGAAATGAGATTGATGATTATTGAACAGCCTCTCAATAAAAAACACGACAAAAAGTCCTCATAACACCACAAAAATCTCTGAACAAATTTTACCTGGATAGATTACGTAAAACTAGCTTGTAAATCTAGCCACTTGTAAACTGTAATGTGCCTTAAAATGAGGAAAAACAGGCCAAAGTAGTACTTATCACATGCAAAAAAATTTCTGTCATGTAAGAAATGTTCACTTAAAATCAGTCTTTAATATTTAAACTGAATTTAAGAATGTATACTTTCGAATTTCTTAAATCTGTACACACACCAGTCCATGATAGTGAATTGTTCCGACTTGTTACTTTAGCTAAAACAAGCTTTATTACCTCATTAAGATAAAATTAAACATTATTTTTCAAGTGAAAAACTTGCTAAAGTTATTTTAGGTCTTTATAGGTCAAAAATAAAATAAAAAAGAAATCCAGAAATGAGCCTTATTTTACTTTCTTGCAATGGAGGACAAATACAGGTCACGTTAATTAGACTGCAAAAACAGCTGTATTAGAAACAAGCCAAATATTCTTAAATTGGTTCTAATGTTCTTGTTTGAAGAGAAAGAAGCAACAACTTTTACCTGGGTAGAAAACATAAAACTAGCTTGTGAATCTAGTCATTTTCAAACCGTAACACACGTCAAAACAAGGAAAAAACCCACAAAACAGTACCAGATGTACCAAAGCAGCCACAGAAAATAAGTGACACAGACTGTATTTAAAGGGCTAACATGCTTATTTGTTAGCAGTCACTTTATGTTTATATAGGCGTCTAGCATGTTAGCGTAGAGTAGCATTTGTAAATTAGCACACAAAACACATGAAGCTACTTTGTTGAACCACATTCCTGTTTACACACGTTTTAGTTCCTTTAATCTGAATTCAAGAGTCTGTCAATAACTGTGTGCTGTGACGCAAAATCACACCTTTTCTCTATATTTGGTGTGGGAGAGAAAATAGTTGACACAATGGTAGACCAGCTACTGCTGTCTCTTTCGGGCAAATATGTTCTCTAACAAAGATTTTAAACTTTTGAGCCGATAAAGGATCATCAAATTTATTGAGAGTAAATCCTTCGAGGACAATGACAATCATGGTTATTTTTTTTTTATTTAAAAGGGATCAACACAAAATGAAACCCAATCTAAAAGTCATAGTGCGTTCCACGACTACAACTAGAACTAGTAAACTCAGAGCAAACCCCAACATAGGCTTCCAAGATGGCTCCCACTCACGTAAATAGTAAAAGCACTGCTAGTTTCACTATTAAGTGCACTTTCAGTATTATTTCCTTCGCAGTAAATGTACTGTCCCATGTTTATGTTTATATTTTTTTGTGCGACTTCTCAACTGGAACGCGATTAACTCTGATGTGACATCACGGCGTACATTTAACGCAGCATGTAGATAAACTACAGGCATAGAGGCAGATGACCCAAGTTATTTTCTTAAGTTAAGAAATAACTTATTTAATCCCCAAAATCTAAAAACACCTCATTTCTTTGAGTTTGTAGAGGCTGTTTCCATCATGTTTTACAAATTGGACAAAACTACAAATTGTGTGGTATTTCTTTATTCATTTCAACCAAAACCTATATTCAGAGCTCACTAATTAATGTACAACGCAAAAAACAATATACATTGCGTTTTCTTCAGTCAATCCACACACAAGCCAAATTAAACAATCTGAAATTCATTTAAATAAAATGCCTAAGTCATTTCCTCTTAGCTCATGTTTCATAAAGTTTCTGTCTCTTTGCGTCGACGTCAGCCTCCTCCTGGTTCCGTTTGGCACCACGGGCGTCAGCCGCCACCGCGGCAGTCATGGCAGCAACTGCTGTGCTGTTCACCTCGTAGCCGCCTCTTGGATTTTTCAGCTCCCTCCTCTCTCTTCTCTCCTCCATCTCTTCGATATCGTTGGCAAAGAGGGTTTTAAGTGCGGGAATGAGTCTGGGAAGGGTTTTAAAGTCTCCGAAACGAATCTGAGAACAGGTGATGAGGATGAAGGTTTAGAGAATGCACCAAATCCATGATTGCGATACATCACAATATTGACGTCACAATACGATATTAACACAATATTGCAATATATATATATTGGGATTCCCCCCCCCCTCTTTTTCAACTGTATAATCATGGCCATAAAGTAAACTTTCATCCAATAAAATAAAAGATTTAGTCTATACATCTTGTTATAAACATTTTTATGTCAACAAAATAGACCACAGACGGTCAAACTAGTCTTTAAAATCTAAAATGCCTCCAAACACACATTTTTCACATCTAAAAATGTGCAATACAGAAAAATATTGACAATTAAGATATAAAAATTGTCTTTTTGCTGCATACGATTACCCCATCACTAGTGTAAATTAGGTTGACTATTTTCTCAATTAATCGAGTAATAGTTTTGGTCCATAAAATGTCAGAAAACGTTAAAAAACATTGATCAGCTGGAAATGATGTTGTTCTCGAATGTCTTTGTTTTGTCCACAAACCAAAATGATTCACTTTTATCGATTTCTTTGTTATCTGGAGCAAAGAAACTAGAAAATATTCACATTTAAGAAGCTGAAACAATAGAAATCTTGTTTTAATCATGAAAAAAAGCTTCAAACATAGTTGACGAATCATTTAATAATCGAAGAATCGAGTAATTGTTTCAGCTCTAATGATTACTTTGTTATATGGAGCAAAAAACACCAGAAAATAATGATATTTAGAACTTGTTTGAGTGGCTTATAAAGCACTCAAACCAATTCATCGGTCTATTAACTGGTTTATTTGTCCATCTGTCCCTCATAACTGTCCAATAGTTTGCTTGACGGGCTTCAAAGTTGATAAGTGTGTCCTCTGCCGACTTTAGAGGAGTTTGGACGAGAGATATCGGTAAAAAATAGGACAGTTAACAAACTTCAAACTGTGAT
This sequence comes from Solea solea, assembly GCF_958295425.1. Taxonomy (NCBI): domain Eukaryota; kingdom Metazoa; phylum Chordata; class Actinopteri; order Pleuronectiformes; family Soleidae; genus Solea; species Solea solea. Next base: position 5,200,797 of record NC_081149.1, on the reverse strand, counting down.
TACGAACTTCAAAATGTGATAGGGGACATTTATTGTTATCGTGGACCGTATCGTGAGGTACCCTGTGACACCCACCCTTACCCGTCACTATTTCGGTTTTTTTTTTTTTAAACACGATAATACAGCGCTACGTACTCTCATGTGGTCGAAGGATATCCCGACTTTGTCGGTGAAGTCCTCGCTGAAGAGCGGGATCTTGGCGTAGCGTTGGCTGAAGTGGTTGAGCACGATGAAGTCGGCGTTCATCTTCACGCCGATGCCGATGGCCTGGGACGTCGTGCTGCCGGGAAAAAAAACAAAAACGAGACAGGTTTAAGCGAGAGACTCTCAGGGGAAAACGTTCCGGTGCTGATATCGTTCTCCACAGACATAAGAGACACCTTTGTGGAGACGGATGCTCACTCTGCCGCCGTAAAAAAGGTGAAAAGAAATCAATGGCAATCGTCTGTGGAGGGTGAAGGAAATTTAACAAGCTACTAAAACCACAACTGCAAACCTCTGACAGCTAATCAAGTTATTTTGTCTTTACGTGGCCGACAGTCTGCACAAAAAGTCTGCATAAAAAGGGACATTTCAGGATTTTTACACAAAATCTAATCCAGTTTACGTCTACGATATTAGAGGATTATGTTTTTGCCGCTTCCTTTTGCCACGAGATCACTTCTCACACCAAACTCCATAGAGAAAACGAGTGATTTTACTTCAAGGCACAGAGGAGTTGTCGATCCATCGCTGCCTCCATCAGTAACTTTAAATGTGTTATTTGAAATGTTTTGTCTGTAAATGAGGCCGCAGTAGACCAGCAGCTCTACATGTTCCCACAAGTTAAAAACGCTGATTTTCTCTATGGGGTTTGTTGTTTTTAATGAGGTAAAAGCCTTTTGTTAAGTGGATATAATCTACTTTTTACCTGTTAGTTGGCAGTTAAATACATTTGTGCAAATCACATTAATGAAAAAGTGTAGTTCTATGAGATCCTGGCACATCTGTGCTTTGAGTGCCCCCTGTGGCAAGAAGCTGTAACTATCTACACTCACGTTTGTCTTGTAAACACTTCATTTCACAATTTAAAAGCAAAAAAACCCAAAAATTTAGACTTAATCAGACGTAAATGTCATGACGCGAGCCTTTTGTTAAGTGGCAGCCACGTTACCACGCTATTAAAACATGAACTGTTTGGGTGACGCTGTTGTTTTCACCTGTGTCTCTTCTCCACGGCCTCCTCCTCCAGCCCGTCCTCCAGCGTCGCCTCGTGTATCAACAGCGTCGCGTCCCTCCCTGCGGCAGACAAAACAGACGAGCACTTGCGGTCTCTTTCCTGGTCCCACAGGAAATCAATCAGGTAATCAAGCCCTGGCACGCCCCCGTTTGTCTGGCGAGCATGAGCCATTTCTAATGAACCGGCGCGGGCTGGGATGCACGCTCGCTGCCGTTCCTCTTGGACCGAATCCAGTCAAGCAATTTAGGAGGAGTCAATGAAGTGGGATCCCACAGGAGCCATTTAGAGGGAGCCTGCCAGCGATGAGAGTGATCCAGAGCGGCGAGAAATATCGCATAAATTATTCAGATCGGGCCCCGTTTGGCGACGACGACCCTACGTGCATCTCTGGAATGCATAAAGTGCACGCTCAATTTGCCATTAGCTACAGCGTTGTCAGTGTGGATTACACTTCAGTGGAACGCGCTCTCTAATCACTGACCGATGTGTACGAATCCATCGCAGGGCATGGTGTCGCCAGAGAAGGCCAGTTTCCAGCCGGACTGGTGAGTGAAGCTGCAGGCGAAGGCGTTCTTGCAGTGACGCACCGTGCACGTCTGAAACTGAGGCACAAACACAGGGGGATTATTGGGATTATTGGGATTTTTTAAGTGAGAAAAAAAAAGGAGGGACGTTCGTGCTCAGACGGACGCAGACCTTTGTCAGGTTGTTGTTCTTCAGCACGGCTCTGATCAGCGACTCCGTCCACTGTCTAGGTGACTCGGCGCCATCGCACAGACACGCATTCGGGATGAGACTGAAAGCAGACGAAAGACGATGTCAGCAAATCGAACTCGAGCAGAAATATCAGTTCATTTTAAGACTTTTTAAGACCATTTCAAATGAAATTCAAGACAAAAGAATGAAAATATAACCCACACACTGTTCAAAGATAATCTAAAATAACAGTAACGTTGTACAAATGTGCACAAAAACATTGTCATTGTCCTCAATGTTGTCCTCAATGTTACTTTTGGAATATTTTAAGAACAATAACACGAGCAATCTTCAAGATCAAACGCTCACAATAGCACCTTTTCCTGAAGGATCATCTTTGTTTAATTGTAGTCTTCTAGCCGTTTGTCATTAAATTTGCATTTTTCCCTCTTCTCTCAAACCGAATTTAATACAATTTAATACTTTTCAGGGACTTAAATTACTTAAATAAAATTTTGATATGACTTTTTCAGGATCTCTGGGTTTGTGAAGTGAAGCCTGCATTCTCTTGAGTGGCCACCAGGGGGCAAACTCTACTTGTTTGTATGTAGGTCTGTGAGAAAATGAGCCAACTTCAGTCTTTGCTCTAGTTTTCAAGACTTCATTGTCTCAGTGACGAGTTTCAGGTCAAAACAGCACTTTTTTTTCTTTTCTTTTTTTAAATGAAGATCCCATTTTAATTCAAATAAGTCTAAAACCATGGTTCTCAAGCTGTGGTAAATGTACCACCAATAGTGCGTGAGCTTCCTCTGGTGAAAAGGAACTTCACGACTCATCAGACAAATCAGAAATAACCACGGCACCACATACTTCACGTGGCTGAGGATCTCCTCACAGTGCTCGTGGTACCGGTTGAGCCAGGTCATGATCTGGGACGGCGCGATCAGGGTCACAGGGCTGAACGATATCCCCAGTGTCATCTGGAGGACGGAAATGTGACGGCGTTAGAGGCTGACATATGTACGCACAAGAAGGTGACATTTAAAGCACTTTATAGAGAAGATGTTTGATGTAAAACTGGAAAAAACTAACGTAAAAGATGAACTAATAAGCGTTATATTTACCAGTGCTCTTTTCCTCTGGTACAGCAGATTCAGCAGACCCTGAAACAAAGGTCTGGGGGTTAAATATGATGTAGAACCGACTCCGTAATCCACCAAACCACTTTTGCATGGATTAATTGAGGAAATAATCGTTAGTCATCTATCCGAACGTTCTGTGCGGGTGCTTTTACCGTGTGATGGTCGGCATGCAAGTGCGAGATGAAGACGGTCGACATCTTGGACAGAGCGACGTCCACGTCCTCCCCGTAGTGTCTGCAGAGCTGACTGAAGGTTCCCTCTCCACAGTCCAACAGCATGGACTGACTCGGGCTATGAGGGCATGAAAACAGTTTAGTAAATTGGCGTAGAATGAGTCACCTTATAATATTTTAAACTCCTGGTTAATAGGAGATTAACCAGGACCACCAAAAATGGCATAAAAAGCAGAGTGGAAAATGACTTTTTGGAAAAAAAGTAACGATTAATTCAGAAAAGCTGAGCAAATATGACATTTAAGAAGTTGTTTTTATTTAAAGAATCTCTTGTTTTGTGAGATAAAAGCACAACTTTCATACCTGATATTCACTAAAGTGCCACTGACGTTTCTGATCTTCATCGGTTGAGCTGATCCCGTCCCCAAGAAAACCACCTCTGGATATTTTGGCTCTGCTGTCAATTTTTTTTACAAATAACACATTTTTTAAATCTCTATAACTCTAAATCACAGTGTTTTCACACACACACACACACACACACACACACACACACACACACACACACACACACACACACACACACACACACACACACACACACACACACACACACACACACACACACACACACACACACACACACACACACACACACACACACACACACACACACACACACACACACACACACACACACACACACACACACACACACACACACACACACACACACACACACACACACACACACACACACACACACACACACACACACACACACACACACACACACACACACACACACACACACACACACACACACACACACACACACACACACACACACACACACACACACACACACACACACACACACACACACACACACACACACACACACAAATCCACAATCCCGGCTCTGTAAAGCTAAAAATATCCGGCCGTGTTTGGCGAGGAGAACTGACCGCAGGGATTTGCAGCATCAGTGGAGCAGATCCTCCTGCACTTGTCCACTTCGTCCAGAAAGTTCGGGACGTCTGAAGCCTCTTTCACAAACTCCTCCACGCTGCAGGAGGGAATCGCGTCTCTGTAACGAAACCAGAGACACAGAGTGAGGAGGAGGAGGAGGAAGCAGACGAGGGGCGACACACACCACTGCCCTGCAAAAAGCACTGGTGAGGAAAACAGGGATTCTTCTCACAGTGATGATTCTACAGCGTTTGACAGAAACAGAGCGGAAAAGAGAAAGAAAACAGGCCGACACTTGTGAGATGAGTTTTTAAAAGAAGACAGAGACGGAGGTCGAGTGCAACCGTCCGTTCCAGTGATGTTGTTTAAATTGGGGGGAATTGAAGGACAAACTGACCTTTGCCACTCCATCACAGGTCTGAGCTGGAACTTGAGCAGACACTCTGCTCTGACGTTGGGGACGTGGAGAGCAGCCTGAGGCTCCTGAGGGTGAGAAAACACTGTCACCACAAGGATTTTAACAGTTCATCATGATTAGGGCCCGATATTATCATATCTGTGTCATGGCCTCAACTCAACAGGAAGTCGGCTATTTAGAATCTTGGCGTCCATTTTGGCGATTTGCACCCTACGTAAATGAGCGAGACGCAACAAAGGCGAAAAGTTCTCGAAAGGTTTTGCGGATTCAGGGAACTGCTGCATTCCCCGACACGCGTGGGGACGCGAGGGCGATTTTGAACTCCGAAAGCATAGGTGGAATCGCAGATTCAGTCACAGGGTGAAAAAATGTGTTTCAGGTCTACTGCTCACATTTAGGTCTGACCTTTGTTCTGAAGGACCTGAGCTGAGGGAAGATCTCGGGGTGGATCATGTTGAGCTGAGCTTGGATCTTGTGGCTCCTGATATTGTAGTCGGTGCAGACCTGCTCGTTGAGGATCAGGTGCTCCGTCGTGGATGGGAACCTGCGGGAACGCAAAGAAGAATAGGAAGAAGAAGAAGAAGAAGAAGAAGAAGAAGAAGAAGAAGAAGAAGAAACACTTGCTCTGTGAGAACGTCTGTAAAAAATAATAAGAGAGAAGACTTCTTCTTAGAGAAGGAGAAGACTCTCAAACCTGTCCATCCACCCTTTGTACTGATCTGTTTTCAGAACAGACTCTGGAGTCATGTGAACCACCAGCACGGCAGAGTCCTCTCCGGTTTGGTATCTAGAACAAACGAGAGAGAAGATACTTAAAAGGTACTATGACTTCCTTAAAGGAGACATATTATACCCTATTTCCCCAAGTTAAAATAGTTCCCTGGTGTCCTAATGAACATGTCTATGACATGCTTTGGTCAAAATACCATAAGGATGAAGCACCATAGCAGTTCAATAACCCTGCTAAACGGTCGCTGACTAAATACGGTGACTGGCATCCGTCTGATGTGAAGTGGTGCGAACACACTTTTGCTGACTTTATCCGTCACATTAGCGTCATATATAAAATCCTCTGAGGCTGGAAGTTTGTGTAAAACACTGTGCTCCACTGTGCAGCCACCAACAGCACACTTGTCCCTCCGCGTTGACATAATACCGCTCTTCCTCCCTCGCCTGCACTCTCGCATTTTATAGGGACAAGGTGGAGCTAAGGTGGAGCTCTCGAGGTAAACTTACTGGTGGGTGGTAACATTCGCGGTGAAATGTGCATGCTGCCGTCATAAGCGCAGGGAATTAAACATTATGTGTTTTATCGCCTATACTTACACTAAGGGGGACCACGAACAAAGGACTGAGTTTTCTTTTTCCAAACTTTGGCGACTGGTAGGGCCTCCAGAGTCCCAAATATAAGTATGAAAATTATTAAAAAGTTGGTTTTGCATAATATGTCCCCTTTAAGGGATAGTTCAGGGTTTTTTGAAGCGTGGACATTTGAGGTTTAAACACATTTACGTCGGAACTCAGAAGTCGGCAACCTAGAGTGACATGACCTCCAGGTTCACCGCGCTCCAAAGAAGACGGAAGCAAAACCAGTCAATAACGACGCTCTGCGTGAGTGAGTTGTCGCTCAACTGGAGGGTTGTGGGTTCAATTCCTGGCTCTGCTCGTCTACATGTGTCCTTGAAGTATCTTGCACTTAAACCCACATTGCAGCGAGTGAATGGGTGAAAAGTGAAGAAGGTGAGACCCGTACTCGCTGACCTCACACGACCAACGCTTCAAAACACAACAACTGTCCCGTTAAAAAGTGTCCACTCACCGTCTCAGTTGACCGTTGTTGCAAACGGCTGCGACAAACTCCTCAGACGGACACTCGACAATAATAAAGACGGGTCCCGGATCAGTGGGAGTGCAGACCTGCTCGGGCCGAATCTACGACAACAACAACAACAACAACGCTGTCAGACTCAGGAGACGCGACACAGCCACAGTAAAGGTGTAAATTAAGGTAAAAAAAAGACTCTTTCCTCTCACCTCTTTTCCTTCGTACGTGATGCTTTTCCCCGCCTTCAGTTCTGCGATGAGTGGACCGATGGCTGCTGTGCCTCTGCAGGGGAAAAGTATATAAGAAGTATGAATTTATAAAACTCCACTTAAATACATCCAACGTCTGGTAACGGCGTCAAACAATACAGAAAAAAAAATTATAATACTAAATTAAATTCTTTTATTCACTCTTCATAGTCATATTTCTTGCCAAACGCATAATTCTCGTCACATTTGTTTCTTGTTATTTAAACAGATTCATCCTGTTTTAATTATCTTATAACTTAAATTTTATATCCAGTTAAGTGTTATTTGTGTTTCTGAAGGAACAAGCGTCTCCTCTGGGATGAATAACATTAATAAATGCTGTATGTTACGTTCAATTGAAAAATCAAAACAGTTTATATTACTCCTTGTTCCCACAGACACAAATCTGGACTAATAATAATAAAAATAATAATAATAAAGAAACTAATGAAATTCCCAGTTATGACACCAGACACTTTCTGCGACAAACTTCTACTCACATGGGAAGTCCAAGCTCTCGAGCCTGAGCCACCAAGAAGTTTCCTTTCTTTGGGTGAAGCTGTGACCAGAAAAGAGAAGAGACGAAGAAGAAGAAGAATGTTGTGATTCAAACACAGTTTTAAACGTCACATTGCAGCGTGAGGATATTCGATCTCTTACCTTACATATGAAGGCGACCACCAGGTCAGACGCGTCTCTGGTCTGTCTTTCGCCTTAAAAAAAATAAGTAAATAAAATTAGAGAGGAAAATAAAGCTGATTTATTCTCTCATCATCGTCATCATCCTCTTCCTCATGTAAACCTGAAATTAGATGTTGTTAATCGTTCAGATTATTATTATATTCTTGGCTTTGCGGTCATTTTTGAGGGCGTTAACGTGCATAAAAACTTGTCACAGGACGTCAGTTGTGGTGACAATGCGAAATTGAGTTCCACCGTATTTCCCAAAACTTGGTGGGAGGATGTTATCGACCAAGACGAACAAAAAAGTCGACAAAAGTCCATAGCCTCAACTCAACAGGAAGTCGGCCATTTTGAATTTTGGCGACCCTACGTAAATGAACGTACTGGCATAAAAAAAAAATATTGTCATAAGGTTTTGCGGATACAAGACGGCATATGGCCACGGCAACTCAAGGCGACCATTCCCCACGAAACAGGAAGTGCCTTATAACTTCGGCACAAATTGAGTTCCACCGAATTTGCCGAAACTTGGTGGGAGGATGACGAACGAAAACGTCGCCTGTAACCATGGCCTCAACTCAACATGAAGTCGGCCATTTGGAATCTTGGTGTCCATTTTGGCAATTTGCACCCTAAGTATAAATGAGCGAGACATCAAAAAAGGTGAAAAGTTGTTTTTACGGATTCAGACGTGAGGTCAGGGAACTGCTGCACTCCCCAACTTGGGTGGGGGACACTTGTGTGGAGACACGAGTTCTATCCAATCCAATCCAATCCACTTTATTTGTATAGCACAAATTTAAACAAACACAAGGTTTCCAAAGTGCTTTACAATGAATAAAACAGGGATAAAATAAATATAAAATATGCATCTGTACACATAAAACAAATACAGTCACATTCTAGTTATTACTTTATTCATTTCAGGGTCAAAATTCTACTATCACATGCCGTGGTATATACAGTACAACAGTATTTCTGATTTAGTACCACAGTTTGAGAACCATGGACGTACAGCACCAGTTCATGTCTAACCCTAACTTTGACCCAACTACTTAACCGGTCCCTCAAAAACGTGGCTCTGCCTCATTCGGACCAACGAGGACTACTGGTGACACGCTCAAATATAAGAATCTATTCTTGTTTCTTAAATATCACATTCGTGAGTCATGGATGGACAACATGGAAACGTAATCCTCTTTAATTATTAGTCTGGTTGACTTTTTCCTTTGCCCTCAACTCTCAGGATCAGTTAATCCCTCAGAGACGCCTCCAGGCTCAACAGGAAACTGGACTCACCTGGACTCGTTCTCCAGCTCTGGTCCACGTCGTCCGTCTGTGACGCGGCAGGACTTGGAGGACGAAGAGGAGGGTTGCTGGACCTGGGGGACGACTTCCTGTCAGGACTCTTTTGACCCGACTGGGCTGAGGAGTCAAGTGGGAAAAGAGTGAGTGGACAACAGACGCACTTTTAAAAAAGACATTTTTAAAAAAAGCAGAGAAGACACTCACCGAACACTGGCACCTGATAAACTGTCATTGTTTCGTCCGAGTACGTCTCTGCGGTGTACGGTCGAACGGCTGCGAGAACACAACACAGTAACACAACAACAGTAAATAATCAAGTCATAAAATGACCATGATGTCTCACTGGACATTAAGAAAACAACAACTCAGCTCAGAGCAAGTATACTAAATATCACGTCACTTCTTTCTGCCACAAAATTCAAGCACTTTCAATGACCCGTGCCTATTTTGGGGGCAAGTTTCAAAAACTTTCAAGGACCCGTGGGAAATTCAGTAGTGTAAAGTGAACGTACACAGCTTGATGTTGTCCAGAGGTCCAGAGAAAGACTTGATGGCGTTGATGTAGTTGTCCTTTAAATGACGTGACAGAGAGACAAAGAGACGGTGGACATTAATGTGTTGTATGTCAAACTCCTGCAGACTGTTCATATTAGGGGTTGTACATGATACAGTTTTCTTTAATAACAATTAGGGATGCAAAATCCAAACAAATTAAAAGGAATTTATTTTATTATTTAAGATAATAACACATGTAATAATGACTTGTTTTTTTGTCTCTCACCAGCTGTGGAGGTCCAGAGAGGACACACTCGGGGACACCGGTGTCCCTCAGGGTCAAGATCATCCCTGCAGTTATGACGACAACACACAAGAATCACATTTAACTGGTACAAAAACATTTTAACACTCGTTTATCACAAAATAGTTGACAATTATTTTAGTCATCAGCCCGACTCACGTGTGATGCAGCAGCAGGTTTATCAATCGATCACTAAATAGTTTTTTTCAGTAATTTAAAACAAGTTTCTGTGATTTTCTGGTTTTTTTTTTGCTCCATAGAACAAAGAAAGTCATGAAAACTGAATCATTTTCAGTTTGTGGACAAAAACAAGACATTTCCAGGTTTAGTAAACAACAATCGACATTTTATAAACAAAACAAGTACTCAGATTAATTGACAGATTAATGACAGATTAATTGATGATTTTAACTTGTTTAACAAAACATTCATTGAAAACACCATTCTTAGATTAACTATTGTCCTGGTCTACCGACAAACTATATTCTACAGACAGGCAGAAAGAAAGAAATCACCTCTGCACACAGTAGTTATTATTTTAAATCTGTTTTTCAAACCCCTCCAATAACAATAATCGTAATTAGACATTTATTCACAGTCCTGCTTCCCTACTGCTGATGCTGTGTGTGTTTCTTTTTGAATTAAGAGTCACATATTCTCTATAAAATATTACATTTTGTATTAGTTTTAGGAAATTTCTGATTTTTATGTTTCAAACCTGCAGTAATTCCTTATTTTAGCCACTTGGGGGCGGCAGACTCAAACACAGCACAGGGCATTAATCCATATCTACCTTCTCTTCAGTGGACAGAATGAATGACTGGAGCAGATAAATGGCTCTGTGACGCTCACCGGCTGCTCTCTGACTGCATCTGCCTGCCTGATCCTCACTCACTGCTTACTGCTGCTTTTTTAAAAAACAAAAAATGTATTATTTGTGTTATTTTAATATCCCCCCAAAACTGATCAGAGAGATGTTGCTGACCTGATAAACCTCCCACGTTCGCCCAGCTCAGTCTGGTCAGGAAGATGTTGTCCAGACGAGCGGCTCGAAGTCTGATGGGGCAAATAAATCCACGTTAACTCTCGAAAACACATCAGACCCCAGACGAAGACCAGGATGATGTTTTTGTTTTGTTTTTTTACAGCGTGACGGACGACGCGGCTCACTTGTGCTCCTGCATGAGTCGCTGAGTTCCTTCACCACAGTTGAACAGGTACCTGCAGCAGAGAAGAGTCCAGGTTTATTTCTGCAGCACATTTCAATGAAAACAACCTCCATTCACCAAAGTAATACAGATAACTAAAACAGAAAAAACCGATAGCGTGGCGATATTATCGTGCATCCCTACTTTGATATTGGACTTTTCACAGGTATGTTGGGAATGCTTGGGCCGATAACCAATACGGATATATAGCGTTTGCCAATATCCGTTATCTTAAAGCCCATATCTGCTGATATCAGGCCAATAACATGGTGCATCCCTACTTCGATATTGGACTTTTTGGCAATATCCGATATGTTGAGAGTGCTTGGGCTGATAACCAATACCGATATATATGTGTTTGCCAATATGCAATAATATATTGTAGAGGCAATATCTGCTGATACGATACCATGCCGATAATATCGTGCATCCCTACTTTGATACTGGACTTTTTGCCAATATTTTGGGAATGCTTGGGTCAAAAAACCATACCAATGTGTTTGCCAATATCCAACAATACATTTCAGAGGCCTACTTTGAACTCAAAGGACGTGGGGTCCAGGTGTTGACACTACCTGTTGTACTCAGAGAAGACATAAAGGGACGCGGACGTGTCTCTGCTTCCAGCACCGACCACCTGCAGGTAAACCGTAGTCGGTCCGTGAAAGTCCCGTCGTCCGATCCGTTTCTCCTTGGTTTTCAGTTTCCGCAGCGGTTCGTTCTGCTTGACTTTCCTCGTCTTACTACGGTCACCACTGTTGTTGTCCCTGCTGTGGCTGTTCGTCGCCATTCTACGTAAAAAGTGGGAAAGAGTTGGAGAATCCCGGCGTGAAGCAGCGACAGCAGCAGCAGCAGCGGAGAGAGTGAAGCCTTTCGCAAATTGACACGTAAACCAACTTAGCTTCAAATGGACCGTATTCATACTAAATATTTAAAATAATCTATACGTCACACGTCTGTATATCACACCTTCGCTCCCTTTCCACGCATGAAAGTCATTTTAGCAGGAGCTTTCATGAAGAAACACATGTACCGCAGTATATCCGGCATCTAAAGATGACGTAGGTACTTCTTTATCCGTCATTGGCGTGTGGGTTTTGACGAGCAGGCGTGCTCACCAGTCATCGTAGGTTTTGACGAGAGAAGGCGTGACCATTGCTGTTCCGACTCACTCGAGGTTGTGATTGGCTCGCCGCTTACTGGGTGACTCGACGTGGGAGGGGCCTTGCGTGAGAAGGAAGTGTGACGTAATATTTTGTTGTGGTGGTGGAAGAAGCCGAGCATCGCAGTGACTCGAGCGACAGAAGAAAATGGAGCAAAACGTTGAAGATTACAAGGTATTGAGACGCTTTAACTTAACAGATGTGCTGTATTTAAATATGTGAACGCTGACAGCACTTCCCCTACAGCTGTAACTTGATATTTTCCCTGAAATTCCTCGAGCTTTCAGGCGATGTTAGCTACCGTTAAATGCTAGCCATAGCCTTCTTCTCGGTAACGTTAACGCTAAAATAAACCTGTCAGATAAACGTTGTCTTCCGGTTAAATATAAGACATGTAACGCTCGCCGATATATGTATCTACCATCAGGGAGTAATATTAGCCGTCTGGTGTCATTCGAAGATATTTTATTACGATGAAGTCTGTGTGAAGTTTTTCTTTTATACTTTTTCTCTTGTCTCTGGTGGAGCGACCTGTCAGACCGGATCATGTGACAACGCTGTCATTAACGATCTGTGGTCCGTGTTTTACACAATTACGTCACACATAAAAGCTCTCTATTTCCATTGCCGATTAAATTTGTTTAATCTATGATCAGTAATGTTGTTATTGTTGATCATTTTGGTGACATTTGATGAGTACGTGTGTGTGTGTGTGTGTGTGTGTGTGTGTAATGTAGGGCTGCGACTAACGATTATTTTTATAATCGATTATACTGCAGATAATTTTCTCGATTATTTGAGTCATCGTTTGGAATGTCGGAAAATGTTGATTGTTGTTTACCAAACCTGGAGATGATGTTTCTCAAATGTCTCGTTTTGTCTAAAACCAAAATGATTCAGTTGCAATGATTTATTTGTTATATGGAGCAAATAAACCACTAAATATTCACTTTTAAGAAGTTGAAAAATGTTAAGAAAAAATAAATGGTTTTAATCATGGGAAAAAACAAAATAGTGTCCTAAATATATCTATAATTATTTTTTTATGACAGGGACAATGCTTATTTGTCAACAATATCGAAATCACGTGCCATACTTTCTATAGTGAAACATTAATATTTGTATATTAAAATGTTATTCCTATTTATATTCCTAATTAATTGGAATTGTATCATCCTTGTGATATCAATAATAATAGTAGTTTTAGATCATTCTTTTTTGTTTTTTTTGTATTTAGTAATTTTACCTCCAAATGGAGGCAAACTTTTACTTAAATCCTTCTCTCATACACCAACTAATGACATAGCATTTCCTTTGTATTTTCATTATTTTGTTTACATTTATTATTAAAAATCCAACTTGTTATTTCATAGTTTTTATTAGGAGTAGCAGAACATGTTTTAAGGGAGGCATAAAGAAAATTATGGTTTTGGATTGGAACTAAATGCTTTTATTTATGTATTTATTTATTGATTGATTGATTGATTTTTCTGTGTTGGTTACTTGTTCTTTGCTCCATGTAACAAAGAAATCATTCAAACTGGATCTTTTTGGTTTGTGGACAAAAGGAGACTTTTGAGAACATCTTTCTGAGCTTTGGTAAACACCGATCGATATTCATCAATATTTCCTGGCATTTTATTGACCTGGACCCTGATGTGCTGCTTTAGGTTTGTTTGCTCACTGCAAACACAGACTTAGACAGCAAGTAGCCAACACAGAAAAATAAATAAAGCATTATTTCCAATCCGAAAATATAATTTTCCTGAATTTTCTTACATGTGATGCTAAAATACAAAGGAAATTAATTGATATGTGAGGAAGGGATTTAAGTGAGGATTACAGTCACTCACCCCAGTTTGAATTAGAGTGCTTGATGCTAATTGCATTGTTTTAAATCATGATTTGATTTGATTGATTTGAAAATGACCCTAATTCAATCCATGTTAGAAAAACACGTTACCATTCCTGTTCCTGTCTGTGAGCTCATATTTACTGTATGTGGGATTTTCTTCCTCCTCAGCTGATTTTTGAGAAGGAGGGCGTTTACCTCCACACAAATGCCAAGAGGAGTAACCAGGAGACCACCATCCCGGGGTTTATCCGCATCGTGGAGCGGGTAAGTCAACACATCGGAGACAGGACTCGTGCGGTTGTAAGAGCGGGGAAATCAGGAAAATCTTTGTCATCCTTTGTTTTTTAGGCTGGAGTGCCTGCTCTGGAGTGGAGCCCCCTGGAGTATGAAGGTCACAGAGCCCCTGCTGTTCTCTACTCCAAAAAGGTCAGTGATTGATTATGTGTTTGATATGATGTGAAAATGTTATTCTCGCTCAAATGAAAAATCTGACTTCATCAAGCATATTTGTCCGATTTAGGACGGAGAAGCAGGGGAGGAGGACACAAAGTACGACCCTGGTTATGAGCCAGACTGGGCGGTGATCAGCACTGTGAAGAAAGAACGGCAACACGTTCCAGTACAAGACTCAGGTGCAGTTTCACAACTGATACTTTGTCCTACACCAAAGTCCATAGAGAAAATCGTCAATATTAAGCCACAGCACATAAGAGTTTTAGATGCACTCTGGCCTCTGTTAATTAGTTAAAATGTCAAATTTTTGCGACTTCTGTGTTTGAAATATTTTGTTTTGCGAGTGACCTCATTGGCACAAACTTTTTAAACAAGGCAGCAGTAGACCAGCAACACCTGCGACTGTGAGCTTAGTGGTGCAGGATAGTGAGCGTTTTCCAAACTTAATTTCCATTGAGAGAAAGCTGTTTAATAGCAGGATTAAGTGGGAAATATCACATTTTTAGGTCTGCTGATACTTGGGCCAAAGAAGTAGGTGTGAGTGGTCTTTATTCACTTTGAAACAAACAAAATACTCATCATCCTGTGGACAAAACAAGAAACAATCAACAAATTAATTAACCATGAAAATAAGTAGAGTAATTATTGTTTGCAAAAAACTCGTTTAGTTGCATATAACCACACCTGAAAAGGATATGTGAAGTTAAAATATCCCTTTTTCCACTTGGCACAGGTCAGTGGTCGTTCTCTCTGCCCCTCTCGGAGCTGTACTCTCTTCGGAGGGCCCGCTTCTCTTTGGGTCGAAACTTCCTGGTGCTGACGAGTCGAGGAGGACACCCGCTGCCTCCCCTGCACTTCCACAGAGGAGGAACCAGGGAACTTCTGCGGGCCATGCATCGTTACATCGTCCTGGATCAGTGAGTGTCACGTCTTTATTGATGCATCACATGAGTGGGGGAAAAAAGAAAACATCACATGACTCCTGTTGTTGTTGTCTGTAGGTCACCGGTTGACGGGCGGCTCTTCCTTGCTTACCCGCATGACTCGGGTGCGCTCTCTCAGTCCTTTGACAAGCTGCACCTCTTTGACGACAGCACTGATCTGGTCTCGGTAATTAACTCTTATTTACTTTTTAATGAAGGGAACATGGGAGGAGTTAATGCACGGTGCATTTAATGGGGGATTAACGTCGTCAGTGTTAAGATACACACAGTAGTAATTTCATTAGTATTGTTATATTGAGGGGTGTAATGCTGCCCCTTCATGATGCATTTTATTGTTTTCAAAGCTCCCACTTGTATTCTCTTGCAGTCTATGAGTAAAGGGTAAACACAGCTCCCCTCATTTTAACAAATGTGATGATGTCACAACGTCAAACTGACGTCAAACAGTGGAGATTAAGTCCGATCAATGGATGGACAAAGATCAAAACGCCTCCGTACACAATTAGATCGACCGACAACCAGGTGATCAGACCAGAGTATGCAGAGCAATTTCTCTAGGAGCGATGCCTATCTAGAGCCACGTTTTTCAGTTTTCAACGATTCAGTTTGGTACAATACAATACCTTTCCATTCTTTGGCACCTTTTCCTTGGGAGTACCAGAGTGAAATGGTACAGGTCAGGGTGGAGCTAGACCAGCTTGAAAGTCCGAAAAACATCGCTCCCTTGTGATCGCCTGCATCCTCATACAAAGTTTGACGTCTTGTTAAGACAAACAGCCACAAACCGAGCAGGTGTTGTGTCATTGTCATAAGTTGTCGGTGCGATGTCATGCCACGCGAAGCCCACACCCCGTCTACAGAGAAAAAGGTACCGTTCTCAGTCGAAACGCAAGCCTGACCCAGGGCTTTACCGTTCCAAACTGAACCGTAGCATGGTGGAAACACCGCACTCGTCCGTGCTCGTCACTCAAAATGGAAGCAACAACCAAATCGAAAGACATCTGTCCTTCAGTGGCAGTCATGTTGGACGTATACATTCTACATATTTCTGAGATTCTGTAGTTGACCAAAACAGCATCCCTGCTGTAACTGTCAAAGAACTAACCAAGAATCGCTGTGTGTATGAAAGACCAAAATGAACAGAAGAAGCTGGCAGACAAACTCTCTGCTCGCTCAGACTGAAACCACTCCTCCTCTTTTCTTTCTTCCTCCTCCAACAGAGATTTATCCAGGACCCGTATGCCACCACATTCGGCGGATTCTCCAAAGTCACCAATTTCTTCAGGGAGGCTCTTCGGCCTCCAGACTTCCCCGCCCACTCACGTTCCGCTCAGGATCCTAACCCGCTCCATCCTGACGAAGAGCCCGGATTTGAACTCATCACCTGTGTAAGCGAGAGTGACGCTAATGGGGTCGTTTTAAAATGATCCGTGCGAGTCCAAGGAGACGTGAGAGTTGTTTATGTTTGTTAATGTGTTTCCGTCAAGGGGGTGGAGCTTGGCCCCAGACCTAACGTAAACAGGGGACGTCCTATGGACAAGTGGGAGGAGTTTCTGGACCCCGAGGGCCGTGTGATGAACCCAGAAAAAATCAAAGATCTCGTGTTCAGAGGGGTGAGACTGAAAATACTAACTGAGAATAGTCTGTTGTCCTGTTTATGGCTTTCAACGGTTATATTTATGTGGTTGTGGCCTCTTGCAGGGAATCATGCCGTCACTAAGAAGGGAGGTGTGGAAGTTCCTCCTGGGTTTTTATCCCTGGAACAGCACAGCTAAGGAACGGGAGGACATTCTGAGGGTCAAAACGTCAGTGTTTTCTTTATTTTACGTCCTTTTCATGGTTTAACAGTTTGGAAAAAAAATTTATTGCCACACTTTCTTGCCGTAAGACATAATTTTCCAACTGGAAATGAAAGTTTTTGTCATTTAAAACCGTTTGCTCTCCCACACCGAAGTCCATGGAGAAAATCATCGCTTTTACATGACAGCATACAGGACTTGTTGATTTAATGCCTTTAATGCTCATTCGTATCTGCAGGGATGAGTATTTCCGGATGAAGGTGCAGTGGAAGTCGGTCAGTGAAGAGCAGGAGATGAGGAACTCCCTCCTCAGAGGCTACAGGAGCCTGATAGGTCAGTGTTGAGATCTGCCACAGAGCAGTCGATCCATCGTCAGCTGCAGGAGACACTGAAGCTGAACTGACTTCTTATTTTCCTTCTGTGACAGAGAGAGACGTCAGCAGGACGGACAGACACAACACGTTCTTCTCCGGGAACGACAATCCTGGACTGACGCTGCTGCACGATGTCCTGATGACGTACTGCATGTTCAACTTTGATCTAGGTATTATACAGCTGGACAAACCTATTGCTGCCTTAATTTTACACTCGGATTATATGATTTGCTAATCACAGGTCACGCTTCTCTCTGTTTGCAGGTTACGTGCAGGGGATGAGCGACCTGCTGTCTCCTCTCCTCTTCGTCACACAGAACGAGGTGGAGTCTTTCTGGTGTCTGACGGGCTTCATGGAGCTGGTGGTGAGAAGAGTTTTCCAGCCTATGAAACCTAAAAATAATGAAATATGAGTTTATATTTATGTGAATCGCTCTGTGGCTGAATATTGACTAAGGACATTTCTGATTTTTGGGGTTGCCGTGCTAATGAAAACAAAGGTTAATGATAACCTAATCATTGTTGTACTGTTGTCAGATCATTGACAAAGGTTTCAGACTCACCGGGTCTTTTTTCACATGTCCAAGATACTGTCCCCCAAGTCTAACCGTCCTTGCCTGGTTCTGCTTCTCTGCAGCACCAGAACTTTGAGGAGTCTCAGGAAGCCATGAAGAAGCAGCTCCTTCAGCTCAGCATCCTGCTCAAGGCTCTGGACCCCGAACTTTGTGACTTCCTGGGTAAGTTTTCTTCTTATCCTTCGATTAAAAATAAACCTGTGAGGCAAAACTGGACAAGTGTTAAAATAATGCAGTGAAACGTGGTACAGAAACAAGAGGCTGTTCTATAAATGCCACTGTAATCCTTGAGCTGCTCCTCGAAGCTCAACATGCTGTGGAGCTCGCAGAAGTGATGACATTTACGAGGTTCTTTGAATGCGTCTGTCTGTCGCGTAGGTTTGGCTGGAACACTTGAATGCTTTTTTAAAGTTAGTTAATAAAGAAGTTAGTTTGAAGGAAGCACAACCGCTGCTGCAACTTAAAACTAACTTCCCAACCTAGATGTGTCGATGTTTTTAAACGGTTGTTTTCATTTTTAATCATCAGGAGAAAATCATGTGCTTAAAAGATGAGTTGGTATTTGCTTCGGCTCGTTATAATTGCTTTAGCTCCAGTTATGATAAGATTTAATTATTGTGAAAGACATAAAGATAAAAACAAAGCCTCTACTTTAACTGGAATTCATGACTTTCATTGACAGGGACACAGGGTGGGTAACACGTGTTTGACTCTGGGTCTTTATCTTTTTTACAATGAGCTCATTCTTCTTCTGCTTTTGTTTTCCAAAGTGAAAAGACAAACGTGTTTTTGTCCCGGCAGATTCTCAGGACAGCGGCTCGCTCTGCTTCTGTTTCCGCTGGCTGCTCATCTGGTTCAAGAGAGAGTTTTCCTTCGAGGACATCCTCACGCTGTGGGAGGTGAGTGGTACAAGAACACAGAAAGACATGCACGGCACGATTATAAAGATCAGGCTTTAAGTTAGGTTTTAAAACATCTGTAGATGATGAGATGGGAGATTGTTCCAGAGCTTTTTTGGGGGGCAGCAATGGAGGGTTAGTTTAGGATTACAGATGATGGCATGGCTCTACCAGGGATTAATTGGTGGAGGCTACTTCAGCAAACCACAGATTCTTGTGAGAAACAAAATGGCATTCAGGTTGTTTCACAAAATGTCATAAAATGGTAAAAATGTTCCCATGATGTTTCCAAATGATGATGTTCGCGGGCCTTTGAATGCATCTTTTAGCTGCTGAAGGACTGAAATTTATGAGGTTCCTTGAATGCATCCTGTAGCTGCTCCTCTGAGCTTATCATACTGTGAAGCCCACAGAGGTTAGGACATTTTCTATAGTCCTTGAATGCATCTCTTAGCTGCTCCTATCAGCTGAACATCCTGTGGAGCCCGCTGACGTACTGAAATTTATGAGGTTCTTTTAATACTATGTAACTTTTAATGTTGTAACTGCCCCCGTGGAGCTGGCAGAAGTACTAAAATGTATAAGGTTCTTTGAATGCATCTCATAGCTGCTCCTATGAGCTTAAATATTCCGTGGAGCTCACAGAAGTGATGAATTTTACAAAGTTCTTTGAAAAGATGTTACTTTTCTTAAGTACTGAGATTTTCGATGGTCCTTGAATGCATCTCATTGCTGCTTCTATAACCGTAACGTCCTGTAGAGCTTGCTGAAAAATTAAGAATAAAGTGTTGGAAAATGGATGGCAGTAAAGTTCACATGCTTCCACCTTCATGGCACTAAAGTTTGTATGTGATCTCGTTCTCTCTCGTGCTTGATGCTATTTTCTTCCTCAGGTCCAGTGGACTCGCCGTCCCTGCGACAACTTCCACCTGCTGATCGCCTGTTCCATCCTGGAGTCCCAGCGGGGGGAGCTGATTGGCTCAGACCACGACTTCAACACTATTCTGAAAGTACGTGTGTCGCGTGTCGCTTCTTCATCGGCAGGCACAGGTTTCACCTGCGGGTTCACTGTGATTTTATTTTGTTTTTATTTTATTTTGCAGCACATTAATGAGCTGACAATGAAGTTGGATCTGCAGAGCGTTCTGCGCGGCGCAGAGGCGATTTTTCTACAGCTGGTTCAGTGCAAGGTGAGACGATGAGAGCGGAGTTACAGGAAATTCTCAGTGAAAACAGCTGCTTTTCTGCGGAAAAAACTGTTTTTAGCTGCGTAACAAAAGACTCACTTAATAAAATCTCCATAGATAACTTTAAAATATCTCAATAAAAAATATAATAAAATAAAATATTTTTAGTAAATCAAAAATAAATGCTTTATCTCATCATTACGCAGCCTTTTCTGACGGGAAATTTAAGTTTTTGTTGCTGTATAACCTGCTCACTGTCTCACACCAAAGTCCATAGAGAAAAACAGCGATTTTACATCATTTTTAATCCACTCCTGCCTCCGCCAGTAAGTGCAAGTGTGATATTTCGTCACCTCAGTGTTTTTAAATCCTTCAACCAGATTTACTGCAGTGACACAAACTGACCACATGAGGCAGCAGTAGACCAGCAGCTCCTGTGTCCCTGTGAGCTTAAAACGCTGATTTTTGTGTGGGAGAGGGAGATGGTTTACAAACTTTAGTTTCCTGTTGGAAATCTTTTTTCAGAGCATTTACATAAAAATTAAAATCAAACATGTCTGTATTTCCTGCTCAGGAGCTCCCCCTAAAGGTGCAGCAGGTGCTCGGCCTCTACGTTCCCTTCAGCTCTGAGGACAGCAGTCCTGAACCCACCCAGTCTAGCGAGACGACACAACTCCTCAGCCAATCACACGCCGGCGCTGCCTCCTCCTCTTCTTCTAATGCAGCAGCACGAGTTCCCACTTATCCTTAAATCCTGTGTGTGTGTGAGTGTGTGCGTGCGTGTGTGTGAGCTGATGTTTGGAAGATATTTATATATAAATATAAAAAAAAAGAATACATATATTCATATATACTGTATATGATCAAATGAAGGACTAGACGGAAAGTGTAGACCGGGGTTTACTGTTTGTCAGGGACAGGGGGCGCTGTTGAGGTTGTTTTCTTTTGATTGAATGTGAATGTTTTTGACTCTGTCGTCGTCTTTTTTTTTTCTTCTTCCTCCATCTTATATTTTCATGCGTTATTTAACGATTTAACACTTTCGAGTTTTGTTTGGATGTCCCCTTGTCCCCCTATGTCCTCCGTCCCCCCTGGGTCCAGGACCATTGATCACATAAATTGAAACCGGAACTTTCGCCGACGTCGCCTTCTACCTGTCAATCACCCTACTGTCCACTGAGGGGGTGAAATAAAATATAATGATACTGATATGCAAATATTCTGGAGAGTAGTTTTCTTCGGGTGGTTTTTGCCTTGTAGTTCAGCCTCCGACCACTAGGTGGCAACAGGCTTGCTCTCGTCCTCCCACTCATCCCACAAGATGAAGAAAACTGACTGAAAACTGTTGAAAATATACAATTTTGGTTGGGGGGAATCAAATGTATCACCTTATTGTCATAATATCCGAATGTTTTTTGTGAAATATCTTATCATTATGCCTGTATTACGATGTATATCTCAGTCTCCGTTAGTCAGTCCTCTAACGTCTACGTAAATGTGCCATACTTCGTCTATTTTCCCTCTAAATGCGAATTTCATTTTGACGAAATTGACGCCATGTTTTGTCGGAGAACAGCCGAAACTCGCGAATTTGACTATTATTTTATAACTAAAATCAAGTGAGAACTCTAAAAGAAGTTTTTTTTCCCATAGCATTATTTTTGTGACCAGCAGAGCAGAGTTGCTGCCCTCTAGTGGTTAACTGCTACTTCCTAGGTTTCACTTTTCAAATAGTTTTTTCACCAGGTTTATCGTCGTAACCCACAGATTTGTCGCTTATGTCGCGATCATTTGTCACCTTTAAAATGTTGGTTTCCGATATTACGACGCCATCTTTGTGTTTTTCTCCTCCTTTTTTTGTGAAGTTTTACCATTTAATAACAAATAATACACACATTTTGATTTCTGTTGTTATTTTTGTGCTTTGTTTTTTGTTCTTCACGAACAGAAACGATGTAGCGTTATTTGTTTGCTGCCTAACAAAAACCACAGGTTTTGTTGTCACTGGGCGACACCAGATCTAAACACTAAATACATTCATTTGACAAAGTTTGGAACGAAAAACTCACACACTGCGGCTTTAAATAAACTCTCCACCATCTATATTTTGTCTCTTTTGTCACATAAACGTTCTGAGAACATAAATAATGTGTAATATTTGCCTGATTATGACCGAAAAGTATAAATATTGACGTGATTCATGTTCCCCTGTCCCTCGTCCCCTCGTCCTGAAAAAGGGAAGAAAATGAAGTTTTGAAGAATTTCTTTTGTTTTTAAAAGTCATTCCTATGCAAATGTTACCGCATGCCTTTGTTTGAGATTATATTTTAAATTTCAAACCTTGTTATTATCTGTTTTCATCGCTGATTGTTGTCAAATAAATGGTCGTCTCACCGATTTCACAGGACATTGATTTCTTTCTTTTATTACTTTCATTTGTTAACGTAGGATTCCTCCGCTCACGCAACGTGCTAAAAATAAATTTCTTAGCACGTTGTGGAACTACGGTGGCCCTCACATACCAAACAGGAAGGTAGTCAAAGAAAAAACTTATTTTAGGGTAATTTTCCTGATTTTTCTTCTTTTATTTATTTATTTTTAAAGTTTAGCTCCTCATTCAGGTCATTTTATAAAAGATCTTAAAAGAAATTCACATTTAAAAAAATTTGAAAACTTGCGCAAGCAAGTCCCAAAACATTTGCCCCTCTCGGCTGACAACAGAAGTTTCTCCTCCTGCATGTGTTTTGGGTCGTTGCAGTGTGTTCGCCCCTGTCAGCCACCGTAGAAAAGAGAAAAACAACTGTAATGCAAATAAAAAGTTGTATTATTATTATTTTTTTATTTTAAACAAAATTTGATTTTAAAAAAGTCATCCTTTTCTCAGTTTTTTTTACCACAAAATAAATTGTGTTCCCCTCAGTTGCCTTTATACGTTTCACTTTTGCTTCAGATGTGGGGAATTTGTCAATGTCCCTTTAAAAAAAAGAAAAGAAAAAAATGTGATTTTTCTCCTTATTTCTTTTTATTGAGGAGATTTTTTTCTACAGAAGAAAAAAAATGATCTCAGAATTGTTTAGTGTTTGTTTTTGTAGTACTGACCCTAACCTTTAGAGGGTGCTGTGCCCCAGTGGTCCCTCTCCAAAGTGTGTTTTCATGCGTGAAGAACAAACAAAGTTAAATTAAAATGACAAAATCACTTTATTTACAAATAATTTCACTTAGAAAACACAGAATTCTTCATATTTACTGACTTTATTTCTCAGTGAGACGCTGCAGACTTCTTCCCCCGGTCATGAATAATGGGACATTTTTGTCCCTCAGTGTGTGAAATGTTACATTTATGTGTTTAACTTTGTGAACTGCTTGTCCTTTGACCTCCTGCAGTGGGAGCAGCAGGTGTCTGACTGAGCAGGGAAAATGGATCCTCTGTCCTCTTCTGTTCTCTTCTGTTCTCTTCTGTCCCGGGAAATGAGCTGGAAAATGAGGGGCGGGGCCGCTCCGCCCACTTCTCAGGACCCGCTGCACTCCTCCTTTTGGCTGGTGGACGTGTCTCTGCGTCTCTTCGTCCCCCGTCCGTCCTCCATCTCTGTTGTTGTTTGAATACAGCTGCGATGTTATGAATTTAAGCGGCTGTTTAAACAGACACTGACGATCTGTCACTCGTGTGCCATCGCTCTCCGCCTCCTTCTCCTGACCCCTCCTCCTCCTCTTGACCCCTCCTCCTCCTCTTGACCTCAGTCCAAGTGTCAAAGTGTCCTCTCACTCGTGCGTCGGCAGATTATAATCTCTTCATGTGCTCATTATCTGTGTCTGATGATGAGACACAGATGTCTGTGTGAGTGTGTGTGTGAGATTATTAGGGTTCGAGCAACAAGGTTGCAAGAAACCTATTGAAACTGGAAGGATTATTATTAGGGTTCGAGCAACAAGGTTGCAAGAAACCTATTGAAACTGGAAGGATTATTAGGGTTCGAGCAACAAGGTTGCAAGAACCCTATTGAAACTGGAAGGATTATTATTATTATTATTATTATTATTATTCTTATTATTCCCCCAAATGAATTGCCTTTTTGAGGCCTTTCCCATACCCCAAAACTCACCAATTTTTGTGACCGCATCAATCCTGGTGTAAATTTACGTCTGAAAAAGGTTCGGGGAATGTGCGTCGAAAATTGAATGTGGGAGGGGCCAATAAGTGCGGCGCCACCTGTCCAAATTCACCATGACCAACACAAATATCGCACATGCACGAAATTCGGTACACATGTGTAGTGGGTCAGGATGAAGAAAAAATTACATTATGACCATGATCCAAACCCAACAGGAAATCCGCCATCTTGGGTTGATTGGCGATTTTTTGGCGATTTTGGCGAATTCGCAGCAATGGTATTTGAACTAACTCCTCCTAGAGTTTTCGTGCGATCACCTTCAAACTTGGTGAGGTCCCTGTGGACCAGTTGAGGAGCTCACGGTATCAAAAGTTTTTTCAAATGTCGCATGGCGCACGAGATAGGGGGCGGCAAAGTTCGTGATGATTCTGATGTTTCGCATCAGAAAAACAAAACTCTTATAACTTTGCGATGGAAGGTCCGATCCGAACCAAACTTGCTACCATTGATGATGGGCCATGGCTGAAGACGTCTATGAAAAAACGGTGAAGTTTGAAAACAGCGCCTCCTTGTGGTGAAAGAAAATACACCAAAAAAAAGTTTTTTTACGATTTCGGGAATAACTTTTACACAGATAATCGTACCGCACTGAAAATTGGTGACAACAGTCAAAACACATGGTAGATGATGCGTGATCAATATGACGACAAATCGTTTAACAGTGTTGCCATGGCAACGACGCAAAGTCGGATTTTTGGGACAAAAAATCAAACTGCTACAACTTCGTGAATCCTGGTCCGATCTGAACCAAACTTGCTAGGATTGATGATAGTCCGGCCCTAAAGACGTCTATATGAAAATATTCAATTTCGAAAACAGCGCCCCCTGGTGACAGCAGACAATATGACAGCTTGTATTTCAATTATCTCCTCCTAGAGCTTTTGTGCGATCACCTTCAAACTTGGTGAGATCAATGTGGACGAGTTGAGCATCAAAAGTTATCAAAAGCTTTTTAAAATATTGTATGGCGTACGAGATAGGGGGCGCCAAAATTGGAGATAATAATAATTTTTCATAACAGACAATGAAACTCTTATAACTTCGCGATGGAAGGTCTGATCCCAACCAAACTTGCTATAGTTGATGATGGTTAGTTGCTGAAGACGACTATGTTGCTGAAACGGTACATTTTGAAAACAGCGCCTCCTGGTGGTGGTAGAAAATTCTAAAAAAACAAACTGTTACAACTTTGCCAATCCTGGTCCGATCTGAACCAAACTTGCAAGGATTGATGACAGTCCGGCCCTGAACACGTCTATATGAAAATATTCATTTTCAAATACAGCGCCCCCTGGTGACAGCAGACAGAATTACATTTATAGTTTTTGATGCTGCTCCAACAGGGATTGTTGTATCCGCTTGAAACTTAGTATGTGGGACCCCAGACCCTTCCTCAACATGTCCGTAAAAGGTCACCTCCCTACAGGAAGTGGAACGCCCGAAACAGGAAGTAAAGTCTTACATTGTCCGATTGACACGAAACTAGATATGTGAGTTACGGGACCTTCCCTGAACATGTTTACGGAGACGCCGTTGACCGAACAGGAAGTCGGCCATTTTAAACAGGAAGTGCCCTCTAACTTTGCCGTACGTTGTCCGATCTGCACAAAACCTTATATGTGAGTTAAGGGACCTGTCCTGAGCATGTCCGTAAAAGGTCACCTCCCTACAGGAAGTGGAACGCCCGAAACAGGAAGTAAAGTCTTACATTGTCCGATTGACACGAAACTAGATATGTGAGTTATGGGACCTTCCCTGAACATGTTTCCGGAGACGAACAGGAAGTCGGCCATTTTAAACAGGAAGTGCCCTCTAACTTTGCCGTACGTTGTCCGATTTGCACAAAATCTTATATGTGACACCAGGGACCTGTCCTGAGCATGTCCGTAAAAGGTCACCTCCCTACAGGAAGTGGAATGCCCGAAACAGGAAGTAAACTCTAAGATTGTCCGATCTGAACAAAACTTGATATGTAAGACAAGGGAACTTCCCTGAACACGTTTACGGACGAGCATTTGACCGAACAGGAAGTCGGCCATTTTAAACAGGAAGTGCCCTATAACTTTGCCATACGTTGCCGCGATCCCCCCCGAAGTTTGGATCGACATGCACGGGGACGCCGCTGAAAATAACTAGTACTGAAAATAACTAGTACCGCGCGCGGTGAATGAACGGGTGAGAGCGCGAGGCACGCGGGGAGCCGTGGCACACGGCGACCCGCGTGGGTCGGCTCGAACCCGTTCAGAACCGCGCGCGGTACTAGTTATTTTCAGTACTAGTTATTATTATTATTCTTATTATTCCCCCAAATGAATTGCCTTTTTGAGGCCTTTCCCATACCCCAAAACTCACCAATTTTTGTGACCGCATCAATCCTGGTGTAAATTTACGTCTGAAAAAGGTTCGGGGAATGTGCGTCAAAAATTGAATGTGGGAGGGGCCAATAAGTGCGGCGCCACCTGTCCAAATTCACCATGACCAACACAATTATCGCACATTCACGAAATTCGGTACACATGTGTAGAAGGTCGGGATGAAGAAAAAATTACATTATGACCATGATCCAAACCCAACAGGAAATCCGCCATCTTGGGTTGATTGGCCATTTTTTGGCGATTTTGGCGAATTCGCAGCAATGGTATTTGAACTAACTCCTCCTAGAGTTTTCGTGCGATCACCTTCAAACTTGGTGAGGTCCCTGTGGACCAGTTGAGGAGCTCACGGTATCAAAAGCTTTTTCAAATGTTGCACGGCGCACGAGATAGGGGGCGGCAAAGTTCGTGATGATTCTGATGTTTCGCATCAGAAAAAAAAAACTCTTATAACTTTGCGATGGAAGGTCCGATCCGAACCAAACTTGCTATGATTGATGATGGGCCATGGCTGAAGACGTCTATGAAAAAACGGTGAAGTTTGAAAACAGCGCCTCCTTGTGGTGAAAGAAAATACACAAAAAAAAAGTTTTTTTACGATTTCGGGAATAACTTTTACACAGATAATCGTACGGCACTCAAAATTGGTGACAACAGTCAAAACACATGGTAGATGATGCGTGATCAATATGACGACAAATCGTTTAACGGTGTTGCCATGGCAACGACGCAAAGTCGGATTTTTTGGACAAAAAATCAAACTGCTACAACTTCGTGAATCCTGGTCCGATCTGAACCAAACTGGCTAGGATTGATGACAGTCCGGCCCTAAAGACGTCTATATGAAAATATTCAATTTCGAAAACAGCGCCCCCTGGTGACAGCAGACAATATGACAGCTTGTATTTCAATTATCTCCTCCTAGAGCTTTTGTGCGATCACCTTCAAACTTGGTGAGATCAATGTGGACGAGTTGAGCTTCAAAAGTTATCAAAAGCTTTTTAAAATATTGTATGGCGTACGAGATAGGGGGCGCCAAAATTGGAGATAATAATAATTTTTCACAACAGACAATTAAACTCTTATAACTTCGCGATGGAAGGTCTGATCCCAACCAAACTTGCTATAGTTGATGATGGTTAGTTGCTGAAGACGACTGTATAGCTGAAACGGTACATTTTGAAAACAGCGCCTCCTGGTGGTGGTAGAAAATTCTAAAAAAGGAAACTGTTACAACTTTGCCAATCCTGGTCCGATCTGAACCAAACTTGCAAGGATTGATGACAGTCCGGCCCTGAACACGTCTATATGAAAATATTCATTTTCAAATACAGCGCCCTCTGGTGACAGCAGACAGAATTACATTTATAGTTTTTGATGCTGCTCCAACAGGGATTGTTGTATCCACTTGAAACTTAGTATGTGGGACCCCAGACCCTTCCTCAACATGTCCGTAAAAGGTCACCTCCCTACAGGAAGTAGAACGCCCGAAACAGGAAGTAAAGTCTTACATAGTACGATTGACACGAAACTAGATATGTGAGTTACGGGACCTTCCCTGAATATGTTTACGGAGACGCCATTGACCGAACAGGAAGTCGGCCATTTTAAACAGGAAGTGCCTTCTAACTTTGCCGTACATTGTCCGATCTGCACAAAACCTTATATGTGACACCAGGGACCTGTCCTGAGCATGTCGGTATAAGGTCACCTCCCTACAGGAAGTGGAACGCCCGAAACAGGAAGTAAAGTCTTACATTGTCCGATTGACACAAAACTAGATATGTGAGTTATGGGACCTTCCCTGAACATGTTTCCAGAGACGAACAGGAAGTTGGCCATTTTAAACAGGAAGTGCCCTCTAACTTTGCCGTACGTTGTCCGATTTTCACGAAACCTTTTATGTGACACCAGGGACCTGTCCTGAGCATGTCTGCAAGAGATGACCTCCCAACAGGAAGTGGAATGCCCGAAACAGGAAGTCAACTCTAAGATTGTCCGATCTGCACAAAACTTGATATGTAAGACAAGGGAAGTTCCCTGAACACGTTTACGGACACGCACTTGACCGAACAGGAAGTCTGCCATTTTAAACAGGAAGTGCCCTATAACTTTGCCATACGTTGCCTGATCCCCCTCGAAATTTGGAACGACATGCGCGGGGACGCCGCTGAAAATAACTAGTACTGAAAATAACTAGTACTGAAAATAACTAGTACTGAAAATAACTAGTACCGCGCGCGGTGAATGAACGGGTGAGAGCGCGAGGCACGCGGGGAGCCGTGGCACACGGCGACCCGCGTGGGTCGGCTCGAACCCGTTCAGAACCGCGCGCGGTACTAGTTATTTTCAGTACTAGTTATTTTTATTATTATTATTCTTATTATTCCTTAAAGTAAATTGCCTTTTTGAGGCCTTTCCCATACCCCAAAACTCACAGATTTTTGTGACCGCATCAATCGTGGTGTAAATTTACGTCTGAAAAAGGTTCGGGGAATGTGCGTCGAAAATTGAATGTGGGAGGGGCCAATAAGTGCGGCGCCACCTGTCCAAATTCACCATGACCAACACAAATATCGCACATGCCCGAAATTCGGTACACATGTGTAGTGGGTCAGGATGAAGAAAAAATTACATTATGACCATGATCCAAACCCAACAGGAAATCCGCCATCTTGGGTTGATTGGCCATTTTTTGGCGATTTTGGCGAATTCGCAGCAATGGTATTTGAACTAACTCCTCCTAGAGTTTTCGTGCGATCACCTTCAAACTTGGTGAGGTCCCTGTGGACCAGTTGAGGAGCTCACGGTATCAAAGGTTTTTTCAAATGTCGCATGGCGCACGAGATAGGGGGCGGCAAAGTTCGTGATGATTCTGATGTTTCGCATCAGAAAAACAAAACTCTTATAACTTTGCGATGGAAGGTCCGATCCGAACCAAACTTGCTACCATTGATGATGGGCCATGGCTGAAGACGTCTATGAAAAAACGGTGAAGTTTGAAAACAGCGCCTCCTTGTGGTGAAAGAAAATACACAAAAAAAAAGTTTTTTTACGATTTCGGGAATAACTTTTACACAGATAATCGTACCGCACTCAAAATTGGTGACAACAGTCAAAACACATGGTAGATGATGCGTGATCAATATGACGACAAATCGTTTAACGGTGTTGCCATGGCAACGACGCAAAGTCGGATTTTTGGGACAAAAAATCAAACTGCTACAACTTCGTGAATCCTGGTCCGATCTGAACCAAACTTGCTAGGATTGATGATAGTCCGGCCCTAAAGACGTCTATATGAAAATATTAAATTTCGAAAACAGCGCCCCCTGGTGACAGTAGACAATATGACAGCTTGTATTTCAATTATCTCCTCCTAGAGCTTTTGTGCGATCACCTTCAAACTTGGTGAGATCAATGTGGACGAGTTGAGCATCAAAAGTTATCAAAAGCTTTTTAAAATATTGTATGGCGTACGAGATAGGGGGCGCCAAAATTGGAGATAATAATAATTTTTCATAACAGACAATGAAACTCTTATAACTTCGCGATGGAAGGTCTGATCCCAACCAAACTTGCTATAGTTGATGATGGTTAGTTGCTGAAGACGACTATGTTGCTGAAACGGTACATTTTGAAAACAGCGCCTCCTGGTGGTGGTAGAAAATTCTAAAAAAACAAACTGTTACAACTTTGCCAATCCTGGTCCGATCTGAACCAAACTTGTAAGGATTGATGACAGTCCGGCCCTGAACACGTCTATATGAAAATATTCATTTTCAAATACAGCGCCCCCTGGTGACAGCAGACAGAATTACATTTATAGTTTTTGATGCTGCTCCAACAGGGATTGTTGTATCCACTTGAAACTTAGTATGTGGGACCCCAGACCCTTCCTCAACATGTCCGTAAAAGGTCACCTCCCTACAGGAAGTGGAACGCCCGAAACAGGAAGTAAAGTCTTACATTGTCCGATTGACACGAAACTAGATATGTGAGTTACCAGACCTTCCCTGAACATGTTTACGGAGACGCCGTTGACCGAACAGGAAGTCGGCCATTTTAAACAGGAAGTGCCCTCTAACTTTGCCGTACGTTGTCCGATCTGCACAAAACCTTATATGTGAGTTAAGGGACCTGTCCTGAGCATGTCCGTAAAAGGTCACCTCCCTACAGGAAGTGGAACGCCCGAAACAGGAAGTAAAGTCTTACATTGTCCGATCTGAACAAAACTTGATATGTAAGACAAGGGAACTTCCCTGAACACGTTTACGGAGACGAACAGGAAGTTGGCCATTTTAAACAGGAAGTGCCCTCTAACTTTGCCGTACGTTGTCTGATTTGCACGAAACATTTTATGTGACACCAGGGACCTGTCCTGAGCATGTCTGCAAGAGATGACCTCCCAACAGGAAGTGGAATGCCCGAAACAGGAAGTAAACTCTAAGATTATCCGATCTGCACAAAACTTGATATGTAAGACAAGGGAAGTTCCCTGAACACGTTTACGTACACGCACTTGACCGAACAGGAAGTCTGCCATTTTAAACAGGAAGTGCCCTATAACTTTGTCATACGTTGCCCGATCCCCCCCCGAAATTTGGATCGACATGCGCGGGGACGCCGCTGAAAATAACTAGTATTGAAAATAACTAGTACTGAAAATAACTAGTACCGCGCGCGGTGAATGAACGGGTGAGAGCGCGAGGCACGCGGGGAGCCGTGGCACACGGCGACCCGCGTGGGTCGGCTCGAACCCGTTCAGAACCGCGCGCGGTACTAGTTATTATTATTATTCTTATTATTCCCCCAAATGAATTGCCTTTTTGAGGCCTTTCCCATACCCCAAAACTCACCAATTTTTGTGACCGCATCAATCCTGGTGTAAATTTACGTCTGAAAAAGGTTCGGGGAATGTGCGTCGAAAATTGAATGTGGGAGGGGCCAATAAGTGCGGCGCCACCTGTCCAAATTCACCATGACCAACACAAATATCGCACATGCACGAAATTCGGTACACATGTGTAGTGGGTCAGGATGAAGAAAAAATTACATTATGACCATGATCCAAACCCAACAGGAAATCCGCCATCTTGGGTTGATTGGCGATTTTTTGGCGATTTTGGCGAATTCGCAGCAATGGTATTTGAACCAACTCCTCCTAGAGTTTTCGTGCGATCACCTTCAAACTTTGTGAGGTCCCTGTGGACCAGTTGAGGAGCTCACGGTATCAAAAGTTTTTTCAAATGTCGCACGGCGCACGAGATAGGGGGCGGCAAAGTTCGTGATGATTCTGATGTTTCGCATCAGAAAAACAAAACTCTTATAACTTTGCGATGGAAGGTCCGATCCGAACCAAACTTGCTATGATTGATGATGGGCCATGGCTGAAGACGTCTATGAAAAAACGGTGAAGTTTGAAAACAGCGCCTCCTTGTGGTGAAAGAAAATACACCAAAAAAAAGTTTTTTTACGATTTCGGGAATAACTTTTACACAGATAATCGTACCGCACTCAAAATTGGTGACAACAGTCAAAACACATGGTAGATGATGCGTGATCAATATGACGACAAATCGTTTAACGGTGTTGCCATGGCAACGACGCAAAGTCGGATTTTTGGGACAAAAAATCAAACTGCTACAACTTCGTGAATCCTGGTCCGATCTGAACCAAACTTGCTAGGATTGATGATAGTCCGGCCCTAAAGACGTCTATATGAAAATATTCAATTTCGAAAACAGCGCCCCCTGGTGACAGCAGACAATATGACAGCTTGTATTTCAATTATCTCCTCCTAGAGCTTTTGTGCGATCACCTTCAAACTTGGTGAGATCAATGTGGACGAGTTGAGCATCAAAAGTTATCAAAAGCTTTTTAAAATATTGTATGGCGTACGAGATAGGGGGCGCCAAAATTGGAGATAATAATAATTTTTCATAACAGACAATGAAACTCTTATAACTTCGCGATGGAAGGTCTGATCCCAACCAAACTTGCTATAGTTGATGATGGTTAGTTGCTGAAGACGACTGTGTTGCTGAAATGGTACATTTTGAAAACAGCGCCTCCTGGTGGTGGTAGAAAATTCTAAAAAAACAAACTGTTACAACTTTGCCAATCCTGGTCCGATCTGAACCAAACTTGCAAGGATTGATGACAGTCCGGCCCTGAACACGTCTATATGAAAATATTCATTTTCAAATACAGCGCCCCCTGGTGACAGCAGACAGAATTACATTTATAGTTTTTGATGCTGCTCCAACAGGGATTGTTGTATCCACTTGAAACTTAGTATGTGGGACCCCAGACCCTTCCTCAACATGTCCGTAAAAGGTCACCTCCCTACAGGAAGTGGAACGCCCGAAACAGGAAGTAAAGTCTTACATTGTCCGATTGACACGAAACTAGATATGTGAGTTACTGGACCTTCCCTGAACATGTTTACGGAGACGCCGTTGACCGAACAGGAAGTCGGCCATTTTAAACAGGAAGTGCCCTCTAACTTTGCCGTACGTTGTCCGATCTGCACAAAACCTTATATGTGACACCAGGGACCTGTCCTGAGCATGTCCGTAAAAGGTCACCTCCCTACAGGAAGTGGAACGCCCGAAACAGGAAGTAAAGTCTTACATTGTCCGATCTGAACAAAACTTGATATGTAAGACATGGGAACTTCCCTGAACACGTTTACGGAGACGAACAGGAAGTTGGCGATTTTAAACAGGAAGTGCCCTCTAACTTTGCCGTACGTTGTCCGATTTGCACGAAACCTTTTATGTGACACCAGGGACCTGTCCTGAGCATGTCTGCAAGAGATGACCTCCCAACAGGAAGTGGAATGCCCGAAACAGGAAGTAAACTCTAAGATTATCCGATCTGCACAAAACTTGATATGTAAGACAGGGGAAGTTCCCTGAACATGTTTACGTACACGCACTTGACCGAACAGGAAGTCTGCCATTTTAAACAGGAAGTGCCCTATAACTTTGTCATACGTTGCCCGATCCCCCTCGAAATTTGGAACGACATGCGAAGGGACGCCGCTGAAAATAACTAGTACTGAAAATAACTAGTACTGAAAATAACTAGTACCGCGCGCGGTGAATGAACGGGTGAGAGCGCGAGGCACGCGGGGAGCCGTGGCACACGGCGACCCGCGTGGGTCGGCTCGAACCCGTTCAGAACCGCGCGCGGTACTAGTTATTTTCATTATTATTATTATTCTTATTATTCCTTAAAGTAAATCGCCTTTTTGAGGCCTTTCCCATACCCCAAAACTCACAGATTTTTGTGACCGCATCAATCGTGGTGTAAATTTACGTCTGAAAAAGGTTCGGGGAATGTGCGTCCAAAATTGAATGTGGGAGGGGCCAATAAGTGCGGCGCCACCTGTCCAAATTCACCATGACCAACACAAATATCGCACATGCACGAAATTCGGTACACATGTGTAGTGGGTCAGGATGAAGAAAAAATTACATTATGACCATGATCCAAACCCAACAGGAAATCCGCCATCTTGGGTTGATTGGCCATTTTTTGGCGATTTTGGCGAATTCGCAGCAATGGTATTTGAACTAACTCCTCCTAGAGTTTTCGTGCGATCACCTTCAAACTTGGTGAGGTCCCTGTGGACCAGTTGAGGAGCTCACGGTATCAAAAGTTTTTTCAAATGTCGCACGGCGCACGAGATAGGGGGCGGCAAAGTTCGTGATGATTCTGATGTTTCGCATCAGAAAAACAAAACTCTTATAACTTTGCGATGGAAGGTCCGATCCGAACCAAACTTGCTACCATTGATGATGGGCCATGGCTGAAGACGTCTATGAAAAAACGGTGAAGTTTGAAAACAGCGCCTCCTTGTGGTGAAAGAAAATACACAAAAAAAAAGTTTTTTTACGATTTCGGGAATAACTTTTACACAGATAATCGTACCGCA
Source organism: Solea solea (assembly GCF_958295425.1). NCBI lineage: Eukaryota > Metazoa > Chordata > Actinopteri > Pleuronectiformes > Soleidae > Solea > Solea solea. Next base: position 5,166,370 of record NC_081149.1, on the reverse strand, counting down.
CTCAAAATTGGTGACAACAGTCAAAACACATGGTAGATGATGCGTGATCAATATGACGACAAATCGTTTAACGGTGTTGCCATGGCAACGACGCAAAGTCGGATTTTTGGGACAAAAAATCAAACTGCTACAACTTCGCAAATCCTGGTCCGATCTGAACCAAACTTGCTAGGATTGATGATAGTCCGGCCCTAAAGACGTCTATATGAAAATATTCAATTTCGAAAACAGCGCCCCCTGGTGACAGCAGACAATATGACAGCTTGTATTTCAATTATCTCCTCCTAGAGCTTTTGTGCGATCACCTTCAAACTTGGTGAGATCAATGTGGACGAGTTGAGCATCAAAAGTTATCAAAAGCTTTTTAAAATATTGTATGGCGTACGAGATAGGGGGCGCCAAAATTGGAGATAATAATAATTTTTCATAACAGACAATGAAACTCTTATAACTTCGCGATGGAAGGTCTGATCCCAACCAAACTTGCTATAGTTGATGATGGTTAGTTGCTGAAACGGTACATTTTGAAAACAGCGCCTCCTGGTGGTGGTAGAAAATTCTAAAAAAACATACTGTTACAACTTTGCTAATCCTGGTCCGATCTGAACCAAACTTGCAAGGATTGATGACAGTCCGGCCCTGAACACGTCTATATGAAAATATTCATTTTCAAATACAGCGCCCCCTGGTGACAGCAGACAGAATTACATTTATAGTTTTTGATGCTGCTCCAACAGGGATTGTTGTATCCGCTTGAAACTTAGTATGTGGGACCCCAGACCCTTCCTCAACATGTCCGTAAAAGGTCACCTCCCTACAGGAAGTGGAACGCCCGAAACAGGAAGTAAAGTCTTACATTGTCCGATTGACACGAAACTAGATATGTGAGTTACGGGACCTTCCCTGAACATGTTTCCGGAGACGAACAGGAAGTCGGCCATTTTAAACAGGAAGTGCCCTCTAACTTTGCCGTACGTTGTCCGATTTGCACAAAATCTTATATGTGACACCAAGGACCTGTCCTGAGCATGTCCGTAAAAGGTCACCTCCCAACAGGAAGTGGAATGCCCGAAACAGGAAGTAAAGTCTTACATTGTCCGATTGACACAAAACTAGATATGTGAGTTACGGGACCTTCCCTGAACATGTTTCCAGAGATGAACAGGAAGTTGGCCATTTTAAACAGGAAGTGCCCTCTAACTTTGCAGTACATTGTCCGATTTGCACAAAACCTTATATGTGACACCAGGGACCTGTCCTGAGCATGTCTGCAAAAGGTGACCTCCCAACAGGAAGTGGAATGCCCGAAACAGGAAGTAAACTCTAAGATTGTCCGATCTGCACAAAACTTGATATGTAAGACAAGGGAAGTTCACTGAACACGTTTACGGACACGCACTTGACCGAACAGGAAGTCTGCCATTTTAAACAGGAAGTGCCCTATAACTTTGCCATACGTTGCCCGATCCCCCTCGAAATTTGGAACGACATGCGCAGGGACGCCGCTGAAAATAACTAGTACTGAAAATAACTAGTACTGAAAATAACTAGTACCGCGCACGGTGAATGAACGGGTGAGAGCGCGAGGCACGCGGGGAGCCGTGGCACACGGCGACCCGCGTGGGTCGGCTCGAACCCGTTCAGAACCGCGCGCGGTACTAGTTATTTTCAGTACTAGTTATTTTTATAATCTTGTTTCCCCCCCCCCCCATGTTTACAAGTTAATCCCCAGAATTAATCCCTGACATGAATCTGTTTATGTTGTAATCACAGGGAACTGGATTAACTGGTGCTTTCATGGGATTTAACGTCAAATCAAAGTCATTTCTGGATTAAATCTCAAACTTTTAATCACATAACTATTAATAGTATGTCTTTAGGTCAAAATATGACTTTTAATTATACACGCGTGTGTTTTTATGTCAAATATTTCACTTTTATATGATAATTATGAACATTTACCTCTTCTTAATCCGAAGCTCTGTCGACTTTTTTGTCATTTCCACTGTTTCTCTCATAATCTGAACCTTTTTGTCGCCACCCGACGCTTTATCGTATAATTCTGTATTTTTATTGTAAATTCTGGCGTTTTATCTCATCGTTTGAACCTTTGAACCTATGAATATTTATCTCAATTTCAATCTTTTCCTCGACTTTTATGATTTTGTTTTTTACCTTAAATTTTGTAAAATTTTGACTTTCCATGAAAAAAAAGACGAAGCCAGAATGTTTTTTTTCTATTTTTCAAAATAAGCAGAAAAGTTAAAATCACATTTTATGAGACGTTGTGTTGAATCCATGACTTTTTACTCGTGTAATTATGAATATTTATCTCATACATGTGTATATTTATTATTATTCTTATCTCAAACGACGTCTCTTTCTCTCACCATTTTGACTTTTTGTCTTGAAGAACTTTATTTATAAAGCATGTTAAAAACAACAACAGCTGAAACATCAATAAAACAAATAAAACTATCTCAGACCTTAATATTAGACCTAAAAACAAACACGTTTTATAGAGAATTGATATATTTTTTAAAGTTTAAATCAGATTTTCTGTGACAGGGTGAATCCCTGCAGGCGCTGACGTTGAATGAATGAATGAATGCATGAATAATTGATGCTCAGTCATTTAAGTCTCATTTGAAACGTGAGCCGTCATTGAAAACCTTTAATGTGTGAAACCTGTAACCTGTAACAAGTGTGACACACACACACACACACACACACACACTTATGGGTGAGCGAGTGAGAGAGGGGTGGGGGGAGCGACCCCACTGTGACCATCAGCGGAATCCTCCGGGGAGTGTGTGTGTGTGTGTGTGTGTGAAAAGTGTGTCTACAAGTGTGTCTGTGTGTGTGTGTTTGTGTGTGTGTCTGTGTAGGGAATGTTTAAATTATGACTTTTCATACAAAAGAATCACTTTTTTAAGCTCTTAAATCACATTTTTATTTCACAATTTCTGACTTTTATTTGTGTTTTTCAACTTTTTATCCCATAATTTCAGAAGTTCACAATGTTGACATTTTATTTCATAATTTAAACTTTTCAATCCAACATTGTTTATTTTTAGCTCATCAACTTTATCTCAGTATTATCACTTTTTAATCTCATCATTTCAACATTCCTGCTCCTAATAACATGTCATAATTTAAAATGTTAATCTTATGATATTAACATTTAAATTCATAATGTTGAAGTTTATCTCCAGTTTCTATCTCAATATTTGGACTTTTCAATCCAGCATTTTATCTCATAATTTTAAAAGAATTTATCTGAGTTTTTCAACTTTGTATCTCGTCATTTAAACTTTATTATCTAACAGTTTTTGATTTTTGTCTCAGAATGTTGACACATTTTGTAATTTTGAGACTTTATCACATGATTTCAACTGTTTGTCTCATAAATGGTGACTTTTGTGTAACGTTTATTCTCATGATTTCCAGTTTTGTCTCTCATTATCATGACTGTGTGTGTGTGTGTGTGTGTGTGTGGCAGCAGCAGCAGCAGCAGAAGGTCAGCCTCTGTTGTCTGACACTGATTTGTAAAGAGACACAAAAACGTCTCATTGAGCTGCTGCGGCTCCACTGTCTGCTGCACATACGTGGCCCCGCCCTCCCCTCACTCCCTGCCCTCCCCTCTGGCTGCTCGTCCGTCCTCTTCATGTGCTCTTTAAACACCAGCAGCAGACTGACACGAGAGTGACGGGACACAGGTTGTTTTGACAATGAGACCGAAAAGACATAAATATGAGCTTCACGCAGCAACATTTATTTATCGAAGTATAAATCCCCCCAAAAATGGACTTCATTCCAAAAGTTCCCACGAGTTAAATGAGTTTGAATCTTTCAAAACAAAGTTACTGTTGAGTCGACATCATATTTCTGAGGTTTCTGACACAATTATAAGATAAACGGTCAAATTTATGAGACACAACGTGTCAAAACTGTGAGATTATGAGATTAAAAACTGGGAAATTAATAATAAAGAATCAAGGTTTAGGAAATAAAATGTCAACATTGTGAGAGAAACAGTCGTGAAATTAATATAAAGTCCTAAAGTCAATGAGTTCAAAATGTTGAGATTATGAGATGGAAAATGAAATAATCAGATTCAAAAATGTGAAAGATTTGATAAAAGTTCGAAATGAAGAAATAAGTCAACAATATTGAGCTAAAATGTTGGAATGATGACATCTGAAAAAAAGGCTCAACTCTCCAAATATTGAGGGAAAAAAACCTGGAAACAAAACTCAAAATTATGAAATGAATCAAAGATATTAGATTAAAAAAAAAGTCATAATAATGAGATCAAAACTGGAAATTGTGAGAATAAACATTAACATCATTTATGAGACAAACTGTTGAAGAAATGTGATAAAAGTTTCAAAATAATCGACAGAAATCAAATGTTAGATTAAATAGTTGAAATGATGAGATACAAAGTGTCTGAAATGTTTGAAAAAAAGTCTTAATAATGAAGTAAAATGGTGAAATAAGATGAATCATAAAATAATTTGATTTAGAAAAAAAGTCCAAATATTGGGACATTAGATTAAACATTCAAAATGATCAAACAAGTCAAGTTATTATGAGTGGGATTGTTAATATTATGAGATAAACTTTCCAAATGATGAAAAAACTCAAATAAAAGTCAAAAACTGTGAGAGTAAAAATGTGATTTAAGCTCTAAATAATTTAAACATCTTCAAATCAAACACTTGTTTCACACACACACACACACACACACACACACACACACACGTAAACAAACACCACACCGTCATCCCATTGTCACAGTCTGGAGGTGACCTCTCTCTCTCTCTCTCTCTCTCTCTTTCTCTCTTTCTCTCTCTCCCTCTCTCTCCCTCTGTGTCTCTCGCCCCTTCTCTCTTTCACTGTCGAACACAAGCTGTTGCTCCGTCCCCTCGGGCCACTCCCTCTCTTGTCCTCTCGTCTTGTCTCCCTCCCCTCGCTCTCCGTCCCCACCTGTTGTTGCACCGACCGCATTGTTGTTGACCCTCTTGTTATTTTACGTCCCTCTCGAGGTCCCCGCCCCTCTCTGAGCCTCTCCCTCTCTCTCTCTTCCTGGCCCCGGGTATAAAACCCAGGGTGGAGACACTCGAGCGGGGACACACTCTCGTCTCAGCTTCCACAGGAGAGGACAGCGTCCCGGCACAAGCGAGCGTCAACAACAGAAAAAAAGCCCCCACATTTGGACATTTGACTCATCGGGACATGCACATGGACGGAGACGTGGCCGTGTCTCTGTGGTGTGAGGAGGTGGAGGACGAGCAGAGTCGGGAGCAGGGCCGCACGCATCAGGGCGATGTCCTCAGGGCGTCCCCCCCGCTGCTGCGGGCGGCGTGGGACCCCACGGTGTCGGGACAGCGTGTCGTCCAGAGGCTGCTCCACGTGGAGGAGAGGTACACGCCGTCCGCACTCTACGTCGCCCTCGTCCAGAGAGAGCCGGCGCGCAGGGAGGAGCTCGCCAAGTGGGCGCTGGAGGTATGACACTCTCCGTCTCCGTCCACTCTGTCCCTGAACCCGTGCGTCCTAGTGAAGACGCTGACGTGTGTGATCGTGTGTGTCTCTTCTCTTCTTCAGGTCTGCTGTGAGTGCGGCTGCGACGAGGCCGTCTTCCCGCTGTCCGTGTCTCTGATGGACAGGTTCCTGTCCGCCTCGCTGTCCCTGCCCGTGTCCCCGTACTGTCTGGTCGCCGGCTGCGTCCTCATCGCGTCCAAACTGGCAGAGTGCGACAACGTCAGTGCCGACACTCTGTGCGCCGCCGCCGAGTACGACTTCACGCCCTCGACCCTGCGGGTGAGTCACCTGACCTCACCTGACCTAATCTGACCTAATCTGACCTCACCTGACCTCAGCTGGACGTGTGGACGTCTTCACTGTCTCAGAACAACATCACTGCCCTGAGTTCGACCTCTTTAGAACCAGTCAAACCTGGATTTTTAGTCATATCACATCAAGTTTTACTCATTTTTGTGCCATATAATCGTCATACGGAAACATTAAAGGTCCAGTGTGTGGGCAGAATAGGGACTAGACAGAATAGGGGCAGAAATTCCGAAAAAAAGTCTTTAAAAAGTAGTAACTGTGAGTTAAGTGTCATAACTTAGTGATAGAAACTCAAAATTGTGGAGAAAAAAAGTCAATATTTTGAGATTAAAAGTCCTAATTGTGAGATAAAATGTAATTGTTACAGATGAAAAGTCGAGATAATGTTGAGACAAACTCGTCAGTGTGAGACAGAAGGGAATAATTAAAAGATAACATGTCATAATTATAAAATAAGAAATAAAAATGAGATTAAATGTCAAAGTTAAGTATATCATTAGAGATTAAGAAAAAGGTCACAATTTCAGAAATAGAAGGAAAAAAAGTCAAAAATGTTGATAAAAGTCAAAGTTGTGAGTTAAAAAGTCTTCATTTTTAAAATGAAGTGAAAATATGAGACAAAATGTCAACAAACGACAGACAAACACCAACATTTTTCCGTCTTCCATCAGGAGATGGAACGCGTTGTCCTCGCCACCCTCAGGTGGGACACAGCGGCGGTGACCCCTCAGGACTTCCTCCCTCACTTCCTGTCCTCTGTGGAGCAGCAAAGAGGAGGAAGAGGAGGAGACAGCGGTGAGGAGGAGGACGACGAGGAGCTTCTGTCCACCCTCAGGAGACACAGTGACACTCTGGCTGCCATGTGTGTGTGTGACTCTCGCTTCCTGGGAGCTCCGCCCTCTCTCGTCGCCGCCGCATCACTCAACTGTGCACTGAGGGGCCTCAGCAGCAGCAGGGGCCACAGGGACCCCGCTCAGCTGACTTTTCTTAGGGACCAACTGGCAGAGCTGTGTCACACTGACCCGGTGAGGAGACTGAATGACTGAATGAATGAATGAATGAATGAATGAAGGAAGGAATGAATGAGGAAAGATTTATTTGAACAAACTAACTCAGTTGTTCTTTGTCTAAAATCATACAATTGTAAAAGTGCACAAGTGAGTCTGAATCTTTTAGACACTGTGTATGAAAACTGCGTGATAAAATGTCAATATTGTAAGATTAAAAAAGTTACAATTCTGAGATTAAAGTCACAGTTATTGATATAAAAAGATCTAAATAGAGATAGAAAACTCAAAATGTTGGGATACAAAGTAACTATTTTCAAATAAAGGGGTATAATTACAGACAAAAAATGTGAAATTGTGTGATAAAATGTCAACATTATAAGATATAAAGTAAAAATTGTGAGATTTTAAAAGAGACAATGAGATAAACAAAAAGAGTCTGTTGTGAAATAAAAAACTTAAATTACAAGGTCACAACTAGAGACAGAAAAATGGTGGCATAAATAAGATATAAGAGATTAAAAGTTATAACTGTGAGACAAAAAGTCAGTTGTGACATAAACAAGGTTTAACTGCAGACTTTGTGGGACCAGAACGTGTCTTTGGTGGAAGTAAATGTGTAAAAAAGTGTTGTCTACAGCCGTGCGCTTGCCACCAACCGCTAGTTAGCGTTAGCCTCTTCCCCGCTAGCAGTGGCAAGCTAACCGCTGACTAGCTTATTAGCCTGCTATGGGAGCAATTTCAATGAAAAGTCAACATTGTGTGATCGAGAAGTCATAATTGTGAGATAAGTGAAAAAAAGGCATAGTTATGATCTTAAAAAGCAATATCACAACAAAATAACAGATTTAAACTTTATTCTGCCTTTAAACTTGAATGTTAAACATTATTTATTTTAATTTTTTTTCCCTTTGGGTCACTTTTTTTTGAAGAATAAAACATTTTAATGGAGTTTTACTTATAGAAACATTTGTGTTGTATTTTCCATGTCTAACACAGAGAGATATTTGCGTTTTAACCCTGTGTTTGTTTGTCGTCGCTCTCTTGTTTGTCCTCAGCTCGTCCTGGAGTCTTACAGTGACATGATCGAGTGCGGCCTCAGGCAGCGGCTGAACAGTGGCATTCAACAGAGACATGCGGACAAGGACGAGGACGTGGAGGACGAGCGCGCCGGGACACCCACAGACATGAGAGACATTGATTTCTGAATCAAAAGTGTGAATCAATCAAAAAGCTTCACGTTCATCAGTCAAACTGATATAAATTGAAAAATGACCTCAAAAATGCTCAGCCGTGGTTTGACATGTTTTAAAATTATTATTATTATTATTATTATTGAGTGTTTCTATTAATTTATTTCAACTTTATTTATTCCTCAACTCCGTGTTTTCCATGTGCCATATTTTTATTATTATCTATTTTCTATTTGTTATTTTATTCTAGGATTAGATGCTGTTTTTCTATTTATATTATATTTAATTTAATATTATTATTATTATTATTATTATTATTATTGTTGTTATTATTATTACCACGTGCAATTGTGTGATTTTTTTGTGACCTTTCAATGCTAATTTATTTCAACACGCCTTGACTGTGTTTTTTTTGTACTGAATTTAATATACAGCAAATCTATTTTTCAAACAATTAAAATGTTTTGTACATAACAAACACATTTGGTGTGCTTTTTATTTCTAATGTGTTTTTATCAATGTATTCATTTAGCTATTTATTTATTTATTTATTTAGCTATCTAGCTAGCTATCGTTTGATGATGCCTTCAAATGCTATTCGGAACATTTTGCGAACTTGAAATGGCAGCTTTCAAGGTTTCAGAAAATTTTGAAAACAATTACATAAATACATGTTTTTACTCGTAAAATAGGTAAATGGATGTAATAATTAAATTTAGCATTCGGTTTACGTTCGTTTTCATGACAAATCAGTATTTTACTGCTGTCCCTGAAAGCGGCACAGCGCCTCGCGTCATGACGTCAACATTTTGCGACACAAGTACACGTCCGAGATTGCAGCATTAGGAATCAGGAATTAAAGATTGAACTGCTGTGGTAAGTTTGTTTTTAAAAGACATTCCTCTGCAGTGACATATTTAATTTTATGGATTTAACTACTACTCAGTATTTCATGTAAAGTGTTAAAATGATGAGAGAAATGGCGCTGAAAGAACGGTACTAGATGTTTTCCCTGCAACAGCCACGGCTACAATTAGCCATTTACATCGCTGTTAAGATTAAACTCTTTAAGAACGAAGGAGTGCTTTAATGTTGTTGAAATCCCACGTTAGTTTTCACACACATCTCACGTGTGATTGCAGCCACAGAAATGTCTAGGTTTCGGTTCTAAAATGTTGTTGTCGCATCATCCCCCAATTCGTGAGCTCGTTAGCTATAACCACCTACAAATAAAAAAACAATGCCATGAAACCTTTTTATTCTCATTAAAATGTGCTTCTATATGTTCTATACTTAATATTTAACACTCCCGGTGTCCCACAGCGACTGTGTCCTTGTCATATTGTGTCAAATTTCCCGTAAGATTTCATACTTGAAACCGCACGAAGAAAATTTGATATTTTATTTTGGTTTTTACCTCGGTGTTTAATGATTACAAAAAAGTGATGACTTTTTCAGCTTATATGAATCTCTAAGGTCACATTGTGCATTCGGCTTATAGTTATAATAATAGTAATACTAATAATAATCAACAGCCACTGCCAAATCTCGTTGTCTAAAGCCAATGCACTGTTAATAGTGACTACTTTGACATATAGGACATTTTGTTTCACGTTTATCCCCTTATACATTCTGTTATTATATGTATATGGGTATTTAGTAAATTATATCACGTATAAGGTTATAAACATGAGACTCAAACCCATTCATAAGCAGTTCTGTGTCATGTTTATACCTTATACCTGATGTTATGTTCATGTAGTTTCAAAAAGTGAAGGTGTCATCTAGAACTGCCTGCAACCAATAAATCATTTTCATAATCGATAAATCAGTCAGGTTTTAGTGATTTCTTTGTTATATGGAGCAAAGAAACTGGAAAATAAACACATTTAAGAAGCTGAGAAATCAGAAAACTAGTTTTAATTATTGAATAAATACTAAAACCATTAATCCACGGGTCTCAAACTCATGGGTGAACAATATTAATTAATAAGTGGGCGCTTAAGTAATTTTAATTTCTAATCACCACACAGATCATTTTTCCTGAACTGTTGGACGTTCTCCACCTGACCAGCCCTTCACCCCCTCCTGACCAGACTAGAAGTTCACTGGCCCCCAGGTCAGTTTGAGTCCCTCGGATTATTATCAAATAATCGTTGTGGCCCTAATGTCATGATGTGACTATTTTAATCAGTCCCTCGTCTTCTGTGTTTTATTGTGAAGGAGGATGAGGCTGCTGCTGCTGCTGCTTCTCTCCGTCTCTGCCAGTGTGTGGTCGGTGCCCATCGAGCGCAATGGAGGAAACCAAGAAGTCAAAGAGGAAGAGCAGGAGGAGAATGGGGTCATTTGTGCTTTTTTGTCTTTGTTATTCTACCACACATGATGAGATATATATATATATATATATATATGTATATGTATGTATGTATATATATATATATAAATAAATAAATAAATAAATAATATGCACTCACACTCTGTTGCAGGACACCGGGCTTTACTACGACAGGTATCTGAGAGAGGTGATCGAGGTTCTGGAGACAGACCCTCACTTCAGAGAGAAGCTGCAGACGGCTAACACAGAAGATATTAAGGTATTTATTTAAGGTTTTTTTTGTGTTGAACCTGTTTCAGTCACACACAAGCTTTTCTCCTTACCCGTGTGTGTGTGTGTGTGTGTGTCTGTGTGTATTAATGTGTGTGTGTTGTCCATCAGAACGGTCGTCTCAGTAAAGAACTGGACCTGGTCAGTCATCACGTCAGGACTCGCTTGGATGAGCTGAAGCGTCAGGAGGTGTCTCGTCTCAGGATGCTGCTGAAGGCCAAAATGGACAGCACCAACACACAGAGTGAGTATGTGTGTGTACGTTTGTGTACGTGTGTGTAATGGGCTATGAGGACAAATTTTGATCTTTAAAGGATTTTTTGAGGGTGAAGACTTGGGTTTAGGTTAAGCTAAGGCTTAGGCATTAACTAGTTACGGTTAAGTTAACACTTTGTTAAGGCTGTCTAAATGAATGATGTTTCTTAAATGTCTTGTTTTGTCCAAAAAAAAAAATTTACTTGTGATATGAAGCTAAGAAAGCAGAAACCAGAACCTGAAAATCAGAGAAACTGGTTTTAATTATTAAAGGGGACATATTATGCAAAATCAACTTTTTAACCATTTCAATACTTATATTTGGGACTCTGTTACCACCCACCAGTAAGTTTACTTGGAGAGCTCCACCTTAGCTCCACCTTGTCCCTATAAAATGTGAGAGTGCAGCCGAGGGAGGAAGAGCGGTATTATGTCAACGTGGAGGGACAAGTGTGCTGTTGGTGGCTGCACAGTGGAGCACAGTGTTTTACACAAACTTCCAGCCTCAGAGGATTTTATATATGAAGCTAATGTGCCGGATAAAGTCAGCAAAAGTCGTGTGTTCGCACCACTTGGCATCAGACTGCGGCCAGCGGTCGCCGTATTTAGTCAGCGACCGTATTTCACCGACGCCCCAAAACAAATCTCTGAAACAAAAAATGATTCTCTGTTTTTTCAGTAAAATCAGTTATTTCCACACAGAGACATTTTTCTTGTACATACAGCATGTTTGTCGGTCGTCCAGTGTGTTGTTTAGTCATAGATGTGTTGTTGTTGTTAACTGTGCAGGAGAGCAGATGGACCACGCCTCCCTGCTCAGGCAGTTTGAACATCTGGATCCACACAATCAAAACACGTTTGAGGCCAAAGACCTGGAGCTGCTCATCTCCACGGTAAGAGCCCAGCAGTCAGTGATGAAAGCCGTCCATGATGTGTTATGATCTGGTTTTTTTTAAGCTATAAAGATTTTTATAAAGCTTCCTGCACCAAATTCCATATAGAAAATAAGCGATTTTACATCACGGCCCATGGATGTTGTCGATCCAGCGCTGCCTCCATCAGTAAGTTTAAGTGTTTCGTGACTTCAGTGTTTGAATTCCTTCGTTCAGCGTCACCTAAGTGACACAAACCGACCACACGAGGCAGCAGCACACAAGCAGCTCCCGTGTTTCCACAAGATTAAATCACCACTTTTCTCTATGGACTTTGGTCTGATATATTCAGCATTTAAATATGATGGGGTTGGACAATTTTTTTCTAAAAGGAATTAATTAAGATTACAGTTTAATTTGCTGTGACTAGGGCTGCAACTCATGATTATTTTCATCATCAAGTAATATGTTGATTATTTCCCCAATTAAGAGAATAGTTTGGTCCTTATTTGGTCAAAAAAAATTTAATTATCCAGTTTTAAATTATTTCTTTGTTATGTCGAGCAAAGAAACCAGAAAATATTCACATTTAAGGAGAAGGTTAATTGTTGCAGTCTTAGTTGTGATGTAATATTTTGAGTCACGCTTCAGTTTGGTCTAGTTTGGCTGTGTCATAGATTTTAAACCTCATGAGATATTGTCACAGAAAAACGTAATTCAAAGATGATAAGTCAATTTTTTAGAATTGGCTTAAGAACCTAAAACAAACCAAAAACCTCTCTGTCCAGGCCACAAAGGACCTGGAGAACTACGACGCTGAGCGACACGAGGAGTTCAAGCGCTACGAGATGCTGAAGGAGCACGAGAGGCGGGAGTATCTGAAGGGCCTGGACCAGGAGAAGAGGGAGAAGGAGGAGAAGAGGATGCAGGAGCTGAAGGAGAAACACAGCCAGCATCCCAAAGTCAACGCTCCGGTGAGCGACAGGGAAACGTCCGTGTTTGTTTTTCGGAGGAAACGGGTGAAGGAAAAATCGAGATTTTTGAACGCATTTTTCCTGCTCTGTGTTCAGGGTAGCGTCGCTCAGCTGCGGGAAGTTTGGGAGGAGACGGACGGACTGGATCCGCAGGAGTTCAACCCTAAAACCTTCTTTAAACTGCACGGTGGGTCTCTAAACTCAACACCTCATTGAGATTTAGATAAAGCATATTTATCACACTTCTCCTCCTTGTTTTAGACACAAACGAAGACGGGCTTTTAGACGAGCAGGAGTTGGAGGCTCTCTTCACGAAGGAGGTAAAAAAAAAGAAGAGCTCAGAAAGATCTCCTGAGGGAACATGACGATTACGATCGTCGGTTTTAGCTCGTCCTTTAAGGAATTAAAAGTTTTTATGTTGATGCTGAGAGCGTCCCTGCTGCTGCCCGCTAACATCTCTTCATCTCCCACTTCCTCCAGCTGGAGAAAGTCTACGACCCAAAGAACGAGGAGGACGACATGATGGAGATGGAGGAAGAGAGACTGAGGATGAGGGAGCACATCATGAACAACGTGAGTCTTCACTACTTTCTCTCATCTCCCTGCTCTTGTTAATGGGTTAATTTAGTATTCTGATTATGAAAACCTTAAAAAAAACTTTCTACTATGGCAGACAGTTTGGGAGGTCAAAGGTCAAGGTCAAAAATATCTTATTGGCCCTTTTGGACGTTAAATTGCTTTTAAAAAAACATGTTAACATTGTTTTAGTTAAGAGAAACCTGTGTAGACGGAAACTTCCATGGTCAGTGGAGGTTAAATAAACATTGTGGTTGTGATTCTAATTTTCTCTGTACAATAAGTCAAATGTATCAGTATTCATTGGTGATATATCTGGAGCTGAATATGCCTCACTCTTTCCCTCCAAGTGTGTTGGATGAATTTATGAAGCCTTCAGTTAAACATGGAAACTCCAAATATGTTTAGTTTTCTATTGTAAAAACCTCGGTGGCCTCAGCTGACCCCAGCTCCTGACATAAATATAAAACCTTTGAACTGATGAGAACGTCTTCATGTCTGTGTTTTTGAAGGTGGATACAAACAAGGACCGACTGGTCAGCCTGGACGAGTTCCTCAAATCCACAGAGAAGCGGGAGTTTCATAATCCTAGAGAGTGGGAGGTAATGAGGAGTGGATCAGTCTTATTTTTATGTGTGTTTACATATGTGTATATGTGTGTGTATATATGTATGTACATATATGTGTGTGTGTGTGTGTGTGTGTGTGTATATATATATATATATATATATATATATATATATATATATATATATATATATATATATATATATATATATACATATATATATATGTGTGTGTATATATGTTCAATGTGGTTCAAGTTGTATGTATGTCTATATATATACATATACGTGTGTGTGTGTGTATTTATATATATATATATATATATATATATATATATATATATATATATATATATATACATATATGTGTGTGTGTGTATATATGTTCAATGTGGTTCAAGTTGAGGTTTGCCGTCTGCACGGGGGGCGTGTGCTGCAGCAGGACTGGTTTGTTCTCAGAGAGGCGTTTTAAGTGCCGTGAAGAACATTGTGAGTGTCTATGAACTCTGTGGTTGTACAGTTTGTCCTGCTGAAGAATAAATGACATCACATGAATGTTTTGACTGTAATGAGGGCAGCTGCAGCAGAACGAGGCCGTTTGAACTCCGGGCTGAATCCATGTCAGACCCGGAGTTGTCCGCTTGATTTGGGACATCCCAGTGTAGACGGTACATTTGTGGCCCAGGACTCTGAAATTTGAATTCACCTCATGCTGTTTACATCTAACTGTGATGTGAGACATCAGCGAAAGTCTGTTGTGTATATTGACCTGATAATGTCACTGTTAGACAGACTTTAACAACAGCAAACTGACGTTTCTCTCCCGAAAAAATCGTCGATTTTACCTCACTGGGGCACAGGTGCTGCTGGTCCTCTGCTGCCTCGTGTGGCCAGTTTGTGTCACTGACACAATCCAGACTGAAGGATTCCAAACACCGAAGTCACAAAATAACATGTTAAAATATTGTGATGGTGGCAAAAGTGGATGAACAGCTCCCATGTGCTGCGATGTTAAATCGGGAGAGCGAGAGGTTTACAAAGATTCACAAATGTCCTTCGTTCATTCATGTTTTTTATTTTGTTTTTTTTCCTCCAGACTCTGGACGCCAAGCCGGCGTACACGGAGGAGGAGCTGCAGCGCTTTGAGGTGGAGCTCAGGGACAAAGAGGAGGAGCTAAAGAGGAGGGTGGAGACTCTGCACCAGGAGCAGGAGCTGCTAAACGAGAGGGGCAAAGCGCTGGAGGCCCAGAAGAGGGAGTACCAGCAGGTAACTGAGCCACAAGACCTGACCCTGTTCAGATCCATGTTTTTGTTTTCTGCACTCAGTCGAGTCCTGGTCCTGCCTCTGATTTTCCCTCATGTGACCTTTAATAAATAAAAATGCACCTAAATCTATGTAAAACTGCTGTTATACACTATAATTTATTCTTTTGTCTATATTTCTATCGTGTTTTTCAGGCGGTGTTAGAGATGTCTCAGAGACAGAAGGAGCAGCAGGTGGCAGATGCGCTGCCCCCTGCTGGTCCTAACGGAGAACTGCAGTTTCAACCAAAGGCACCGCAACCTGAAGAGAAAGGTAGAAAAAAAAAAGCTTGAGAAATGAAAACTGTGTTCGGTGTGAATTTAATCTGACAGTGAATATTCTCCTTCTGCTCTTTATTTCTATTTATTCTTCATCCTCTTCTTTCTTTGTCTTTTTCTTTTTGTTCTTCATCTTCTATTCTTTTGTCTAAATGTTTGTCTTCTTCTTCATCATCTTTTGTTCCTTCTTCTCGTCGTCTTCTTCTCCATCTATTCCCTCTTTTCCCCTTCTTCTTTTATCCCTTCTCCTTTGTATCTCCTTACTTCTCCTTCTTCTTCTCCATCTATTCCCTCTTTTCCCCTTCTTCTTTTATCCCTTCTCCTTTTTATCTTCTTACCTCTCCTTCTTCTCCTCCTATTCCCTCTTTTCCATTCCTTCTTCTCTTTTTTGTCTTCTCCTTATTCTATTCATTCTTTTCCTCTTTTCCTTCTTTTATACCTTCTTCTCCTTTTCCTCTCCTCCTCATTCTATTCCTTCTTTTCCATCCCTTCTCTTTTTGTCTTCTTTTTCTTTTCATTCTTCTTTTACTCTTCTTCTTCTATACCTTCTCCTCATTCTGTTTCTTCTTCTCATTCTCCTTCTGTTCCTTCTTGTCCTCCCCTCCTCCTTCTTTTCTTACTTCTTCTATTCCTTCCCTTTTATTCTTCTTTTTCTGTTTCTGCTCCTCCTCTCCTTATTGTCGTTCACAGAAACAAAAGCTGATCAGGAGGCTGAAGTCCCAAATAATCTTCCTGCCGAGCCTCCACAGAACCTGCCTGTACAGCCTTAACACACACACGCACACACGCGCACACACACACACACACACACACACACACACACACACACACACTCTCTGATTTGCACTGATACACACACACACTGGTGTGAATTCAGACAGACTCTATTGTTGTCGTCGTATCGTTTGTTCGTGTCTGTGGTCGACGTTGGTATTTTCATCGTATTCTCAGAAATCCGTCAGTGTTGAAACATTCAAATACACCTCTGAAAGAAAAATAAAGTCTTTATTTAAAACATCTTAACTTCACACACACGTGTCATTATCTGCATCTACACCCAACATTTGGGCGGCGATATGAGTTTAAAATGATTATATCCCAATATTCCATCAGGATGTCGCAATAATATTTATGAATGATGTTTTTGCGATATTTCAAAATGAGTGGAGAAAGTGTTTAGTTTTGATATGGAATGATATAAATATAATAAAAACAACATTTATGATGTGAAATGACTGTTTAAATAACACAAATAAACAGAAATAACTTTTTATTAAGTTCGGGCCGCTAACAGTCGGGAGGGAAAAAAGACATACAGTGAAATATGGCAATATTATATCACTTTTGAGATGCCAGGAATCACATTTTTAATCATATCGTTTTTAAATAAACAAATGTTTGGTGGATTAGCATTAAAAAAAAAAAGTTAAGTCAAAAAAAGTTAGTTAAATATCATGATAAAGAATTGTGATTTAAATATTCCGATCATATCGTTAGTTAAATATTGTGATAAAATATCATTAAATGTTGTGATAATAATTTGTTAGTTAAATATCGTGATATCTTGACTTAAATATTGTGATGATATCTTATTGTGGCTTATATATCGCGATCATTTTGTATTGTGACTTAAATATTGTGATAATATATCGCTAGTTAAATATCATGATAATATCTTATGGTTAGTTAAATATTGTGATATCTTGACTTAAATATTGTGATGATATCTTATTGTGGCTTATATATCGCGATCATTTTGTATTGTGACTTAAATATCATGATAATATATCGCTAGTTAAATATCATGATAATATCTTATGGTTAGTTAAATATTGTAATATCGTATTGTGACTTAAATATTGTGATAATGTTGTACTGTGACTTAATATCGTGATCGTATCGTGACTTAAACATTGTCATTACATTGTATCGTTGTGTCTCTGGCGAGACCCTTCGGGCCACTCAAAGTGGATTGTGGGGGCCTAATGTGTGCGAGTTTGACACCATGGATAAATCTGAATGTTTGGGGGGGGGGGTCGTCCTCTCCTCCGCTGTCATGGCTCCCTGGGGAGTCGCTGACAGAACAGGACGCTCCCCGGCCGCATTCCTATCAGCATTCCTCTGACCCGCTGACCTCCCATGACCCTGCAGGGCCCCGCCCCTCCTGGTGTCCACGCAGCTGCTTCCTGTCCATCAGCGCTGTCATCACGGCGGGATGAAGACGCAAGAGAGGACACAGTTATTTATCCATTTGGTTAGTTATTTATGTTTCTCACAGAGAGTTAAGAAAAACAACACAGAGACAGAATTAAAATCAAATAATATGAAGTTTAAGATTATAATCCATTAAAAAATTATGTTTCAAAGAACGTTAAAAGACATTAAAAATAATTAAAGGGTTAAAAATGTGGAAGACATAAAGTAAATTAAGACAAGATTAGGTTGAAATAATATTTGATTATGGATATGGGAGAACAAAAGATTTTAAATGTTTAAAAATAAGTTTATTTACAAGGACTTAAACCCTTTTATTATTGATGATGATGATAATAATAAAGTACCAATAGGTAAAAACAAAAAGCTGCACTGGGTTTAAAACATATTGATATTTATTTATTCCTTATATGAGAAGAGTAAAACATTTTTACAAGTATTTAACAGGAAAATGTGGAAGAAAACGTCAGTGAGAAGAAGAATCACTGATGATAATCAGGTACAGACACACGTTTGTATGTTGACATGTTTATTTGTGTTTACACAGAAGTTCATCATCACACAAACAAATGACTCCATTTACATTCAAACTAAAGAAAACTTGTCTTCACGTTTACTCTTCACAACCTCCTGTTGTGATTTGTTTTGTCATGTTTGTGTGTGATGTCATGTCATGTGTGATGTGATGTGTGTGATATGTTGTATGTCATGTGAAGTGTGATGTCATGCCGTGTGACACCCCTCAGAAAACGACCTGCATGATGTTGTGTGTCTTTCATGTTATGAGACACTGTTAATGTTTGAAAAAAAAAAAAAAAAAAAACTTAATTCACTCATTCACTCATCCATTCACAGTCCAGTCTGAAGAACCTGCAGCTCAGGTATTATTATTTTTATTTTTATTTTTATTTCCGTCACACGACAGAACTAAAATTTAAATTGGATTTTTCTCTTCAGGTCGACAACCTCTCTGAGCAGGACATTACGTCATCTCCACCCCTCCTCACCCCTCCCTCCCCCTTCCTTACCTTGGGCATTAAAACCCCGCCCCTGTCGCGCTGTGATTGGCCGAGAGACTGAATCTGTGTGATCTGCAGACTGGAAACTTCTTATCATCATGACGAGCAGGTGATTTAGTCACAGGGAAGCTGCAGAGTCATTTATTTCAATGAAAACAAGATCTTTTATTGATAATTAAACAAAAAAAAAAAAGCCTGTACATGAATGAAAAATCAACAAAATTCACATTTATGGTTGTTTTAAGTTCTTTGTTGCAGAGTGTGACATTTTAAAAGTTCTTCATAACCTTTAATTTTACATAAAAGTGAAAGTTTTAGACACAGCAGTTCAAAAGTTAAAGCACTGGTGCTGTGCACTACTACTGTTTGGACACCAGGGAGTGGAAGTGTTTAATTTATTTTGTCAAGTTTTAGTGATCACTGCGATAAGAATGAGCTGAGAAACAAGCTGCTGTGGTGATGAAGATGATGATGATGATGAGGTTAAAATGAGAGGGTGAAAAAGAAGAGGAGAGCAGTGAGGTGAGGACGTGAAGGTACCACGAGCTGCTCCTTTAAGAGTCAGCATCCTTCACAGGAGGAGGGAGAGGTGAGGGAGGATGAAGGGATGGAGATGAAGTTACATGGGAACACCACGCCCACGAGCGGAAGTGTCGTTCTTATGCCTTCACAATAAAAATGTCTGTCTGTATATTTTATTATTACGTTATTGTTCTTTTTTTTCACTGCTTAGATATTGATAATATATTTAAATATTTACATTTATGTACTTTATATTTACACTTTTACTCTTTTTTTAGCCGTTTCATGACACTGGTTATTGATGTCACTTTTTATAATGTTATGTCATATGACGTGACACATTATGTTAAACTACTACGCCATGTGGTCATGTGATGTTATGCTTTATGCCAATTGTGTAACATTAAGATATGCCACAATATGTTGTTATGCTATGTCGTATCATGTTATACTGTGCCATTGTGCCACTGTGTCTTTTTATAATGTTACGTCACACCATGTCATATTATGACGTGACACGTTATGTTATGTCAAAATACATCATAGTATTTAACTAACGATACGATATTATCATGACATTTAAGTCACAATACAAAGTTATCACGATATTTAAGTCACAATATATTATCACGATATTTAACTAACAGTATTTCATCATAATATTTAACTAACAATATACTACCATGATATTAAAGTCACGATACGATATTGCCACGATATTGCGATATACTGAGTATTTGCGAAATCAAATATTGCGATCTACAGCTCTAGGGAGAGTGAGCACTTGGCACCATCTAGTGGACTGAAATGTTAATTGCTTGACTGATTTTTTCTAAAATTATTTAAAAATTATATGATAAAAAAAAAATGTTATCTTATGTTATATCATCATAAATGTTATGCTATACCAATATTTATCTCAATCTCATTTATCGGCAGGGCCGGCCTCGTGTGTTGGTAGTTTTATTGTGAAAGTCATCGCCGGAAGCTTTACGCGCCTTCTGCACGCGCGTTGACGCAGCGGTGAGGCGAAGCGTCGCTCCCTCGGCAGAGACGGACGGGGAGGGGACGAGGCTGAGGCTGGAGACCGGAGACCGGAGACCGGGGCTGAGGAGAACAACCTGCCGCCTCCGTCTGTGCCGAGGCTCTGATGGAGTGAACGCGGGGAAACTAACGAGCCAGCGCCGTTTTCTGCCTCCGCCATGGAAACGGTGAGCGATGCGATCTGATCTGATCCAGCTGCTTTTATGGGTGTGTGTGTGTGTGGAGGGGTGAGGAGGGAGGAGGGGGGAGAGGTGTTGATGTCGGAATAAAATCCGTCGTTTTTTCCCGACATTAACCTTGAAAACGTCACGTTTACAGAAGCAACTACAGCGTGATGAGGTTGTGATTGAACGCGTTAACGAGGCCTTCATCATCATCCTCATCATCATCATTTACAGGATGATTGGCACCTCCCACCATGATGTGATAACGCTGTGTGTGTGTGTGTGTGTGTGTGTTACACTTTTAAAATGGCTGTTCCTTTTTTTATTTCCTCTTCTTCATGTGTGAGCACATTAAACACAGCGATGATGATGGTGGTGATGGTGATGATGGTGACGGTTTCCGGTGCTGCTTCCTCCTGGATACAGCTTGTAATTACAATTCACGATGACACCCTTTTTCTTCTTCAACATGAACGCGTGAAACATCCTCATCCTCTCACTTTGCTGTGTGTGTGTTTGCGTGAGTGTTGCCGCTCACGACTCATTTCACGCGCTGTCCATTATCACCGTGACGGCCGGCTACAGCACGCACATGAAGAACTGACACATGCACGCCGATGAATGAATGAACGAATGAATGAGTCCAGACATGAAAGTATCGCGATGCCAGGCAATGCCAGGCGGCAGCGGCGTGAGAGTCAGCACAGCTGCTGCAACACAGCTGTGGTGCGTTCACTGTCACTCTGTATGTGTGTGAGCGCCACATGGTCATAAATTGGGTTTTCTGGTGTGGCCTTCATCACGCTCACCCTCCTCATCCTCCTCCTCGTTCCAGCTGCTCTTGTCATCACATTGTGTAAATCTGAGTTGTCCGAAAAAAATCACAAAAAAAGCAAAACTGTGCGTCCTTTTTCCTAACCCCTCGACGTCAGCGGGAAAACTTAGCCGCGATGTTAAAGCTCCACCGTGTAAGAATCACTCGCAGTTTAATCGAGCTAAGGCCGTAGTCCAACTAAGACACTCAATCGGACAACTCGCCGAGTCCGAGTAACTGTGGCCGCGTACGTGTGACTCCGCCTCTTGCGGTTGACGTGTTGTCCGAAGAAAGTTTATACGTCGTCTCCTTCTACGTCCCAGTCAAAGACCAGGGAGGACATTTTATGTGCAGAACACCAAGTCTCACTCTAGTCCGACTAAGCGTATACATGCTGTAGTAATCGTATTCAAGTAGTATCGCATTATTCTGGTATGTTAGTCTGACTAAGATTAAGCTCGATTTTAGTCAGAGATTCCGATGTGAGGCTGCGTTTACCATCCTGGAAAGTTGAAGCAACCTTACAGACTCCGACATGGGATTCCAAGATGGCTGCCACTTGTGAAAACATCACACTTTTACTGTTTTTAGTCCAAAAATTCAAAGAATTCTCACTCAGGAAAATATGCCTTTGAAAATACTCAAAGCACTTTTGCTTTTGTCGGTTTTCCACTTGTGGACGATGTCTCCTTCCATACAATTGCAGGACTTCTTGTGCCGCTAATGTTGTTTTTGTTGTTATTGATATGGAAACGCACAGGATGTGACACCATAGTCCGCTAGTCTGTAGGGCGGAAGTGTCGTTAGTGGGGCGATGACCATTATCAGATAACAATCGGATCTTGACGTAAAAACCAGGTATGAAAGGGGCCAATGAGTTTCTACTTACCGTCTGTCCACGCTCATGTTTTCCGTCCTGTTTCTTACACTCCTGCTCACATGTCTGTCTTCTTTTTTCCTCTCTTTTCTCTCTTTTCAGATTCCTCGCTCATCTCAGTGAAGCCTGGGGGCCGGGGTGGGTCAGAGGTCACCCGCCGAACCTGCACTTCTCCCTCTTACCCCCTGCACCCCACCACACCCCACCACCCCCCACACCTCACCCTCCACCACCCCACATTGTCCCCCACTGTTTAGCCCCCTTGTCCATCACGTCTCTTGGCACCCGTGTTGTCACCTGCCCGTAATCAGCCAATCGGCCGCACAGTCACAGTTGAGTGTTTCATGACGGGAGCCGCCCCGTCAGTCACCAGACGCTGCGCTCGAGTGTCCTAGTCGTCTTCTCAGATAACGCCTCTCACATCCAGGCCTCAAGATGATGTGCGAGGTGATGCCCACCATCTCGGAGGACGGGCGTAGCGGCGGAGGAGGTGGCTCGTCCTCGCCTGCGGGTGGAGGAGGAGGAGGAGGCATAGGCGGAGGGATGGGAGGCACAGGCAGCGGCTACAGCAGCCGGGAGGCCCGCAGTGGTAGCAGCGGCGGGGATGAAGGAGGGAGCACGGGAAACCTGGAGTCACTGATGGTGAACATGTTGACGGAGAGGGAGCGTCTGCTGGAGAGTCTGAGGGAGACGCAGGACTGTCTGGGCACCGCCCACCTACGACTGCGAGAGCTGGGCCACGAGAAGGAGTCGCTCCAGAGGCAGCTGTCCATCGCTCTGCCACAGGTACGAAAGCCTGAGGGGCTCAGAGTAATGGTTCAGAGGGGGTGTGGATTTAAAAAAAATTAATGTGGTCTTCATTAAAGCTGCTCGGAAAATAGCTGATTGTTTAAAATAAGGTCCAGTGTGTAACGTACAGAAGGATTTATTAGCAGACACTGAATTAACTACCCGTAAGTGTAATATCACATAAAAAAAAAAGATTCCGCCATCTTGTGCCGCAGTGTTTCCACAGCAGCCCAAACATAGACTTAGACGTATAAAAAGCAGACGTAGTCTTCATGATTGTGGGAGTAAATCTAATCAGGAAGTAGCAATTTATTAGGTTGCCACTAGGGGGCAATACTGCGTTGCCAAGCATGAATGAACCCTCGTTCCAATCCGTGCTCATGACATTTGTTACCGCCTCTGCTAATGTCGTCCAACCCCGGAATGTAGGTAAAAAAAAGGACCTAGTTTTCTGGTTTGACAAGTGAAGCCCAGGAATTAGGTTGGATGTAGCAGTTAGCCACTAGGGGGCAACTCTGCTGGTTGCAAAAACAACTCGGATTGAAAGTTTTCAATAAAAAACTGAGTTGTTTTTTGTTTGTCTGTCCAGACTAAGACAAAGCCCTTAAACTTTCAACCAAAAGTGTTTTCAAACTTAGTGTTTCCACACTAAGAATCAGCCCTTAAGTTTTCAATCAAAAACTGAGTCAGCAGTGTTTTCAAACTTGTCCATTTCTGCTCGTCCAGACTATGACAAAGCCCTTAAGTTTTCAGTCAAAAACTGAGTGAGCAGTGTTTTCAAACTTGTCCATTTCTGCTCGTCCAGACTAAGACAAAGCCCTTAAGTTTTCAGTCAAAAACTGAGTCAGCAGTGTTTTCAAACGTGTCCATTTCTGCTTGTCCAGACTAAGATTCGGTCCTAGTTTTCAATCAAAAACTTGAGTCTGCAATATTTTCAAATTTGTCCATTTCTGCTCATCCAGACTAAGACAAAGCCCTTAAGTTTTCAGTCAAAAACTGAGTCAGCAGTGTTTTCAAATTTGTCAATTTCTGCTCGTCCAGACTAAGACAAAGCCCTTAAGTTTTCAGTCAAAAACTGAGTCAGCAGTGTTTTCAAACTTGTCCATTTCTGCTCGTCCAGACTAAGACAAGGCCCTTAAGTTTTCAGTCAAAAACTGAGTCAGCAGTGTTTTCAAACATGTCCATTTCTGCTCGTCCAGACTAAGACAGAGCCCTTAAGTTTTCAGTCAAAAACTGAGTCAGCAGTGTTTTCAAACGTGTCCATTTCTGCTCGTCCAGACTAAGATTCCGTCCTAGTTTTCAATCAAAAACTTGAGTCTGCAATATTTTTAAAACTTGTCCATTTCTGCTTGTCCAGACTAAGACAAAGCACTTAAGTTTTCAGTCAAAAACTGAGTCAGCAGTGTTTTCAAATTTGTCAATTTCTGCTCGTCCAGACTAAGACAATGCCCTTAAGTTTTCAGTAAAAAACTGAGTCAGCAGTGTTTTCAAACTTGTCCATTTCTGCTTGTCCAGACTAAGACAAAGCCCTTAAGTTTTCAGTCAAAAACTGAGTTAGCAGTGTTTTCAAACATGTCCATTTCTGCTCGTCCAGACTAAGACAAAGCCCTTAAGTTTTCAGTCAAAAACTGAGTCAGCAGTGTTTTCAAACGTGTCCATTTCTGCTCGTCCAGACTAAGATTCCGTCCTAGTTTTCAATCAAAAACTTGAGTCTGCAATATTTTTAAAACTTGTCCATTTCTGCTTGTCCAGACTAAGACAAAGCACTTAAGTTTTCAGTCAAAAACTGAGTCAGCAGTGTTTTCAAATTTGTCAATTTCTGCTCGTCCAGACTAAGACAAAGCCCTTAAGTTTTCAGTCAAAAACTGAGTCAGCAGTGTTTTCAAACTTGTCCATTTCTGCTCGTCCAGACTAAGACAAAGCCCTTAAGTTTTCAGTCAAAAACTGAGTCAGCAGTGTTTTCAAACATGTCCATTTCTGCTCGTCCAGACTAAGACAAAGCCCTTAAGTTTTCAGTCAAAAACTGAGTCAGCAGTGTTTTCAAACGTGTCCATTTCTGCTCGTCCAGACTAAGATTCCGTCCTAGTTTTCAATCAAAAACTTGAGTCTGCAATATTTTTAAAACTTGTCCATTTCTGCTTGTCCAGACTAAGACAAAGCACTTTAGCTTTCAGTCAAAAAGTCAAGTCAGCAGTGTTTTCAAACCTCTCCATATTCAGGGCAGTAGCGTAGACAGCAGGTGTATCCAGAGCAGAATTTGTGAATTTTTAAATGAAAACGGAAGAAGTGTGGATGTAGTTTTTGTCTGAGTGAAACTAAAGTCACATTAGATTCCTCTCATCAGCTTTAACAAGACAACAACATCCATATGAGCTTTTTGCTCAATAAAATGTCATAAAAAGGCCGTCTGTGTTTCCCAAGCTTGAAAATAATAACTTGTGCTCTCCACAAACCAGAGATGTACATTTTATTGTCATTTATTGTCACATAAAAGCAAACAAACCATAAAATAGAACCTGGACTCAGAGAAGACAATTAATCAAACTCTCACCGTTGCCCGTGATTCATTTAGAAGTCGATTACTGATCAATTCATTGAAAAAAGTTGCAATTCTGCAGCAGAGGACTTCAGATATTTGTACTGAGAATATTTGTGATATTAAAGGATAATATCGTTCTGATGAAGCTGTATATTGGTGTTGGAAATCACATACATATATTTATATTTTAGGAAAGCCGGATGCTCAGCAGCTCTGCGACTGAGATGTAATCGTTATTACAGCCGGAAATATAACGATCATAGTTAAAAATTAATCTGCCCATTACGTTCTTGATTATAAATCCTTCAGTGTGGATGAATCGTGACTAAATGACAAACCATGCCTCAGAAACACACACAAGATAAAAGACCCTCCCCCTCTTCCACCCTTTCCCCCCTCCCCAATAATACGATAAAGAAATCCGACTCAGCGCCACCTGGACCAGCAACACCGTTAAAACCCTTGTTTCCAGGTTCACACATCAATAATTCAACACTGTGACAGGAACCATTTTCACGATGAGTGCACTTTTAATACGAGAGCTTGTTCCAGACGTGATGCGTGTGTTTACTGCGACTGAAGGCAGACGATGGCGATCGCAGGGTTGTTGTGTTTTCATGGACGTGTTGCAGCTCTTGTCGTTGTTGTTGTTGTTGTTGTAGAATAACGTGCGTTTATGAAGGATATTATCATGTAGTTATCGCCTGAAACCTGCTTCTGCTTCTTTGTTATTGGATCATAAAAACAACTGCAAAACCGACTTCCACCAAATGAGGTGAATTAAGATCGTTACCTATGCCAGGGTACTTTTCTATTTTACAGTTCTCGAATCTACTATTTATTGTTTCATTTTTAGGGATAGAAGACAGAGTTTTAGGGCCAAACTTAGAGAAAAAAAATGTATCTGTCAAAAATAAAGTCTTAATATTAAAAAACAGCCATTTCCTCTTCAACAAAATAGATAAGTTTGTGTGATTCAGACACTCTTTTCAAAGTCCTGATGGTAATGATAATCTGGTGCTGAAGTATTTCTTTATTTGTGAAGCCCAAATCCCAATGTAACTTCACAAGATGCTTGGATTATAATTACCACTTTATTTTTCTTCAGTTTGACCGTAATACTCCATCGTACTGATCGTACCTGGTCCCTAGTCTTAATTTTAGTTCCTGCTCTGACGAGGTTTAGCTTAGCCGGTACTAAAATGCGACGTCAACTGACTGCCGGCCACTGATTGGTCAGAGAGTGTCGTCACTGAAGAGTCATGAGCGCGACGTCCGACACGAGAATCAAAGCCAACAATGTCCAACTGAGTTAGATGAGTTAAAAAGACTTAAAAATCCTGAAAACATGCGCTAATCTCCAAGATAGCGAATGTCTGGTGTATTTAGTGACGGCACTGCTGAAAGCCGGCGATCGATCGTGAGCCCAATCCCGACCACGTTCAGTGGTATTTCAGTCCGGTGACTGTGTCATGCAGGAAGCACTGAACGATTCAACTGATTCTCATGATTCAGTTACACCCAAAACAACTAGTTCACTAGTTTGCGTGTTTGTGTTGTGTAGAAAACCACGTTGGGGCAGTTTCACGCAGCCATTGCTATGACGACTCCGCCCACACTGAGGAGGAGCTATGAAGTCATTGAAACTGACTGATACCAAACTGTGTAAAGTCAAATAGATGCTAAAACCGTGCATTGGAAAAGCACCAACAGTGTCTGTGCTCTCTGAGTGATCTTGATTCATTTCATTCTCAGGGTGTTGAAGGTCTAGTGTGTAGTTTTTGTGTGTTTATTGGCTGAAATTGAATATACTACTTGCTAGGACTGTTGTGGTCACTCCTTCACTCCTGAACCCTCTTATGACCGTCATGATAATCAGGCGGCCTGGATTTATTTAGATTTCAATCTGGCAGTTATTCATCCATTTAGGAATTACGGCGCAGAGAAGCCGACGTCACAAACGTGTGACGTCGGCGAATCTCGTCTGGGATCTGGGGATTTTGTCGGCCACAGTTTGTAAGAGGGATCTTTCCACAGAAGGAGTGTGTGTGTGTGTGTGTGTGTAGCCAGTACTCAAACATCCTCGCTGGTACGTATAGTTCTCTCTGTCGCCGCTCACCTGAGATGAGAAAATGAAATAACAGACGCCGAGCGACAGGACGTTGGAGGCCATGTTATTACCAACAGTGAGGGCAGATCAATATGGACGACACATCTGCACAAACACACAGAGCGATGTGAAGCCATCCACACAAGAGGAGTTCACTGAGTTTGTTTCTGTGTTAGTGTTTGTGTGTGTGTGCGTGTGCGTGTGTGTGTGTTGCCAGGAGAGCGGAGAGAGTGGCAGAAAAACCTGGTGATATGAAACACACACAGAGACTAACAAATCAAGCTAATTTGCATATCGCTGCATACTAATGTGGCCGCTGCCTGTGTGCGTGTGCATGCATGTGTGTGTGCGTGCATGTGTGTGCATGTGCATGTGTGTGTGCGTGCATATGTGTGTGCATGCGTGTGTTTTAGATGTCACGTTTCATCACGATGAGGAGAGACTGAAATGGAAGTGAACGTGGAGAGAGAGTCATCATGCTGGTTTATCTACATATACACCGTGACATGATTAGATTTTTGGATATCGTCATATCGTACACATATAAAGTATCTGTGATGACTTTTCCATATATATATATATATATATATATATATTTATGTGTGTGTGTGTATATATATATATATATATATATATACTGTATATGTATATCGCCCTGAGAGAAAGAGAGATACATGGAAACGATATAATTAAAAATATAATACTATACTATAATACTTTAATTAACTTGTGTATAATGTATAGACAGACAGACAGATATCAATCGATTGATGGTTGCACAGGGACAACAGATTGGATTAATCCGCTCTTTGTTGATCCGTTGCCATAGTTACCACGTATTTACATTAAAGATTACTGATTTTAATCGTAACTTTCGTGGAGCCTCACAATTACACATAATTGGGAGAAAATTACAGAAAATCACCACAAGTGGGAGATATCAGACTACATTCCGTTGCTCTGGCCCGGTTCCCGTCGCTCTCACACTCCCTGTGACCTCCGGGCGTTTGTGTTAATGACGGCCAAAGCCACAGCCTGTCCTGGTTATTGTGCAATTAAACCAATTTCAGGTGCGACACATGCAGTAAACCTGGCTCTGGTGTGTTTTATGGAGGTCTGGTTTCAGGCGCTGTGGTAGATAACATGGCAAAGACTTTTACTGTACACGCAGTGGAGCTGGTTGTTAGTGAGTCGTTTCCTGCCACAGTTGCGGTGTGGTCGCGTTTGTCGAGCACACATGCGATGTGTGAGTTTGCTAATGAAATCAAGGTTTGTCAAATTGTTCGCCGTAGTTAAATGCGCTGCGTGGGATGGCTGAAGATTTTGGCAGTGAGAGTCACCGTCTAGGTTTTTGTTGTTTGTTTTTCATGTCTTTTTTTATTCCGTGTGGTACGCCGCCAAAGTTAGAAGAGGTAACCTCATACTGAGAAAATCCCTTTCCTGAAGCCAGAACATATTTGTTTTAGCTCCTCTGAGTCATCATTTATTAATCATACTCCAAAGAAGAAGCAAAAAATGGCAGATATTGTGTCATATCATTATTTTTCCCTGTTGGAAACCTTCCTTATCGGATATTACTACCTCTGCTAGTAAAAAGCAAACTACTAAAACCAGTTTTCACTGAGCAACATCGTCATAGCGCTTGCTAGCTTGTCTTGAGTCCGAAGTAATTCAACATTATTTCATGTTTTCTTCAGTAGTTGCCGCGTCTTCATTTGTTTCTTCTGGTCCCTCTAAGTCAGGGGTGGGCAATTATTTTATGAAATACTCAACCCCAGTGATAGTTGGCTTGCTTAGTTAGCCAACCCTGGAGTTGTACTTTCAAGTAATAAACTAGTCCAAACTAGTTTTAATCAAGGTTTTCTTGTCCAGTTCAAACCCCAGCTATATTTAGCTTGCTAGCTAGCCATCCTAGCTTAAATCCCAACTTGATAAGTCTTCTATAAGTTACATCTTCTACAGTAATCGAGTACCTGTTTTGTGAAGGATTTATAAGTGAATGTTAAACAACTTTAATCAAACCCCAATGTCATTTTTGTTTACGTTTACCCACAAACATTGTGGGTTTGTCAGTTGACCGTAAACGCAGCTGTGAGTTAATCACGTTTAAGGCTCGGAGAGTAAATAAAGCAACGGCTCCTTGTAGAGCAGCTGTTTTGCGACAATTTGACATTTAAGGAGGAAGCAAGACGGGGAAATAAAAGACGTTTTACTGTCGTTTACTCCCCTGCTAGCTTGTTACTACTTCCTGCACCTGTAAAAAGCGGCTTAACTTTTCCCGACGACTCTCAGCGACCACGGGAATGTTTCATACGCAGACGCTGTGGGGAGGAAATAAAGTGCAGGTGTAAATGATGGAGTTAATTACCTCGTACTCTTGAATCTAACTGAGCCATCGTTAATTGTTTATCGGGAGCAGCTGGGCATTCCTACCGTAGCAATTCAAAAGAACGTGTGATGTCAATAAGGCCCAGACAGAGGAGTTCACAAAGGGACGGTGGATCCAGATGCAGCAGGTTAAATGAATATGGGAAAGTGCTTCATTAGAAAAAAAGAATCATTTGGGGATCAGTAATATTTTCTAGGAAATGTCTTAGCACTTGGCAGCCGTCGAGGTAACTCCTCCGGGCAGTTATTTCAGACGAAAAACACTACGTTCCTCTAAATTAATGGTTTAAAAGCCATGACTTCCCTTTTTTAATAGTTGTTTTGACGTAAAAACTATGCCCTGTATATGGAATTAGTTATTAAGTCTGATAAAAACACTTATTTAACTTTCAAAACACTTTTTTTCCACAGGGTTTTCTTCTACTACGTCCGTGCGAAAGCTTTACTAATTAGTTTTTTTGGCTCATTCCCGAGACGTGACGTGTACAATTTAATGTTGTTTTTGCTTCCACCGCCACAGCACTTGAACACTTGATATCCTCTCCTTCAGTGCTTGTTTTAAGTCTGTCCGTTGCTTGCAAAGGTGAGGTTTCTGTCAACCTTCGCCCTCTTTAGCATTACAGGCAAGAAAAGGTCTTGCCACTTAGCAGTGTTCTCGGTAACACCTCCGGGCAGTTATTTCAGACTAAAAAGACCGTGTTCCTGTCTAAATGAATGGGTAGAAAGCCATGACTTCCCGTTTAATTGTTGTTTTGACATAAAAACTGTATATGGAATCAGTTATTAAGTCTGGTGATTTAACTTTCCGCTCACTTACTATGTACGTGCTTTACCAAATAGTTTTTTTTGGCTCGATCCCGAGAAGTGACGCCTAAAACTCAATGGTGTTTTACTTCTTCCACCAAAACACTTTAAATACATTTATATCCACTTGTTCAATGCTTGTTTTTAATTGAAACTGCTATAAAACTCAACTGCATTTATTTTATTTGGTTGTTATGAAGCAGATTGGCTAACGGTGATTTGTTTTTATCTGAAAGTATGAATGTAGCCTCAGTTTGGGAAACCAACTGAAGTCAGTATGGGTTCAAGAAAATACCAGTACACTAAATGTACAGTAGTGTCCCAATATCTTCCAATATAACATATTTTCACTCCAGAATCAGCCAGCTTCTTGCCAATAAACCAGTGATTTGAAGACTGGGTCATTCTAGTTTAGATCTATGTGTAAATGTTTAAAATAACATGCATAAAAAGTTTTAATTAAAATTTACCAAACATCTCTTGGAAGTGATTCATTTACATAGTTAAAAATAACCTAAAATGTTACAGATATGGCTGTAAATGTGTCAGTACCTTGGCTCAACAGTCCAAAGGTGGCTTCTGACACCTTCGTTTTCTGGTTTCCCTCTCACCAATGAGAGGTCCAGAGCGTTTTTGAAACACGACCAGCAGATCTAACCTGCTCTCTTTAGTGACAGCGCCCTCTTCTGACCCTGCAGGAGTTTGCAGTGCTGACCAAAGAGCTGAACCTCTGTCGGGAGCAGCTGCTGGAGAGAGAGGAGGAGATCGCGGAGCTGAAGGCTGAGCGCAACAACACACGGGTCAGTACACTCGCACGCCTGCTAAACATTACCTTCTCGTGTTTATAGGGCCGTTAATTAAAGGACAGGTATTTCTCCGAGTCCTTTTCATAACCACAGTGAGGTACACCGTGTACAGACGTTACAGTGTGTGAACCACATGTGTTTCCAGCTGCTGCTGGAGCACCTGGAGTGCCTGGTGTCGCGTCACGAGCGCAGCCTGAGGATGACGGTGGTGAAGCGGCAGGCCCAGTCCCCAGCGGGCGTCTCCAGCGAGGTGGAGGTCCTGAAAGCCCTCAAGTCCCTGTTTGAGCACCACAAAGCTCTGGACGAGAAGGTGCGGGAGAGGCTACGGGTGGCTCTGGAGCGAGTGGCGACCCTGGAGGAGGAGCTGCAGTCGTCCTCGCAAGAGGTGAGAGCCACGTTTCTGAGCTTGTTCTGAGCTTTGCAAGAGGAATCGCTGACGACACCTCACTCCATGTCGTTTCAGGTCGTGTCTTTAAAGGAGCAAATCAAGAGACGGCAGCAAGGACTGGACAACGGCAAAGAGGCAAGGAGAAGAGTTTAGTGGACATTTTTAGGAATAAAGTAGATGCCTAGTGAACGATAAGTGAAGTTGACATCATTTTGAAAACCACTCACTCCTCCTGCACCAAAGCCCATAGAGAAAATCAGCGATTTTACATCATGGGACACAGGAGTTGCTGATGAAGCAGCCTCTGTGTCCCCCGTGAGCTGAAAATGCTGATTTTCTCTATGGACTTTGGTGCAGGAGGAGTGAGTAGTTTAAAAAGTGACACAAACTTTCAGCCTCCAGTGAGAAAAAGCTGGAATAGACACAGGAAATATATTAAAAATCTGTCAAATGTCCCCCCCCCCCTTTCAGCGGCTTCCCAACGGACCTTCCTCCATCTTGGACGACGGAGAAACTGACCGGCAGAGAGAGGGTGAGATAGAGCGACAGAGGTCGGAGCTGGGGCAGCTGAAGGAGCGACTGGCGCTCATGTGCAGACAGGTACGTGAATCAGCGTTTAGCAGGCTTAAACAAGGCGGCGCAACGTCACGCCGCGGCAACGCTAACCCCCTCCCACCTCCCGCCAGGTCGGGGAGATCGAGGAGCAGCTGACGTCGGCCAGGAGGGAGCTGGCCCGGTCCGAGGAGGCCAACCAGAAACTACAGAGGGACGTGAAGGAGGTGAGAGTCGGAGAGTCCCCGCTGAGTGTCTTTATTTTGCTCACACTCACAGAAACATGTAGCAGTTTGCTATGGTAACAAAGCGAGCTCTACCCTGTCGCCATGACGACAGTTCCAGTGGTAGCGCTGCGGGCGTTTTCACATGGTCGGGCATTGGAGAGATGATTGAAAGCGTTTAGAGTTCTTCTGTCTGCTTCTGTCAGACTGAAATTCTGTGAAGCAGCAGCCATGTTAGGGTGAAATTTAAAGTGAT
The DNA here is from genome assembly GCF_958295425.1 of Solea solea. Taxonomy (NCBI): domain Eukaryota; kingdom Metazoa; phylum Chordata; class Actinopteri; order Pleuronectiformes; family Soleidae; genus Solea; species Solea solea. The sequence goes on along the minus strand of NC_081149.1, from coordinate 5,133,375 downwards.
AGTTCAGATTATGACGGTTTCTCACAGAAATCTGCAGAATATGTTTGTTGACCCAAAACTGTTTGCAAAGTTTGCAAACCGCTCACTCTCTCACACCAAACTCCATAGAGAAAACCAGTGATTTTAATGATTTTAACATCACAGCACACAGGAGTTGTTGTTGATCCACTTTCTTACATCACTAAGTTCAAATGTGTTATTTGGTGACTTCGGCATTCAAAAACCTTCGTTCAGATTCACCTCAGTGACACAAAGTGACCACACGAGGTGACCAGCAGCTCCTGTGTCCCCCATGACCTAAAATCACTGATTTTCTCTATGGACTTTGGTGTGGGAGAGTGGGCGCTTTAAAAACGCTTTAAAAAGTGTAAAAACACTGTCTAATAGTGACATAAAGCAGTGAATATTATAGATAAAAATCTAAAAATATTATAGATGTAAGCAGGGTTTGATTGGGTGAGATTCTGGACACAGAATAATGGAGTTTTTTTTTTTTAGCTTTAGTGTACTTATATTTCTCTGTGTTATTGAATATTCTTGCCTTTTATTTATATTTTGGTCCAGTGCTTTTTACATATTTGTCCAAATAAACATTTATTCACTCATTTGTGAGTTTGCTTTCTTTATGAAAACTCACAGGCACTTTGTCAAAGGGAAGACATGGAGGAGAGGATCACCACGTTAGAACGCAGGTGTGTGCTTTTTCATCTCCATTCTCAGAGTTTCATCCACTCACAGCTGTCAAATCAAGTCCCTTTACAAGTGGAGTTTTTCCTTTTTGTTGTTGGATTTGACTCGTTATAGCATAATACTGATCTGGTTTTATTTTGCTGGTGGACTTCCGTGCTAAAATAAGTGAAAAAAAGGCTCCAGTAAAGAAGACTTCAAATATGTAATGATAAATAAGGATGTCTTGGTTTGGTTTGCAGGTACCTGAGCGCCCAGAGGGAGGCAACATCTCTCCACGACATTAAAGACAAGCTGGAGAACGAGTTGGCCAGCAAAGAGTCTCTGTACAGACAGGTGAGAAACGTCTCTGTCTCACCCCCCTCGCTGTGTCTCCCATGTCTTTTTTTCTTCTCCTGCCGTTGATTGGCAGCTTGGCCCGGTTTCACGTTGGCACACACAGAGCGTGCCAGTGATGCTCTAATCACGTCTGCTGCCCCTCGGCACTCTCCAGTGGCGCTGCGGAGTTTCACCGCCCCGCTCCCCTCTCATCATCTTCCCTGTCTTCCCCCGCAGAGCGAGGAGAAGAACCGGCAGCTCCAGGAGCGTCTCGACGACGCCAAGCAGAAGCTGCAGCAGACTCTGCAGAGAGCGGAGACGCTGCCTGAGATCGAGGCCCAGCTCGCCCAGAGGGTGGCAGCACTCAACAAGGTGAGTGCTTTGCATTTTTCTTTGAGTCTCAGGTGTGTCATGAAATACCACACTGGTGACGGCCGTGACCTGAGGCCCTCGTGGTTTGTTGTCCTGTTCTTGCAAACGTAGATACATAAGCAGACGCGCGTCCTGAAGGACTTTGGTAAAATGGCCTCAAAATGTCCGCCGGGACTGTTGTTTTTGCTTATTTTAACCATAAAAGGGCCAGAAAATGTCCTGTGATGAAGTGATTTTGCCCATTTTTCCAGAATAACTTTCACTATCTGGCAGTTATTAACAATTTACTACATGTTACAATAGTGTATCAAGAATTTGAAATGTAAAGTTTTATTTAGAAACAACATTGTAGTTGTACATGAACACCAGATTTTGCGTGTTAAATTTGAAATTTGAACAGTATAAAACATATTTAAAATAACATTTGTTTGAGTTTTTGTCTGTGTGGCCAAAAAATGGAAACTATGTACTGAACTCTCTCCTCTCTGGTGACCAAGACGCTGATTTGCCAGTTTCCTGCAACAGCGCGAGTGAGATAACCGCAATAACCACATGTTGGCGTTGACTTTCAGAAACTGTTGGAATTTTTCTGATGGCACAAACCGTCACGTATTTCCACTGATGCAAAATGTGTTTGCGCAAACTTGTCGTCTTCCACCCGCTCTGTGTAAAATCGTTGATATTTGGTCCAAACGTTCACTTGTACATGTTGACGATCGAACATCATCATGCTTCATTATCTTAAGAACGTCTTAAGAGAAAACTCAAGTATTTGTTGTTCTTCTTAAATTTGGTCCAAACGTTCACTTGTACTCGTTGACGATCGAACATCATCATGCTTCATTATCTTAAGAACGTCTTAAGAGAAAACTCAAGTATTTGTTGTTCTTCTTAAATTTGGTACAAACGTTCACTTGGACTCATGCACTAATTGTTCAGATTTGGAAGGCCAAAGATTTTTAAATTTCAAATTTGGTACAAATCTTCATTTGGACTCAAGGAAATGATAAGACACTGGTGGTCAAAGGTCAACATCACAGTTACCTCACAACAAACCTTTGTTTCGCTGTGAATGTCCCGTCTTAACATCCGTTTCCTCTTAAATCTGCCACAAATGTTCACTTGGACTAAAGAAACCAAGAGACCAAATTTGCATTTTTTGCCTTGTGATGGTGATATCTCAGGAACGCTCTTGAGGAATTATTTTGACTTTGGTACAAACGTTCACTTTTAGATGTCTATTAGATGTCGATCGTCAAAGGTCAAAGTTCCTCCGAGTTTGAAAGGGTTATTTTCAGAACACCTCGAGAGATTCTTTTCAAATTTGAGACAAACATTCACATGTTCACAAGGATGAACTCATTCAGTTTGTGTGAAAGTTATTTAAAATCTGGTACAAAGGTTCTCTTGCATTCAAGGAAATGTTGAAATGTTGAAATGTTGATACCCCACAATCCTTTGCTGCTTTGTTTTTTTGAGGGGATTTTTATTAAATTTGGTACAAACGTTCGCCTGGATTCAAAGATAATATTAGATATTGCTCGTCAAAGGTCAAAGTTTCTCTTACCTCATGACATTTGCTTTCATCATCATTGCTTTGTGGCCTTAAGAACATTTTGACACAAATACTACATTTTGTTGTGAATGCATGAATTTAAGAATGTTTGGAGGGAATTTTTATTACATGTTCACTTGGATTGAGCACTTAGAATTCCGTGGCAAAAGGCCAGAGATTAAGACGACCTCACAAAGCACGTATTTGGCCTCTTTGACATTGCGAAATCGTGGTCAACAGCGATCCTAGTTTCATTCGTTTAGTTTATTTATTTTTCAGTTGAAGAGTTTTGAGTTTTTTATGTAAACCTTTGTCCCTTTTTAATCCTCTCCACTTTGTAATCTTAAATCCGTGGAAATAAGAACGTGCTTATTTTCATGTTGCCAGCAGCAGCAGCAGCAGCAGAGTGTGTGTGTGTGTGCATTTCTCTGTGCCAACGTCACTTCAGTCCCACTGCATTAACGTGTGCGTGTGTGGGCATGAACACGAGCGTGTTTGTGTGTGTGTGTACATTTAAACAAGAGTGAAATGAAACAGAAGATGTCAAACAAACAGACGAGAACCAAATATTCTCACCGCGCCGTGCCAGAAATTTGTCGGCGAACCGCGAGATCAAAGCCGAGATCAAGGCTCATCCAGGACTGCACACAACACAAACTCCTCATGACAGACTCATTCAACTGCTCATCTGTTCAACTTTTCTCGCTCGTGCCAACTCAAGCTGGTCCCTGCAGCCAAAAACCCTGCAGGGCCCGACTTTACTGTACGTCTTTACGTGTTCAGGCAACGTGGTTCTTTTTTCCCGTGAAAGGAAGAGGATTGATGCAGATTGCAAACGTAATTGTTACGCTGTGATCTGTACAGGCACGAAAACAATTGTTAAAGTCAAAGTCAACAAGCTGTTTTAATTTGTGTCGCTCCCTCCCCTCCTCTCCTCTCCTCTCCTCTCCTCTCCTCTCCTCTCCTCTCCTCTCCTCTCCTCTCCTCTCCTCTCCAATCACTCAGGCGGAGGAGCGTCATGGCAACTTTGAGGAGCGACTGCGACAGATGGAGTCGCAACTGGAGGAGAAGAACCAGGAGCTACAGAGAGTGAGTCACACTTGCTTTTCCATCTCTCTCTCCCTCTCCCTCTCTCTCTCTTTTCTTCCTCCCCCTCTTTTTGTCGGGTTTTCCCGCAGCACAAAGGCGCACTAATTTTCTAAGCCCTCTCTTTGACCGTGCACACGCAGATAGACATCTTTGTCTCTTGCTCTCAGTCATGCAGAATGCTTGTTATTAACTCTCCTCACACTCACTTTCTCACCCATCTCTCTTTCTCGCTCTCTCGCCCCCTCAGGCAAGGCAGAGGGAGAGGATGAACGACGAACACAACAAGCGTCTCTCCGACACGGTGGACAAGCTGCTGTCAGAGTCCAACGAGAGGCTGCAGCTCCATCTGAAGGAGAGGATGGCGGCGCTGGAGGAGAAGGTGAACGCTTCAGAGCACAAGCGTCAGAATTCAGAATTCCACTCAGAATTCCAAACAATCTGGCAAAGTTCTAAGCAGGAAACAAACACATTCATTCATCAACACTGGATTCTTCCCCGTCCTGTTTATTTTCCTTAATTATCACATAAATGCAACAGAAAATAACAAAACACACATTTGTCTTCTGGTTCCTCGCTCCAAATCTCCCTATGAAACTGGTGTTGTTCTTTCCTCCTGCAGAACGCTCTGTCTGAGGAACTGTCCAACATGAAGAAACTCCAGGACGACCTCTTAGCCAACAAGGTGACTCCAACACCACGTCCACACCTGATATGATATGAACGAGTGGTTTTCACTGAGTATGAGTTCCCGTCACTAAAACCACATCTGGAAGGGGGTTTGAGGTCTGATGTGGTCCCGTTCCTGAGGGTCCTCAGCTGACACCATCCTGAAGGTCAAAAGCACTCGTCAGAGGCCCGGGGACTTCTGACTGCTTTGGGTTAATAATCTCTGATGCACCATGGTCTCAAACTGAAAGTAAACACAGCGTTTCCTCCCTACGTTTGAAGCATTTTTAGGCTTTTGTCGGCGTTATGTCGATGTGTGTCTGCACTTGTGACATCAGGAAGCCGTGTCCTATGAAGTGTCTTATCCTGTGTGAATGACTCCACCTGCCTATGTAAAACTAATCCTAACTAGTCCGAGTAGTGCTTTAGTCGGCGCTGTGGTCATTCTTACTCAAAGCTGGTGAACACATGTATTTTCACTGACTCTGTCTCTGTCTCTGTCTCCAGGACCAACTGATCGCGGAGCTGGAGAGGCTTCAGCTGGAGTTGGATCAGCTGAGAGCGAGACCCGGCGGCTCTTACTCCAGGTCAGAGCCATTTATACTCCAGTGCGACTGTAGAGATGCCGGCTTGTGTTTGGTGTCTGTTTTTTCCTCAGATCACTCCACACTGTCTGCACTCACACAAGCAGAGCAGTGTTGATATGTAAACACAATGCACAACATTCTTTTCAGGACTCATTGACGCATTGACTTTCATTCATTTGGACACACTAAACAAAAGCCTTATCTTTACCTAAACCGTGACAACACTTGCTGGAACACAAGCAACACTTGTTCCAGCAAGCTTTTGCCACATGATTGTTTGTTTTCTTCTCTGTTCTCAATTGTACAGCGACCTTGGGTTTCGTGAAAGGTGCTTTATAAGTCCAAGACATTATTATTATTATTATTATTATTATTATTATTATTATTAGTAATAATAATAATTCAAATCTCAGCCCTTCACTTAAATCAGTTCCTCAGAAATCAGAAATTAGGTTCTGTCTCATTAGGACCAGGTTTTTTGTCTCCATGAGGACGACCAGTCTCGCCAAGGTCAGTGTTTATGACACAAAAGGTCCTGAAGAGTGCGCTAAAGCTTAATTTTATACATTATCATTCATGTGTTCATTATTTAATGAGTTAAGCAACTGAAAATGTTGAGCATTGCACCAGATGACCCTGTGTTGTAAGTTAACAGAACAAATGGAGGGGACGTTCACACTTACACCGAGATTTCCAAACGTATCTGCTGAAGTCCAGACTCTCTCCTTCATAGACCATCATTTATCTTCTATTTAATTGTCCTCATATTCTAAAATCTCCCTGTAATGCACCATCATTTTTTCCACTACCCACTCGCAGGGATAATTACTGTCTTTATTTATCTTACCTTGTTTTGCCTGTATCTTCTCCCCAGTCGCTCACTGCCAGGTAGCGCTCTGGAGTTACGGTATTCCCACGGGGGCGGGTCCCTCCCGACAGGTTCCACCACTCACCTGGATCCCTTTGGCAACGCTACCAGCGGGGGAGTGGTCCGGCGGAGTCACCGTACTCGCTGGAGCTCTGCGCGGGAAGACTCCACCAAGGTGAGAGGGTCGCGATCCACCACAAAAACCCACACAGATCCATCAATCCAAAAAAAAGACTTAACAAACGTGTCGCAAACCTTTTACACCAGGACACACAGGAGTTGTTGATCCTCTGCTGCGTCTGTCAGTAAGTTCACGTGTTGTTTTGCGACTTTGGAACTTGAAATATTTTCACTTGTATTTACCTAATCAACACTAACCTTCCAAACAAAGCTGTAGAGGAGCAGCAGCTACTGTGTCTCCATGAAAGAAAAATCCATCATTTTCTCAATGGACTTTGGTGCAGTTTCTCAAATGACGAGATAAAGCTGTGAATAATCACATTTATTCATTGTGCACGAGTTAATAAATCAAACTGAGAGTTTTGTCTCCACTTGTTGCCTCTGTGCAGTACCCAGACTGGGAGAGCGGGGGTCTGCTGGGGTCCGGGTTCGAGCCCGGCGTGGACGTGGGCTGCTCTGACGACGAGGACGATGGGGACCACCGCTTTGGCTCCGAGCTGCTGTCCCCCAGTGGACAGACGGACGTGCAGACTCTGGCCATCATGCTGCAGGAACAGCTGGAGGCCATCAACAAGGAGATCAAGTATGTCGACCGCGCAACAACTCGCAGAAAAAGCATATAAATACTCAATGAAATACTATTAAATTCTTGTTATGGAGCAACGACCGCCATCAAATAAATACTTTCCTGACAGATAAATCTAATTTAGCAAGTAAAACTGAAACATTTTCAGTTTTTAATCAAAATAAAAGCAATTTTTTTGTCTTTGCACAAAAAAAATATATGTAATTGCACAAGACGGGCATCAGTAAACTACTTAGCTTAGTTTAGCATGGACAGTGGACATGTTGGAACAGCCAGCGGTATCGAAACATATTACTTAGCAGGCTTTAAAGGGGACATATTATGCAAAATCAACTTTTTAACCATTTCAATACTTATATTTGGGACTCCGGAGGCCCTACCAGTCGCCAAAGTGTGGAAAAAGAATACTCCGTCGTTTTTTCGTGGTCCCCCTTAGTGTAAGTATAGGCGATAAAACACGCGATGTTGAATTCCCTGCGCTTATGACGGCAGCATGAGCATTTCACCGCAAATGTTACCACCCCACCAGTAAGTTTACTTGGAGAGCTCCACCTTAGCTCCACCTTAGCTCCACCTTAGCTCCACCTTGTCCCTATAAAATGCGAGAGTGCAGGTGAGGGAGGAAGAGCGGTATTATGTCAACGCAGAGGGACAAGTGTGCTGTTGGTGGCTGCACAGTGGAGCACAGTGTTTTACACAAACTTCCAGCCTCAGAGGATTTTATATATGACGCTAATGTGCCGGATAAAGTCAGCAAACGTGTGTTTGCACCACTTCACATCAGACTGCGGCCAGCGGTCGCCGTATTTAGTCAGCGACCGTATTTCACCGACGTACAAACACACACATTTTTAAGAAAAGGTCAAATAGAGGTCATAACTGACCATTCTGACACTTCCTAATTAAACATATTTGTTCAGTACGTCCTCCATGACCGGAGCACAGACTCAGTCTGATACAGTCACATACAGCAGCAGTTTATGCAGCGATCAGCGGTGCTGTCCCTAAGTGTTTTTAACTGATTTACAGTTGGGCAGTGTTCGGCTTGATCCTTGTGTCGGACGTCTCTTCCTGTGACGCCACTCTCGCTGTTTTCCGCGCACGCTGCCATGTTGATATTGTCAGAGAACTAGTGGAGGGAGGGGGAGAGGAATGGAGCGGAGGGAACAGGAGCTGAGCGAGTGAGCGTTGTAAAGAGGACAAATCAGAAACCCCCTGAAGAAGTGGGCGTGTGTTTGCCTGTGTCTCATTTGCATATAAAGGGACCAGGCACAAAACAGAGCGTTCTGAAAGGGGCGGGTTTAGCAGGGTTATTGAACTGCTATGGTGCTTCATCCTTATGGTATTTTGACCAAAGCATGTCACTGACATGTTCATTAGGACACCAGGGAACTATTTTTACTTGGGGAAATAGGGTATAATATGTCCCCTTTAACAAAAAGTCCCTTTGTGTGGATTTTCTTCTTCAGCAGAGCCAGGCTAGCTGCTATGCTAAGTGCTAAGCTAAGCTGCTTTTTATGCCTCATTATAAAATTGGTGGCTACAGCACATTAATTATTATCATATGTGTTGTTAAATAGATTAATTTGAGCTTTAAAATATGTAATAGTGAGCTGTTTTTTTATTTTAACTTGAATGAAACGCGACGACTGTAAACAGTGGCACAGCTGGACTGGTTACTACAACTTCTTTGAATTAAATTGCCCGTTTAAACTGGCAAAAATTAGTGGGAACGCTAATTTCTTCTTAATCTGTTTCATTTTTGGCAATGATGCAAAATCTAGCATAGCCGTAGCGTTGTTAGCACAGTCGCTAGCAATGCATGTTCTCGGTAAACATTGTTTTTTTAATAACTTGGGACAGCGCTTATTCTATTTTTATTTCAGAGTATTAAAAACAAAATAATGACGAGTTCCCGTTTGTTTCTGGCGTTTTTTTTTTTTTTTTTTAACTTCCTGTGACACAAAGTGCACACAATAGGCGCTTACATATATATGCATATATATATATACCAGATGGGAGGAGTTTCTGTTGCTGTGGGAACGAATACACTCTGAGTCGACTCAGACACACAGTCATTAGACAAAGTATTTCAGTATCATCATCATCATCATCAGTGTTATGCAAGTGTCTGTCCTCCCCCGTCTCGTCTCACCCTCCAGACTGATCCAGGAGGAGAAGGAGAACACGGAGCTGCGCGCCGAGGAGATCGAGAGCCGGGTCAGCGTGGCGTTGGACGGCCCGCCCATTCCTCCGACCTCGCTGGGCAGAGACGGCACGGGACGGGGCTTCATCCCGTCGTCCATCACGTCCTCCACCCTGGCCTCCCCCTCTCCCCCCAGCTCGGGACACTCCACCCCTCGCCTCCCTCACTCCCCGGCCCGTGAGACTGACAGACAGGTACTGTGCAAACATCTCCTCCAGGACAGTGAGTCATGCCATGAAATAAATCAGGCAGACGAGGGTCAGAGGAGTTCACGTACGGCTTCTTTTGCATCATGTGTTCCAGAACAACAAAGACGACGACCGCTCGCTCGCGCTCCTCGACTCCACGCCCCCTCCCACCCCCCGTGCGCTGCGATTGGACAGGATGGCCCTCACCCACCCGGGCGCCATGCTGGACGACCCACGGGACTTCCGCAGGTAAAACAGACTCTCGTTAGGTCAGGTTAGGACAGATTATATGCAAATGATGTGGATTAGGGTGAAATTGAGAAGGAGCCACACATTCTTTTGTATGTGTATTGTCCCCAGGAAGTTTTATTTGTTTGATATAATAGTGTCTTGTAACAATAATATAAAGCAATAAAACACACGTGGAGCAGACGTCACATACAATGTGATAAGTAACATGTAAGATGTCTCTCTCTCTCTCTCTCTGTCTCTCGCTCTGTGTCTCTGTGCCTCTCTGTCTGTCTCTCTCTCTCTCTCTCTGTCTGTCTGTCTGCCTCTCTGTCTGTCTGCCTCTCTGTCTGTCTCTCTCTCTCTGTCTGTCTGTCTGTCTGTCTCTCTCTCTCTGTCTCTCTCTGTGTCTCTGTCTGTCTCTCTGTCTATCTGTCTCTCTGTCTCCCTCAGTCTCTCAGCAGACGGCAGCAGCTCCAACAGCAGCCAAGACTCCCTCCACAAATCCAGCAAGAAGAAAAGCATCAAGTCTTCCATCGGTCGGCTTTTTGGGAAGAAGGAGAAGGGGAGGATGGGCCAGCCCGGGCGGGACGGATCCTCTTCACTTGGTAAACAGATGGAGGATAAGAGATAAGAGATAACGCTGACGGTGTTCCTCTTTTTTCCCGACATATTTGAGCTGCTGTGGCTCAGTGATTTGTGTTGTGTTTTCTTCTCTGTGACACAGCATCGACTCCGTCCGAGGACCTGGCCTCTGGAGATCCCATGGGCTTGAACAAGACCGGGACTCTGGGTCCGGCAGATAAAGACCGCCGCAGCAAGAAGAAGTCAGTGTCAGGAACTCATGTTCATCCCTGTTTGCATGTTTTGTTTTTTTGAGTTGGGTTTTCAGTTCAGTTCAAGGGCAGAATTATTGAGTGAGAAAACATGGAATCTGTTCTCCGGTTTCCTCCCACAGTCCAAAACATGCAGATTTTCTGGGATTTGGCAAATTGGACACTCTAAATTGGCCGTGAGTGTGAGAGTGTATGGTTGTTTGTCTCTGTATGTGTCCCTATGATGGACACACGTGTCCCTGTGATGGACACACGTGTCCCCTGCCTTTCGCCCTGTGTCAGCTGAGATTAACCAGCAGTAGAAGATGAATGAGTTGAAAGAAGAACAACACAAAGAAGTTGTTTTATTTATTTTTCCTTCCTCTTCTTCCGCAGACACGAGCTCCTGGAGGAAGCTTGTCGCCAAGGACTTCCCTTTGCGTCGTGGGACGGACCCACAGTCGTGTCCTGGTTGGAGGTAAACGCTGCAGAAACCTCACCCAAAACCACCAGAGGGAAAACAAAATGTGCCGCTTTGAGGGTCGCAAAGGGAAAGGGAAAACTTCCACGGGAACTTTAGTGTGGACATTTTAGAAACACTACAAATTGGAAACTTGAATGAACTACGTACATATATCAACATTTTGTTTTGTATAGAAGCCTCCTGACGCTCACAAGACAAGAATTGAATCTTTATCATCAACTGTTCTAGAAACAGGTGCTTGGAAGGAGGAGGGGCTTGTGAGTCTCTATCTCTCTCCCAAGTTTTAAAGGTTGATTCCACAAAAATATTACTTTGTCTAAATACTTCAAGTTTTAAATGTTCAATCCACCCAAATCGGCAGCAGGAAGTTTCTAGTTCCTTCTTAAACATTGTTAAAATGTGATTGTCAGCAGCTGTGAGTCACTCGTCTTCACTTGTGTGTGACGCGGCGTGTCGTCCCTTCCTCTCCCGTGCAGCTGTGGGTGGGAATGCCGGCCTGGTACGTCGCGGCCTGCCGCGCAAACGTGAAGAGCGGCGCCATCATGGCCAACCTCTCCGACACGGAGATCCAGAGGGAGATCGGCATCAGTAACCCGCTGCACCGCCTCAAACTGCGGCTCGCCATCCAGGAGATGGTGTCGCTGACCAGCCCGTCTGCACCGGCCAGCACTCGCTCTGTGAGACTCACACACACACACACACACAAATACAACCTCATCCCTCAGTTTAGAGACAGAGAAATAAACATTACTGCCTCAAATGCCAGAACCCTTTAATTGGAGACTCTAAACACCTTCACAAACTCCGATCTTCTAAACGCTGAGCTGATATTTCAGCTTAAATTACACTAAACCAGCAGCCGTGTGAGGTCCATGTTCAACCCACATGTTTGTAATTATGTGATTTGTCCAAATGTTAACGGTGGGAAAGCGTGGCGGTGAGATACAAAAAAAAAATAGACGTTTAATGAAGCGTTTGTGATAGAAAACGAGAATAATGTAAGAGTTCAGGATAGTTTTAGTGGGAAATGAGGGAAGCTGTGAAAATGTAGCAGGAGTTTAGTGCAAAGTGAAAATAAACTTTACATTTGCCCTGAATTTGCTTCATCACACTTTGACAAATATGAACCAGATGTTTTAGAAAATAAACATTTGTGCTGCAGATTTTCAGAATAGTTTATTTACACATATTTTCATTTGAAAAAGGGGAAAAAAATGTGAGACTGAGTAAAAACAATCAGCAATGATTGTCAGATTAAAGTGATGACATTTGTTCTTCCAGGCCACCGTAGTAGATCAGTGACACAGATCATGTTAATGCTTTGTCTTTTTTCTAATGCTTTGATTTTTCTGCTTTGTCCCCGTCCTCTTCTTCTCTGGTCCTTGCGTCCACAGTCGACCAGTAACGTGTGGATGACCCACGCTGAGATGGAGTCCCTGAACGCAGCGACCAAACCTCCAGTGAGTGACTGTGTCTCTGTCCCACATCATGTCCACTTTTATGTTTGTTTTTCTCATTATTTTTGGACTCACTTTTGAACGTTTGTCAGGTTTGAATCATGTTGACGAGTCTCTCCTCCTCCTCCTCTCTCTCTCTCTCTCTGTCTCCTCTGTATTTATGTCTCTCTCTCTCTCTCTCTCTCTCTCTCTCTCTGTCTCTCTCTCTCTCTCTCTGTGGGCCCAGGCCATAGTGTTGAGCATCTTCTTCTTCTCTCCCTCTTGTTGCTGTTTCAGTGTGAACTGCTTCCAACTAATGACCCATTCACTAACACACTGTTCCTCCCTTTTGTCCTCTTTTCCTGCTGCTGCTGCTGCTTCCTCCTCCTCCTCCTCTGCTTCTCCTCCATCCGTCCTCCTCGCTCCTGACCCCTGCTCCCCTCCTCCTCCTCCTCTCCACCTCCACATCACTCTCTCTCTTTCTCTCTGTGTCTCTCTCTCTTCTCTCTCTCTGCCTCCTCTCTTCTCTCGGCGCTTCAGGAGCTGAAGGAGTTCAGCTGGGACCAGGTGAGGATGATCAGTCTGTGTAGAAAGTAGCTGAAAGTACAAATACAAACATCTTCACCACAAAATGACTCTTTTATTTAATGTTACTTAAGTAAAAGTACTTAAGTGAGGTTTGAGTCATGGTGGCTCAGTGGTAGGGCGAGTTGTCTGTCAACTGGAAGGTTGTGGGTTCAATTCCTGGCTCTGCTCGTCTATGTGTCCTTGAGCGAAGATACTTAACCCCATGTTGCAGCGTGTGAATGTGAGTGAGTGAGTGTAAGTGAGTGAGTGAGTGAGTGAGTGAGTGGGTGAGTGTAAGTGAGTGAGTGAGTGAGTGAGTGAGTGTAAGTGAGTGAGTGAGTGTAAGTGAGTGTGTGAGTGAGTGAGTGAGTGAGTGAGTGTAAGTGAGTGGGTGTCTGACTGTGAGTGAGTGAGTAAGTGAGTGTAAGTGAGTGAGTGAGTGGGTGTGTGAGTGTAAGTGAGTGGGTGTCTGACTGTGAGTGAGTGAGTGAGTGAGTGTAAGTGAGTGAGTGAATGAGTGTAAGTGAGTGAGTGAGTGAGTGTGAGTGGGTGAGTGGGTGTCTGAGTGAGTGAGTGAGTATAAGTGAGTGGGTGTCTGAGTGAGTGAGTGGGTGTCTGACTGTGAGTGAGTGAGTGAGAGTGACTGAATGACTGAGTGAGTGAGTGAGTTGTCGCTCAACTGGAAGATTGTGGGTTCAGTTCCTGGCTCTGCTCGTCTACATGTGTCCTTGAAGTGTCTTGCACTTAACCCCATGTTGCAGCGAGTGAATGAGTGAAAAGTGTAGCGTAAAGCAGCTCATCAAGACTAGAAAAGCTCTATATAAATACAGACCATAATACCAACTCTTCTTCTGATTTTATTTGGTAGTAACGAGTAACAGAGAGAGTTAGAGGAAATGTAGTGGAGTAAAAGTACACTGTTACTATATATTAAATGTAAATACCAAAGTAAAGTACAGATACATGAATGTTGTACTGAAGCACAGTAACAAATACAACCCTGGTAATAATTAAAGGGATGGTTGTGGATGTCTTAAGAGGTCGTGACACACAGAGGAAACCGTGTAATGCCGCTGTCGTCACGAATTGTCCTGCTTTTCCCTCGCTGAACACATGGCAGCCAGTGGGGACGCAAGCAGAACCACATTAAAATAAAAAGCCTCACCTAATGAAAGCAATGCCCTGCTTAAGGATAATGCTTGTGCTGCTTTTTATTGCCTCTTCCCTCAGAAAACTAAGAAAAACAGGAAGTCTCTGCCACACCAAAGCCCATAGACAAAACCAGCGTTTTAGCTCACGGGGACACGGGAGCTGTTGGTCTACCGCTGCCGCGTCAGTTAACTTTGGGTCACGTACGCAAAGCGGAACACGTGATTTCAGTTATCAGAGTGGTATAATAACACAAGTGAATCTCCTGAAAGAGGCAGCAGTGGATACAAAACCTCCTGCGTGCTGTGGTGTACAATTGCTGATTTTCTCCATGGGATTTGGTGTGGGAGAGTGAGCGTTTTCTACAAAACAACACAGACTTCATTTTCCAGGCAGAAAATGCTGTGTAATGTTGAGATAAAGTGGCGATGAGTGTTGCAGCGGCATTCTGCTGGCATGGGGGTGCGTGTGTGTGTGTGTGTGTGTGTGTGTGGGGGGGGGTTGCACAGTCAAAGTCGGCTGACTGTGACTCAGTCGTCTTATCTCCAGTGAGTCACGAGCTGCTGTCAGACACAAAAGCCCAGCGTGAATCAGCGCTCGTCATCTGCGCTCGTCTCCTCCTTTTCTTCTTTTCAGATTCTGGCCTACGGCGATATGAATCACGAGTGGGTGGGCAACGACTGGCTGCCCAGCCTGGGCCTCCCGCAGTACCGCAGCTACTTCATGGAGTCCCTGGTGGACGCGCGCATGCTGGACCACCTGACCAAGAAGGAGCTGAGGGGACAGCTCAAAATGGTGGACAGCTTTCACAGGTGTGTTTGACTGTTATTAACGTAACCTTCTCAGTGATCCCGATCACACATAGAGTTAAAGCACGATATTACGATATTATCGTAAGTTGCCAACATACAGTCCTGGTGATTTATTTTGAAGCACCACAAGAGGGAGCCTGTATTTTAGTTTTTCACTTTAAAAAAAAACATTCACAAAAATAAAATATACATATCCGTAGTAACGTGATTACATTTCTTAATATGTCTTTTTTGTCTGTACATTTTTTGATTAGTTCTATGTTTTTGACACATTTTTTAAAAAAGTGTTTAGAATTTTTCTTTAAGTAATTAGCAACGTGTTTTCGTAACCGATTTCGTATAAATGTCATAGAAGTGACATGTTTAAGTAGCATTATGAAATTTTGTAACTTTTTTTGTTAGCAAAAAAATTTTTTCATCACAGTATTTACACGTTATTTTTTTTAGTATTTTTGGTAACGTAAGTAACAATCTTGTAATTTTAGTACCACTTTTTTGTCACTGTTTTAACGTGTTAATAAGTGTTACAACATTTAGGAACAAAAGATTTTCAGAACATTGCAGTATTTTTTTTCTTAAAAACTTGTGTAATAATGTGATATTTTTGGTTTTGTGACATTTGTAACATTTTGCAGTATTTTTTAACACAAACATTAGTTTTAAAAAGTTTTAAAATGTTAGTTCTACATTTTTGTGACATTAGCAACATGTTTCCATAAACGTCGCAACATTTTGTGGAAACAGTTTTAGTAACATAACATTTTGTAAAAAACATTGTTAGCTAATTTTATAAATAACATTTTTGGGTAACATAAATAATGTTTGTGTATGTAACGTGTTTTTCTTGTGACATTAGCATAACAGATTGTAGATAGTAACAGATTAGAGGTTTAGAGGTGACAAATAAGACGGTGTTCTTGAGACCTTACAGACCCTGTACAAGGATCGACGACTCAATACATCAATACAAATAAAACAAACAGGGAGCCAGTGAAGATCAGCCAGGACTGAGGTGATGTAACAGTGTCTGTTAAATCCAGGTTTTATTTTTGTGTAAAAAATAACCTGAAACTGCCGCAGTTTAGACAACTTGACACAGACAGTTTGGGTTATCACATGCTCAGGAATGTCTTAAAACCCACCTGAGAATGTGGATCCTGTGTTTGGCTCACTCACTCAGGGATCCTGATGGGATATCACTCAGTACGGACGTGAATTCCAGGGTGTTTTTCTCACTTCTCGTGTTTTCACTGCCTTTGTCCGTGTGTGAGCGCTCCAGGTAGCGCTGTCCGCTCAGGTGTGTGTCCCCGGGCTGTCTTTAAGTCCTCTCTTTAGAGAGGGTTAAGAACTCAGGGGCCCCTTTTTGTGGGCTGCGTTAATGCTTTCTGAGTACAGGTGAGAGTGGAAACACGACCTCAGTTAACCCCACTCACCCTGTGGCCCTTTGACCTCTCTCAGGGTCAGTTTGCATTACGGCATCATGTGCCTGAAGCGCCTGAACTACGATCGCAAGGAGCTGGAGAGGAGGAGAGAGGAGAGCGCACACCAGAACAAAGGTGAGCTCTTCATGTCAGTGTCACGTTTGTTCTCTGCACGATAACTTTCATTTTCTTTCTGTCTCTGTTTCTGTGATGATAATGTAATGTACACTTGTTCTGCGTTACAGTGCCACACACAGGCCTGGCATATGTACTGCAGCGGTTAGAGTCGTCTCCTGAAATTATGTCGCGTCTACGTGAAACGTTTTAAAGAAAAAGATCGTAAAGGAAAATTTCTGTTTCCATGTGGATACACTAGCGATAGCAGGCCACACCCCTTGCCAAAGTTCCGCCCCCAAAACCCCCGGAAGCCATTGTGTGTGTGTGTTTTTTTTCCTGGTTTAAAGGAGCTCAGTGTTCTGCAGCTCCATTAAACACAATTATACAATTATGACAGTCGTCTCCTTTCAGAAAGATGACTTGTTAAATTTTACAACCAAAATCGTCAGAACATGCAAGGAGAGAGAAAAATGAACCGAGAGTTTCACAGGCACAAACACGTACGTCCTCCGAGCGTCACCTCAGGAGACAGAGACACGTCTGTGTCCTCAGCTGCTGCAGTAACACCGACTCTGAAACGCTTTGACAAGATAGAATCTCAAGTTCTAGACCAAAACAAGCCGTAGACGTAGGAGTAACAACAAATAAAGACCGCTGTCGCCCCCCCCCCCCCCAAAAAAAACAAACAAATTTGGCAAAACATGTGACGACTTGTTTCTTTGCTTTAATGCAAATACTCGTAGATTAAATGATTATTAAAAGTGGCATGAGCTCTTCTTCCTTTAAACTTTTTTAATAAGACCTCGTAAAAAATGGCGACATAAAAAAAGAGAGAAGAAGAAAAAGCTGCTTCCCTCTGGTTCACATCACTGAACAATAAAAACAATTTATTTTATATCATCAGCAAATGAAGCAAATTTTTTTTCCCCCACTCAGAGAAATATGACGAGATTCCATCGACTTAATGGCGGCAAACAAAACACACATTTCCTTTTGATTTCTGTCGAGTCCCACGTTGTTTTTTGCGAGATGATTGGACCACCCCTTCAGTTTCTGCCCCTTTCTTCCCACACTTACAAACCTCAACTCTCTGGTGCAATTTGGCTGCATAATGATGACATGAATGTCAACACGCTGAGTCATTAAACAAACACTGGGATACACATGTTGTACATTTATAGTCGGATCACCTTGGCTCGTTTCCCAGCCGATGAATTTCCCAAGTCAGGAATGTTGTTGGTTCTGGGTTCGTACTCTGACCGTGACCAGGAAATAAATCAGTGAAGAAAGGACGCGACACTGGGATTCGTCTTCATCAGCTATGGACACTTATCAAAGTCTTTGTCCCGTTTACAGTAGAGGAGTTTTAATAATCCTGAGACGCTGAGGCTGCAGTGGCTGTGATGTTAACTTCCATTTTCATCTGTGTCCACTCTGGTCTCACTGAACCACACTTCTTGTCGGGTGGATGCCTCCTCTTCCTCCTCTTCATCCTAACCTCCCTTCACCTTCTCCCCCCTCTCCCCCCCAGATGTGATGGTGTGGTCCAACGAGCGAGTGATGTGCTGGGTGCAGATGATCAGTCTGAAGGAATACGCCGACAACCTCCGGGAGAGCGGCGTCCACGGGGCGCTGCTGGCTTTAGACGACACTTTCGACTACACCGACCTGGCGCTGCTGCTGCAGATCCCCAACCAGAACACGCAGGTAAACAGACAGGTTTGACTGAGGGCGATGTCCGCGTCGTCGCTATGGTGAAGGTTTTGAAGTTGTCCGTCCAATTCTCGTGAGCGAGACGTCTCCAAAAACGTCTTGAGGGAATAAGTGATCCAGATTTGGTTGAAAGACAATATCTTCTTTAATGTCAGATGATGTCGTGATATACTTTTATGTATTATTTAATATCTGGAACATTTTTAGTCTTTAGAATAGAATAGAAATACTTTATTCATCCCGAGGGGAAAACACAGCAGCAATTTGATACAAAAAAAATGTGCAGACATACAAGAAAATAGTGCAATAATAAAAGAATGGCATAAAGGATCTCATGAAGAGACATTGTTGGCAGAGTTGTTGTAAGTCCTGATGGCTGATGGCAGGAATGACTTCCTGAAGCTCTCTGAATCTCTTGGAGAACGTGCTCTCCTGGGCCTGCAGGACGTGTTGGAGAGGATGATCAGGGTTATCCATGATGGAAAGCAGTTTGTTCAGCATCCTCCTCTCCACCACCGGCTAGAGGATATGATATAGGAGATAAGCGTGGACATAATGAGAATGAGAATGAGAATTTTGAACAGTAAATATAGTCAAATTCTGTTTAAACACAAGGCTTAAATGAACAAAGTATTATTACGATTGAGCTTTTAATTTGAAAGGCCACAAGGCATAAACAAGGGTTGTCACTTTCTCCTCCCAAAAAAATCAAGCCATATCCTGTGGTGAGGCTAACTGCTAAGTGGTTTGTTTGCGACTTCTTCATCGTTGGTGTAAAACCACAAATACTTCCATGCGACAATTTCCGATACTTCGGTGTCGCGATTGTCCGCGAGGAAATACAGCGCCCTCTGCTGGACCAAGCTTTAATGACCTCAAACGGTCTTCAATGAGTTTCAATTTCCCCACAATCAGGTCGGAAGTTTGACTTAATTATTTTCTTGTGCTCTGCTGCTGCATACACACAAACGCTCCCTCAGTCAGGTCTTAGAGCGCGTTTTCAGATATAATCAGAAAATTCTGTTCACGAAGAAAAAGCAGTATACCAGTATAACAGTATATAGTCAGTATAACAACAATTATAAAAAAGTTACGCAGTGCAGCTTTAACGTCGTAAGTCAAACACGAACAAAGAGGAAACTCTTCTTACCCTCTCATTTAATCCTTTCTACTGTACACACTTAATAACAGTCATTTCCTCTAATAGCATTGCAGTTTTTTATGATATCGCCGCCCTTATTTTGTAGAAATATTTTCTTGTCAGACAAAGACACGATAATAATAATAATAAGTGGTTAAAGTGAACGTTTACGGAGTCAGACTGAGCGTTGTGTGTGTGTGTGTGTGTGTGCGTACGTAAAAACATCGTAAAAAAAAGGAACAGTCTGGGCGCCGCCGCCGTGCAGCCACGGCGAATCAAAGAGTCTAGGACCTGAGGAAATGAAGTTCTGCCTCATTAGGACCAGGTTTTGGTCTCCATGAGGACTACTATTGTTAAAAATAAATAAAGTTAATTATTATTATTATTATTGTTGCACACACACACACACACACACACATATTCTCGTATTTCTATCCATTTTAAGACCATTCATTTGAACGGTCTACCTAAGGCCTTACCTTGGTCCTAAACTTAACCAGTAAATTACAGTTCTGCCTCACTAGGACCAGGTTTTGGTCTCCATGAGGACTACTGGTACTAGTACAAGGTCAGTGTTTACTGAAAAAGGCCCTAAAGCATAGGAGTCATACTGAGGACACTCATAGACACTTACCCTAAAACCAGGTCTTAACCACCAAAATAGCCCTTTAAAGTTGTGAGGACCAGACAAAATATCCTCACAAAGACACACACACACACAGGTTTGTGCATTGACTTCTGTTCATTTGGACAAACTAAACAAAAGCCTTAACATTAACCACAACCACTTACCAGTTACTATGAGGATCTGCCTCATTAGGACCAGGTTTTGGTCTCCATGAGGACTATTGGTCCTGACAAGGTCAGCGTTTATGTGACTGTTCCAGTGACCCCTCTGTGTCGTTTCTCTCCTACAGGCCAGGCAGCTCCTGGAGCAGGAGTACAACTCCCTCCTCACCATGGGAACCGAGAGACGACCCGATGAGGTCGGCATCTTCATCTTCATCATCCTCATCGTCGTCAGAGTTTTTAAATGATTTCATTTTTTTGTTTTGTCTTCTGTTGACGTTGTGACACTCTTGTCCTCTTGTCGTGTGTCAGGACGGGTCAAAGACGTTCACGCGCTCGCCGTCCTGGAGGAAGATGTTCAGGGAGAAGGATCTGAGGGGCGTGACCTCCGACTCTGCCGAGACCCTGCCTGCGAACTTCCGTGCCTCAGCCATCTCCACGCCCTCCGTGACCCTGAGGAAAGTCCAGAGTGATGGTGAGTGTGACCCCTGACCTCTGTTGTTCACTTTGCTCTCATGTTCATGTCCGCGCCGCGTCACGTCTCAATTTAGACGCCGGGTCACATGACATGACGTGAGCCACAGCAGGAGCTCGATGGGAGTCAGGGTCAGAGGTCGGGGGGCGGAGAATCTCTCTGTACCTGACTATCCCATTTGACCCTGATTCACTTTGATTCGGATTCTTTTTAATTCTGATCTAATTTGATCTAACCCTAACCCCGCCCACTACTCTCTTCCTCAAGTGCGTCGTGAAACTACGGTGGCCCACACGTCCCAGAAAGGACAAAGTTTTTCTTGCTTTTCCTGATTTTCTTTGTCTGGTTTTGCATTTTTACACACAAGATATTTGTCGACATGAAGTTGATACACAAACCAAACAAAAAGAGTGTTAAGATAAGACCTTCACTAATTCCCTGATATGCATGGAAAAGACCAGTAGGTGTCACTAACTCTTACTGGGACATTAAGTCCTCATTCAGACTTGATTTAACTCCGTCAGATATGATTATTATTCAGTCTGATTATGATTTAATTTGTTTATATTCTTAACACTTTTCTTGGCGGACACTCGTGACTTTGGTTTGTGTTTGTTTAAATCCCACGTGGTCACATGAGACGTGTTTCAGAGCCACTCGCACTCGTACGTGATCCACATGTGAGCGAGTGACAAACACCAGGTCTGAACGTAAGAGACGGTCAGTCTTTGCCAGGTCAAAGGTCGAACTCTGAATATTATTTGAACGTGATCATAAATGAGCCGTGTTTACGTCGTGATTTCCCCGTAAATGAGGCCTGAACAGAAACATTTGTACAAGCGTGCGTTACATAAGTCGCTTTCATGCTACTCTGCCATTAGTTTGGCAGTGGAATTTCTTCTGTTGGCAATAACAAGGAACAGACGCTTCAAAGTGCAGAGGAAGACTATTATCCCCTCCCCCTCTCCCCCCCTCTTCCCCCTGTTCCACTTCCTAATCATCAAGTCTGAGGGAGGTCAGCGCGGTGAGTTCAGGCGCTGCTGTTACGATAATGACCACATCTGTGTCTCCTCCCGCTCTCGTACGCAGCCAACTCTGGTGCCCGGGGTGAATCTGCCTCAGTGAGGACGTACTCCTGCTAAAGGAACCACGAGGTAAGAACCGTCCCTCACTGTCACTGACAACTGTCCACTGCTGCCGCTGCCTCTGCTGCTGCTGCTGTCGCCAAAGTGTTGGTCTTTATTGTCGTGAGCCCGGGATTTTTGCACTTCCTCTCGTGTCTTTAAGGGACTTTAGGTTTGTGGATTTAGGGCGGAGGGTAATTAAGACCACAGGGTGAAATCACCTGCTGACACCATTTTGTCCAACCACAGAATCTCCTTAAAGAAGGAGATTCTCAGTAGTTCACGGATGGTAGAAAGTAGGGCTGTCACTTTTTGAATGGATATTATGTGGCAGATTTGTTGGCTTACCGTAGCTTGTAGCTTTTAGCTTGCATCCACTTTATTTGCAGCTTCTAAATGGATCTAAGGTCGATCTTTGCTCACAGTCAGTGTGTTTACAGGCATGTTAAAAGTCCCATTTTAGTCAGACTAAGACAATAATTCGGTTTTCTTAACGTCTTAAAAACATGTTAGTCCGACTAAAATTGAGCCAGTCTTAGTCGGACTAACATACCTGGATAATGACATTCATAGTCCGATTACTCCTGCATGTACAAGCTGAGCTGGAGTTGAACATTCTGCGAATGCACCAAAATGTCCTCCCTTGTCTTTGACCCGGAAGTAGAAGAAGACGACGTACAAACTGCGCCCTTTGCTGGACCACAACTGTTATTATTTCAGACGGCCTGTTGCACTTCCAGGTTGTATATTTTCATGTCAAGACACGGAATGGATGGTGGAACATAGAGCTCAACGTGACGTGCGATTCCTTTAATTATTTGACGAGTCACGTCGCCTCACTCAGGTGAAGCTAACAGCTAAGCTAAGAGGTGAGTTACTTCCACCGTACGGCGTAGAACCTGAAATCCTTTCATACCTCACTTTTCAGATGTGTCGTCCATTTTCAAAATAATTTATTCATGAAGTCTGTTGCACTTAATTTTCGTCTCAGTCAGGTTCTCGCACGCAAATTTCCTTGGACAAAAAGTGACAGTAGAAAGGCGCTCGACATACTCACACACATATCGCCACCTAGTGTTGCGGAGTCACACACACACACTTATATAAAGTGGTGTAATCTGTAGGATTAGGGTTGTAAACTGTGTCTGATTTCAGGGAAATTGTTTTTGTTTTTTTTCCTAACGAAGAAAAAGAAAGTTTTTCCACTCGGAAAACAATTACATTTTCAGATAATTTTGTAACTTTGTCTTGATAAGATGTTACAGCTGAGTTTAAATGTACAACTTTCTTAAACTCTGTCCAGTTTTTGACAATTGTTTCCTCATTTTAAGGAACATTACAGTTTGAAAGTGGCTGCAGATTTTACAAGCTACTTTTAAATATTATAACCAAGCAAATATTTGCTTACACCATTGGCAGATTAAGAATATTTGGCTGGTGACATGGTAACCATGGTAACCATGGGAATAATACCGTCATCTGTCTCTCTCTCTCTCCTCAGGACTTCGACTGGATCGGGACTGGACTTTGAGGACGCTCTCGCTCGTCCGCGTGGAGGGAAAAGAAGCAACGAACGAAACCGTTTCACTTCAAAAGTAAAAAGAAATCTGACCATTCTGCAATAACAGAAGCAAAAGAGGAATAAAGGGGGGGAAAAATGACGAGAAGAATGTAGGATATGTTTTTTTTGTCCGAGCAGATTTGGAAAGTTTGAATGGAGTCAGCTGTTTTCTCTCTCTCTCTCTCTCTTTGTCTCTCTCTCTCGCTCTCTTTGTCTCTCTCTCTCTCGCTCGTCGGTGCTGGTCGGGTCGTTAAAGGGCGATGTCGGGTTGTGTTGGTGAGGTGTGTGTCGGGAATGTCGGGAATGCTTCTCCTTCAAACCGCTCGCTGCCGTTTGTTCTCGTGAAACGCGGCACATTTTACTGAGCGTCCTCCTCCTCCTCCTCCTCCTCCTCCTCCTCCATGAGGCGTTTACAATTTTGAAAACAAGAGCAAGGAGAGGAAGTTTTAAACTGTTAAAAAACGCTGTAAAAGGAGCAGCTTTTAAAGCAACGCCAGAGGAGTTCTTCCTTTCTACCAGGGGTTGACCGATTATCAGCCGATTAATGACATTTAACGATATTATTTTAATATGTAAAAATGTACATTGAGAAAATCATGGTCAGGGGAAATGGTGACATGTAACCAGAGGAAAGGTTGCCGGTTCGAGTCCCCACCAGGTCAAAGGTCTCAGGAAACACCTGAGCAAGGCACACGACCTCCAACACTACAACAAAGTTAAGAGTCTTATTACAAATATATGAAAAATAAATGTTCAATATTATTAATACACACACAGACATATATATATATATATATATATATATATATGTATTTATTTAGTACTTACAAGTCATAAATGAAAGGTTCTCATTTTTTAACGTCATCTACGAAAGTTCCCCCAGACCTTCAGGATATTTCAGGGCGTGTCATGCTGAGCAAACACTGTACAATATTATCTTATACGTGGTTTTGTAAAAGCTCCAGCTCGCGCTGTACAAGCTAAAACACTCGCGATTTCCGTCCGATACAGTCCGACGCCGTGCGGCATGTCGGATATCTCGCATCCGGAACTGCGACGTTGAAAAAGAAGAAGAACTCAGAAGTGGAGAGACGTTTACTGAGAAGGAGAAAACACTCGTTACCAGGCAGCTTCAGCTGAGCAGCCATCGCTCCCCTCAAACCAACTTTCTTTCTACTTGACTTCACTTCTGCTTCTGTGCTCGCGCAGGCGCAGTGAGGGAGGTGGAGGTGAGTCGATAACCTCACGAGGGGGCGACCGGGATTTCAAACAGGACCGTACGATTGATCGGGAGCTTGTTGTAATCGCTGCTCCTTACCTCATGTATGCTACACGACACACGTTTAAAGGCCGTGGTATACTCGCGCGTCAGAGTCCTGTAATATCCCACTTCACCATCGGGTGGCGGTACAAGTCTGGACACAGGGAATAGGAGGCGCTCCTACCAAAGAAGAAGAAGAAAACATTGCTACAGCTCCCTCTGACACGTCCGAGCGTCTGCTTTGAATACTCCACCTACCAGACGTTCAGTTTTCACAAAATCCGCTCAACATGAGCCAAAAATGTGGCAGTGAAAGCCTCCCTTTAGAGAATGAGAACCTTAATTATTATATATATATATATATATACAGTGCTCAGCGTAAATGAGTACACCCCCTTTGAAAAGTACTATTTTAAACAATATCTCAATGAACACAAAAACTATTTTCAAAATGTTGAATATATATAAGTTTATATAACATCTGTTAAACTTAAAACATGAAAGTAAGTTCAATAACATAACTTAGATTACACATTTTTCAGTTTTACTGAAATAAGGGCGATGCAAAAATGAGTACACCCCACAACAAAAACGACTAAACCTAGTACTTTGTATGGCCTCCATGATTTTTAATGACAGCACCAAGTCTTCTAGGCATGGAATGAACAAGTTGGAAACATTTTGCTACATCAATCTTTTTCCATTCAAGAATTATCTCTTTTAGAGACTGGATGCTCGATGGAGAGTAATCCTCAACTCTTCAGAATTCCCCATAGGTGTTTAATTGGGTTTAGATCAGGAGACATACTTGGCCACTGAATCACTTTTACCCTGTTCTTCTTCAGAAATCCAACAGTGGCCTTCGATGTGTGTTTAGGATCATTGTCATGTTGGAAAAGTGCACTACGACCAAAGGCACGGAGTGATGGTAGCATCTTTTCTTTCAGTATAGAGCAAAACATCTGTGAATTCATGATGCCATCAATGAAACACAGCTCCCAGACACCAGCAGCACTCATGCAACCCCACATAAGGACACTGCCCCCACCATGTTTCACTGTAGGCACCATGCATTTTTCTTTGAATTCCTCACCTTTGCGACGCCATACAGTTTTGAAGCCATCAGTTCCAAAAACATTTATCTTGGTCTCATCACTCCAAAGTACAGAGTCCCAGTAGTCTTCATCTTTGTCAGCATGGGCCCTGGCAAACTCTAGGCAGGCTTTTATGTGCCTGGGCTTTAGGAGAGGCTTCCGTTGGGACGGCACCCATGCATGCCATTCCTCTGCAGTGTATGCCATATTGTGTCACGGGAAATAGTCACCCCAGTTTGGCTTTCTACTTCCTTGGATAACTGCAGTGAACTTGCATGCCGATTTTCTTTGACCCTTCTCATCAGGAGACGCTCCTGTCGAGGTGTTAACGTCCGTGGACGACCTGGACGTCTCTGTGAGATGGTTGCAGTTCCATCTTTTTTAAATTTTTCTACCACTTTTGCTACAGTATTCTGACTGATAAGTAAAGCTTTGCTGATCTTCTTGTAGCCTTCACCTTTGTGGTGTAAAGAAATTATTTTCTTTCTCAAGTCTTGAGACATTTCTTTTCCATGTGGTGCCATTGCTAACAACATGAAATGGGAAGGGGTTTATAGTCAACTGTCTGCTGGACACCTGTGTGATGAATAGTTAGACTCACCTGTGGTTGATTATTGTTAAATTGGACATTTGTAGTCTAAAATTTAGCCTTGCTACAGAGACTTTCAGTGGGGTGTACTCATTTTTGCATCACCCCAATTTGAGTAAAACTATAAATTTTGTTCTCTAAGTTATATTATTATCCTTACTTTCAAGTTATAAGTTAAACAGATGTTAAATAAAACTTAGTCTTGTCAACATTTTGCAAATTGTTTTTGTTTTCATTGAGATATTGTTTAAAATGGTACTTTTCGAAGGGGGTGTACTCATTTACGCTGAGCACTGTATATATATCTGCATATATATATGTATATATATATATATACAGTAAACCATATCATTGTGGAGGAGAGGTCAGAGGTTAGACTTCCAGTCTCTCAGGATCACAAACCATTTCATGTATAAAGGTTTGTTTCAGTTCCAAATATCACTCAAATCCGCCTCATTTACTCGTTATCGGTCGGCTCCTGGTGGACTGTGGTGTCGGCCATCTTGGCTCTGTTTGCTCGGTGTCAGTGTCCAAAAACAGGCCGGAGTAGGAGTCATATAAAAAAAGCTGCGACCACATCACAGCTGCGCCTCCTCGTCCTCTTTGTCTGTTTGCTCGTTGAAAACCGAGTCCTTTCCTTTGAAGGCAGCGTCCATTATGGAGATCAAAGGCTCGGGGACGGGTGGGAGTGGGCGGAGCCAAGTGTAGCACGGCCGCAGAGGCATTGTGTCCGACACATTATGACGTCAATGGCAGATAATGCATAGATTAAGTGTCAGTGTCGCTTTCTTTACACTGGGTTTATACACTTTTCTTTTATGTTTTGTTTTTTTTGAAACTCGGAGTCACTTCAGGCAAAAGGGGACGACAGACAGACAGACAGACAGACAGACAGACAGGAGGGCAATAATCCAACGTTTACGGACGTCAAACGCCACGGAAAAATCAAACAGAGTCACAGATGTTACACAGACGTTTTTGACGTCAGCTCAGGCAGAAAAATCCACAGAAATCCTGTGACACAAACATCAGAGAAGAAGCTGCAGGGGTGCATCATGGGAAATGTAGGCTTCTGATTTCATTTAAAGCAGCACAATCTTCTTTTTTTATATAACGTCGCGGCACATTTTTAAATTCTAGAATTCTTGTCATAATCAGACAGAAACATTTAGGTTTTTAAATTAAATCTACAACATTTAAGTTTTATTATTTTCTTAAAACAAACAACAAAAACAGCCTACCTGCAGTATCTTTATGGTCCACCAGGGGGCTGCAGAAGTGTTTGCGAAATATTTCACTGAAATTAAATTTTTTTTCTTCTTTAATTCAAAGCTATAAACCCTTTGTAAAGTTTGTGTTTGCTTTTAAAGCTGCAGTGCGTAACTTTTCAAATCCAAACCAGTGTCTGTGGAGACACAGAGTGAAGCACAAGAGCGACGATAATAAGACGACGGTTTTTGTTTTGTTTTAAAAATGTAAGCTATTCAACGAATGTTAAAAGAGAACTTTAGGTTAACGAATTCACCCTGGTTCTCTGAAACACAAGTAACATACTTTAGGTTAAGGAATTAACCCCGGTTCTCTGAGATATAAACTAGTGATGATTAGGTTAAGGAGTTAACCACAGTTCTCTGAAACGTGGGGTAAGTCTGTTAGCGAGGCTAGCTGTGTTTTGGGCGTCAGAAGTTACACACCGCAGCTTTAAATATCAAATATATTTATATTCAGAAAGACGTGGAAGTTTCTGGTTTCCGGTGCTGCTCTGCGCTGCAGTTCTGCGATGTCTGACCTCTAGTCATCGGCTCGGGGTCAGGGGTCAGGGGTCAGGGGTCGAGGTCGGATGACGATGACAGCAGCGACAGAGAGATAAAAACAAACAAGAAAACAGAAAGAGACAGAAATTATTTTCCTGCACACACAAGCCATAACAGAAACTAAGAGCAGTGCGGGGGGGGGAGGGCGGGGCTTAGCAAGGCGGCAGGGGGCGGGATGTGAGGTCAGAAAGAGGCGGGACGAAAGGGCGTGTCCTCGGAAGCCCAGGAAACAAAACCTTTAGCCTCTGTGTGTTTACGATGCATGTCAAAATAAAACGACAATGACCTAAAAGATTTTTTTTTTTTTTTTTTTTTTAGTGGTGAAGATGAAATGAGGTCGTATAAAAATAAATAAACAAAAAAATATCTGTATGATAAAACCTACAGTGGGCGGAGCCTGGGGATCAATTTGTAAAATTGTGTGTAATTTTTTTCTTCGGTTGTATTTTTTTCATTTTTTACGACGAGTATTTATTTTTCTTTAAGTATGTATTGGATAATAAATAAATAAATAAATAAATGTACGTACATGTTCCGTTTTCCCCCTCGACGACAAACTTTGTTTATTTGAACGAGCTGAAGAAGAAAAAAATAATAATAATGAAATAAGAAGAGTGGGAAACGTCGGGTCGTTCGGATGATGCTTGTGTGTGTGTGTGTGTACATTTCTGAGAAGATTTCCATGATTAAAGTGATCGTAAAAACACAAACACTGAGAATAAACAGTGAAGATGATGATGATGATGATGGTGGTGATGTTGAAGATTTAAAATAAATAAATAAATACAGCGATCCAGGTGGATCTGCTGATCTCTGCAAAAACACTTTCTCCATTTATTTCCGTCGCTTAGTTTTTTCGTGATTTATCCCTTTTATATATTGATATGTTAATTTTTGTGAATGTGTTTACTTTTTATTTACTTGTTTAGTTTTGATGTTGTGAAGTTGTTTCAGGTTAAAGGTTTTCAATGTAAGGCTGCAGGTGTCGTTTGAAAACACCACATTTTTACAATAAGTATCCATTTTATGTCCATTTTTGATTATTTTCCTCTTATATTTGACCTTTTAGCTACTTTTAGTTTCTCTTGTTTGAAGTTAAATTGTTTTTAAATTTCTCATTCAATTTCATTTTTGTTAATAACCTTTACAATTATTTTTACAGTTTAATTTAAGCTTAATTATTTATAATGCAAAAAAAATGTTTTAGTGTTTTTTTGTATTTAAAGAAACTCGCTCAGAACCCACCTGCAGTACCTTCATGTCCCACCAGGGGGTCGTGGTCCACACACACTGGGAATCACGTGTGGATATTAATTTTTCCGTGAGTATTTATTTATCAAGTATTGTTTTCCGTGGCTCTGTCCGTCTGTCTGCGCTTCCCCACTTGCCACTATGACCAACAGGGGCCGCCAGAAGCTTGTTGCGTGAATGTGGTGAAGTCTGCCATCTCTCATTGTCTTGTTTATGTATTTATTCTGTTTATTGTTATTTTGTGATTCTACGCTGCTACATTCATTTTTTTTATGTGTTAATAAGCATGGCTGTTTTTATTTAACATTGTTTTCTTTTCTTTTTTGTGTGTGTGTGTGGTTGCATGACTTTGCCATGTGTTCCACAAATGCTGCCAGTGTCTGGAACCAGAACTGAGACACGGACACACGGAAAAACATGGCCGCCATTGGTCGGGGGAGACGAGTCAAAACAGGTTTTAGCCACTGAAGACGAAACCACACCTGATTTTAGTCTTTAGAGACACGTTACAGAAAAAATAATTTTTAACAAATTTTTGTTCAGTTTGCGCACTCTCACACACCAAACCAAACCATTGAGAAAATCGTGGTTTTAAGCTCACAGGGCACAGGAGCTGCTGGTCTAGTCTGGTCTGCCGCCGCCGCCGCCTCGTTCGGTTAAGTCTGGGTGACTTAAATAAATGTGAATGAATGAATTCAAAAGCCAAAGTCTTTAAAAACAACACATCTGAACTTAGAGGCGGCGGTGGAGCAACAACTCTTGTGTGCCGTGACGTTAAATCGCTGATTTTGGGCTTTGGTGTGTTTTTTTTTAACATCAGTGACTCTTTGTGACAGTTTTGTAGCAGAATACAAGCAATAAAAAAATACATGCAATTTACTGTTTATGTCAAGTTTAAAAACAAATACATCAGTTGTGCGTTTGTGCGATACAGTATTTATGTTAATCTGTACAAAACAACGAGTACAAATATCTTTTATTACCATGTTTGTCAAAGTTAAATTAGCTCTTTTTAGTGTCATATTATTATTTAGAAAAAAAAAAACATGTTTGTTTTTTTTGCCCAGATAAAACCGATCACGCGTCACATTCACGGTGAATCCATTAATTACAGTTACAGTGTGGAGCAGTGACTCGGAGCCTCAGTAGGTGGCGCTCCTTCCTCTCACAAACCCGAGTGGACCAGAGACTGGAATTATCATCGTCATCAGACACTTCTTCTATAAATACACACACAGATATTATACATAGCTTCATACATGAAGGTATACGGGTGTCATATTTTACATTTATATATATACACATACATATATATATATATATATATATATATATATAAAGGAATATATTAATATCAAAGACGAACACATGCTTACATACTAATCAAAAATAACTTAGGTTATGAAAGATCATACAAAAAACAAAACAGTTTTAAAAGTAGAATCTCTATAAATGACAATTTTCTCTAAGATCTAGTGTTGAGGTCTTCTCGTTTGTTTGTTTATAAAAAGTCATGTGACAGAGGGGGAGGGTCCAGGGCCGAGGCGGCAATAACTTCCATCATTTTAAAGTGAAAGTGCACACAGTGAGATGTGACAGCTGCTCCGCTGTGAGTCACTTTCTACTTCATGCCACCTCCTCCCTCCCTCCCTCCTCCTCCTCCTCCTCCTCCCCCCTCAGCCTCTCCCGGTTCTAGTCAGGACCTCCCTCCCCGGCACCTGATTGGCTCTGGACAGCAGCACGCAGACGCAGGACGAGTCGATGCGGATCCACCTCCACCCAGTTCTGTTGTTGGTGTCTTTGGTGAGCGCTCGCACAAACGACTGCTTGGCCTTGCACTCGCTCAGCCACTGTTTTTTGTCCACGCCAAAGCAGCCGGACCCGGCGAGGCCCATCCCCGGGGATCTCGGCGGCGCCGCCGCGCCAGAACCCCTCCCCCGGCTGGTGCCACTCTCCTGCTCGGCCTGGCGACAGCGGGTCTCGTAGAAGAACTGTTTGAGCGGTCCCGTCTGGGTTTGGATTTCCTCCAGGACGGTGACCTGCCGGCCGCGGGAGTCGATGGCGGACCTCTTGTCGGTGACCCAGACGCTTTCCGCCTCGCACACGGACTTCTCTCCTCGCCGTCGGTCCATCAAGTGCGAGCGCTTGTCCCGCCTAACGGGGTGCGCGGCCTCGCTGGTGGTGACTCTGGAGGAGTCGGTCCAGCTCGGGGTCGTGCTCCTGTCAATCGCCCGATCCCCGTGACCCTCGATGTGTCCGTCCATGTCCTCCTGCTCCTCCCCGCCGCCGTCCTCCTCCAGCAGGCCGGACTCCAGCATGAGCAGCAGAGGCGGGTGTTCTGGAGGAGACAGCGAGGGCGAGAAGAGGACTCGTGGATGTGCGTCCAGAAACATCTCGTCTCCCAAGAGGCTGTCGAGTCCAGGGCCCAGACCCGGTCCTGCCTCCAGGGTCGCGCTCTCCTCAGCCCCTGGCGTCTGCTCAGTCCCTGTCCTGATTGTTGATGTCTCTCTCAGCTGCTCTGAAGGAACAGTTGGTTCTGGTCCATGCGGAGCCTTTAGCGTTGCAACAGGACTGGCAGTGTTGTGGTTTTCTGCTGCAGAAACCTGCAAAGGTCTGCCCGTGGAGTCCTTCTTGTAAAAGTCCATGAAGCTGGAGATCTCTTGCCTGCTGCTTCTGTCAGCTTTGTAGTCCTTTGGTGGAGAATTATCCTGGGAAATATCCTCGGTCCTGAGTGTTCGTCTGTCCAAACTGACGCCGCTTCTGCCGCCGCTGCCTGAGTTGCTTTTCGACCGGTAACTTCCTTGATTGTCCACTCTGAACGTGGCGGTCTCTTCATGTACGGAGGATTTCACGTCGTCCTTGCGGTCGTGAAGGTCTCGTCTGTCGGGTTGCTGGCCGACGGCCGAGTCCGTCTGCGAGGCATTTCCGCGAGAATCGTAGTCCACACGCGGAGCTGCGAGGCGCGAGGCCGGGTCCCGGCGGTCGTCGGAGCCAGGCTTTGTCGTCGTCGCCGCCGCAGCGATCCTGGACACGGGGTTGTGAGGGAAGGGCAGGGCCGAGGCAATCACCATGGCAACCAGGGGAAGCCAGTGCATCACTCCCAGGACGTATCAGCTGGCAGCGAAAAGAAAAAAAAAAGACACAGAGGAATTAAAAGTTGCAGCTCGTACAGTTGAACCAAGTTCCTCATTTAAAATGTAAACCGAGAGGTTTTACTAGTGACTCGCACTCTTTATGACCGCAGAGGTACGGCTTTAAAGTCTTGGCAGACATCGTGGAAAAACAGGACCCGGTGCAGTGAGGTCGACCCACTGCTTCTTCATGTGGGCCGAGTTTTGCACGACCTTCAAACGCCGGTGCGTGTGAATCTTAACGGCCGAGGCACTCAAACACGAGAACCCAAGAATGTTTTTTTGTTTTTTAAAAAAAAGAAGCTGTGGTTCAGTGTGTGAACCACAGCTCGTCTGCATTACCAAGGTCTATTTCAGGTATTTAACATGAACACACCTGGGCTTTTTTAAAAGGTGGTGCCGGAACATGACATAATACATCTGTCACCAGGGACTGGAGGAGTTTTTACTACTGTAAATATTCAGCCTGCCGCAACCTGAACATCTAAACCATGTGCAACCAAAGAGGATTAGAGGCAGATTAAGTGGAGTGAATACAGCAGAGAAACAAGACGTGTATCCTGTTTTTTTATAAAAGGCAAAAGTCAACGACAGTCCGCGTTTCCCCCAATATCACCAACAGCCCCAACCTCGACACCAACAGCGATATCAACCACGCAGCCATTTCAAAGACATACATCATTCATTCATTCATTCATCTTCTACCATGTTGCTCAGCTAATAAAAGTCTATGTCTATAATATCATCAGAATATTTTCACCACTTCACCTCTGGGTTAAACACCATTTATTTTCTGACTGGAAAATTTAGGTTTGAGTCACTTTGAAAGACCGCTTGCTTTCCCCCGCACCAAACCCCATTGAGAAAATCTGTAATTATTTTTTATTTGTACGTCACAGAACACGGGAGTTGTCGATTTACTGCTGCCTCCGACAGGAAGTTCACGTGTGTTGTTTTTGTGAATTCGGCATCTAAAAATCCTTTGTTCTGATTGACCTCAGTGACACAAAGTGACCACATGTGGCAGCAGTAGACCAGCAGTGGACCAGCAGCTCCTGTG
This sequence comes from Solea solea, assembly GCF_958295425.1. NCBI lineage: Eukaryota > Metazoa > Chordata > Actinopteri > Pleuronectiformes > Soleidae > Solea > Solea solea. Next base: position 5,100,041 of record NC_081149.1, on the reverse strand, counting down.
TCCCCACAAACTAAAATCACGGATTTTCTCTATGGAGTTTGGTTGTGGGAGCACGAGCGCTTCACAAACTTCAGTTTCCTTGTGAAATAAAGACATGAAACATGTTTTTAAGATATTGCAGACCTTTAAGCAGGCATGGATTTTATTACGTGACTCTTTTTCTTAAGAGGCACAAATGTGTTTTTAGTCACAGCAGCAGTGTTTTCACTCAGAGCTCAGGCTGACAATTATGTTAGAACTTTTTACAGAACCTGAACTACCACTATAAATTGTCCCCTCATCTTAAATGAGTGTACATGAACAGTAATTGATTATTGATGGACAAAAACACCTGTCTATAATCAAACAAAATAATAATAAAAAACATTATTTTTTATTGTAGTAAACAAAACTAGAACTGAAATTAATATTAAAAAATATATATTATTCTGTGTCTTTGCGGTCATTTTTAAGAGGTTTAACACTCTTGAAACGCCTCGATCCCCAATAAACACCCTTGAGAAATGGCGATTGGGCACCTTGCTCAGAGGTACCTCAGCCCTTGTTGACCTGTCAGGATTTGAACTTGAAACCCTCTGGTTACATGCCAATTTCCCCTCTCCACTAGGCCACGGGGCTGCCCCCAACTGAAACCAGCCCAATAAGCTTTCAAATGTGCACTCGTTGACAAAGATATTGATCATAATTCACTCCAGCAGATTTATTACTGATTTATTACTTTATTACTCGTTGACGCCATGTAGCGTCAACATAAGCCCCTCCCTGGTGTCAAGACACGTGTAAACACTTCTCAGGTGTATTTTTCAATGACGACATTATGAGTCAGTCGTGTGGAAGCGACGTTCACCTGTGACTAACTGCACAAATATTCCAGTCAACCATCAGCGTGCTTATTTGTCTGAAAGCAGGGAGGAGGTCACTTGGAGAGTGTTAAAATAGGTGGAATGATGAGAATGTGAGTGATGCAGCTTCACGAGGCTCCTCCTGGCAGCAGAACATGCAGGGCAAACAGGAGGAGGAGTGGATGTGTTTTTGTGTTTGTTTGCTCGTGGTGTTGTTCTGTCTGCACAGGTGTGTGTGTGTGTGGGAGCGCGACTGTGAATGAGCAACAAAACAAAAAGAATCCCTTCAGTGACTTCAGGGAGCCTGAGCCACACCCAGGACACGGTGAAGCCGCCGCCACGAGAGCAACAAGGATTGGTCGACACATCCGTCACCTCGGGCGCTGACAGTGCCTGCGTGTCGCGTAAATCACATCAAAGTCGGTGCCGAGCAGCTTAAAAAGGTAAAAAGCAGCTGCACAAGACGACTGTCACACGCAAACCACCAGGGGGCGTTACAGACACTTAAAACTGAATCATTTTCATTTGAGGACAAAAATCAACATTTTCTTGAACATGTTCAGGACTAAAAATAATCTCTTCATGTCAGAAAGTCAGATTAACTGCTGATGTAAATCATTGGGAGTTGCAGCGCTGTATAGACACAGACCTACAGTAGCTTCTTGGTTTCGTCGCAGTTATCCCCGGTAATCTACACGAGTGTTAATGTTGTTAAGAGTTACGTTCCCACTTAAAAGGATAAAAAGACATTAAAGTAACAGAGACACACATGAGTGGACACTGTGATCGGACTCTCGGCCCCGCAGAAGTCCTGAGGTTCTACCGTAAAGACAAGTATATTTTCTGCTTTTCGGTGTCCATCCGTCCGTCTTCTACTGCTTTATCCTCCACATGAGAGTCACGCGGGGTCTCAGCTGGCATAGGGTCAAAGGGCGGGGGTCACACCTTGGACACCCAGTCCATAGTTTTTGAGTTTTCAGTCTAGGAGTTACGGTGATGAGACACTGGGTTAAATCCTCATACCTTTAAGTGGAACGTGACACAAAGCGCAATCATTTTTCGTTGGATTGGAAACCCCCCCACAACGACTCTAAACGCTGTAGTACATATGCCAGGCCTGTACGTGGCGCTGTGATAAAGCTTTATTTACATTATAATGTGAAGAATCACAGAAACAGAGATAGAAGGAAAGGAAGCAAGGAAAGGAAGCAAGGACGAAAACCAAACAAACTCCAAATGTAGCATTTTGGTTGTCTACAAAAAAAACGCTATTTTTTGGGAAACCATTAGGTCGAGTTTTCTTTCAACAGGAAGGTTGTGGGTTCAATTCCTGGCTCTGCTCGTCTATGTGTCCTTGAGCAAAGACACTTAACCCCATGTTGCAGTGAGTGAATGAGTGAATGGGTGAAAACTGTTGTGTGAAGCAGCTCATCAAGACTAGAAAAGCACTATATAAATACAGACTGATTTCATTTGGTAGTAACAAGTAACAAAGAGAGTTAGAGGAAATGTAGTGGAGTAAAAGTAAAAGTTGCTTGAAATACTAATAACTAAGTAAAATACAGTAACAAAGGATTTGTACTACATTACGGAGAAGAAGAGAAAATGTGATTGAGCCTTAAAGCTGATTCTCACAAATTCTGTTCTAATTTGTGGTTCTAACATAATCAGGGGGCCCCGTCTCAGCTTAAAGGCCCCCCAAGGCAAACCTACCCTGTTTAAATGGCACTGCTAAACGACACAGTGTCGAGCTGAAGGGGAGGAGAAGGCGGTTTGAAAGGAGCCAGCTGTGGCGAGGAGGAGCAGGGCCAACGTCCAGGATGAAGAATGTGGAGGATCAGTGTTACCTGAGTGTGTGTGTGTCGCGCTCACACACACACACACACACACACAGGCCCACACTCTTAAGTGGTTTATTTCTGCAGCAGCAGCAGCAGAAACAGCAGCACTTCTTCATCACCGCGCTCCATTTGCTACAATGACACGCATCATTTGAGCTCCCGGCCAGACCAGACGAGGACCACGCCGCCGCGGTTTCCTCCACCCGCTGAACCAAAGCCAAAAACATCCCAACACTGTCCCTCTCTCTCTAAAACATACAACAGCTTTTTAAAAACAAATAAAAACCTTAATCTTAATCTCCATAACTTGACACATGGCTTCCACATGAGTCAAACACAGAAACGCGTGTAAAAAAAAATCCTTGAACTAACAGATTTAACTCGTCTACGTCGTCGCTTTTAATCTGAAGGTTTGGTTATTTCTGTTCCGACGTAAACATAAAACCTTAAAAATCCTGTTCAAAATATACGAGTTACAAGTTCATCCGAACATCTTAAGTCATTACCACATCGTCTGGCAGAGGGCGCTGTGAGTGCGACTCTGAATATTGTAATAAAAAACACTCATGATAAAAAATACACTCTTTAAAAAAGGTAACTTCACTGAGGTATGCAACATCTTCTGGAAAAGTAGTGCTTTTTATTTTCGTGAAATAAAAGTTTTTGTAACTTTCTTTTCTAATATTTTTATAATGGTGTTAACCTGTTTCAATCAATCATGTTTTGGGAACATTACAACATTTTGTAAATATTTTGGTTGCATAAATAATATTTTTTATGTTTTTTGTAACAGTACATTTTGCAAAAGTAATTTTTTTTTATAATGTTGGTAACATGTTTCCATCAGTCATGTGATTGTAACATTACAACATTATCTAAATTTTCGAGTAACATAAGTTTTTTTTCTTTTACATTTCAACATCTTGTAACGTTTTTTGGTTACATAACTGATATTTTTTTAATGTTAGCAAACAAGTTTTGGCAACATCGCAACATTTTGTAACTTTCTGGTTCAATTAGTAATATTTTTTATAATGTCAGTAACATGTTTCCATCAATCATGTTTTTGTAACATTACACTGTTTTGTAACATAAGTCATTTATTTTAACTTTATTTGGTTACATAACTCATATTTTTCAACATTACATTGAGTAACTTTTTGCGTAACATAAGTAAGATTTCTTGTAATGTTAATAACATGTTTTTGTTCCATTATTACACTTTTTTTTTCCTTAATTTGTACTGTAATTGGCTAAATCAAACTTGATGATATGATATCGTGTCACTCGTGGTCGTCACTGACTGAACTGCACCTGTACCACCTGTATCCCTGAGTGACTGCACTGGTATTAAAGCATCAGAACAGGCCTGCAGGTTCAGATTCCCTGCTGTTTCACTTTCAGACCCACCGCTGTGCATCAAAACCTGCAACTTGTTCCAACTGTTCTGCGTAACTGTGCAACACACCGACATTCCCGAAAGGATATCAGGAACATTTTTAAGTGACAGCTTGAAACTGATCTTCTTCACTTTGCTCTCAACTCGGTTTTTTCTTCTTCTTCCTTTTAAACAACCTCTGGTTTATTACTGCTTCTATTTGTTTAATGTATGACTTATTGTTCTTCTTCTTCCCACTTAATACTTTTTTGCTTTTTTGCTTATTATACAAATATTAAACAAGCTGTTTATCTACTGTATATATGTTTGAACAGTCACATGTGTTATTAACCCTGCTTGTCACGCTGAATACTTGACATGTTTTTAACTCAATGAAGAATAGTTTGCCTACAGGGGCAAGAAAGTACCTACTATTATATATATTTAACTATCACTAACTATAGACTTCATCTATACATTAGACGACTTTACGTCCAAATGGTTCTCTCCATACATTTTCTTTTGTTCATAGAACAGTCCGAAATTACATTACATTTACATTTAAATTAAAGCATATTATTTAAGACGTTATTTGATGTTGTGCTTGTTCAGTCGATTTAGAACCAATTATCTGCCCTTAAAATCTTCTTAATTGATTTATAACTCATTCTAAAAGCCTTGTTTTCCTTCTTCCTCAACAACGTTTTGAGGCTCTTGCTCTCGAACACAACACATAAAATAAAAACCATAAAAGAAAAGTATTTCTCAAGTTCAAGTCTGGCACCCAGGAAATAAGTTGTGAGCACGCCAAGCGTCATACCGAGTCTCGCTGCCCATCCAGGAACTTCAAAACTTCAAAATATCCACTTGACTTTGCAGAGTTGGATTATTGTCAGCTCAACAAAAGAAGTGAGGTCTGAATTTCACCACGTTTTTGTCTCTATTGTCATATTCTTCTTCTTCTGTGTAACTGCTTCTTCTTTTATTTCCAGATATGAGCCAGGGGGCGAGGCCAACTCTGGTCCAAACTGAAGGTAGTTGCTCAACTCCCAAGCACATTATCTGGCAAAAAATAGTCCAACTTTGAGAAATTCAACAATCGGACTTAAATCAGCACAGGGCATCAAATGATATTGTTTTTCTGGAGCCAATATTGATACAGATTATTACTAGTTATTATATTTGGAACAAATTTGCATTTACGGTAAAATCTAAAGCCAATTTTTAAAGCCAACTACTACTACCACCACCTACTACTACTACTACTACCTACTACTACCTACTACTATCTAACTACTACCATCTATGATCCCGAAGACGTTTGCCAAGCGACTGAAAACATGTCAACAAACATTTTCCAGGAGCGATGGCTACGTAGGACTGGCGACTTTTGCCTCACTGAGATTGCATCTCACTCAGGCTAAACGACAGCTGAATCAAAGACAGCTGCTTTTTAGTGGCAGCTAGACGTAGCTTCTCTGACGTCATCGTGATAAGCCCGCCTCTAGCGTGCCATTGTTTAACTCCCGTTTTTCAGAGATTCTGTAGTTGGCCAAAACGAAGCTCTCCCCAAACGTGTCTGCAGAGCGAAATCAAATCCCTGTTTTTAAAATGGCGTTTATGGCTATGTGGTTAGCTCAAACACCTTAGTCGATCCCTTAGTGGACTTAAGTAAAGTAAAAGATATGTCAAAAGATTCAAGACACAAAAGCCCCCTTTACACCTGTTTTCTGTTCTGTGATCGGGTTGTGATTTGATTGCGATCGGACAGCGTCTGACCACTTGTTAGTACAGGTGTAAATACACCCGAGGACTGCTTATTATCCGATCTGCCAAACCACTTTCGGTAGGTGGTCCCACAACTTTGTGAGCGGAGGTACTTGGTGGCTCAGGAGGCGGGTAGTCACCTCCCACTTTCAAGAAGCGGGACCAATGGGACCTACAACCAATCAGACCAGTGATTGTGTCAACAAACACTACAAATACTACAAGCGATGGCTATGTAGTATTGCCGTGGTATGACTTTTTCCTAGCCTCGCTAACTCGAGAGACCGCATCTTGCCCAGGTTAAATGACAGCTGGACGTAGGTTCTCTGACGTGGTCACATGAAGCGCGTGTCTAGTGCACTGTTTGGGATTGACTCCTTATTTTCTGAGATTCTGTGGTTGGCCAAAATGGGCGCTCTTCCCAGACATGTCTGCAAATTGCTGGCAGAGTGAAATTGAGAGAAAGTGTCACATTGGAGCTTTACGTTTTCAAAATGGCAGTTATGGCTCGGTGGTTAGCTCAAACACCTTAGTAGATCCCTTAAGTAAATTAGAAGACGTGGTCAAAAGACTGTTGATATCGGGATCAAAAGACTCTCAAGAATGAAAGGCCTCCTTTACACCTGGCATTAAACTGCATTTTCTGTGATCGGATTGTAATCGGATAGCGCCTGACCATTAGGTCAGTACGAGTGTAAATACACACTTATCCGATCTGCCAAACCACTTCGGGAGGTGGTCGGAGACGCATTGTGACCAGATTGAACAGCCAAGCGCCGTGTGTGATTGACTCCCTTTGTTTCTGAGACTTTGTCATTGGCTAAAACGTCGCTCTAGCCAGACGTGTCTGCAAAACACCTTAGCAGATCCCTTAATAGACTTAAGTAAATTAAAAGGTGTGTCAAAAGACTATGTCAGTCTGATATCGGGATCGAAAGACTCTCAAGACATACACACACACACACACAAAAAAGATGCTCCCTGGTTTAACAACGGTGTGAAAGTACCATTTAAAGTTACACGCCACAGTTTTAAGAGTTTAATCCAGAGGATTAAAGGTGTGAAGTGAAGTGAGGAAGGGATCAGGTGCAGACGGCCGACTATTCCAACGGGCAAAAGATCCTCCCAGAGAAAACAGACGCCGTAAAACAGCTCCACACCTGGCACTAGCTACCGCGCTATTAACCTGTTAACAAAGTAATCCCCTCCCTCATGTGTGGTTAATGTCACACACGTCCATCTGACAGATACATTAAAGCGTTTGTGTGTGTGTGAGACAGTTGGGACATAAAGGGCCCCTGGCCGCCACGTCAGGTCCTAATCCCGCCTTCTTTGAAGTCGTGTAACCTCGAGAGTGAAGGAGGTAAGGAGATGTCTGGAGGCCAGATGACTGCAGGACGTCTTTTTTGTTTTTTTTGTACCTCATTTCATAACAGCTTGGGTTGTGACTAAGCTGTCGGAAATGCACGAAATGAGTGTGATTATTAAGAGTGACAACGAGAACACCATGTGACAGGAAAACACGCGGGACAGGTAAATGTTTGCGTTTCCTTCCTCTCATCCCTCCCTCCCTCCTGCTGTAAAAGCTTTGGCCTCACATGTGTTCGTTTACAATGCCTTGCTGTGCAAACAGCCCATTAATTCCAGTTCTGTGATCGTTTCGTACCACGTTCAGCCTGCAGGAACCAGGCTTCCTCCTCCTCCTCCTCCTCCTCCTCCACCACCACCTCCACCACAACCTTGGCTCTTATCTCACTAATCACTTCATCTCGCTTTCTCTTGCACACAAACACAAGCCGACCAAATACACACACACCGCACATATCACACGATGACACGCTCGACAAATAATTTCATTATTTTCACTTTTGTAATTATTGATTAATCTGCTCATAGTTTTCTCAATTTATTGATTAATTTTGCTGGAGCCAAAGGTTTAAGCATTGACTTGTTTTGACCACAAATAAAAACAAAGAAAACCAGAACATATTCAACTGGTTTATCAATCATTAAGTATTGATTGCAGCTTCTTAAATGTGAACATTTTCTGGTTTATTTGCTCCATATAGCAAAAAAAAAAAATAAAAACATTAAAACATTTTTATTTAACTAATTTTGTTTTTTAAAAACTAAACGAGATGTGTGATCATTTCCAGGTTTGGGAAACACCGATCCAACCGTTTTCCCTGACATTTTATGCACCAAACACCTACTAATGGAAAGATGAACTGATTGTGATAATAATCGTTAGTTGCACTCGCTCAATAAAAAGGATAAAAGCCTCCCACAGTCGCTGGGGACTCATCTGTTGACAGTGTGCTATTAAAAGCCTCGGCTGCAGGTATGTTTTAAAAAGGCGACCTGTGTGATCTACCTGATAGCTCTCACCTCACCTGACTGACGGCCAATGAAAACATGATGTGAAATAGGCCACAACAACCACATCACTGCCAAGGAAAACGACATGACAGTGTGTGACTGGCGTGTTCTAAAAAGTTCACCTGGATCGTGTGATCACAGTTTTAATGGGATTCACACCACGGCTGCAGTGAATCATCCAATTTTAATCCATTACTGAGTTCATTTGGTAGCAGATTAACTGTTTGAAGAGGGGTTTATATCAAAATAAAAAGTCTTCTGACTTCTTTCCTTCTCTGTGACAATGTATTGGATCCTGAAGGAAAAATTTAAGCACATCATCATTTTTTGGGATTTACGAATTGTAATTTTTAGCACTTTAGTTTAACCAATGTACACAAATTTGATTTGATTAACATTTTTACGAATTTAACTAAATTTGCATGTAAGCATGGAACAATAAAATATATAATATATCAAGATCAAAATGCTTTATATGCGAAATAATATTACTTACATTTTTAATATATATTCTTTAAATGTAAACATTCTGTGCATATAAATCAGCAGGACTGTGTGTTGGAGAAAACCAATTGTAATTTGCCATATTCTGCACAATTATTCCATCACAATCAAATATCCTGGGTGCTTTCATGTTTTTTTTAACCGCAATGTGCTTTAATGTCGCACATCGTGCCATTCGTAAATGTAAATACATATTTTGATGAGTTCAAAGACATAAATTATGACCTAAATAAACCTTACACGTTTTTCACTGGCTTTGTGTAACTGCTGCAGGCTGTTTGGTGAATAATTAGATGAATAAACATGTAAAAACATGTGTGTTAGTGTTTACACGTTAGTAATAGTGCACGGTGTGTAGTTCGGGGCCTACATTTACCGTTTAGGTGAGATCCGGACCCCGCGTCCTTCCAGCTGACACCACATTGATTATAGAGTCCTGTCGCCAGTTGCTCAACTGGTTTAAACAAATTAACTCAAAAAACACTTTCTCACGCTCGCCACAGAACGTGTCACAGACATGGACTCGTCTCTTTAGCTCCGTGACATCGCATGAGTCCCTCCACGTTCACCAAAAAAACGACGAAAAAGAAGTTAAATAAAAAGTAAAGTAAAATAAAAGCAAGCAAAAACGGTCTCCTGTCCTGTGAGCGCTTCACGGACCAAACGGCCAAAAAGAAGGAAAAGACAAGGTCCAGACAGGTTTTTAAAAATGAAAACGTGTCTTTAAACGTACAAATCCCATTTAGATATTACTCCTCCGTGTCGGGACAGGGAGGGGGGACAAAGGTGTCTCGGTCCAAAATATGTGCGCGGAGAAGTGGAGAGGTGAAGAAGTTTGGCCAAATGTTTTAAGATCCTCAACTCCGCCTGAAACGCGTAAAAGTCGGATAAGCCGTGAAGTCAGCACCACTTCCAAGTGCAACGTCCGCTGGGGGTGTTTTCAAAATAAAAACCCGTTTGCCACAAGTCAGCACGGGTGGCGAGTAAAGACTCCCAGCGGGGCTTTTATTTTTAAAGGCAAAAATGGCTACATCCGGCGCAGTTACTCCTTAGCTCGCCCGCTCCCGCTAGCTTGACGAGCTAACGACTCCGATTTCCCCGGGGAAGCGCAAAGAGAAGCTGCTGAATATTTGATTACCTCATGAGGTTAAGTATATTTAAAAACTACTACGACTACTACAGCAGCAACACCACGTGTTTATTCAAATGTATTTTACATTTTAAATGTATATAAATGTAAAGTAGTTGTCCAATTAAAAAGTAAAAAATGTGCCCTAAAGTAGCTAGCTAGGCTTACACAGTATTGATATTGAAATAATGGTGCGTTTGTTTGTAGTTGGAAGTTGAGGCTTTTTTTCACAACCCAACATGGGATTTTAAAATGGCTGACACTGCTACTTTTACTATTAAACTCTGTCGTATTTATTATGTGTTCAATTTTTATCGATTATTAAATTAACCGTCAACTATTTTGTTAATTGATTAATCGGTTTGAAGCTTTTTTCATGATTAAAACAAGATTTCTGATTGTTTCAGCTTCTTAAATGTGAATCTTTTCTTCATTTCTTTGCTCCAGATAACAAAGAAATCATTACCAGTGAATCATTTTGGTTTGTGGACAAAACCCAAGACATCTGAGAACCTCATTATTTCCAGGTTTGACAAACATTGATAACATTTTCTGATATTTTATGGACCAAACGATTATTCCATTAAATAAAATAATCGACTAGAAAATAAATACTAGCTAGCTGTGCACCAGTTTCTTCTTAGCTTTCCCCTTCTGTGGTATTAAAAAAATCTACTACAACACTGTGTTTCTGAAAAATAAGTTATTCAGGTTTGAATGAACCGTAAAGTCGCATTTCTTGCCCAGCTAGACTTACTATGTTGATATTGAAATAACAGCCCGTTACGCTATTTGCGGCCGCTTTTAGCCTAGCGGTCCTCAATTCTGCGCGTCAGTGTCAATAGCGTGCTGATTTCCTTGCTGTAATGTGTCGTGTTTGTGGCTACTGTGATCTAATCATGCCAACATTGGCGTGTATTATCGCATTGTATTTCACGCCACACGTGACATTTCTCACGCTGAGAAGTGATAAAACTCATCGCACATAAATTAGTAATCTGTGAATCGATGATGCAAAGGCAGATTGCTATGCTTAGTTTATTCATACAGCTGTCTTCAATTAGCAACCTATCAGCCAATCAGAAAATAGATAGCATTTCTTGTTGCTGGGGAAAGTCTGAAAATAGGTTCACGCTTTCAAGTACTTGTTCCACGAAGTACGCATGCTAACAGAAGGGTTAAATATGACAATTCTCGTGTTCCTTTGCTCCATAAAACAGAAACAAGTCTTCAAAACTGAACAATTTTAGTTTTTGGACAAAACAAGATATCATCATTTCCAGGTTTTGGAAACACCAGCTGATCTAAAAACTCTAATGATGAGGGTTAGTTAGATCGTAGTTTGATCATTTCTGGGATTACTCCACATAAAACTATCAAGGGATTGTGATGAAGTCAAGTACCAAAATAAAAATACTACAGAATCAGTGAAGAATTTGTCTCCACAAATGATCAAATCTCGTTAAATCCATAAAGACTGAGTGAGTGATGCTCGTTCAGCTTTACACTGAGGACAAGTTGGAGCAGATTTTGTGGGTCTGACATGCAAACCCTGTTTTTTTTTTGTTTTTTTTTTAATTTGTTTAGAATTTTTCCTTTCATCGCCACCCCACACTTCCCAAGAAACCAATGTGATTAATTACCTGCAACATATTGTTGGCACGGCTCCACGTATCTGTGACTTCGCTATGGTCTGGTAACAGCGCTAATTATTACAAACAAGCTGTAGTGAAGCAGGATGTTTCGTGATTTGTCCGGTGTCTTAGTCTGCAAGTGCAAGGGTGCAACTTAATCCTGTTTGGCACAATCAACCAGGAGGATGTCACTGTGGGTTTTAATGCCAAATCAGGGTCCGCTTTCAGACAGATCGCTTCCTGTTTGCTTGTGCCAGATATTTTCGGTGTGCGCTCACTTTCCTGGCTATTTGGCATATAAGGTAAGGTGTTTTTGTACAAGGGCCCTTTAACGGGATGATTTGGATGACCTCACTGGCTGTGATGTGTGTCTATTCTACACTGAAGGGACACATTACGCTGTATGTTTAACTAATGGCTGTTTGAACATCCACAGAATGGATTACAAACACTGAAAATATACCGTACCTTCTTATTTAAATTTACAGAGCAATATATTCATACCCATGTGTTATTACTTTATCCCCAAACGACCCTATATGTTAAACTACAAGCGTAGCAATAATGGCCATTTTATGGATTATTTAACGTTACGGATCACTGTAGTCTCCAAGTTTAATACCCTGTGTTCTCCAACTAAAGTGATAGCTCAAGTTCTTGGTGCTGTGAATGTCTTCCTATTCAAGAACCTGCCAGCAGGGACACAAAGAAAAACTTGTTTTTTTCCCCACTTAACAAATAGCTCATCACATAAAATCAACCCCAGCTAAACTCTACGATAACTTGACTGTATGTTTGTTGCTTCATCTTTTTGTTAGGCAAACGTTTTCCTAACAGGTAAGTTTGCGTCGATTTGCAAACCAGACACTCTCCCACACCAAAGCCCACAGAGAAAATTGCGAATTTACATCACAACATACAGGAGTTGTTGATCCACTGCTGCCTCCATCAGTAAGTTCCAATGTCTTATTGTGTGACTTTGGTATTTGAAATCCATTTGTTTACATTTACCTCTGAGGCACAAACGTCCGGAGAGAGGCATCAGTATACTGGCAGCTGCTGAGTCCCTGCAAGCTTAAAACGTCAATTTTCTCTGTGGACGTTGGTGCAAGGAAGGTGGTTTGACCAGGCAACACAGAAAAGTGTCTTTAATGGTGTTAGAATTTAACATTTATTGGTGAAGTGGGGAGAATATATGTAGCCTCCATTTAGCATCAAAACTCAAAAACGCTGCCTTCCATATACATTGGAAATCAGAACTGGGAGTCACGTCAATCCCAGTCCCTGGCGTGTCTGGTAGTACGTAGCATGTGAAAATTAAACATTACTATGTGTGCGACAAAGAAATTACAAAAGAAGTGCTATTAACGATAAAAGTAGGGCTTTAGTTTGGGGAGTAATTCACAATGACAATTCATAACATTTAATATCCAACAAATTCTACACACTGGACCTTTAAGTGTCAGCTCTGTGGTGTCAGTATGTCTTAGACCAATCCAAACTATCCCTTTTACAGTAATGTGTGTTTATTGTTTATATATATACACAGGAAACCGAGAAGCACTTGCAAAAAGAGAAAATATTTATTGGCGCTGCAGGCAGAGACGATTATTATTTTTTGGTGCAGGTCCAAGTTTCTCGTAATACTGCCACCCAGAGTATTTTTTTATTGGATTATTGACATTCTACTGTACTTTACTTTACTGACGGGGGGAAAATACCAAAACCAAAAAAAAAAAACACTGGCACGTTTCCCATGACTGTGTATCGTGTGTGTGTTGATGCACGTCCATCCATAGCTTTTAACCTGTGAGGGTCGTGGTATGAACCGGATGAGAGACGCTCTTATTCAGACCCTCCGGGGAGTTTTTTTGTTTTTAAACCCCTGTGATGGTTTAAGTAACCTGCGTGTCTTGGAATGTTTGAAAGAAATTGGAGAAGTGGGAGAAAATCAGGCTCGTGGAGAACATGCCAATTCCGAAAATGGTCCAGCACGTTCAAACCTGTGAGGCAGCAGTGTTAACAGTGTTAATGTTTTCTTCTCTTTCTTTTTGTTTATATGTTTATATGAGGGCTGCAACTACCGATTATTCACTAAATGGATTCATTGAGGTCTTGTTTGGGGCATGAAAAATGCTGATCGGTGTTTGTCAAACCTGGAAATTATGAGGTTTTTGTCCACAAACCAAAATTATTCAGTTTGATGATTTCTTTGTTTATATAGAGCAAGAAACCAGAAAATATTCACAATTATGAAGCTGAAAATTCACACACATGATTACCGAAATAGTTGCCGAATTAATTAGTGATCGATTGATAATCGCAGATACTCCATCTTACAAAGTAAGAACATTTAACAGAGGATAAATATAATATATTGATTATTAATCAATTGCTCCATGAATCATCAACTATTTTGATCATCAATTAATTAATTAATGAATTAATCAATTAATTAACACATTTTCAACATGATGATATTGTTTAATCTGTACTCTGTAATCAGTACTTTCTTCCCTAAAATGCAGAAAAATATTTTTTCAGTAAAACTGTAAAAGTATGAGAACAGGCCTTTATTTTGTTAAATATAAATATCTTAAATATATATACCTTAAAAATAAATAAAACCACCGTTTAACCGATGGTCTCGCTCTCTCTCACACGCACACACACACACACACATACACACGCACTGCAACAGACCTTCCAAATCAGCAGAAGCTGTGGAGTAGAACTTCAATGAGGTCCAGGCTAGTCCCAAAATCCAAATACACTAAAATCATCAAACTTCAGTAGCAGAATAAATATCAATAAAACAAATTTTCCAAATAGCTGGCAATGCAATAATCCAATAATAATCGATAAATTGGTGTAGCCTGACCAAAAGAAATGCCTATAAATTCCTAAATTTACAGTTTTCCTGTATCTCTTTATCAATGTTCAATAACGCTTAGAAACAGACAACAAAACAAGGAACCTATTCAGTGTATTTGGCCACTGAATGCATCCAGGTTTCCGTGTTTTAATTCCATGATTTTGGTTTATTCTGTGATTTAATGTCTTGTGACGATGTCACCTGTGGGTAAAAGTGTGGGATTTAAACTTTTGAACCTTGTCTTAACTCGCCCTTGAACACACTCAGATGTTTCACATGTTTAACTTTGATCCGTGTTCACAGTCAATTGCTGATTTATGATGGTTATGATGGTTCAGTGATTCAATTATGATAGTTAATTTTTTCTGATTACAGTACGTAGGTTGGGCTGGGTGTTGCTTTTTTAGCCACTTGACAAAAGGCTCGTCTGATAAAATCTATCATAAGAATATGTTACAGAGCCTTTTCTCACTGGAACGTGAAGGTCGCACTCGCTCACACCAAACTCCATAGAGAAAATCAGCGATTTTTACATCACAACAAACAGGAGTTGTCGATCCACTGCTGCCTCCGTCAGTACGTTCAAATGTCTTATTCTGTGAGTTTGGGGTTGAAAATCCTTCATTCAGATTCACCTCAGTGACACAAAGTGACCACAAGAGGCAGCAGTCGACCAGCAGCTCCTGTGTCCCCGTGAGCAACAATCACTGATTTTCTCAATGGGCTTTGGTGTGGGAGAGTGAGAAGTTTGCAAACTTCAAAAAAAAAAAGTATAAATGCAGGATAAACAGGTGGACATATTCCTTAAGCCTTTTGTTGAGAGCCTAACATCTCCGTTTGTGTCTCAGGCTGAAACCCTGATTTTTATCCCCTGTACAGTTGAAAGGGTGGAAACAGGAGACGGTGACTGGCTGCTCTGTCCGTCCACTCACAGGTCCTTTAGGAGGAGAAACTCGGCTAAAGGCCCGGACGAGACACAATGGGCGTCTATGACACACACACAGGCCGACAGACAGTTCAACGGGTCCTCGGAGCAGATAAGTCGTCCCCACACAGACCAGACTGAGGGTTCAGTGCTATTGACCCAACGAGAAAGCACAACCACTGAGCCTCACCACCTTGAATGGCCTTGTTGAAAGAGAGAAGCCATAAATTGGCGGATGAGCAGTGAGGGGAGACTCTGCCTCCCCCCCGTCCCCGTCTGCCACCTCCCTCTCTCCCCACTGTCTCACATGCAATCTCTTTCTTCCCTTTACCAAGTCGTGGTTTCCATCTCACCAAAACCCCTTTTTCCCCCCTGAATGTTTAAAAAGATGAAAGGATAAGGAGAAGAATGGAGACAAAAGAGGGGAGGTTTGTGTTACAACCCTGCCCCTGAGAGACCGCTCATGAAAGAGTTTGGGGATGGGAGAGAAGATAGGGACCGAGAGAGGAGAGAAGACACAGAAACAGAGCAGGGGGTCATGAAAAGAGGGGTTTTTCAAACGCCGGGCCGCTAAAACGGGTCAATTCTGCACAGACAGGCCGACTAAAGTGCCGTCTTCACTGAGGGACGGAGACATTTAACACTGTCAGTGCCCACATTTACCTGCACTCGTCTCCAAAAAAAACACGCACACGCTGTCATTCCCAATTGTATTCAAATTACAGTAGCAGCAGAAGAATTATACTTCGCAGAATCCTCTGCCTGATTCTATTTACCATTAATGTTTCCAACACACACACACACACACACAGAAGTCTCCCTCGCGGCATTCCTCCCTCTCGGCATTTAGTGTCAGTCACTTGGAATCCTGTCAACCCTCCCACCTTTCTCTCTACCTCTCGCGTCTTTGTCTGAACTTGTCCTGCGTGCACTTAGATATTTCCGCCTGAGGGAGCATCGGTGAGAGTTCGACTGAGCCGGGAGAACAGAGAGCAGGAGAAAGTTGTTAGCTGAGCGGCGGCCGAGACGAGAGTGGCGGTCAAATAAAGACGACGATTGGGGGGCAGGGACGCAGCAAAGCACCGGCTTTCACAGCCTGTTGACCTCTTGCTCTCTCTCCACCACACACACACACATCAGATGTCGTGCTGCAATCACTGTCACAGTCACATTAAAAGATTTTCTAAATCCTTGCGTCACTAAAAAGTTGAGTCACTGTCAGCGAGCACAAACATTCTCTTTAGGGATTTGTCTTTGCATGGCCCGCACAGATTTCCAGGACAATTATTTAAGCCGCATAAAAGAAAAGAAAAATCGTTGTAAGGCACCACCTTGCTTTGTACATGTGGAATTTTTCAAAAGCCTTCTGGCAAAAAAAAGAAAATCTCACTCACTCACTGTGTGTCAAATACTGTGATATCACCTCTACTCTGTCCGCTTCTCATATTGCGATTTAAAAAAAAACACTGACGTGTTTCCAGATGTCTGTTACCTCCGACCTCCGCTGATGAAATCTTTCCCACATCATCATCATCATCATCTCACATCAACGTTTGGACATCCTCCTTCATCTGAAACACGGATCAGAGCGTAATTGGGAGGTAGCTATTACTGCAATTATTGCAAATAGCTGAGCTGAGCTGAGCGGAGCTGTCACGCTGTGGCTGACTGTCTGTCTGTCTGTCTGTCTGTCTGTCTGTCTGTCTGTCTGTCTGTCTGTCTGTCCACAGCAGAGCCACCGGGTCAGGGCGTCAATTACCGAGCCATGACCTCCCACGAGGTGCCTGCTGTCACCCCTTCATCATCATCTTCACACACTCTCTCACTTTCTCCACCTGGTTTGTTTTACATTTTCATCATTCACCTCTTCCTCCTCCAAAAAACCCCAAAACCCCCTCACCGTACTCCAGTGAAAGCTATTGCCCAAACAGACAGAGTCGGGTTTCCATGACTTCAGAGGACAGTTACAGTTACGTACTCTGGTTTAGGTTGGTTTTCCACTACAAAGTAGTACCTACTCAACGTGGGGCGGAGTCATCACTGCACGACACACAAACGAGTGACTGGTGACTTGTAAAGCAGTTGTTTCAGTGGAACTGAATCATTAGAATCAGGCAAAAAAAAAATATGAGTCCGTCTGACACAGTCACTGGACTGAAAGACGGCGGCAGGGTTTGTGATGCCGCTCGCGATCAGCAGTGCTGTCACTAAATACACCAGACTCCTCTGTTAAATATTGAGATTTTAGACATTTCCCTGGTAATTGTTGGAAATTAATCCACATTTTTAGGATTGTTAAGTCTTTTTAACCAATCTACAGTTCAGCATGGTTCAGCCTTGATTCTTGTGTCGGACGTCTCTTCCTGTGACGGCACTCTGACCAATCAGTGGCCGGCAGTCTGGCGACGTCACGCATAGTATCGCCTCAGCTCGCTTTGAACCTCACCAGAGGTAAAAAAAAAAGTACCTGTCTAGTGGAAACTCAAAAAAAGTATGCGTAGTCACCTAAGCCTGTTTCCGTGTGGACGTTGTGACCTAAGACGTTGTCATCAAGCACTCATTTATCCTAATGGTCAACGTCCAGGAGCAGGAAAATAGAAAGAATTCTGAAATTGTAGACTTGTCGCCGGGGTGTTGGCGCGTCCCGGATGCCAAATCTCTTTCTAATTAATTTCTTTAAGGCCCATTTATACTCTATATGCAATAGTCCAATCAGTCAGAAAAAAGTAAGATTGCGCGGAATTACATGCATCTCTGTGATGTTGATGGGACGGCAGATTCAGTTGTGGTCAATGAGCATCTAGTCTGGTCAGGAAGGGGTCAGTCAAGTGGAAAAAAAAGTAAATTTTTTGGCGAAAAAACAACCTTCAGATGCCAAATCTGTGATCTGGATTAGATTAGATCAACATGATATATTACAGTTTTGCCCATTATTAAAGATAGGGATTTTTTGAGAATGTATAACTTATGTGACATCAGTAGGTCAATTCTTACCAAACTTAAATGGGAACATACTGCATAAAAATTCAGATTGATTTGTGAAAGAAACCCTGTAATAACACATTATAACGTGATGTTAATGACGTGGGCCCCATGTTTGAGACCTCTGGTGTCGACAGATTTTGGTCCCCACAACATGAGTAATACCTGTAACTCAAACACACACACACACACACACTGAGGTGTATAATGTGCATATGTTTCCAATTTCAGGCGTAATGCTCTTTTCTCTGCAATCTGACCCAATTAGGCAACGCCTCCTGGAAAACGCCGCCACCGCAGCAACAGCCGCCAGCCGTGGTGGCAAACAGCTGAGGGGGGCCAGGGTCAAAGGTGAGTTAAGACTCTCTGATGGACGTGTCACCTCCTGTCCTGTCCGTATGTCTGCCTGTTCGCCTGAGACAGACACAGGTGTAGCAGAAGCTACACCTCGAGCCTGAAATGTAATTTCACAGCTTATTAAAAAGGGTCAGGGAGAATGAGTGACGGGGTCTGGACACACACACACACACACACACACTTGTTAAGTATACACACACACATATATATACACACACACATGCCTGGCTTGTACTGACACACAGCAGCAGCTCTGACAAACAAACAACACATGCGTCTACAAGTCCTTCCTGCGTGAAAACTGAAATTAGCGTATGGAATGTTAACCTTCGGGAAAACGGTTTGGGCGGGAGAGAGCGAGAGAGCAAGAGAGAGAGAGAGAGAATATTGTGAGCATCTGAGCTGCAAAGCCCTCATTAGTGGAGTGAAGGACTCGCTTTGGTAATTCTGTTTAATGTCTAATGAGGAACAGGTTTGAATGGGTGCAGAATGCAGACTGGCGCTGCGCCGTGTTTGCGTCTCCTGGCAGTCTGCCTCCCTCACTCTCTCTCTCTCTCTCTGTGTGTGTGTGTGTGTTTATGTTTAGATTCTTATTCTTATTACGTGTCGGTGTGTGATTGTCAAGTTTGTGAAACGGACTCAGACGCACACACACTCACACACTGTGCTCGTCGTCTTGTTTCAGTCGCCTGCACCGCCATCCCTGCCGTCCCCACCTCTCCTCTTACACCACCTCTCCCCCCCACACTCTCTATCCTTATCTGTCCCTCCTCAGTCTCAGTGTCTCCTTACAGAACTCCGTCCACCCACACCAGCCGTCACTCCGTCCCGATGTGTCCGGATTAGACTGGCAGCCTATATATGTGTGTGATCTGTTTACAGTCACGTCTTCCTTCCTTCCTTACACACCTCCACGTTGGTTTGTTGTTTGCACTCGTCCACTGTCCTGTTTGTCCACAATCTATTTATAATTCCAAAATCTAATTCACAAATATACTTATAGTTCTAAATTCTACTCATAATTCCAATATCTCCTAATAATTCCAAAATCTACTTATAGTTCCAAATTCTACTCATAATTCTAAAATCTGATTAGAATTCCAAAATCTACTCATAATTCCAAAATGTACTTATAATTCCAAAATGTACTTATAATTCCAAAATCTATTTATATTTCCAAAATCTACTCATAATTCCAAAATCTTCTTATAAATTAGAAGAAGATTTTGGAACTGACCAATCAGTGTCCGGCAGTCTGTTAAAGTCACATTTTATTATGGGTTCAGGTCACTTGGAACCTTGTTGGAGCAGGAATAGTATAGTAGAAAGTATAGTAGAAAAGCAGCATTGGTACCTAATCCTAATCTAAATCCAACTGTAACTCTAGCCCTAAAACTAGGTCTGAAACAGACAAAGTGTCTCTGCAAGGTCAAAATGTCCTCACAAAGATATAAATACATGTACACACAGACAGACAGAGTCCCAGAGGAGAGACAGATGGAGAGGGGCAGGACGTGAACAGGGGTTTGTACGACAGGGCCGGTGCCTCCATTGTGCAGCAGGTGAACTGTAAGTCTATCCTCTGCTAATTGCAGGAGCAGTTCAAACACAAAGTCTGCCTCTGAAATCCAATCGTGCTGGGTGTTGTACAGTGAGTAAAGTTTACAATGTGCTACGTCCACCACCCCCTCTCCCCCCTCCCTCCCTCTCCGTCCTCCTCTGTCAAAGAAAAAGGGACAAAACGTGGTTTATGGAGTGCGACGTGAGGGCGACGAGCATGGAATTAGATTTGTGTCAACAGCACTTTATGAATCGAGCAAAACAAAAATCAAAATACACAAATTAAAATATCGATTTAATCGTTCCAAAATGTTGTTTTTTATTCGTTTGAAAATACACTTTTTGATTTAATGATCGGAATTGTGTTTGTTCCGACTCATTTGTGTACTTCCAGTCCATTGAGCTGTCGCTCCAACACATAATAAATAAATAAATTACAATGTTTCTGAACGATTAAATTGATATTTTATTTGCAATTTGTGTATTTTTGATTTTGTGGTTCATTTTTGTTTTAGTTAGTAGATTTTTGAATTATAAGTAGATTTTGGAACTATTAGTATATTTTGAAATTATAAGTAGATTCTGAAATTATAAGTAGATTTTGGAACTATTAGTAGATTTTGAAAATAAAATAGATTTGGAATTATAAGTAGATTTGGAATTATAAGTAGATTTTGGAACTATAAGTAGATTTTGGAATTATAAGTAGATTCTGAAATTATAAGTAGATTTTAGAACTATTAGTATATTTTGGAATTATAAGTAGATTTTGGAACTATTAGTAGATTTTGAAATTATAAATAGATATTGGAATTATAAGTAGATTCTGAAATTATAAGTAGATTTTGGAACTATTAGTATATTTTGGAATATAAGTAGATTTGGAATTATAAGTAGATTTTGGAACTATTAGTATATTTTGGAATTATAAGTAGATTTTGGAACTATTAGTAGATTTTGATATTATAAATAGATTTTGGAATTATAATTAGATTTTGGAATTATAAATAGATTTGGAATTATAAGTAGATTTTAGAACTATAAGTATATTTTAGAACTATAAGTAGATTTTGGGATTATAAAGAGATTTTGGAATTGTAAGTAGATTTTGGAATTATAAATAGATTTTGGAAATTCCAAATTCCACTGATTGGTCAGAAGCGTCTTCAGATTATTGGGATTATGTTTGCGTGTTTCTCAGGAAAAAGTTTCCACGTCAGGACCAAAGTCTTTAAGTTGTCATGAACTTGATAAGTGGTGGTGTCAGTGTAGTATCATGACAAACCTGAACTCCTCAACTTCGTTATCACTTTCTATCTGCTGTCGTTCTGTTTATGTACAGTGTGTGCGTGTGTGTATGTGTGTGCAGTATGTAGCGGCAGCTCCACCCATGTTTCCCTCTGAGGCCTCACAGGTCGACGTGATATTGATATGTGTCAAAAAATCCTCAGGGGAAGATGCTGTACTGTATTGTACACGTCCATTCACTCAGTGCAGAGCCATAGCGCCCTCCTGTGGAAGGGAGGATAATGCCGAACACCTTCACCACTGTACTTAAGTATCAAAAGTCATTTTCTGATATAAAATGTACTTGAATTTTAGACGTAAAAGTATACAAAAAAGGGTAATCGCCTAAAAGAAAAAGTTGCTAGAAATATAAATAACAAAGTACAGATACATGAATTTTCTATTTAAGTACAGTAACAAAGTATTTGTACTTTGTTACATTACAACACTGTCGTGAAACCATGTCTCACGTGTCGTCTGAAGAGTGAAATTAAATTCATAGCAAATTTGGTTGAGTTTTTAATCATTTTTAATTGTAAAATTGAGGATTGGCATCAATTATAGATAAACCCAAATCGGTCGAACTCTTCAAGTGCGGGAGGGAGCTGGGAAGGAAGGAGGGAGGGAGGGTGAGATCAGGGCATCAAGCTGTCGTATTAATCTGCAAATTTTCCCTCAGATGACGCAAAGACTGTGACTTCGCCTCGTGTCGCCTCTTCATCTCCACATCACTCCTCTCTCTCTCCCCCGATGCCTCGCTCTCCTCAGACAGGGGACAGAGTCACACAGCAGGTAAGTCTTTCTTTCACCAGTGTCCTCCCATTCATCCATTCATTCATTCATTCACTTTTTGAGTTTTAAACCAGTTAGTGGGGTTTGTTCTTGTGCTCCGTCGTCCTGAAGATGAAGTGTTGTGTGTTTGAGGAGCAGCAGAAAAAGAAAAATCATAGAAAGATCTATCTGCACAAGTGATTTGTTGCTTTTTAAATCTCTTGTTTGAACATTTTATCATGTCAGTTATCGGCGTCGACCTCAGCCTCAGGATCAGAGAGCAGGTTTTTTTTCTTTTTTCTAAGACCTAAACGAGAAGATGGATTTACTGCGCCGAGACTGTGAAATTCAGTCCTGCTGCGTGCGGCGAGGGGCGATGCAGAAGTTGCAGAGGAGACTGATCAGAAAAGGGTGAGAGAGGGAGGAGGAGGAGGGGAAAGAAAAGAAAAGAGAAGACTAGAGAGAGAAAGAGCGGAGGAGAGTGAGGGGAGAATGGGAGAGTTTATAAATAGCAGAGCTTTACAAGGGTGAAGAGAGCAGATGTGAAAGATGGTCTGTGCTTAAGGAGTTCAAACATCAGATTAATACACTCAGATTATCTGCCTCAGAGAGGTGGGTGGGGTGGAGGGGGGGGCAGTTGTTGGACACATGCTCACACACACAGATGAAGAATAAATCACACATAAGCTCAAGTATATTTATTTATTTATGTTTTCATTGACATTTCATATGCACACACTCTCAATCTCTTCCCATCAAAGTTTCTGGCTGCGCTCTCTCTCTGCTTTTTCTTGGACAAACAAAACGTTACATTTTTTATGAAACTTCATATTCAATTATCAGATATATTTTTTGGGAGTTTTTTTGTGATTTTATTTTAAATATTTTGTGGGACTGTACAGAAGTAATTTGCCGTCACGCCAGAAAATAATTGGTATATGGGTGTAGGTATAGGTATATGGCGTTAACCATCTTATCACCATCATCATATTCAGGCTGCCTGGATTTATTTACCGTTTAGGAATTACGGTACTGGGAAACTGACCGGATTGGACGGTCAGTCTACTGTATTGACAAGTACTGTATATGGGTGCAAAGCTCTATTTCTCTGCTTTCTAGTATCCATCCATACATCTTCTACTGCTTTATCCTCCACATGAGGGTCATGCGGGGGGTGCTGTGCCAATCTCAGCTGATATAGGGTGGAAGGCGGGGGTCACACCCTGGAAAGATCGCCAGTCCATTGTTTTTTGATTTTCTAGATATCACAAACAGTCTATGGGAGTTACGGTAATGCGAAGTATGCATGTCAAATCCTGTCTGTCTTATTGAGACAAACAACCACAAACCGAGCAGGAAAAAAGGAGCTGCTGGACGTCCTCCTTTGTTGTCTGTTGTGTCCCATTGGATGTTGTTGTTCTTTGTTGTCACACCGGTATGGTGTCGCACTACGTGGCCATTGGTCACAGCCCAAACACCAGCGACCAAGTAAAAGTAACAAAACTGAAATGCAAGTCTGACCCAGGACTACCGTTTCAAACTGAACAGTACCATGATGGACACAAAGCATATGCTGCTGGTTAGATACGTCTTGTTGAGACAAACAGCCACAAACCAAGCAGGAAAAAAGAGCTGCAGTGGACTTCCTTCATTGTTGTCTGTTGACGGTTACAGTGCACACCCAGAACTACCAAAATGAAGGTACTGTTCTAATTTAAAACGCAAGCCTAACCCAGGGCTTTACATTCCAAATCGAACCGTACCATGATGGAAACACAGCTGGTTACATGATTCCTGCCAAAATGGCGTTGTTTTGGTGTTGCATGATGGGATTGCATGATGTCGGCTCCTGGAGCTCTGTTAAGTAATACATAAACATTTTTTGTATACACGGCTTTCCTCAGACAAAAAAACAATGTTATAATCTAAAACATACACATACATAAAGCATGTATCATGGAGCTGGCCCTGCCATCCGCCGCGGTGTTAAACAAGCCACCCGAGGATGCGCACTCACCCACATGTGATTGACACTGACCTCTGTTGAAAGGGTTAATATGCAGCGTTTAACCGTGCTGCTGCCGAAGCCGTGACGCAGACACGTGTTTAATGGCACTCAAATGCATATGTTTGAGGGCATTAGGTTCATCTCTGCTTGTGCTGCGTGGACAGTGAGTAGTGTGTGTGTGTGTGTGTGTGTGTGTGTGTGTGTTTGAATATCTGCGTCTGCAGAGGTCGGTTTATTGGTGGGGAAGGTTGGCAGAACTCATAAAGGAACGTCCCTTTCGACGGCGGGAAAGTGGTCACTACACAAACAGTTGAAATGGTTTTGAGTTCCCGGGTTGTAACCGCTAGAAAAGCTGCAATGTGTTTATGTGTTTTAAAGGTCCATTGTGCAACATTTAGTAGGGTTCCTTGAATATACTACCCATAAGTATATTTATGTAAGGGCAGCCTATAGCCAAGTGGAAAGAACTTGGTCACCCAATCCCCATTGTTAATTGGACACTCTAACTTGACCCTTGCCACTGGGGGGGCCACATCCAGTGCTGGTCCGAAGGCCAGATAATTGGGTGGGTTGCGTCAGGAAGGGCATCCAGTGCAAAAGAATCTCCACCAAATATGCGGATCGTCCGCTACGGCGACCCGTAGAGAGCAACAAGCTAGAAACTTAGGGTCAAGGTAGTCACAAGGTAGCCATGATTGGTTCAGTTTGGCACTGTACGGATACGTATTTCTTTGCCTTTCCATTAGGAATCATACCAAAATGACCATTCTTTGGCACCCGTCTCTTGGGCTACCAGGGTAAAATGGTACGGTAGTCAGCTGACTGTGTGACATAAAAATGTCACTACTTTGCGACTTGTGTGTCTTCGACGGCTGCAGTCTATTCTCATACAAAAGCTTGATGTCTTGTTGAGACAGAGGGCCACAAACTAGACGCTGGACATCCTCCATTATTGTCTGTTGTTGTCCAGTTCCGTGTCGTCATTCGTTGTCGTCGGTTACAGTCCACACGCCGCCTACAAAGTAAAGGTACTGTTCTCAGTTGAAACACAAGCCTGACCGCTTAACAATTCCAAACCATACTGTACCATGATGGAAACACAGCATAAATTGCGATTTCGTTTTTTATTCACCGAGTTACGTGTGTGTTTGATCGTGTAGTGTGTGTTGTAGCCCTGCTTTGACCATCATTATCATCTGCCTTTCTTTGTGGAAGGGGTGGAGGATGGTGGGCAGGGGCTGGGATTATATCTCGATCCCTTTGCAAAGCTCACACCAAACAATCAACCACTGGAAATAATCCTCTGAGACGATCAGACACCAGCGCACACACACACAAACACACAAACACAAACACAGATGTCTACTTGGTGACAACACACTGAAATTCATATTTATAAAATACACAGACAGGGATTCAGAGCGAAGGTGAACATTGTGGAAGTCAGTTTCATGTCTTTGCTGAGCAGTTGATCTGTCAATATGAACAGTGTCTAATATTTTCATTAGACATCATTAATTCATTAACGTTTACATGACATCATCATGATGTAGTCGTTCCAGTGATTACATTTTCTCTTAAAACTGTCTGAAATTATGAGACCAGCAGCATTTATGGATTTACTGCAATTATCAGCCATTGTAAGTATTTTGTGTTTCAATTATATATTATTATTATTATTGTCTACAATACTATTGTCTACTATAAAAAAATTAAAGGTCAAAAGTGCAAGAATTTTATGTAATATTCTTGTAATTATGTAATAATATTCTTGGACTTTCTACAAAAACAAATTAAAGTTGCGCATGATTATTTGGGGTGGAGTTTGCAGTTTGATTTTTGATGCCTAAAGGTCTAAATAGATGAACAGTCACAGATTATCAAAGAATTCCAGGAGTATGAGTTGAGATCAGGGGCAGGCAGATTGTGTGGCGAGGTATTGCTCTGCATATAGACGTCATACATCCGTCTGATCTCTTAAACCAACGTCCACGATTGGTTAGACCTGGCTGAATCATTAATGTGGATGAATATAAGTGGGGCTCGGCTGAAATCTGCGGTTGTTTGTTCGTGTTCTGCTTTCATGTTGTGTGAACATTCAACTACAGCAGCAATGTTGGCTCATTTACAGTGAGCAAATTCCTCTCTTCTGGTTGATTAACTCGTTCTGTCATCAGCTCGTCCTCCTGGAAACCATGACGATTAAGAAGATGTGTCGTAAGTACATGACTTATTGTGACGTTATCGTGTACTGCGTAGGTCATCTTCACCAATCTGAGATGTTTACGGTAAAGCACCCTCGCATTTATTCTGTTTCCATTATTTTGGCGGGTCACTTTGGAAGACACTCTCTTTTCTCTCTTTTCAACCGTCAACCGTTTTTTGGCTCTTTTTGCTCTCACCACTGACATTTGTTTCCAGAACTCTCAAAAACCTTCTTGGCTTCTCTTTAAAGGGGTGTGCCTCTTGGCATTGAAGTGTAATACCTGTTTCATGTTGCTGCAAAATCCAGGATTTACTAGAAGCTCCTTGACCAAACGATCTGAACTGGCTGACTTGTATATCGCTAATGTGGTGCAACAAACCTATTTACTACAAGTCCTTTGTTGTTGTGCTGATACTTTGAACAGCATCTGTTTCTTTTACTTCGTGGAAAACCTTTCAGGGAAAAATGGCAACAAGCGCCTTCACTTTCTGGTGTCCTCAGCTGAGCAGAGCCGGCTACATTTCATCTGGAAGCAGCTCTGACTTTTCCTGGAGCGGGGAAAATAATCTTTCTGTTTTTGAGGGGTGGAGAGAGGAAGACAGATTTGCAGAACAGCTTTTAGTTCCTTGAGTGTGTCCTTGCAGTCCTCAGCACCGCTCTCCAAGTAGGACACATGCTATTGCTTTATTTTTTTCAAGGCCTGCCCCTGACCTATCCAGCTTTCACTCCTAGAGATGAGACATGCAGCATTATTCCGATAAGGGATTATCTGACGTGATTGGCATCGAATATTGGAGAAAGAAATACATTTGCCTCCCATGTGACCAGTTCATACATCCTGCAAATGTCTGCCACTTAGTTAGAACATTATGTTTTTGAATTGCTGGTTATGTAGCTTGGTGGTAAATGGATCAGCACAAAATGTCTCATTAACATTTAAGTTGTTCAAAAGATGTAACAGACCGATCATCTGTAATTGTAGAAGGTCCAACAGTGTGATAACATCAAGTAAGAAATATACAGGATGTTATACGTACATGTCAGGGACCGCAAAGGGAAGGGTTGGAAATGGAAAAGGAGGTAAACCAGAAGGACGAGGCAGGAAAAATTGAGGACTTTGTCATCCAAGCTGTACGCTATACACTTTTATGATGCTCTAATTTTGCGTTCCATTTACACCGGAGGTTGGAGGTTCAGAAGTTAGAGTGACATCACATTCCAGTTCCAGAGAATTTGGGGGAAAGGTCACTGTCTTGTCATCGCTAGCAACGCTCTACACAGTTTTTGGCACACAAACTATCGTAAAATTAATTTAAAATGAATACTAAAAATACTGGTGATTGTATGAGTAGAACCCCATGTCTGGTTTGGAGAGGTTGTGCCAACTTCTTGAGCCGGAAATCCTAACCACAATTCTGACTTCTGGCTGCAACTGAAACGCACGATAAATTGTCGTAATACCTTCATCCACGGTTCTGACAGCTCGCACCGAGGAGGTCAGGATTGAGAAACCCTGCCTTGTGTTACTGGTTTTGACACCTTAAATTTTTTTACCTTGAAATCAATCATTGGCCCATTGTCATTGTGCCATTCCCTCTTCTGATTGTATTATTCTGCAATGCAACGTAACAGATTAACAAGCTTTTTTGTGTTTGAGAGCTGTACTCGTCAAAGGCAAAATTTTCAATTTCCACACCTGGTTTTAGCCCCCCAAAAAAGGCAAAATCCCTCCACGCCGTTCGTTCCACCGTCTCTGTCTCCGTTCCACTTTCTCTCATGCATCACGTCCCAGTGATGCATGCGGTCGACAGACGTTACAGAAAAACGTTCATGCTAAGAATGACATAAGGATTGAAAAGAGGATTTGTGAGGACTACAACAGTGAACCCCCTCCCTCCCTGAGGATTATATCTCTGCAATTGAAACCTAGCCGGACATTCTCCGCCTCCGAAAATGTCATATTTGCTTAGAACCTGGTGGATGGCGAATGCACGAGACAGAGATATGACCAGGGGGAGTGGGAGTGGAGGTCAAAACCAAAAACGAAAAGGTAACACCTTTCAACCCCGTGTCACGCTGGACTTGTGGTGGACGTGTGAAATCGAATCCGCTCAGCTGATGGATTATAATCATGTCTGATTGCAATTGACTCAGTGAGTCAGTCTGTTTGTAAATGTGACACTCATACATCTGACGGGGTTTTGGCGTGGGCGTGCTGCTCTCCAGATGTGTTTATATACGACTAATGTTGGTGGGGGTCTCTGTCGAGAAGATATGTGCAGTGATATTGCACAGTGGACACATTCTTGCTTGTTCAGGGATTTCGTCAAGTTGGGGTAATTATTTAATGGTGGTGAGGAATGTGATAGCTTCAGGAACGATGCTTTGTTGAAGCCTTTCCAGCAATAATGTTTACACTTGACGGGCGTTTTTAGGATTTAGGGTGAGAGTTCAAATGAAAACAGTGCGC
This sequence comes from Solea solea, assembly GCF_958295425.1. Lineage (NCBI taxonomy): Eukaryota > Metazoa > Chordata > Actinopteri > Pleuronectiformes > Soleidae > Solea > Solea solea. The sequence goes on along the minus strand of NC_081149.1, from coordinate 5,071,126 downwards.
TTTAATGAATGTGAATATCAATATTGTTAAGGTTTTGTCAATATATTCAAACAACACTTTTTAAGAAGCAAATAAAATATCGATTTAATCATTCAAAAATATTGTATTTTATTGTTTGAAGATACAAAATAATTATAAGTATCTAACGTTTATAATCTGACAATCTGCAGATAAATATTTTGTTGGATGTCGACGGGGAAAACGGGTTCCAGACAGACAGCGACTCCAAGCCCGTGACAACTTCCGGTCCATTGAGCTGTCGCTCCAAAACTCAGTAGCCAATCAGCAGGCAGCTTCCTAAGGTCCACCCACAAACAAAAAACAGTGCACAGAACAAGTGAGGGAGCACAAAGAACAAATCAGGGAGCACAAAGTCCAAAGATTTGAGCAATTTTCCTGGATGGAAAATTTGCTTTGTGTTTATTTTCAATAAAATAAAAACTTAAATACTTAAAAAAAAAAATTGTGTGAACTTGTTTGACAGAGGATTTGGACCGTCACGTGTACATAAAGGTCCCAGATTCCAGCTTTAAGTAACTTGTGTTTAGACTGGTCAGACCTGTCAGTCACAGACGGTCCGACTGCCTGAGCCCACGTCTCGTGACTCATTCGTCACTGCACTCATCGGCGATATCTCTTTCTTTGACAGTAGCTTCTGACTGTGTTGTGTTTAGATTCTGGCACCATGCCATTCCCATTTAAAGAGCGCGATGCACAGATTACATCTCCTGAGTTATTGCATCATGTCCTGTTTAACCATCGCCTGCTGTGTTTGGGTTCCTGTACTTCCCTGAGGAAACCTAAACCAAATACTGTAAGGAGATTTTTGTCATGTAGGTGAGTGATAGGTGTCCCTGGTTGTCCCTAATCCCCATATAAGACCAACCAGCGTCATCGTCGCCCACAGGAGAAGAATGTTTTAAAAACGGCCTGTAAACAATCCCGTCTTCACATTTGACAAATGAGTTGAAGAGTCACTGGCCGACACGTGCTGAAGGACGTGGATGCATGTGTTTTCTGTGTCTCGGTGCAAAAACCTGTTCCACCCACTGTCTCCACAGGCAGGATGACAAACCAGGCGACGGCAAACCAGTCCAACGCAAACAAGGCGAAGGAGAAAGAGGAGAGCCAGCGAGATGACAACACGGAGGTTGCGTATAAAGACGCCGGCCACTGCAGCCGCGACACCCACAACCTGCTGCTGGGACTCACTGTCATGGGTAAGATAAGAGTTTGTCCCACTGTTGGGGACGTCCTGTCCACAGTTTTTTGACAGATCAATATGAATTTTTTGTGATGAGTAGGTGATCACCCAAGTATCCAGCCATCCATTTTCTACCAATTTATCTTCCACAGGAGGGTCACAGAGGGCGATAGGCAGGGTACAAACCTGGACCACGTATAGAGACAAACAACCATTCACTCTCACACCTAGGGTACATTTAGAGTGTCCAATTTACCTAATCCCCATATTGCATGTTTTTGGACTGTGGGATAACATGCCAACTCCATGCAGTTCCAACCAGGGCTCGAACTCTGGTCTTCTTGCTGCAAAGGCAAGAGTGCTAACCACCACACCAACCGTGTAGCCCTCACCCAAGTATGTTCCCACTAAATTTAGTTAAGAATCTACCCACTGATAGCTGGCTAAGGCCAGACCGCATCTCCATGAGACTGAGGATAAGAGGCGTGACCAACAGATGTAGATCAAAATGCCTCTGTACACAATTGGATAGACCGACAACCAATCAGACCAGTGATCCTGTGGAGTAAAAGTACAAGTTGCTAGAAATATAAAAGTACAGATGCATGAATTTTAAAAGTATTTGTAGTTCTATACAGATCCAGAGAGTTCTAAAAGTACAGATGCATGAATTTTAAAAGTATTTGTAGTTCTATACAGATCCAGAGAGTTCTTCCGGATCAAAATCTAAACATTTCAGATATATAGGTTTATAAAAATGGTCTTGATGGAGGTTTGCGTCTCACTGAGTCCTCAACCTCTCTACCAGCTAATGAAAAATGGATGTAGTGGCAATAAAATTTCATCATCCAGCTTTTCGGTTTCCCATAGTTTGACGTCCCTAATCCACACATTCTTAAGTGATTAAGCTGTTCATACATTTGTGGTTTTCGGTTTTAAAGCCGTTTGTGAATATGAACAGGCACGGTCCTGAATGTACAGAGTCTGTGATCTTTTTCCCACGAGACCTCTCCGGCTTGTTGTTGTCTTTGCTCTGCCTCTGTAAATACTTTGGTATGTTTCTGCATAGCTGTGTTCTTTGTCCACACAAAAAGAAAAAGGCCCCAGAGAGTGGAGAAGTGTGTTATTTTTGTCCATCATTTGTCACACAGATTCAAACCTGTTTACATTATGCTACACGTTTCTCATTAGTCATGTCGGGTTTAAGAAGCAAACAGTTTTGGGAGGCCATAGAATTCGGCTTTTATGTCCACTAATGTGTTTGAGACCAAAGCTCTGTCAACTAATAGATTCCGATAAAAAGAAAAATGTGACCCTCATTTACAACTTCAACTTAATTTATCGACACCATAACAACATGAAAAAATATATTATTTATTTAGTTATTTTTATGTTTCAACTAAAACAAAAACAAACAACAACTGTCCCTTTTATCTGTTTCCAAAAAAATAACTGACCAAGTCCCCGCTTCTCCTCAGGGGTCGTCATGGGCGCGGTGTTTGGGATGCTGCTCCGCTACACAAAGGTGACAGACACCAACACGCTCACTATGGTCTCCTTCCCCGGAGAAATCCTCATGAGGATGCTGAAGATGCTCATCCTGCCGCTCATCATCTCCAGTCTCATCACAGGTGTGTGTCAAACGTACAGCAGACCACACACATGGTCGTGTAGGTAAAACCATTGTTTGGATTCAATGTGTCTTTTATGCCAAATTAAATGTTGGGAATTCTGTTCAATAAATAAAGTAATCCTTAAAATTTTGACACCAAGTGTTGTTGGTGTCATGTGACTTGGTGTCCCCAGAGGACCACGTCAGGAAAAGCTAGTTATTTTTGATGATCGGCCCTCTGTTGTCTTTCAGGACTGGCTGGTTTAGACGCCCGCTCCAGTGGCAGGATGGGCAGTAGAGCCATGGTCTACTACATGTCCACCACTGTCATCGCTGCCGTCCTCGGGGTCATCCTGGTGTTGGGAATCCACCCAGGGAACCCCAAACTGAGGGGGGGCAACATGTCGAGCCAAGCCCCAAGGAACCAGGAGGTCAGCAGTCTGGATGCCTTCCTCGACCTGATCCGGAACCTCTTCCCTGAGAACCTGGTGCAGTCCTGCTTCCAACAGGTACCGTGGCTTTATCTCTCTGCTTCTTTCTTTGCACCAAACATTAACATACCAATCAAAGAACAACTTCCAGCTTTGTAACTGACATCTTTAATCATCAAATACCACGAAGAACTGACATTTTAGCTTCTGCAGTTTCTTAAACACTGTCCAGAAATGTTTGGCAACCACTGATTTGACTCTCTCTATTAAAGTGATCTAATCCACAGTGATGTTGTCCAAATGATCAGATTTCAAAGCTGCATGAAAACCTTTAGACAGTTCCCATCAAGTTTTCACGAAAAGGTCACAGTTGAAGACATAACTATGACCATTTCAAGGTGTTTCTGACAGAATGACGGAGCTGTAGTGAGTTGTTAACGACTGGCGATCCTCCGGAGACTCGACTTGTCCTCCAGACTTCATATGCAATCTTTTTGACATGTGTTACTTCATTTGACTCCATTTGAACCAAAAGGCCAAGGCTACATTCTCTACATGTCTAATCCTGAAAGAGAGGCCTTTTGAAGTGTAAATATCTCAATATTTCAAGATGTTAAGTCATATATTTTTGGGTAAATATGGTTTGTAGAGAAAATATGTAGCTACCGCCCGCGTCCTATGAGGTCAAGACGTTCACATCCCACCATTAAAAAAGCTATCAAATGATCAAGTTACATATTGTTCAGTCTGTTTTATTGGCAGATTTGTAGATTCTGTATTTCTTTCCCAGGCAGAAGTCTTTGTGTAGATGTGAGAGTGGATTTTTATCTTCTGATCTGAACTTTTCGCATTTCCCAAAATTGCATGGAAAACTTTTTTCCTCCTGAGATTTAGATTTCTAACTCTACAACGTAAATAAACCGCTGTTTTGCTCGACTGAAGATGTAATATGTTGCATTGATTGTGTTGTTAAAACAGTGATTAGTCATGAGACATTAAATAAACAACACAAGCATTGTATTAATTGAATTTAAATTAAATTACCAACCATATTTCAGTGTTTGAGGGACATTAATCTGAGTTGTATTGGAAAATGTCCTGAAACTGAAAACCACAGCAACGACTAAACTCGACTAAAATCCACATCTCAATCCCGTCTGTGAGGGTCAGCCCTTCTGCTCCTGCTAATCTCTTTACATCTGTAACACCATATCCTTATTTACCACGGCAGAGGCATCAGCTGGTGAACATGAGCTTGTGGACTTGTGCTCTCTCTCCTCTCTGTGGTATTTATTATTTCCTTCTCCTCTCCTCTGTCTTCATCTCACTTTTACTGCGTCTATTGTTTGTACTCACCAGGGATTCATTGAGGTCATAAAAGACATAATTGCTTTAGCAGGAAGGAATCGTCCCTTCCCTTTTTCAACCTTTCACCCGTCCTGTCCTCCTCCTCCTCCTCTTTGTTGTCTTTATGTGAGGATGTCTTGTTCCCTCTTCAGGTTTTTCTGTCAAATACAAACCTTTTACTTTAGTGTGCTGGTGCCAAGTTTTTCAGATCTACAGTATCATGTTTTTGCCTTTTTGCTGTGGAATAACATCAGTAGTAGGTGCAAGGATTAATTAAATCAAGTTCTCTCAGATTTTTAAAACTGAACAATTTTTCTTTGTGGGCAAAACAAGACGTAATTTCCAGGTTTGGGAAACACCAATCAGCATATTTCAGCATTTTCTGACATTCTGTGGGCCGAACTATTTTTTTGATGCTGTGTGAGTTTGACTGTCGCTCTTTCATCTCCAGGTTCAGACGGTGGCGAAAACAGTGTCCGTTCCAGCACCGAACCAAACTGAGCCCATTCTAGTGAACATGAAGAAACTGGAGTATAAATGGGGCATGAACGTTCTTGGTAAGTTTTTTTGCTTTGTCTTCGTTTCATCGTCGCACCCAGAAGAAGAAACGGGTGCTATACATACATGAGTAATTTGAGGTCCGTTAGCCCAACTAACTAGTGTCTTAGTCCGACTGAAATTGGACTTTTAACATGCCTGCACTGACTGTAGGCACTACATACCATCAATCATAACATAATTAATCAATAAAAACCTCTGTTATTAAGTTATTGAAATGAAAGAGTTTGCCTTGTGCGTGTAAAGCTGGTGAGTCACATTCGGTCTGTTTCGTCCTCAAGGTTTGATCGGCTTCTTCATCACGTTTGGGATCTGCATGAGCAGGATGGGCGAGCGGGGGAAGGTCATGTGTGACTTCTTCAACATCCTGAATGAAATCATCATGACGATGGTCTCCATGATCATGTGGTCAGTGTTGTTTTTTGTGTCTTCTCTGTGTGTTTGTCTGTCTGCGTCAGAGCCGTCGCTTTTTACCAAAAAATCAAGTTTGAACGTGACATTCGAAGATCAGCGTCTGTGTGTGTTTGGAACGCGGCATAAAGCGCGTCTCTGTCTCTGCTCTTCGTTGGACAACGGCTGCATTGCTTTGACATTCTGGAGATACCACACAAGGAGGTCAGTGACAGTGATGGATAATGGTGAAGACTGTGTACGAGATACACAGAACTGTGGGAAGGAGAAGGAGGAACGGGGTCAAGACAGTAAAAGGGCTGAGAAGCAGGGAAGAGGAAGAGGGAGTAAAGTGTTTCAGTGAAGGACGTGGACAGATGGACAGAGAGGGTTTCCCTGGGACATGCTGGAGTCTGTGGTATGCCGGGGAGTAGCAGGAGCCAGGGCCTGGAACAATGTTGCAGGCTCCCAGGGGAGGCGGGGTGGACGATCTCCAGAATGTAATGGATCCACCAACGGCAGCAGAGCAGAAAGCAGATGTGGGCAGGAGGGCGACAGCGGGACGTGGACAGACGCATGCCCCCTTTAGAGAGCGGCATGACGCCTTGAGGCTTTGCAGGACACTGCGGCCGGTCACACGGAGAGCGTCATGGCACTCGAGGACAGGAAGGGGGCGGCGCGGGGAGGGGGGGCGAAGCGAGGCGGTTGGACGAAAAACAGCAGGATGCTTGTCTCCTCGCGGGCCGTCTACGTGTGCAGCTGGACACCAAAGGAATCGTGTCCTTGTTCGTATCACTCACTCAGTATAAACAGATTACTCACGGGCCTGTGGAGCAAGCCAAACACACAGTGTGCAGTGTATACAAAAACACGCATCATACGGGGAACACATCCATCAGGTCATATACGCGGCAGAACCTCCACCAAACAACTGTCAGTGGATGCCAGCCTCATCGTGACGGGACCTGCTTTGGGGGGGGGGGGTGTAGGTGCCGCTTTTTATTCCCGTGTCCCACAGCAATCACGTGTTCAGCAACAACTGCTCGGCAGAGCTGTGAAACCAGAGAGTCAAGAATGTGTCATGTCCTCGTGTAGAGAAAATGTCTCTTTTGACAAATTAATCTCTTTAAATGGTATCGCGTGTAACGTTTAGGAGGATTTATATAAGGCTGTGATCATTTCAAAATAAAAAGAAATGTTTGGAATGAGCCTTCTATATGTCCTCTTTGTCTCCTCTGACGCTGTCTCCCCACTTTACCAAATTTAAATGGTTAAAAAAGTCACTACGTTTTTAAAAAAAAAGGAGGCTTTAGCAACATTCTCAGCCAAAAACACACACATACTGGCCTAGTCACTTTAGTGTGGACCAAAGTCTGCGAACAACGCCTTTCCTGAGTGTTTGTACAGAATATAAACGTAAACACGCAGGTATTACACTCAAGCACAAACTTGTGCTACTAAAATAATCATAAGCTGTGAGTTTTCTTTGTGTAGAAACAAATGTTTTGACTCAAATGTAATTATTTTTAGGTTTCTTTCTCTTTTTTAAAAAAAAAAATGTATTAGTCTATCATCTCTGATTACATCAAAAATGTGTAAATTCAAATAAGAAAAGGACGCCGAACCTATACAATGAAGAACAGGGAAATAAATCTAGTTTAATAAACATGTTAAAGAAGATATACACACATCCAGTAATACACAAATAAATATAATAAGTAAAAAAAAATACAAATAAATAAAGAGAATAGAGGAAATAAATAAATAAATCATCATTTTCCTGCAGAACAATTGAGAAATAAATGGAAAAAACATGCCAAAATAAACACAGCAGGAGCAGAGAGTCACAATGACACATACAAATATTACAGATGAAGTAGTTTATCATATAAAAATGAAAACGTAAACTTCTGTCTCCGTGCTCAGGTACTCTCCCGTCGGCATCGCCTCTCTGATCGCGGGGAAGATCGCGGCCATCGGGAACCTGGAGGTGGTGGCGCGGCAGCTGGGCATGTACATGGTGACCGTGATCGTGGGCCTGGCCATCCACGGAGGTTTGATCCTCCCCGCCATCTTCTTCGGCATCACCAGGAAAAGCCCCTTCACGTTCTACTCTGGAATCTTCCAGGCCTGGATCACGGCGCTGGGCACGGCCAGCAGGTATGACAGCCTGCAGGAAGTGTGTGTGCGTGTGTTTGGCATGTGTTAACACATGTGTGTCACATGCTTCTTTTTACTACTCGTCCAGCAGCTGTTGGAGCTACTATGATTGATTGGCGTGGTGTGACAGAGGCCGCAGGCAGGATCTGTATTTACACAACCACTCCAGACATCCATCCTGGAAGTGGTGTGCAAATCCCTTTGTCTAAAGTCGCCTCTTACTTTCCGTGTTTCAGCTGCAAAAAATAAAAACAAGTCATTGGTAAATCCCAGTAAACCTTTGCCTCGACTCCTCACTGAAAGAACGGGGAGAAAAAAGCGGAGAGTATCCTGGCAGATATAACTCCCATCCCCTGTTCTGTTCTGTCAGTTTGAGCCTCTGAGCTCAAGGCGCTGCAGAGTTACCCCAGCAACCAAAAATGTATACAAAAAAAAATAATTCATTCCAAGTGCAAAATGCATTCTTAACTCTTAACTCCAAAGTGACCACGGAGATTTTAATCCACAGCTGCAGCAAAGAGAAGTTTTCGTTGTGTCAGTCTATTACAAAGTCTCTCTTATTTCTATTTCTTCTTTCTTGTGACTCACCTCTTACTGTATTTTAACCTGTGTTTCGAGTTGCATGTGGAGCCAATGTTATTAGAAATATAACCAAAAACCAAGGGTGTATGAACGGTCACAAAGCCAGATTATCCCTAAAAATATTAGCAACGGGGGAAATGTGTGTATGTGTGCCTGGAGGCTGTGCGTGAGCGGATCTTTACGAGCGTCAGTGAATGCATCTCAGCCTAGCTCAAATATCGCTGCGAGTCACAGAGGAGACGAGACAGAGAGAGGGAGAGGGAGAGAGAGAGAGAAAGTGATGTTCTGTTGTGACAACACACCAGTGATTTTGTAGGGCCAAACCTAAAGCACACAGGCAAATCTTTTTGTATTCAATGTCTGGGTTTCCCCGGGTTCTTCCAGCTTCCTCCCACAGTCCAAAAACATGCAGATTGGGGATTAGGATTAGGTGTGTGAGTGTGTGAATGAATGGTTGTTTGTCTCTATGTGTGGCCCTGTGATGGACTGGCGCTGTCCAAGGTGTGACCCTGTCTATCGCTCTATGTCAGCTGTGATTGGCACCACCACAGCCCTCATGTGGAGGATAAAGCGGTAGAAAATGGATGGATTGATTTATCTTAGTTTGAGGTAAATTATTTGAGGTCAGATTATAATTCGAACCCTGATTTTAACTATGTTCTCCTTTTAATGTTTTTATGCTGGTGAGCGAAAGGCAAATGTCCACCTTGAGGGACAATAAAGTTTTATTCTTTCTATTCTATTCTATTCTATTCTATTCTATTCTATTCTATGACATATCAGGACAGCAGAGCCAAATGTGTGCTGAGCACAGACAGGCAGGTCTGTGTCAGATGCACGTGTCTTGTACTATATGACGCGTCTGAGCCTCAGGATTAGTTATTACCAGCCAAACTGGCCCCGCTCTATCACGCTTCGCCTGCCTCAGCTCGGCCTGGAACTCACCCTGCCTGTCTGTCTGTCTGTCTGTCTGTCTGTCACTCTGGCACGTTACTAAGGCTGCGGTGAATGTGGGTAAATCCTATCAATGTTTTCTCTAATTATATTACGGCCCTGCACTCATGGTGGAGTATTGCAACAGTGGCCTGTGCACCAGCTGTTAGGAGGAGCGACTCATATTTCCCGCAACATCACTGTGTCTTTTCTGTCTTTCACCACCTGTCCACCTATTTTATGTCCTTCAGCAGAGTCTTCGCTGCTGCTGCTGCTGCTGCTTCCTGTACATCTGCAACCTTTCCTCTTTGTCTCCTCAGCGCCGGGACGTTGCCTGTCACCTTCCGCTGCCTGGAGGAGAACCTGAAGATCGACAAGCGCGTGACTCGCTTCGTCCTGCCCATCGGTGCCACCATCAACATGGACGGCACCGCGCTGTATGAGGCCGTGGCGGCCATCTTCATCGCCCAGATGAACGACATTACCCTGGACGGTGGACAGATTGTAACGGTCAGGTAGGTTTTGTGGCCGTAGTGAGATAACAGGGCTTTGAAGAGAAGTATAAATGGCATAATATTGCAGATCCACACCAGCTGAAGTCTTAAAAATACAGTGCCTTGTGAAAGTATCCGGCCCCCTTGAACTTTTCAACCTTTTGCCACATTTGAGGCTTCAAACATAAAGATATAAAATTGAAATTTTTTGTCAAGAATCAACAACAAGTGGGACACAATCATGAAGTGGAACCAAATTTATTGGATAATTTAAACTTTTTTAACAAATAAAAAACTGAAAAGTGGGGCGTGCAATATTATTCGGCCCCCTTGCGATAATACTTTGTAGCGCCACCTTTTGCTGCAATTACAGCTGCAAGTCGCTTGGGATATGTCTCTATCAGTTTTGCACATGGAGAGACTGGAATTCTTGCCCATTCTTCCTTGCAAAACAGCTCGAGCTCAGTGAGGTTGGATGGAGAGCGTTTGTGAACAGCAGTCTTCAGCTCTTTCCACAGATTCTCGATTGGATTCAGGTCTGGACTTTGACTGGGCCATTCTAACACCTGGATACGTTTATTTGTGAACCATTCCATTGTAGATTTGGCTTTATGTTTAGGATCATTGTCCTGTTGGAAGATAAATCTCCGTCCCAGTCTCAGGTCTTTTGCAGACTCCAACAGGTTTTCTTCCAGAATGGTCCTGTATTTGGCTCCATCCATCTTCCCATCAATTTGAACCATCTTCCCTGTCCCTGCTGAAGAAAAGCAGGCCCAAACCATGATGCTGCCGCCACCATGTTTGACAGTGGGGATGGTGTGTTCAGGGTGATGAGCTGTGTTGCTTTTACGCCAAACATATAGTTTTGCATTGTGGCCAAAAAGTTCAATTTTGGTTTCATCTGACCAGAGCACCTTCTTCCACATGTTTGGTGTGTCTCCCAGGTGGCTTGTGGCAAACATTAAACGAGACTTTTTATGGATTTCTTTGAGAAATGGCTTTCTTCTTGCCACTCTTCCATAAAGGCCAGATTTGTGCAGTGTACGACTGATTGTTGTCCTATGGACAGACTCTCCCACCTCAGCTGTAGATCTCTGCAGTTCATCCAGAGTGATCATGGGCCTCTTGGCTGCATCTCTGATCAGTCTTCTCCTTGTTCGAGATGAAAGTTTGGAGGGACGGCCGGGTCTTGGTAGATTTGCAGTGGTCTGATACTCCTTCCATTTCAATATGATTGCTTGCACATTGCTCCTTGCAATGTTTAAAGCTTGGGAAACCTCTTTGTATCCAAATCCAGCTTTAAACTTCTCCACAACAGTATCTCGGACCTGCCTGGTGTGTTCCTTGGTCTTCATGATGCTCTCTGCGCTTTAAACAGAATCCTGAGACTATCACAGAGCAGGTGCATTTAAACAGAGACCTGATTACACACAGGTGGATTCTATTTATCCATCATCAGTCATTTAGGACAACATTGGATCATTCAGAGATCCTCACTGAACTTCCGGAGTGAGTTTGCTGCACTGAAAGTAAAGGGGCCGAATAATATTGCACGTCCCACTTTTCAGTTTTTTATTTGTTAAAAAAGTTTAAATTATCCAATGAATTTGGTTCCACTTCACGATTGTGTCCCACTTGTTGTTGATTCTTGACAAAAAATTTCAATTTTATATCTTTATGTTTGAAGCCTCAAATGTGGCAAAAGGTTGAAAAGTTCAAGGGGGCCGGATACTTTCACAAGGCCCTGTATGTTCTTCGAGGGTTCTTCATTATTAAAAGAAGCTTCTTAAATGTGAATATTTGCTGGTTTCTTTGCGTCGTATAACAAGAAATCATTAAAACGGAATCATTTTAGTTTGTGGGCAAAACAAGACATTTTCAGAATGTGTCGCTTGTAAACAACTTGCTCTTCCGCACCAAAGTCCATTGAGAAAATCAGTAATATTTTACCATTACAACAGGAGTTGTCGATCCACTGCTGCCTCCATCAGTAAGTTCAAATATGTTATTCTGTGACTTCGGTGTTTGAAATCCTTTGTTCTGATTCACCTCAGTGACACAAAGTGACCACACGAGGCAGCAGTAGACCAGCAGCTCCTGTGTAACCAACACACTCTACTCCAACTTAAGTGTACAATATCTTTAGTTGGACTGGAATAATTCATGTATTAACTCATTAGTAAAGTTTCAGCTTCTTAAATGTGAATATTGTCTGGATTATTTGATCCATGTAACAAAAAAAATGATTTCAACATTTTATGGTCCAAACGACTGATTCATTAATCAACAGATAACAAAATAGTTTTGGCCCTAATCTTAAACTGCATTATCTTTTCGTTGAACATCCTTTTCTTAGTGGAAACTGAGGTTTGTGACTCCCCTTACTCCCCCACACCAAACTCCATTGAAAAAATCTGTTGTTTTTTTAGTAAGATTTTCACATTAAACAGACAAGCAACAACCATCACACATCAAAACCCTTCCCCATTTGAACAGGCAGCATACATCATTGGACATTTATCCCCACGGTACATCAAATAATCACTTCACATACATTTTTTACAGAGCATCTTCAATATCACCATGTTTAACAAAATCTAAGAATCTTTCCTAAATGTCTTTAAATTCACAGGATTTTTTTCCTGACAATATAAGTTAGTCTTTCTAAAGCCAGACTTGATGTTAGATTTTTCAGGCAAAGGCAGAGGGTAGGACCATTAACATTTTTCTAGCACAGGGCAAAAATCTGTGTTTTTAGCTCAGAGGGACTAAAGTGTGGCCGCCAGTCAACTGCGGCCTTGTTTCGTTAGTTTGTGCCGTTGACTTAAACCTAAACAAAGGATTTTAAACACTGAATACACAATGACATTTGAACACATATTGATGGAGGAGCAGGGGATCAACAGCTCCTGTGTGCTGTGTTGTAAAATCGCAGATCAATGGGCTTTGGTGTGCGGAGAGGTCACAAAGTTTCCAACTGTAGGTGAAGTGGTAAACATATTTTTTTAAGATATCATACTCATATATGAGCCCTTTGTTAAGTGGCTAAATAGCTGTTTTACCTGTTGCCCCCCCCCCGTTGGCAGCCATGATTTATGTGTGTGGGTTTCTAGGTGAAGGGGGGAGACATGTGTGAGTCAGAACCTCGTACAACCACACCTGGAGTATCACTCTTACACGTCTCTGACGTCAGAATAGGGGGAAACTGTGACAAAACAATGGCTTCATGCCGTGATGGATCAGGTGCAGAGGTGAAAAACTGTAACTGGATCCAGAAAACTTCTCATATACGATAAAAAGAAAATGTATGAAGCATTAATGTTGGGCTTTGCACTATTTGCTTCAAGGCTAAATAATTATAAATAATTATTAAATGTTATATGTGTGTTATATTATGTGCAGTACCTTGATGTTGACGGTGGTTCTTCTGTGTGTGGCATTTGCTCTGTCAGCGAAACTAAAAACAGGAGGGGTTTCAGAGTTTCTACACAGGAGGTGAAAGTGATAAAAGGCCTAACGTATGTGTTACATTAACCACCGCCATTATTACTCCATCCCATATTTTTCTTCCCTGGCAGTTTTACAACATCACATCATAAAGTCTTGCGGTGCTGGAAAAAGGACCTTTTATTTTACCGACGATTATTTTGACAAAAAAGAAAAAAGCAAATTTCCTGTGTTGGTAAAACTCCAAATCCTCTCGTTCCGTTTTTCACCACACAATTTTTATTTCTTGACCTGAAACATCTACAACATGAAGTTTCTTTTTCCCTTTTTTGTGACGTCCTGTAATTACGTATGGCAATACAAATTAAATCACTAAGACTGAGTGTTGTTGCACACACGAAAAAAACAACATTCATGTAAATTTACCAACATTTCTTGGAAATGGAATTTTCACATTTTTTTGTGGCTTTAAAACATTTTTTAAAGAAAAATTCTGAGGTTGGTAACATTTTTGGTAACCTAAATTCATTATTTGTATTCATTATTTCAGATTAGATTAGATTAAGTTAGACTTTATTGATCACTTTTCAGCATTCTGTCATATCATGTAACATTACTACATTTTGCAACACATAACAAAAGCCATTTTTTGTTTTGTGAGTAACATGTTTTTTGTAATATTAAAACCTTTATCTGACATAAGTCTTTTTTTGTTACATTAGTAACATGTTTATAAAACATGTTACTAATGCAACACTTTTAGGTAACATAATTCATTTTCTTGTAAAGTTCATAGCACTTTTAGTAACCTATTTTAATTCTTTTGTAATGTAGGTAACATATTTAAGTGAAATTGCATCATTTTGTAACACTTTTTGTTACCAAGTAATTTTTTTGTAATGTCACAAACATGTTTTTATAAAATTACAAAGCTTTATTTGACTTAGTAATTTGTTTTTGTGAACAACATATCTAGTAACCATAATTGTTTTGTAACGTCAGTAGCACTTGTAGGTAATTTTTTTGTAATGTTAGTAACATTTTTAGTAACTAGTAATTTTTTGTAATGACGGAAACGTATTTTGGTGAAATTGTATCATTATCATGTATCAAGTCATGTTTCGCACAATTACAAGCTTTATCTGAAATAGGTAAATAAAAATTGTAATGTTAGTAACATTTTTAGTAACCTAATTAAAAAAAATGTGTATTGTCGGTAACATGTTTTAGTCACATTACAACATGAAGTATGTTATGAAGTTTTTGTGTAGCATTAGTTCCTCTGTTTTCTCTGTATTCTTAAAATTTGTCGATGTTTGACAATGTTTTTAAAAAGACATTTTCTAAAAGCAAAATGAGAGTAGAGTACAGATATAAAGTTCCATTTGTTTATGTCTTAGAATCTAAAAAATAAAATATATTTAATGAATCAATATTCTAGTGGCACTAACTAGAAAGCCACATGACAAAATATCATCATTGCATTAGAGTTAAAAATAGTTGAAAGAATGTTGTTTTCTCTGCTCCTCACTGAGTTCTAAGTGGAAGTGATTGCTCGGGGTTACGTAGTACGTAACTCTCAAAGCTGCATAAAACGTTTCTTACGTAACTCCTTCTTCTGCCCTCGAGTCAAAGTGACAATTATAACCAAAAACTCAAAAGACATGTTCATGTGATCCACATGAGGTTTTTAGGTGGAGCCGAGGGCCAGTTTAAAGCTGGAGGAAGAACGCACTGAGGAAGTAATGGGAATCGTCATAGAAATTGGAACCAGCCTTTTTGGATCAGACTCGGGATCGTTGAGGCCGCGGGTCACAAACGCTGCTGATGGTCTTTTCATTATTCATCTGTTTACCACCAAAATCCAAAAAATATCTTTTTGTGTCATCTGCGGTGCAGAAAAAGAAGACCCACATGTGCCGTGTGAATCTGGTGGGTTCAAAAAAAAAATTACTGCGCGAGGTGACACGCGGAGCACTGAGATCTGACGAGCAGCAGTTTAGACGCGGGGAATATCGCAGTTTTTTGATCGGAGTCCAAACCTGGAGCCTGGAGTCACATCTGGGACCAACATGAACTGATAATTCCTCTAATTGCAGACATGTCACGACAAGCAGCATTCTTCTGAGCATTAAGGATCTAAGTCATGAGACATTAAAAGATTTTGTTTTGTTGTTGACAAAAGGCCATTGAGAACTTCTCATCATTGCCGAATTTCAAACACACGCACTTGCTTTTTCTTCGAGCGCTGCGTGTATAAACCGGTCAAATTTAACACATGGAAATACCAGGCTGTTGTTGTATGGAATCTTTGTATTATCATTATTATTTATCAACATAAGAACTGTAGCAATCCATCGATGTCTCAATTAATCGGCAATTATTTTGATCGGCAATTAATCCATTGGAGTAAGTTCTGTGATTTCTGCTTCCTGAATGTGAATATTTCCTTATTTGTTTGCTCTTTTTTGACACTGAACTGAATATTTTTAGGTTTAAAGAAAAACAAACAAATGTTTTCTGCATTTTATGGATGAAACCTACAAAATGAATCTGGAAATTGATCCGCAGATTGAGCTATTAGGAAGTCGGGACTGGGAGTGACGTCACCTATGAGTTCATCGCATCATCCCCAAACCTAACAGTTCCACTCAGTGGGAACACCACTTAACAAAAACAATGGCAAAATTTGAATGTTGGTGTTTGACCAGAGAGAGGCAGTAGATAACACTGATTTTTATGTATATTTCCAATACTTGCACATAATACAATGGTTTACACCTATAAAAGAAGCTGTTTCAGGGGTTTAGTTAGTCTTTAAATAAAGGTTTGCTAACTGTCTTGTCATCTTACAGGTTTCATGCGAAGTCACTCATGCCCTGAATTTATCATTCTGAATCCAAATGGTCCCCAGTTCCTTTTTAAAGCTCTGACATAGCGAGTTTATTGGGTTTTCTTGGCGGTCATTCAGCGCAGCAGACGTGCTCAATCAGCAGCGTAGGCGCTCGGCGAGTTCGCTGATTGGCTCTTCAACCCGGTGAACCGGGGGATTCCCACTATTCTCCGGTTTCACCTTAGACTGTTCTGGTTACTGACGAACTCCATATTTGCGCTGATAACGGTGCTTTAAATCGATAAATCACATAATGTCCTTGGAATAAATTATTCAGAAACTCAGAGGTGACATTGTGACATCTATGAAGCCTGGATTGAAGTGGAAAAAAGCTCTTATCCAGTTGTGTAACAGCAGTGCAAAGAAAAAGTTTTATTAGGCATGTTTTCAATTTACCTATGAACATACACAGAATCTCTGCTGCTGAGTCGTATGTCTAAGTAAGTACACCAAATATTTGGCACTTTGTTGGCTTTGCTACACTGACTACGTTGGCAAATTTTTCATTGAAGGGTTTTATTGTTGTATTTTTATTATGATTATTTTATATTTTATAGCTTGTTAAAGTTTGCAGAAATTAGGAGCAAAACACAGACATCAGGTTTTCAAAAGCTATACTGTATTAGGGCTGCAATCAATGATTATATTCATAATTAAATGATCTGATGGTAATTTTCTCGATTTATCGATTAGTTGTTTGGTGCATAAAATGTTGAGAAATGTTGATCGTATTTCCCAAACCTTGAAACGATGACGCAAATGTCTTGTTTTGTGAAAGTTTATTGTAAGACCAATATACCATCATATCCATTTTTCATATTTCTGTTTTTTTCAATTCTCAATGTTTTGTGTTTGGCCCTTCGCTTCTTTTTCGCCGGCTCTGCCATGATGAACGTCTAAAGTAACACTATCGCTGCCTTGATCTTATAACCGGTAACTGGCTTGGTGGTGTGTGTGTAGTGCTGTGAAGCAATTTGTGTTTCTTGCAAGACTTCGCAAAACCTCCAGTTACTGACTCTGAAGCTGTTAAATTAGGGTAAAAAATTCTGGCGTATTAAACGCAATGATGCAGTGGCGATGGGTAATGACCGAAATTAGTTGTTCATTGAGCTCCACTGGCTACCCTTAGCCTACAAAGTGCTTCATGGGTCTGCTCCCACCTACCTAAATGTTCTCCTAAAGGCTTATATTACCCCTCGACTGCTCCGTTCATCAAAGGATTGTTGTCTAGCAGTGCCAACACCACGCACAAGACAATCCAGACTCTTTTCATGTGTCGACCTACCGAACAGGAATTGGGGCGCCCCTGTCTATCTTCAATAAGCTCTTGAAAACCCAACTCTTCCAAGAGCATCTTCTGTCCAAGCACTTACCCCCTACCATCTCCTTCTGCACTTGGATCCACCTCAGCACTCTCACCCTTTATCAGTCCATTGTTCCTACGAAAAATTATTAGCCCCCCTTGTGAAATTAGACAAAACTCTTGATTTCTCATTAACAACAAGTGTTTATATTGCATTTGTTTACAAAATAACAAAGACAAAATGTACACTAAGTTTGAATATTTTATTGATACACTGAATTGAAACAAGAAAGGGCAAAAATGAGACGTCCAAAATGATTATCCCCCTGGCCATTAATAGTCAATAGTGTACCCTTTCTGAGCCACAACTGACAACAACCTCTTAGAGTGGTTCTTTACTAGGTTGGCACAGGTCTCCTGAGGGATTTTGGCCCATTCTTCTATTGCAAATTGTTCCAGCTGGTCCAAATTGCGTGGTTTCCGAGCATGGACATTCACCTTGAGCACCCGCCCCAGATTCTCAATAGGATTGAGGTATGGGCTCTGTGCGGGCCACTCCAGGACCTTGGTTTTGGTATCCCGGTAGCCCGAGGCTGCAAAACAGTCCCTCAGCATGATGCTCCCACCACCATGTTTAACTGTGGGAACTGTGTTCTTTGGGTTGAAGGCCTCTCCCTTTGTTCGCCACATCCATGTGCCCAACAGTTTCAGTTTAGTCTCATCAGACCAAAGCACAGACTTCCAAAACACATCTTTACCTTTCAAATGTTCACGGGCAAACTTCAGTCTTGCTGTGATGTGCCGCTCTTTGAGTAAAGGGGTTCTTCAGCAACAATCATTTTGGCAGATGTCCAGGGGTTCTTGCTGACATCTCTGACGATTTTCCTCTCCAGAGTTTTTGCGCTTACTGAATTTGTGTCCTTGTACTTGGCAATGATGCAACGTACATCGGTTCAAGACACTGTGAAACGCTTGGAAATGGCAATATAACCTTCCCCCTTCTCCTGAGCCTCCACTATCTTCTTTCTGAGCGCAAGACTGATTTTATTTGTCTTTGGCATGACGAGTAAAAGTAATCCCTCTCAATGTGCACAGGTGCCCTGTTCCTTCGATTCCTTTTATGCTGATTGAATGCTCAGGTGTTGTCAGGAAGCCAATTGACTGCACAGGTGTGGTTTGAAACCTGATTGGTTAATTAGGTGTGTTTTGAAAACAAAAATTCACATGGAGGCTAATATTTTTGATCACCACATTTCTCACTATATTTGCTAGCCTTAAAATGTATTTCATATCCAAAATGTACCAAAAGCTACTAAATAGTACTGGTTAATGTTTGAATTTATCAAGTTTTATCAATGCTGCAAACATTGGGAAGAATTTTAGGAAAATATTCCATAATTCCTGCGGGACTAATCATTTTGGCCTCAACTGACAGGCGGACGGATTTGAGATCCGTCCACTAGGACATCCGGGGGGGGGGAGCCAATTGAGGTGGTTTGGGCATCTGGTTAAGATACCTCCTGGACGCCTCCCTAGGGAAGTGTTTTGGGCATGTCCTTCTGGGAGGAGACCTCAGGGACACGTTGGAGGGATTATATCTCTCGGCTGGCCTGGGAACGCCTTGGGATTCTCATGGAGGAGCTGGCAGAAAAAAGTGGCTGGGTTGAGGGCAGTCTGGGTTTCCTTGCTAAAAGGCTGCTGACCCAAGACCCGTACCTGGATAAGCAGAAGACAATGCTGTTTTTCTTGTGGTAGAAATCAGAAAGTGGTTTAGGGGTTCAGTTCAGTTCACACTTTAAACCATAGTTTTGATTTAACATTGAATGTTTTGAAATAAAGATAATGTCAATCCAGAGCATGATGATGTTTGTCTTGTCTCGTCTTATCTCTCCTCAGCATGACTGCCACTCTGGCCAGCGTTGGAGCTGCCAGTATTCCCAGTGCTGGACTGGTGACCATGCTGTTGATCCTGACGGCCGTCGGTTTGCCCACTCAGGACATTAGTCTGCTGATTGCTGTCGACTGGCTGCTGTGAGTCAGGTGTCTGATAGGTGGAAGGGGGGACATGACAGGATGAGAGTGAAAGGGGACATGACATTTGTAAACCTGACACTGATACTGTTTGTCCACTCAGTGACAGAATGCGTACCTCCATCAATGTGGTGGGTGACTCGTTTGGTGCCGGCATCGTGGACCACTTGTCCAAGGCGGAGCTCGCCGAAATTGACGCAGCGGAAATGCAAATACTCCCGCCAATGGAGGAGCTAGATTTCATCCCACCACCGCCGATCCTCACAGAGTTGGACCTCATGGACCCTCTGAAACCGCCCGAGCTGCCGCCCCGCTCCCCCCGCCCACCCAAACAGAACCACCACGGGCACATCCTCTCCCATTCCCCGTCAGTCGCTTACTCGCCGTCCCCTTCTGTCTGCTCCCCATCACCCCGCTCCATCCGCTCCCCCTCTCCGCGCTCTGTATGCTCCCATTCTCCCCGCCCCTTCCGCACTCATTCACCGTGTGTCCTCCACAGGTCAGAGTCGGGCTACTGTCCTCTGCCCAGCCATGAAAACCAGGTATTTATTCACATTGTTCTGCTTCAGACTACATGTTACACAGTGTAACTTTAATTTTGCTATACAAGGGTTTAAATTGGTAATATCATCACTTTTTTTGTTAATGTATTAAAACATTGCGTTATTTGTTATAACTGTGTCATTGTTACAACGTAAAGCTGATTTATGTGGTGTTGTGTTAAATATAAAACATTTTAATTGACATTAAGTTTGGTTTTATTGATGCTAGCTTTGCACTCGAGTTTCTGCGATCTTGTCAGGGCTAAATTGTTTGGTCAAATGTGGGTTTTTTTCTGACAAATTTGCACTTCAGGTCTTTAAGTAGATCTTTTTAGTTTTACACACTCTACCTTTAAGCCAAATATTAACCACTACACTCGAATTACAAGCATTAAAACCTAAGGATATGAATTCAAATTTATATTTATAATACTACATTTTATATGCAAAGGGGCGGGGCTTAGCCAGAGGTCAATAGCATCGTTGTAGTGTTCTTTCTTTGTTCCCTGCATGTTTTCAGCTAAAATGATAACACCTGGTTGGAAACACCTCAGGTTTTTTTAACGATGTGTTCATTTGTAAATGTCAAGTGTGTTCGTTAGTTGCGACGCAGGTGGTCCACATTTGTGTCTCATTTGTGTCTCAGATTCCCACGCTCCCTCGCTGCTACAGGGAGAGAGAGAGGGAGCGGGAGCGGCAGCGACTGACGAGAGAGAGTGAAACCGAGGAGGACGAGGAGAGGGTTTTTGGAGGTGAAGTGAGCGACGGCGAGGAGAGCGATGACACAGCGTATGACCGGAGACATGCCATCCCACCGGGCGACCTGCCATGATCGGATTTTACCGCCAGCAGAAAGCTTCCCCTGCCAAATTGTTTCAGTTTTCACGACACATCCTCCCCCACTTTAGCACACACAGCTCTGCCATTTCAGCCAGTGGACGTCCACTGTGGATCTCTGGTCATTTATATAAATTTTATCTGGGTCAGAATTGATTAATAACTTGATTAACAAGGCAATCAGAGATGATAGACTTCACCCCATTCACACAACAAGTCTCTGTCGGCCTCTGTTGGTCATATTGGCAAGTGCAGAAACACAAACAGACAGAGCCACTAAAAATAATACTTCAGTCACAAACGTGACCTTTTTGGGTGATTTTGGACGAGATACTTAACAATGACATTTGGTGACTTTTTGGACGACATACTAAACTATGACTTTTTTGACATATTTTGGACGACATACCAAACTATTACTTTTTTGACACATTTTGGACGACATACTCAACTATGACTCTTTTGTCTAATTTTGGATGAGATACTAAAGTATGACGTTTTTGTCAAATTTTAGACGACATACTAAAGTATGACGTTTTTTAAAACATTTTGGACGACATACTAAAGTATGACTTTTTGGTGACTTATTTTTATCAGAGTTTAAGAGTCTCAAAGTTTATCATTAGTGTGTACAGTGGTCCCTCACTATAACACGGTTCACCTTTCGCAGCCTCGCTGATTTTTTTTTTGTACAATTTTGCATGCTTTTTTTACAGCGTACAACGCGCATTGTGTTCTGTGTCCTGAAAAGGACTAAACTAATGCTAAACTATGACTTTTTTGTTACATTTTAGACGACATCCTAAAGTATGACTTTTTTGTCAAATTTTGGATGATATACTATAGTATGACTTTTTTGTCACATTTGTGACGACATACTAAACTATGACTTTTTCTTGTCAATTTGGACGACATACTAAACAAGGCAATCAGAGATGGCTGAACCCCATTCACGCAACAAGCCTCTGTCGGCCTGTATGTGTAACAGACTTTGTGGCGCAACGGTAGCGTCTGATCAGACGTGTTCAAATCCACGTCAGGGTCAAAATTCTTGCTGTTGTACAAGCAAGTGCGGAAGCACAGACACACACACACAGAGCCACCAAAAACAATACTTCACTCCCACTGCAGAGCCAATTCTTCATCCTCTGACTAAACCCTGAAAAAAGTGACAACTTACAAGAAGACACAGGCCTGAGCTAGCTCGCTAGTTAGCATGCTAACTTCAGTAGCTGAAATAAGACATGATGGAATAATGGAGGCATTAAAATGTTTAAAAAAACCTCTCGTTTGACGCTTCATGCACAGCAAATAAACTGCTGTTGATGCTAATGTGGTTTAGCATTGACAAAAAAGTTGCATGTAGCACCTTCTAGCACCTTCAAGTTCTAGCACGGCTCAGCTCTACTGCTTCTCCATCAGTGACAGTACCTGGTACCTGGTGGGGTTTTTTCAGTACCTGCTCCGATGGGGTTCCAAGTGAGCGGAGCCGATACTAAAATATGACAAAAAGTATCGTCCAAAAGTATCGTCACTGGAAGAGTCATGAGCGCGATGTCTGACACAAGAATCAAAGCCAACAATGTCCAACTGTAGATCAGTTAAAAAGACTTAAAAATCCTGAAAACATGCGTTAATCTCTAACATTTAGCAAAGGAAGAGGAGTCTGGTGTATTTAGCGACGGCACTGCTGAAAGCTGGTGACCACTTTCAGTGGTATTTCAGTTTAGTGATTCATGATTCTGTGAACAAATCTTTTTAATCAACTGATTCTAATGGTTCAGTTATACCCAAAACAACTGCTTTACAAGTCACTAGTTTGTGTGGTGTTTGTGTCGCGTAGGAAAAAAATACGTCACAGCAGTTTCACACAGCCGTTGCTATGACGACTCTCAAAACTCCCTCCCCTCCCTCACTCCCAAACTGTGGAGAGTGGAGCCGTGCCATGCTGTGCTACAACTGTACAGTGGAAAAGCACCATTAGATACTCATTTGATATCCCTTTTTAATGCTGTGTCACTGTATTTCCCTTCAGTACTTCAACACCACCACCAGGCTCATGTAAATGAGACATTTTTATAATTCTTTCTTCTCTCATCGTGCGTCACCTCATTTTGCTCCCTGACACCGGTCAGTGTTTTATGTTAATAATATATAAAAATGATCTATGGTTTGTATTTTCTTCTTGTGGTCTGGTGTCTGAGACGATGATTTTGTCGTACGTAGGGTTGGGTACCGTTCACGTGGGAACCGCCACAACACCGGTACCTCGATTTCAGGATTTGGTACCGTTTTCTGGTACTTGACTGTGTTTCCTGATAAATTCAAAGTAGTTGAAGTTGTGACAAGTAAATCCAAAATTCATGATTCTCTGTGGTTTATGAGTGTGTGGCACGCATTGTTTTTACGTTGTATCGTACCGCGTTCTGTACCCAACCCTAGTTGTATGTTTGTATTAGTTAGTTATAATTTTGACTTTGTAAACGCTGTAAAATAACTTTTAATTTCATTATATTCCATTTATTTGAACACCCCCCCATCCTTTAAGGTCCAGTGTGTAAAATATTTTTAAATCTATTTTGGCAGAAATAGAAGATAAAATAATTATACTTATATTATATATATTGTGTTATATTACTTCAGGTCGTTTATTTTCTACGTCAGGACCGCCATGTTGTTACAGTAGCCCACAGTGGACAAACTAAACATCTTTTGAGTTTTGATGCTCACTGAAGACTACGTAGGTTCAAGGGTGAGGTGACGTGAGGGCTATTCAACTGCAACATGAAACCTCACCAAAAAATGTGGCTACATTTTACGCACTCTACCTTTAGTCAGATTCACAGATCCAGGTTGTGTGTGTGTGTGTGTATGATGATATATGTAATAAAAAGATTTATTTCAACATAACCTGCTTTCGTTTCCTGGTTATTTTCCCTGCTGTTTGAGGCTCCGCCCACACGGAAACAAAAATATTTCTCTGTCTTTTTGAAGACGTTTTTTTCCAGGGAATGTCTTCATCTGCTCGAAACCAGTCAACACACTGTATAATCCAGGCTAATCACAGAAACAGCGAGAGAATGAAGAAAGTCAGGACAACTAAAGCCATAATCTGACGGGATTAGTTTCACATGGAGAGGTGAAGGTAAAGTAAATACAACCACATCTTCTCAGTGAGTTTAGTCCCATCGGGATGAGATAACGGCAACTGTACCTGGGCTAAAAAAGGTCCGGAACAATTACTGCAGGTAATATTAATCCCGGGGGAATAGACCAGCAGTAAATATGTGCGTAAATATAAAAAAAAAACATTTGCACAAAGCAAGCCGATCCACTTTTCTATGTTGATAAGAGCATTAAAATGAGAAAAAATACTGGGACAAAGAGAAATCAAGGGACATTTAGAATAGATTATATATATATATATATTTGAATCGTTTGACAACACTACTGCTGAAGACCACACCACTGACAATTACACAGAGACACCACCGACTTAATCCTCTCAAAGAACAACCAGAGATGGGCGAGGCAGGGCGGGGGGGCGGGGTGAGCGGTGGCAGAGGAATGAGAGGCCGGCAGATGGCCAGAAAGACGTCAATCCTTTTTCATTCTTCCCAGACAGCGGCACAAGGGAACTGTGGGTAATTGCAAGCAGGTCTGACGTTAGCTCGTGGGGCGCTGCACGTCACAGAAGAGAAAGTGGAGGGAAATCAGTGACGTGTCGCGGTTCAACAAGAAATCTGAACTTAATACGACAAAATTCATCAGGAGTTGTGTGACGTTGTGGTCGACCGGGAATGTTGAAGCACTAATCTGTGCTGTAGCATGAGAGCGATGGTGGTGGTGTTACACCATCTGAGGTGACGGAGGGTCAGGACTTTAATCAGTGCAGCCACAATAAGAGGCGGGGTCTATTTCCTTCAAGCTGGAGTGTGTAACTTTAATTATGCAGGATTTTGTACCCCTAATTTAACAGCGTTGGGAGTCATTGTGATGGTTAAGTGTCCTGTTGTGGGGAGATTGGGAGGCCACCGCCAGGTCTCGGCTCTTGCGAGAAACACAAATTGCTTTACGGCACTAATGTACATCCAGGTACTCAAGACAACCTCATGATAGCCTTATTGTGGAAAAAAAGAAAGCAAAGAAAAACGTTGTCAGAGGAAGAGGAAACGACCGTCTGAGCCAAGAGAGGGGAAGGGAGAGGGGAGCATCAGTGGAGAGTTTTTACAACAGTATTTTGAGGTGAACCTGCTTAAGTTTTTATCGCATCAGCATTTTAGCCAAGATGATTTCAGGAGCCACTAAATGCTATTTTTTCCAGATTGGGAAAATCTGAAAACGCCACTCTTTACTCAACGTTTTCCTGTCTTCTTGTCTATTTTTAATCTGAAGCCAAGCTCGTAATTTCGTTCTCAAATCAATTTTGAATCTTCTCCGGTTTTGGTGTAGCAGTGCTACAGAGCCACATACAGGCCTGGCATGTGAACTACAGTGTGTGGATGAAGACGTTTCCTGTCACCCCTTTTTTTAATGGAAAACTTTTTCATAAATGACAGAAAGAGAAAAAGATTGTTTACGATTCGCTTTGTTTTTGTGTGGATAGGACTGAGTGTGACTCACACTCGCTCTGAAACTATATTGAACAGCCACCAGGGGGCGACTCCATTGGTCGCAAAACAGTTTGATAGAGAGGTCTATGGGAAATTTTTCCTCAATTTAGATGTCAATAATAGACGTTTTTCTGACGAGTTAATGGTCTCCATGACTCGTTTCTGCTCTTCTTGAGTAGAAGGTGATGTCAATTTTGTAAATGATGTTCCAGTTTAGAGGGAAAATTGACAGTAAAACACAGCACATGTGAGTGGACTCACAACACACTGTGAAACAACTGTGTAAACGGAATTAAAATCAGCAGTTTAATAAGCTTGTTTCATAGTATTGTGCACTCTGAAATGTGTTAAATCTTGATTAATTGATTCATTTTTATGTGCGTAAGTGCGGAGTGTTGTTTCCTTTATCAAATTGAATTTGAGAAAAGCTTAAATTTGAGTCTACTTTTTATGACTTCAATTTAATGTCTGACAAAGAGACGTTTTGTCTGCTGCCAGCTGGACATAATTAGCCATGTGGTCATCATGTGTATCACGGCCACAGATCCATGATTAGTTCTGAAAAAAGAAAAGAAACCCTGACCCAGAAAAACTAAGACATGTCTGTTTTGTTTCAAGCGTGGAAAGAAAAAAAAGAAAAGAAAAGCATAACACAAGTCATCTGTGTCATATGGGATAAATGATGAAAAAAAAAAGATCCTTTCAAGAGGAGAAGATGCTGCGTTTGGATAATCTGCACTCCTGTAAATCACAGCTGCTGTAAAACCTGGAAACACAGTCTGCCATCTAGAGGTGGGATCAGTCATTACATACACAGCAGCACCTTTCTCTGTGTGTAAAAAAGTATACATACATTTTATATATTTTTTATATATATACTGTATGTGTATGTATGTATGTATGTATATATATATAGATATATATATATAAATGTATATATATACATTTATATCTATACATATTTCACTCTTAATGAGGTGAATGTGTTTTTTTTAATCCCTGCAACATAATCAAAATAAACAAAATATAGTTACTTTTATGAATATTTTTGTAAAGTAAAGTATGACTTTTTTGTTTCATGTTGGACGACATACTAAACAAGAGCTAGAAATGCTGAGTCAGCATTCCCAACTAATGATAATAATGCTGCGTTAACTTTGGAAGTCGTGCATCGAAAATTCCAACATCCAACTACAACTGGAACGTACAATAATGATAACAGTATACAGGAAATAACAGGAAAAACAGTAGTTGTAAATGCTGCAACAAACAAAAAATTAAGAAAAGCCTGAAAACAATTTGCTGACTCAGCATTCCTAAAAAATAATTACAGTGACTACAGCAACATCATTATCAGAAATGCTGAGTCAGCATTAACAACTTTTGCTGTTCTTTTCTTATTACCATCATCTCCCTCCATTTTTAATTGTATTTTCTTTGGTCGCCATCGCTTCCTTCATTTTTTTCAGCCGATGTTTGTGAACATACTGGTTACTGTCATGAATTTGGCTTTTTATTCAGATGTTTCTAGAACATTTGGCACCAGTGTAAACTCCACGTGTCAAAACATTTCTGAATCTGTTGAGTTTGTGCCGCAGGTTAATGCTGAGGTTTTTTTAGCTGAAGAAAAGACTGGAGGCTCCAGATGATCCGTCACATCGTGAGGTTTACAGATCATCTTTCAACTGACCGAAGATAAAGCTGGAGTGGCTCCAGGACATTAAGTATCAATTCAGTCTGAGGGAGGAGGATTTGTCAGCTTCGGCCCAAATCCAGGTGTCCATGTCTCGCAGAGGCTTGTCCAAGACGTCTCAAAGCTCTAAATGCTGCCGAAGGAGCTTTAACAAAGTCCAGCTAAGTCTCTAAATGCTTAAATGTTCTAATAATATTCTGGAAAACCTGAAGCAGATTTGCTCACAGAATTCCAGCTTTGCCTTCAACGGTCAAAGTAGAAATGATTGAGCATTTTCTTTATTTCTACAATTGATATTTAATGTCATTAATCTAAGTATTGGAAGAATGTTTGTATGGGTTAATTGAGCTGTAGGTGTGCACCCCCTGCTGGCCCCCTGCCCCCCATTTATTACCATATAATAGCACAGATTATTAAGCACTCACCTCACACCTCCATGGAGAAAATCAGCGATTTTACATCACAGTCCAGTTGTTTTTAGACTTCTGTGTTGACCTGAGTGGCACAAACCTGCGAAACGAGGTCAGCAGTAGATCAGCAGCTCCTGTGTCCCCACATCTTTAAAAACTCACATTTTCTCTATGGGCTTTGGTGTGGGGGAGTGAGTTAAAGCTAAAGTACACAGACTTTAGTTTTCCTGTCAGAAAACGTCGTCTCTCCCTCGAAAGATTGTCCAGGGAGCCATTACAAGGTTGGATGTGTATGGTCTCTCCATCATGTTTTTGCGTCTCACCTGGGGCATGACCGTAAAAACCTCCCAATCACCCCCAGGAGAGGAAAAGTCTTGCCTCCCTCCTGATGTGTGACCTCCTTACCAATCTTTCTGAGGGTGAGTCCATGTGTCACCCCGTTGTCAGGAAACGCATGTCAGCCGTTTGTATTTGCGATCTCGTTCTTTTGGCCTCCATCCAAAGCCTATGACCACGGGGAAGGGTTGGAATGGAATGGAAAACTTCGCCTCCCGGCTCAGCTTGACCCTCCTCCACAATGGCCCAGAACACTAAAATACATTGTGTAGTGTTACAATAGAGCTACTGTCATTTTTTTTACATTAAAGGGATTGTTCTGGGTTTTTTGTATGACGTGCCGACACACGGTCAAGGCTGACTCTCTGTGCCCGCAGCGCGCCACCAATTTGCTGGGAATGAGCCCGAGACAAGGACGCTTGCTTGTTCAAGAAGAGAAAAAACTGATCAACAAAAGGCTCACCTAAAGGTAAGTCTATGATTTCCACAAAAAGCATGTTTGCTTCTGTATTTTGCAGCCGTTTCTGACCGGAAACTGAGGTTTGTGTTGCTTTGTAAACCTCCCACACCAAAGTCCATAAAGAAAATCAGTGATTATTCATCCCAGCACACAGTTAAGTTGTTAATCCCCTACTCCTGAGTTGCTCCATGGGTGTTATTTTCTGACTTTCTCTGTTTAAAATAATTTGTTCAGATTTATAAATGTTAAAAATAAAAAACCTGACCAAACACAGCAGCAGTAGATCAGCAGCTCCACTGTCCCTTTGAGCTAAAATCACGGATCTTCTCTTTGGACTTTGGAGTAGGAGAGATCCTACCTATATTACTAATTTGGAAACGGTACATGGCAATATCAGCAAAACCTGAACCATCACTTTGAACAGTGGAGATCTGTTGAGCCTCAGATCATCAAACCACAGTTTTGGCGTTACTGCTGAGACAGAAATGTCGCCCGGGGGCTCGACAGCTACTCTGACTTCAGATCGTCTTTCCCTGCTCACAACTCTGCGCTGTATACATTACACTGTACGTACCACCGCATGAACATGAACTACATGTCTGCACTACGACTGCTTGCGCCGCGAATACACAGCATCAACACCTGCTGCACTTACCGCGTGTTTAGCCTCTGTATGAGCACATATGTAATCTGGTCTGTTTTGTTATGTGGCACACAATTCATTTAAAATGTTCTAATATACACTGTGTCCTGCCCTCAAATTTATATTTTTTTTGTATTCATCATTATTTATACATACATACATTTTATTTTCCTGGTAATCCAGCAGGTGGTAGTGTTGTATTATGAATGGCGAGCGGGCACTCATCAATACTGGAAATTAATAAATACAGTTTTTTATGATCAGGACTGATATTGATTAAAAAAATTGCCGTTTATATAGATAGGACATTTTTGGCACTTAAGGTGCTGAGAGTAAGTAAGTTAAACTACACAAAACATAATTGAGCAATCAAATCAGTGTTGTAGTTGATTGACAGTAGAGTGACATGTCCTAGGGTGTGTTATCCCTCCAAAGTAAATCTCATCATCTTGTATTATATGGGGAAAAAATTGCATATTTCGTGTTATTGTTTTTTTATGTTAAAAGTGCATTTTTTTTAAGCAGCAGTTTTTAGGGAGTGTCTTGATGGCTGGGTCATTCTTCTTCTTCCCAAAAGTAGCCAGAAGGCACATGTGTTACTTCTTTGTGAAAGAGAGCTGCAGCTTGATGAAGTGGATTTAAAAACCTACACGAACAACAGCTGACAGTAAATGAACGAACAGTAAGTTTCCTCAGTCAACCTGCAGAACATTTACTTTTATTTGATCATTCAGAAAAACAGATGAATGCTCTATTTCTGTCAAATATAATCAAGCACAAGTCTATGATGTCGGTACCTTGATCACACGAGAGGTGCAAACAGGGGCTCAAATCAGTCCAAGCAGGGCCATTTCAAGAGACTTTGGGGGCCCCCGGCAAGAGGGGTCTGTGGACCCCACGTCAATCCAAACTAAACCACAGGGAGCCAGGGACACTAGGCGAAGACAGGCGGTTTCCAACCAGTCATAACCAGTGATGATATTTAACCGTTACCTGGTCGTGATACACATATTTGATTTATCAGGAATCATGGATATACTCATTTTGAGGTTTTGGAAACATTGACAATTTTCTGACATTTATGGACCAAACAACTAATCAATAATAAATTAAAATAAAAATCATTAGTTGCAGCCCTGTTGTGGACTACGTTTGGGGCCGCCCCACTCAGCTCTAGGCCCCAGGACACTGTCTGTTGTGCCTACCCTGTTGCATCGCTTCTGTGTCCAACATTACGTTACAGTGTCACCTCCGTGGAGCTCACCTTCTCTTGACCAGGTACACTTTTAATATTAGTCTAAAAACTGTGTCCGTCTGATCTCTGTCAGACCTGAGTGACCAGAGGTTCTCTGAGGTAAAAATTAATTCCTCGCAGATCCCCAGTCATCTGTCCATCACAAAGTCCCGTGAGAAGAGTCCCATTGAGCGGAGGACAAATGCCTCTGCTGTTCTGTCCATTCAGAGGTTCGTAATCCTCTGTGCATTCAGGGTCTTCATCCACTCCTTCCTCATCTCCTTCCTCTCCGTCATCTTCATTGTCCTTTTCCCAGAGCAACGTGGAGATGTGATGGTACTGTGTAGTTTCCTCACACTCCATCCCTCTGTGATAGAAGTAGCTGAAGTTGGACACAATGACGGGCACCGGCAAGGAGATGGTGAGTACACCGGCGATGGCGCACATGGAGCCCACCAGTTTTCCCCCAACAGTCTCTGGGAACATGTCCCCGTACCCGACTGTCGTCATGGACACCACCGCCCACCAGAAAGCCTCAGGGATGCTGGTGAATGACGTGTCAGGTCTGTCCACCTCAGCAAAGTAGACAGCACTAGAAAAGAGTATGACGCCGATGAAGAGGAAGAAGATGAGCAGGGCGAGCTCCCTCAGGCTGGCCTTCAGAGTCTGGCCCAGGATCTGCAGACCCTTTGAATGACGAGACAGCTTGAAGATCCTGAAGACCCTCACCAGTCTGATGACCCTGATGAGGGCCAGAGACATGGAGGGCTGTGCGCCTTTGTCCTTGGCCAACTCCGTGCCAAGTGTGATGAAGTAGGGAATGATGGCGAAGAAGTCGATGGTGTTCATGACGTCTTTGAAGAAGTGCATCTTGCTCGGAGAACAGATAAAGCGCACAATGAGTTCAAAGGAGAACCAGAAGATGCAAATCGTCTCCACGATGAAGAAGGGGTCCTGGAAGGGAGTGAATCCAGGTGGGACCGAGATGGTTTCGTTCTCAATGGTGGGGTGAGGGACAACGGTGAATTGCTGTAAAACAAAGGAGGATGAAAAAGTGCTAAGTGTTGTACAAGATCAAAAACAAGATCACAAGAACAAAGACCTCCACCAAGACTTAAACATGTTGTTTTACATAACATCCTTATTCTGATTTCTTCAGATGTTTCTGAGATACATGCATCTGAACTTGTTAATCGTGCCTATCCATGGTTAATTTCAATTGTTGCCAAGTTTCTCTGCATCAGACCCTGATTACACTTAAGTCTTGTAAAATGGTACGGTACAGTCAGGGTGGAGCTAGTCTGATGCTATAGGGTCTAATCCTGCAGACACATACCAAATTAGGTTCAAATCTCATGAATTTTGGCAGAGATATGTTTTTTCTCTACAGTTTTGCCCATATTGTGACGTCATCAGTGGGTAAATTATTACCACAATTTAATGGTCACATACTTGGGTGATCACCTACTCATCATAACAAATTCTGATTGATCTGTGTCAAAAACTGTGGACAGGAACTTGCTTACAGAAGGAGAGACAAACCCACACTGATGAGAACACAAGCTGCATGACAGAGAAAAAGAAACGGCAAACGAAGGCCTTGTGCCAAACAGATACCAAATACATTCCATCATCTGTTGGTTATAAAGCACACGTTGGACAGAGAACTGTGAAAATAAACGGGAAAGGTAGGGCGACAACAGAAAGCTCCATGGCGACGAGTGTCAACAGAGCGGAAATAAAGATTAAGAAGAGTAAACAGGAGACGGGCAGAAGATAAATGAGAAGAAGCGATTCTTTCCAAAGTTCGTCCTCAGCACATTCGTAGTATGACATCTGTCATCGGGATCTGATGGAGCCTGTGAGGCCTGTGATACTGTGCTAACTTCTCTCTCTTCTCCATTTTCACCGTCGCGGCTTTATTTTTTCCTCATGGACCTTTATATGAATCGGTTTCTCTAAATTTAAACATTTTGTTCATGTGACTCTGGATTGCGTTACACCTGCATTTGACACTTCATTTAACGCAGCTGCTTGTTTTTTTTCCTGGAACTCGTCGCAGGTTTGAAATGGCTGAGCGTTTTAACAAATTAGATAGAGTTACTCAGAGAGTTTGATGGCCTCGCAGCAAATGTACTTCATCAGTTCATGTTTTTATGTTCCTCTCTGTCCATCAGCCTTGCATCCTCAGGTCTTCTTCGGTTTCTTTGTAAACTGCTTGGAAAACTTCACAGAACACATTTTCAGTTCTGGTGGCTGCCACTGTTGCAATGACAGCCTCTTGTTTTCAAGTCAGTCCTAAAACATCAGTTTCGTAAGGACTCAAGAGGACTCAGTCATTTGAGTTAGTCAAATCTAACTGGTATCCAGATTTATCCACTTAATCCACCAGAAGAAAGATACTATTAGTGGTAAACAGGGTCTGGTGTGGTGTTCTGCTGCTGCAGTGTGTCTGCCTGAGGTTGGACGTGTTGTTGGTTCAGAGATGGTCTGCATACCTTGGTTTTAACGAGTGGTTATTTGAGTTGCTGTCGCCTTTGAATCAGTCTGGTCATTCTCCTCTGACCTTTGGCATCAGCAAGGCGTTTACTCCTGCAGAACTCAGACCAACAACCGTGCTACATTTAAAGTCACTGCAGTCAAAATGTTTGCCTCATTCTGAAGCTCTGATTGAACAACAGTGGTTTGTCTTGACCGTGTCATGTGATTGGCTGATTAGATGTTTAGTTTTACCTTATGAAGAGGCCGTTACATGATCTACCATCTGTTGAGTGAGTGATTACATGGGGACGGCTGTATACGTAGGTTCGGGTTTGTTTGTCTCTGATCGCGTATGCGTGGCTATCTATGTTCACATCTGTGAAGGTTCTCCAGGTCATAGGCATCTTCAGTAGTTAGCTGTAGGCAACTGGACTAGCTTGAGGTAAGTTTGAAGATGTCTCACCTCTCCTCTAAGAGGCATCTTCAGTTCTGAAGAACTTACCAGTTCAGAACCTCTCAGAAACATCAACATCAAACTCAATACAAACACAGCCAGTCACTTAGAGTGGTGTCATTGCTGCTGATGGAGGACGTAAAGCTGGCTCACGCTGCTACCTGGTCGGCCTGAACCTCCAGAGTTCCAGGCTAAGAGTGTGTGTGCAAGGCCAATTTTGCTGCTGTCATCAGAGATGTTGAACTTGGAGCCTCTTTTCCAGTCTGGTGGGTCACCGTGTTTATTAATACATTAATACATTTGTTGATGTGTTAAAGTGCACTCCCAGTTATCCTTTCTCTATATATAGACCTTTAGATCTCCAAGGGGTAACGTGAGACAGGCTCATTTCCGTCGCTTCCCTTCACATTTGGCTCTTGACTCTTGAACTCTCCGTACTATCTCTCTGTCTCTCTCTCTGTCTCTGTCTCTCTCTCTGTCTCTGTCTCTGTCTCTCTCAGGACTGTTGACGCATCCACTTGTCTGCTCTGGCAGTCGCCCTATGTCTCCACCATGTATCCTCAACTTAACACCCAACCTGAATCTACTCTGTCTCTGGCTCTCCCTGTCTCCGTCATTCCTCAAGTCCAAAATAATCTCTGGAAACCTTCTCTATCTGTTGCTCTTACTCTTTTGTCTCCCCTTGATCTGAAATCATAGTGGGTTAATAACCATAGTGGGTTTTGCCAACTGAAGTATGTCAAACGCTCATTCTCCCACACCCAAGTTCAGAAAATCTTCTGCTGCTTTGTTTGCTAAGTTTGTATGACTTTGGCAAATCTGAGTGAAGTTTGTAAAACACCAAAGTCACAAAAACAGCACATTAGAAGTTACTGATGGAGGCAACATTGGATCAACAACAACGTAAAATCGCTGATTTTCTCTATGAACTTTGGTGCAGTTTAGCAAAGGTTTCTAGTTGGAAAAAGTCTGTCTAATAGTGAGATAAAGTGGCAAATATATTCTTAGACAAGTGGTGAGTGTGCTGAGTGAGCCTCTGGTGCTGGCAGTGCCTCAACAAACCTGAACTATCCCTTTTATTCTGAGCATTTTTTCTCTCAGGGTGAAGACAGATGTTTTCACCTTCTGTCACAGCTGGTTTACATTTGTCTGTCAACACCTGTTGTCCTTCTATCTTTACCTCCTCACAGTGTTAACATCTGTCTTTTCACCCTGTCACTCATCTGCCTTCCCTCCTTCACATGAATGTGGTCCAACATGACGACCAGCTACACCCTCACTGCTTCCTCCCTGTCACGCTCAAGTGGCTCTTTAAAGTGTCAGCACCATGGAAGTGCTCCTCACCTCCCTCTGCTCCTTCTCATTCCTGAACTCGGGCAGAGTCTCCAGGCAGAAGATGAGGATGGAGATCACGATCACCATGACGCTGATGATGGCGATGATGCGAGCTCCACTGGACGACTCTGGATACTCAAACAGCATCCAGAGACGACGCTTCAGGTCGTTGGTGGGTAAAGGTCTCTCCTCCTCTTTGGGGAAGCCTTCGTCCTCCTTGAAGCGGTCGATGATCTCGTCGCTGAGCTCGTAGAAGCGCAGCTCCTCCATGAACATGTCCAGGGGGACGTTGGCGGGTCTACGCAGTCTCCCGCCCGACTGATAGAAGTAGAGGATGGCGTCGAAGCAGACGCGGCTCCTGTCCAGGAAGAGTTCATTCCTCAGGGGGTCGAAGTAGCGAATCCGGCGCTCCGGGTCTCCCAACAGGGAGTCGGGGAACTGGGAGAGCGTGCGGATCTGAGTCTCGTAACGCATTCCCGACACATTAATGGTGAGACGTTCAGCCAGAGCCCAGCCGTTCCTCCACTGGCAGCGGCGCCTTTTCGGCTTCTTCTCACTGATCTCCTTCTCCAGCTTGTTGTGCTTGTCTTTGGTCTGCTTGTCTTCATCACCAACCTCCATAGCTTTGGATCTGTCCTCCTTCCCTCCTCCTTCCGGGTCTCCTCCTTCGTCGTGACTATCCATCTGTCCGTTTTTTTGTCTTGAGTATCTCTTTTTAGTTTTTCTGCCGCTTTGCCCTGAAGAAAGGAAAACCCATAAAGGTTAAAGTGGAATTCACTTTGAGGCTCGGGTCATACCTAGAGTTACAGAGATATGCTACCGTCAATGTGATTTAAATATCGTCATTAATGTCGTTAAGTTTCACTTGGTATTCTGAAACAAGACAACGGAGTTTAAGTCCTGGGTCGTACTTTCCACCGAGGTTAACTTGGTATTTCCAAAACAGGAGAATTCAGGCACGGGTCATTCTTGTTCGCAGAGGTTCACTGTGGTCAGTGTGACAAACATGTCGTCATTAATATTTTCTCGGGTCATATTTCCTGAATCCTCAGAGATTTGCTACAGTCAATGTGACGTAAAAATGATCAGAACTTCACCGCAGTTGATATGTTGTAAATGTCGTCATGGTTAACTTGGTAGTCCGAAACAGAATAGGTTATACTTTTCTCTTCCACATGTTTGTGAGGTTAGCT
Source organism: Solea solea (assembly GCF_958295425.1). NCBI lineage: Eukaryota > Metazoa > Chordata > Actinopteri > Pleuronectiformes > Soleidae > Solea > Solea solea. The sequence continues at coordinate 5,035,510 of NC_081149.1, read as the reverse complement.
ACGGTCCACGTAACGTAAATGTCCACTGTCAGGTACACAAACCCTTTTGTAGCACAACACTTTTGAGTCCAGTAGGTGGCGCGCTCTTGTTTTGTTTAATAAACAGAAACCGGAGAAGATGGTGACGGTGGACACTTGCTTGTTATTGTGATATAAAGGTGATATAAAGGTGTTTACAACTCAGTTTCTTTCTTTCTTTCTATCTATCTAGCTATGCTATCAACACACAAATAAACTAGCTAACAAATATATGTCAGTTTCTTTCTTTGTTTCTTTCTTTCTATCTAGCTATGCTAGCAACACACAAATAAACTAGCTAACAAATATATCTCAGTTTCTTTCTTTGTTTCTTTTTTTCTATCTAGCTATGCTATCAACACACAAATAAACTAGCTAACAAATATATCTCAGTTTCTTTCTTTGTTTCTTTTTTTCTATCTAGCTATGCTATCAACACACAAATAAACTAGCTAACAAATATATCTCAGTTTCTTTCTTTGTTTCTTTGCTAGTTAGCTAGCAATACAAAAATGAACTAGCCAACATAAATATATCAGCAGTTATCTATCTCTCTAGGTCAAGGTCAGTCTGTCTGTCTGTCATGTGATGCTCAAATGTAATGAAAATGTTCTTTATTTTAAAAAAAGAAAAAAACTTTGATTAAACCAAAGCAGAATTGTTATTTCATATATTATATGTATGTTTCTCTGTGTTAATATTAATATGAAGTTGTTAAAAACAATGATAGTCCATGTGGTAAGTCTCATGCTCGTTCACCTGTTCATCACCATGTCCACTTCACAGAGACAGAACCTCAGTGTGACCATGACTCCTCTCCACCTCTGCGAGATCTGAGCGTCCTTCACTCGCTCCGAGAGCCTTCGTCATCATCTTCGTCATCATCACCACCATCAACAACATGCCATGATGTCATGATGTCCACACGTGTCCTCCTCGGTGGACGGAGCCGCACTTGTGTGTCTCCTGCAGTGGACAGAGTTGAGAGTGTGAGGCCTGTTTATAGGTCACTGACTTTATTCACCCACTCCCTGTTTCTCTCTCTCTCTCTCTCTCACACACACACACACACACACACTGGGAGCTGGGGGGGGGGGGGGGATGCTGTCAGGCAGAAATTCAATCTTCCGCCGTCTCCTCTCTCGTCTCTGGCCCCTGAACCGTGGTCACTTTCTTAAACATACTGCACATGTTTTACATGTATTGAACCTTTAACGCTCACACACACACACACACACACACAGCAGGGACCTGAGGAGGAAGCAGAGGTGTTGACGGTTATGGATATTTGTCCATGTCTATGTCTCTCTTCTCTGCTGTCGCCCTCATTTTAATCAGCCTCAGTGCTGTGAGTGTGTGTGTTGCCAAGCAGGTCAACAGCGCCCCCTGAAGCAGGGGTCACCCACTACATGAGACCATGTTGATTTAACGTTGCACAGTAACGGACATTTGAAGATTATTGTGCATTTAATTGCATTTACACATATTTTTAGTCGATCTTAAAATTTTAAGATCGACTAAAAATGTATTTTTTATTTTCAGTAAATGTTTAATTTTTTATTTAAATGTTTAGTCTTAATTTAGTTGTGCGTTAACTATAATGCTGCGTGTTTATAGGTTTAAATCTTCAGGCTTTACAGTGTTTCTGATGTGATGTTAAATGATTCAAAACAAAAAAAACGTCACATAACAGACGAGTTCTTCTTCATGAATACGAGCCGTGAACTTTGAACTGTGACGATTTTTGTGTTAATATCAACAGAATGTTTTGCTGAATTAATGATAAAATAATACAATTTTTGTTTAAAAATCAGTGTAAACGTTTATTTGAAAATCACACATTTGTCATTTTATAGTTTGAAATCTTTACTATACAAAAAGATTATACATAGTACAAACTCACCTCTTCATCACCATCATCACCTTTTTTTTTTGGAGTAATTTTCCAGGTCTGACCAGCAGAGGGCAGTGCGGCACCACAGATCACCAGGCCTGCTGTTGTTGACTTGATGCTGTCACTCACATCTGTTCACATCTGTTCACATCCGTGTGCTCCGTCTGCAGCGTCACGCGCCTTCAGGTGAGTCAGCAAAAACTTTTCTGTGCCACGAGATCGTTTTTCTTTAACTGTTGACATTGTGATGCTTAATATTTTTGAAGATTAAAATGATAACGAGGTGTTCACTGGTCTTTAAAAAAGTATTTTATTATTATTAATTCAAACTTACAATACAGACAAACCGGTCACGTGGCGGTGTCGCGTGCACCCACGGCGCCAGCAGTTTTTACTCAAGTATTTATGAAAAAGTGAAGAATCTGCTGTAAAAACTCCCGGTTTCAAAAACACAAAAACACTTTTCTTATTGGTTTGTCATGAAATGGGAAAAAAATAGTCATTTTAACGTGAATAATTCAGTTATATAATAATATAATTACATAATAACAATTCTGTTATTATTCACAGAGGAGAAAACTAATCAGAAAACCGGACAAAATTAATGAGAAATATTTCGAAAATACTCAAAACATCACTTAGTGGATTTTAAACTGTTTTTTTTTTCTGATTTAACAAAAACCTTCACTTTCCGTCCATTTAAACTTTGACTTTTAAACGGAAAATATCGGCAGTTGTTCTGGTTAAATCTGATCAGACGTCATCATAAAAAAAAGAATCAATAACACTTTAAATATAAATACAGTATGTAAAAAGCCTATTAATTATTGAAAAGAAATACAATCTTATTTCTATAGTATTTATTTTTCATCACGTTATTAAGTGTATATTACTTTAAAACATGACATCTAATTATGGAGCTATTATCTCCTATAACTATTGCCATGCTAGAAATGACAGTGAAAATAGATATTACCACAATATTCCATCTTTATTACAACATTATTACCATGTTGTTACTATTGTCTTACATTTCAGGTCTAATATTAGTCACACTCGTACCACTAAGCACAAACTGAGCTGATTTTTATTTTTCACCTATGTCTGAGTTAATTATTGATATCAAACACAAGCTAATTTTTTAAGATTTTCACCCCTTAAAAGCCAGGTTTGTGTCATGATGCCACGTTTGAAAAAACTGAATTTGTTTGTGTTGATTGCAGCCTGGAGTATGTCTGTGATTAGCAGCAACACTTGACAACACTGACAGTGCCATCTAGTGGAAATAGCATGTTTGTTTTATATATGTCCATAATACATGCATTTTATTATATCTGGGTGTCAGTGTGAATGGGTTTCAGTGGGACATTTTTCGTACACGGTGAATTTAGAAAATTAACAAAAGATGATTTTAACAATGAAAATAACGACAATCGGTCACTTCAGATCAGGTTTAATGTAAATACAACAACCAAGTAAAAGTAATGGTATGTTTTTTAAAATAACAAACAAAACAGACACATTGGATCTGGATAAAAACCCCGACTGCACAGACAACGACAAAGCTAACAGGCTAACAGGTCAGGCACTTAGACACAGCAGAGGGACAGAGTTTGTGTGTGAAGATAAAAATATATTCAGCAAAGAAGAAAGAAAACAGCCGGAAGACAATTGACGAGAAAAAACAAATTAACCAAGGAAATCTACGGAAGAGGATTAGGGACATAAACTAAATAAATAAAGTCAGAATTCTGACTTTTTTGTTTGTTTGTTTCTTTCCTTAACGTAAAAATCTACATTAAAAACTTTCTGTTCGCAGACATTGACGTTTTCATCGTAATCACACTAACTAGTGCAGGGCGGACTGGTCGGCGCGGGCTTTCTGTGCATTAACGTTTATGTTGACCTCGCCCCCCCTTATGTCATTCAGTCATCGCATTTGTGACAATACTTAAAAAGAACAACAAACGTTTAAAAATCTGCCCGCATTTCCACTTTTCCACCAGTATATAAACACAACAGCAACAAAACCACATCCTATGATGACGATGATAGTCAACAACTCACATGTAACAATTCTGAATAAAGTCGTACGTTAATACGTTTCCTTGACAAGCAACAGTAAAAATAATACCATCCAACATTTTCTTCCTGTACATTGTTGTTGTTTTAAAGGGATATTTCATGTTTATTTCAAATGTGGTTGTATGAGGTTAAGACGTTAAACGTGCAGTACGTCATGTCTCTCGCAATCAAAACATACGTAAAGACATATCCTCTCTCTTTGTCGTTTACCTGGAGTCACAAATCTGCTTATGTCACACAATGACATCGTTAAAAAGGCGACAATATATATATATATATATATATATATTTTTTTTTTCCTGAAGACGCTTTGTTTTTTTGTTGGAGACATTTTAGCTAATGCTAATGTTCGCTCCTCAAAAAAAGATAAACATGACATTTGAATGGGACATATTTTGCACTTAATGTTTTGAGTGTAACACCTGCAGTGTATTAGCCTTTTAGTTTAGACTTTAGTGTTTTTAAAAAAAGATAATTTAACGCAATAATGCTACATTTCATGCTACAGGTCACATTGTGAGAAACCTGAAGAAAACAGTCAAAGATGGCTATTTGTAGATATTTGTCATATCGTTAAATGTTCATTTCCATGATCGTGTTCAAAAATGTTACCTTTTTCCAAGCACCTTAAATCTGTGGTTAACCTTATATGTATACACACTCAAAATTATTATTTCACAATAAAAGAGACGGTAATATTATGCTATAATAGAATCATCTAAAAATCAAACTGTCCAGTTTGTTTGTTTTTTGATTCAAATATTTGTTTAAAATCTAAAAAAAAAAAAAAACTTTCAAACACATTAAAATCAAAGGATTTCAAGCACCCACTCGAACCCTGATTATTACACTTCCTGAGTAACACAAGTCCCCACTGAGCACATTGTGCTGACGGCAAAGTCTGTTTGTCAGCGCCTCATAAAACCACACTTTTAAAAAACCTGAACTATCCCTTTAACTGTGATCGGGTTAGCATTAGGAGAGAATTCGATTTGTGTTTGTAACAGATCTCACCAAATCTCCACGTCTTTGTCCTATGACCATTGTTTTGTTTGAGTGCGTTATCTCGAGGTCAAACTTAGTGTTAATATTGCTTTGAGAAAAAGCAGGCGGCCGCGTTCAAAACCACTGGCCGTCTTCTACCGTGAGCGTCTGCAGAGGAAGGGACTTCCGTGAAAGTGGTTTTTCCCGAGAAGACGGAAGAGAAGAGAAGCAGCAGGAGTGCGTTAGTGGATCCAGAGCAAGGGAAGGGAAGGGAAGGGAAGGGAAGGGAAGGAAGGGAAGGGAAGGAAGGGAAGGGAGTCTGGCCATCCAAACTGGAATTAGGGGACTGAGTGACGTGTGCAAAATGGGCGTTTAAACGACAAGTGGTGCCCATTCACTGGGTTTGCGTCCATACTGTAAAAAAAACAAGAGCAACAAGGAAAGAAAAGAGAGGGACAAAGAAATTAAAAGAAAAAATTAAAGATGTTTTTTTTGGCACTTTACTGTAAAAATGCTTTATGACAGTTTTAAAACTTTATGGTAAAAATTCTTTTTTACATTTAATCTCGTCTTTTTTTGGGTTTCTGGTGCAAATTCCGACTTTGGTTTACTGTGATATTTTGATAACATTTTGAATGCTTTACTACACGTTTTACATAACTTTTTTTTTTTTTTTTAAAGAAAAACTTTGATGACATTTTTTGCTACACCAATTGTTTGTTTTTTAAAAACATATTTATACTGTGACATTTTACATTTACTACACCCAAAAATGTTTTAGTACTTTTTTTTCTACATTTAATTAATTTCAGTAGTTTCAATTTACAGCGTCTTTTTGCGGTTTTTGACGACTTTGGTACACTGTGATATTTTGATTCAATTTTAAATGCTTTACTACACTTAAATTTCACATTTTACTGGCGAAATACTTTTTTCCCCACACTTAAGTAAACTGCGATGTTTTAAATCTTTAGACACCAAATAAAGAATTTTTTTTACATTTTATACAGTGACATTTGTTCATATTTTAACCTGTTAATACAGCCATAACATGTTATGAATTTTTTTTATGCTTTCCGGACATTTTTAATGACATTTTTCTCACGTAACAATCTTTTTTTTTACACTTCTCTAAAGGTTTTGATGTCATCTTTTTATTATACCTTTGTATTTATATTTACACGTTTGTTTGGAGACCGTTGTAAGTAAGAAAGAAAATCTGGGGAAGCTGCAGCAACGGTGTGAGCGTAAAAAGCTAAGCGTGCAGCGTTAGTATCGGAGCATTTACCTGAATATCAGTCAGTTCTTTGTGGAACCTCTTTGTCAGATCGGGACCGTTCTGCATCGTTGGGATAGGATACGTCTGAAAGAGAGGAGACAAAACGCAGACATTGATGCTGGGACAGTATTTTAACAGCCAGAGAAGAGAAGAAGAGCTGTCTGACGTTGCCCAGTGTATATTGATTTGAACTAGAGATGCACCGATCCGCTTTTTTCACCTCTGATACCGATATCGATATCTAAAGGTTTAGAATTGGCTGATCCCAGATACTGATACAGAAAAACAGCGTGGAATTCTGGTAAGAAGCTGCATGTCTCATTGTGTGAAAAAGACTGGCATCATTCTTTTGAGCAAGGCAACATCAGACTTGACATAAACATTTCTTTCCTATTTTTTAAAAACATATAAACAGAAATATACTGAATAACTGTGCACCGGTACAGCAATCTTATATCTTTATAAACCAATAGCTTCACAAGCTTGATAGACTTTCAAAATAAACAGTATAGTGTTCACAGTTTAGTTTTGTACAAAAATGATTTTAACATCCAGCACAAAAGCAGCTGAATAAAATAAATAAACCAATAACTCTCATTCGGCCAGTGAGCTGTTAAACTTAAAAGTGACATGGGGGAAACGTCAGAGCTGTGATTGTGACACTTAACCATGCAGTTCAGGTAGAATCGCCTCTGACAAATATTTTCATGTCGTACCGTGCCCATCCATGACGATGACTGCCCCTCGGAACATTTACTGCGCAGGTTTTGCAAGTAGCCGAGGTCGTGTGAAAAGGTTCCAGATAATTGACCCTTTGGCTCGCTTCATTGTGAGCTTCTGCACGCTGCGTTGCTTACATATGACGTCACTCACATCGCACAGCATAGAATTAGACTGAACAGAGCGGCTCACAGATACCCGATCTAGAATTTCCTTCAATATTTGGGACCGATAATTTGTCTTGGCGCTCGTGATATGAACGTCTGCTCTGAGCGATTTGACCGTTTGAATTCCTACCTTTCCTTTGTAGAGGATGGAGCCGACAGGACAGACGACACACGCCGTCCCTGCTCCGAACACCTCCAGGATCCTCCCGGCGTCCAGAGCCCCGAGCAGCTCCTTCATGCTCATGGTGCGCTCCGTCACCTTAAACTCTCCCTGGAACACAGAAACCAACAAACATGGAGAGACGATTGTACTCTCAGGAGGACTTCACCGTCTTATTATCACGACTTTAGCATCTCACGAACGTGATCGTTCAGGAAAAAACCCAAGAGATATCCACCCGTGGTCGTCTTACCCAGGATCTGCCGAGGTCCAGCAGAGACTGTCTGGTGACTCCGGGTAGGATGATGCCATCTAGAGGTGGAGTCAGCAACTCTCTCTCTGCAAACACAAACATTTATTAGATTGAGAGAACAGTGAGGTTTTTAGCTTGTCCACAAAGTCCCGTACATAAACCCGGGACAGTTAAAGAGTCTGACCTCCTTTCTCGTTGGTCCAGTAGATGAAGAGGTTCATGGTGCCGACCTCGGTGATCTCCTCCTCCTCGCCGTACAACCACAGCACCTGTTGACAGCCGCGCTTCACTGCCTCGGTCTGCACCAAGATGGTGGGACCGTAGTTACTGGACAGAGAGACAAAGACGGGGACAGATAAGAGGACACAGGTGGACAGCAGGTGAGTCAAAGATACAGTGGGGGTTTTTGTCTCTGTGCTCACTGCAGCAGCTTATGAAGACAAATCTGGTTTCTTTGCTCCATAGAATAGAGAAATCATTCAAACTTAATCATTTGCTTTTTCAACAAAACAAAACTTCATTATTTCGAGGTTTTGGAGATGATTCCAGAGAATCATCGTCCAATTTATCAAACGTGAAACCAGCAGAAACAGACAGGTGTTTGTGCTGAGGAGGAAACACCGTGCACATAAATCAGTCGTCTGTCACACAATGAAGAACACAATGTTTTGTTGTTGTTTCCAAAGAGTTCACGGAAATAAGTATCCAGCTCCTCTTCAATATCTGCACTATAACACGTCCCTGTCACTGAAGGGATCATAATGGACAATGAGAGTCAACGAGTCCTTGTCTACAATATCATAAGAATGTGTTTGCATTGTCATCTCAGTTAGACGACCATTTCTGCCTAGCAACCAAAGTGACATATAACACATGGGAACTCAGTGATGGATGCAGCAGTGGATCAATGATGTTAAAACGATGATTTTCTCTATGGAGTTTGGTGTGATAGAGGGAGCGGTTTCAGACGTGACACTCAACTTAGTTTCCATACAGACAAAGACCGCTTTAACGGTGACGTAAAGTCCCTCAGTCTCTCCCAACATTCTCCCAAGTTCACGTACCACTCATGTACCACGGGTGGTACACTTGCCACATTTTGAGAACCGTGGATTTAAATGTAAAGAGGAAGGACGGTAAACTCACCCTCCCATCTTGTAAGCGCCGACGCCTCCTTTACAGGCTCTGACAAACGCAGGGTCGGCCAGAAGAGACACGGGGTTAAAGAATCCTGTGGCGAAGTACGGCCCCACCGGACCGACGATGACGAAGAGCATGGCCTGTCCTGAGCGAGACACGCCGAGAGACGGCTGGCCAGAGTCAGTGAGGATGAGTTAGTATGAATATGTGACATTTCACCACTTAAACAACAAATGACAGCACGTGACGACGCGGTCACAAAGTTAACAGTGTGCTACGTGTTTATAAGTGACAAAATAACACATGGGAACTCACTTAATAACATAAAGAATGTCATTAAAATGAAAGATAAAAATGTAGCTTTCTACTTTACTCTAGCTTTCCGAGTTGTGTTTCATCATTGAAAACACTCATTTTCACCTATGTTTTCTTTCTTTTTTTTAAATAATCATATCTTTCCCCCTTTTTCTGTTTTCCAGGAATCAAAGAAATGGTCCTGATCAGATGCCAGATTAAACCCTACCATCTATGAGAGGCAAGAAATGGTTCATTTGATGCAAAAACACTTGTGTTAAAGCTGCGTTTTCTCTGAGATGTCGCTGTGTTTCTTGTTCACACCTCAGTTCCTATGAAGGTGGGTCTGATGTAGAGACTGGCGTCCTGGGAGTAAGGAACCCACTCCTGGTCGACCTCCACCAGCTTGTTGATGCACGACAGCAGTTCACCTTTATCAAAGAGCTGCGGAGGAATAAAAAAGACACGAGGACACGCGTTCACCAACACAGGAAACACAACCAACACCTGTCTGGACAAAAATGTGACACAGGCTCAAAACTGTCACAGGTTATTGAAGTAATTTATTTTGTATTATTTGTTATCAACATACCATGAACTCATTAAAACACCAATATTAAATTAATCAGTTACTTTGGTTTGGTCCATAAAATGTTTTGTTTTTGTCCACGAACCACAAAAGATTCAGTTTTAAAGATTTCTTTGTTTTATGGAGCAAATAAACTAGGAAATATTCACATTTAAGAAGCTGAAAAATCACAGAAACTTGTTTTAATTACTAAAATAACTAAATATTTAAAATGATTCATCTTCTTTCAGCTTCCCTCTTAATCCTCAGCCTATATCTTGCCCTATAATCCGTCTGAGTGTTTTTAGGTTCGTGAGAACATCATCATTTCCAGGTTTGACAAACACTCATCAACATGTCTAGTATTTTATGGACCAAACGAGTAATTGATTAATCAAGAAAATAATAGTTTTAGCCTGAGAAGGATAAGAAACTCACGGGCAGACAGCTCCTCTCGGCGCTGCGGTGCATCCTCTCCATGTTCAGCATCGGTCTGAAGAGGCGGACGTGGTTGTCGACGCCACGAAAAGCCTTCATGCCTTCAAAGAGCTGCAGAGGACAACGTTTGTTTAGTGGAATTGTCCCTCTAAGTTCTTCTTAAGCTGTGTCAGCACATTCTAGTCCTTACATTTGAAGTAATTTGGTATCAACCCCGGTGTGGGAACCCTGAGTTCTCTGCCCCTTTGAGGTTTCAGATGTGTGTGTGTGTGTTGCTTGCTCTCTCACCTCTATAGAGTAGTGCAGGGCCGAGCTGGCAGGATGCAGCGACAGGTTCTGGAAAGGTTTGATCTCCGGGGTCTCCCAGCCACTCTTCTCCGACCAGTTGATGGTCAACATGTGGTCGGAGAACTGTTTGCCGAACACCAGCGTGGACGGGTCGGGCTTCGGCTTGCATGCTGTGCTGCGTTCGATGCTGAGGTCTGCTGCCTGAGACGGGGACGAGCGCACGCCGGGGAACAGCGGAGAAAGACAGAGGAAGCAGAGCGGGACGAGACAAAGGAGTAGAGAGCAGAGAGGCCACGGACACAGCAACTGATTTTAACTTGGTATTATTGGCAGGGTATTTTTGGCAAGAGCGGACTCATCGGCACAATCAATTAAGTTCAATTAAACTGAATTAAATAATGACAACGGGCAGACAGTGAGAGAAAGACAGAGGGAAAACAACAGTTTATATTCATGATCTTTACTCCAGAGACTGTTGGGATGATGGTGCGTTCCACTTAGCATCAGAAGTCGGAATTTGTGTAGCCTGGCTAACGCCAACGCTGCATTTTGAGATCGAGTACAATCAGGAGAGGGCGTCGACGTCACCTCCCACTTTAGGAGGTGTGGCCAACCGGCGTGGATCAACGAATGTTGATAACCCTTCTTATTGTAGTTTTCTAGCAGCGATGGTTATCTCGACTTTTTCCAGGGAACGCTCAACGCTCCAATGTCGTCAATGTTTGTCATTGGTTCCCCCTTTTTTTTTTACGAGGCTACAATTTCAGAGTCCCTCTGACAAATTTCCAACTCAGAGCAGCGTCACAAACCCCGGCCTATGATTCTAAGATGGCTGCCGCTCCCATCAACACTACAAAACTCAGCTATATTAAATGTGAAATCGGTTATAAACATCGTACACATCTGTGTACGATTGTTATCGACTCATTTTGCTTAGGCTAATTTTCATTTAGTCATTTAGTTTCTTCTGTAGTGAAATTCAGGTAATATCTTTCATACTCGATTCTATCATGAATCCTTACGAACAGTGGCCCATGATACATTTGTCGCCCATGTTACCCCCCCCCCCCCCAACTGGAACGTGGTCAACTCCAAGGTGATGTCACACCCAAGTTCCGAGTTCTGATGTAAATGGAACAAACCATGAGTCAGTACGACGTTAAGTATCAGCACTGACACCAGGCTATGAAACAAACTCACTGGAGCTAAGGTAACTGGGGAGAAATAAGACGTTAATAACGTTGTCCATGGTTACCTTGAAGGAGCTGGACAACCGCAGTGAGCCAGTAGAGAAGGGGAGAGACTGGACAAGTCGTGCATGAAGAGCCTGTAAATGAGGAAATAAAAGCTGGGAATGTAACAGTAATGTCAACGTCACACACACATCAACATCAAAACTGTCTTCATAGACTAAATTTGACCTGAATTATTTTATCTAGCTGTAATTATGACACCACTAATAACAACGCTTTTTGTGGACCCTCTCGTCCCCTCAGATCGTCCCCCCCACCCGTCTCACCACCAAGACCCTGGAACTCACTTCACTCTTTAAGTCCTCACTCAAACCTGACTGTTAAAGACTGTTTTTTTATGATCTGACTGACACTGTAACCTGTTTAACCTGTTTAACCTGTTTAACCTGTTTCTTTGTCTCCTGTGAATTACTGATGATTGTGTTTGTTTGTACTCGTTATTCGGTGTCCTCGGGTGCTAAAAGGCCAACTATAAATAAAATGCATGATTATTTCTCAGTGGTCAGTTTAATGGGAACACCTAACGCAGCGTACTGTAAATGTCAAAACACTCCAATACCTTTGAAGTAACCTTGAGTCACATGTCACATGTGTGTTCTACCGTAAATAGAATCAGGCTGTAAATAATTTACGACGCAAAGGAAACTAATTTGTCCTCAACAATTCGTTGTTAACAAACTTGGTAATCCAATGTTTAATATGTGCAACTTAAATATGTTTTTAATGACCTGGAGAACTTAAGGTACTTTTTAGAACAATGTCATATCTAGAACTTTTACACGGGAGCACATTAGGCAAGTTTTAGATGTGAACAATATTATACCTTTGTACTTGTATACCTTCTTCATTATCTACAACACTTCAAGTACTACAGTATGTGCCATATCGTGTACCTTTAATGACCTGTAGAACCTTGGAGAATGTATATTTTAAACTAACCATAGCACTCCAGGTACATTTTAGATGTGTGCATTATCTAGTACTTTTATACCTGGAGAACTTATTTAAAGCCAACAATATTTGGTACGTTCATACCATTTTAATGACCTGGAGGACTTCAGGTAACTTTCTTCAAAAACGAGCACTTGACATCTAAAACTAAAACTTGAGTTTCAGATGTGAACAATTTACCTTTTTTCCCGTCTTATAGCGTTTTTAGATGCGTACATCTTTACTACTATTACTTTAATACCTTTGAAATTAACTGGAGCAATCCATGTACCTTCTGGGTGTGTTCAACTTCTGGCACTTGAATGCATTTTTACTCTTTGAGCGCTCGCCTGGGGATAAAAGTGAACAATGCCTTGTACTTTTATACTTTAAAAAACTGCATCATATCTAGTACTTATTTAGTGGAGTATTTTAGGTTATTTTAAGACGTGTGCAGTATCGGGTAATTAATGCCATGTTGTCTGTTATTAGTCGAGTGACTGCTAAATTAGTTTATTTATGGTGACGAATGATGTTGTTGTAAATAAAAACCCAGTGCAGAGTAAACGTGGCCAGGTCCCACGCGGGGACCCGTCTAATTAACGCTTTGTTGAATCTCACCCACTGAGTTTCTGCTGCTGGAGTTCATATTTAGTTGAACGGATGATGCAAGTTTTGACCTCATTGCGAACACGAGTCAAAGCACCTACGTTTGTTTTCCCTGTGACATTAGCGTGCAAATATCCACGTGTACAAGTCATACATTTGATTTCCATCTATTTTCGCTCATTTTTGGACCAGCGTCACGCGAGTAAACTCAAACTCTGACTTAGCCATTGTTAGCATCGACACCGACTAGCCTCGCACTTGCGCTAGCTATCAGTGAGTTAGTGAACATCTTTAATAATGACAAATGCGAAATACACACATACAATACAGTAATAAATACACACAATGCTGGCCATATGGAGCAGATACGTGTTTTAAAACACCCATAAACACGTGCCTTACCACAGAGCATATTTCTTTGACAAAATTAACAATTAAACAAACATGTTCTTGTTTTGAAACGTGTACATGTATAATGGTATATGGTTATTAATGTTTCCGTGCAATTGGGCATACTGCTTATAAATCAGAGGAACATACTTGTTCCAAAAAAGCAATAATATACTGTGTCTGAATAGCGTGATGATCCGTGTTATGTTGGGCGAACATAACACTAAAAGACGAATGTTGTGAGACGAATTGAAGATCAGGTACAGAACGTTTCTTATTATAAATCGTGTCCTTCTCGGGCTTCGGACGATTTCATTGTTAAGCGCGAACACTTTGGTTCCATTTTTCTGAATGAGGTTTGGTTTGCGTGTCCTCTCCCGTGTTGCTGCCGGCGTTGGCGGGACAGTAGGGGGGACAGAAGCAGTCGATCAAAGGTCGCGTTATCATCGCCTGCCTCATTATCTTATGACACAGTGAATCATTCACCAGCACAGACGATATATAAACAGACACTTAATTCGGCGCAGGTCAGTGAACTCACCGTCCGGAGGGCTGCCATGTCAGCTACGTAATGACGATCCCGTGTATCCTCCCGTGTGGAAACAACAAACCAGGATCAAAGTCAAATAGAGTTCCGCTTTGAAATGAAGACACGCAGCTGGAGCTGAGGGCGGAATAATGTCACAATATTCACGATTTCACTCTTTCAACTTTATATTAAAAACTATTTTAAATGAGTCACAATTGAAATCTAAGGTTTTATTGATCGGTGGAGTCACTGGAGGCGTGACAAAAAGCATGACATGTCATTGACGGGGGTTATTTAAGGTCAGAGAGGAGGTTGACGATTGGCCCATGAGGGGGGAGTGGACCCGGAGCGGCTCATGTTACACAGAAACACAGTCTGACATGAAGCCAGACTGAGGTGTTGACATTCCGAGCAGTCCGATCATCATTGAAATCACTGTGTGTCACTTTAAGGAGGATTTACAGGCTCGAGATTGGAAGTATGAACACTTTAAGTATGTTTAAATGACGTTAAAGTCGCGATCAATTGGTTTAACAGTAGAAGAAACAACGTTTGTACGAGTGGCAGCCGTCTTGGAATCCCAATGATGCAGTTGGTTAGGTTACGACTTTCCGAGTTGGCAATCCGACTTCCAACCACAACTGGAACAAAACTTAACTATCGTGATAATATCTGGTTGTGGTGTAAATATCATGATAACATCATTTTGTATCATGACTTAAATATTGTGATATTGTTTTGTGACGTAAAATATTGTGATAGAATTTTGTGACGTAAATATTGTGATATCATTTTGTGGCATAAATATCATTATATTCTGTAGCATGACTTAAATATCGTGATATTGCTTTGTAGCATAAATATCGTGATATTCTGTATCATGACTTAAATATCGTGATGTCATTTTATGACGTAAATATCGTGATAATATTGTTTAGTGACGTAAATATCATGCTGCAGTGTGTAACTCATTAATATTACTCTGCCTCTGGTCTTTGTGAACGTTCTTCGACTGAGGGAGTGTTTGTGTGTATACAGCAGCAGAGCAAGGGCGGGGATAGGAAGAGCTTTTGAGCAGTAGAATTCGCTTCTTATTATTTAACTTATTTCTTTGTGTTTTCACTCAACTCCGACACGTTTGCAGTTAAGTCACTTCCTGTGTGCAGCTGCGGGGTGATCCAAAACACTGCTAGATCGAGAAACACAGAGAGAGAGAGAGTCGTGTGGAGTCGATGTTAATCAACATTGTGTGTGAATGCATTTGACAGAAATGTATATAAAGGTTACGTATTACAGCATTAAGCGTAAACAGAGTCTCACACACTGATCTTTGGGATCTAGCTTTAGGAAACATTAGGTCAAACGTGTGTAATATCGTAGATTAATCTCGATTAACCAGCTCAACTAACAACCATGAGGAGCTGCAGAGGGTCTGGACCAGGTCAGAGATGGATCAGGGCTGCGTCAGGACAGGATCCGGACCAGGTCAGGACAGAATCTGAGTCTTGATGCCGTAGTTGAGCTCAGCTCCTCCGGTGAAGAGCAGGTCAATCCCAGTGCAGAAAGTAGCGTCGGCAGCGAGAAACAGGACGGCCAGTCCACACTCTTCCTCTGTCCCCATTCGACCCATCAGCTGTTTGAGAAGAAAAACAAAACTATTTATTATTATTGTGTCTAAAGCTAAAATCACTGCTTTTCTCTATGGACTTTGGTGTGAAAGAGTGAGCACAAAGTGACTTCCCGGGTCGTGCCAATCTCAGCTGACATAGGGCGATAGGTGGGTCACACCCTGGACACCAGTCCATCAGAGGGACAAACAATCAGTCCAATTTACCTAATCCCCAAATCTGCATGTGTTTGGACTGTGGGTGGAAACTGAACTGAAATACCACTGAACATGGTCGTGATCGCTGGCTTTCAGCAGTGCTGTCTCAGAATACACCAGACTCTCTGTTAAATGTTGACATTTTAGACATTTCCTTTGCTAAATGTTGGAGATTGACGCATGTTTTCAGGATTTTCAAGTCTTTTTAACCGATCTACAGTTGGACATTGTTGGCTTTGATTCTTGTGTCGGACATCGTGCTCATGACTCTTCAGTGATGACACAGTGCAGTATATATCTGTATGCACATCAGGTATACTATCTGATATATAGACATATAGACATATAGATATATATGTCTATATATCAGATAGTATATACCTGATGTGCAGTATTTAGTATCGGCTCAGCTGGATTGGAAGGTTTTTAGTTTGTCAGTTAAAACATGGATAAATATAAAGGTTCATTCTGTAACAACGATGAACAAAAATCCATACATTAAGATGGTTGTAGTGACCTACAGTCAATCTCACACACTGGAGCTTTAACACTGTCCCGGTCGTCCGAATCCATGAATAGTGAAAGTGAGACGTAAACAAAAGTCTTCACTGCAGGACGTTGTTGTGTTAATGTCTCTGAGCTGCGGGAGCTGTGAGCTCTCTGCCCCGCCCTGAACCAACGACACTGAACCAACGACACTGAACCAACGACACTGAACCAACGACACCGAACCAACGACACTGAAACACGGGTGGGAATCAGGTTTTTTTGGAAACACAGCATACAGAACAGATAAATTATTGCTTGATCTCTGTGGATTTAAAGTTCACAGTGAACTCTGAATGCTGGTCCTGATCCTTGTGGCAGAGGATTTTCCTGCCAACATGACAGAGTAAACAAACTTCAATGTGAACCAAGTCTGAACAGAACCAATGAAAACTCACCTGACACTTTTCACCCATGTCAATGGCGGCGGCGGCGTCTGGCGTCTGTCCCGCTAGCTCCTCCCACAGTGGCGTCATCACGTTACCTGGAGAGAAGCTGCGACACAAAGAGTGACGTCACCTCCGAGTTTCACCGCGACAGACGCTATCCCGGGGGCGGGGTTAGCCTTTGTTAGCAAAACCAGGCGATAACAACACTCGACATGGAATTTTACGTTACTATGGTTACGAGTGATTTACTGAGGAACAAACATGACAAACATAGAAGAATTTAACGGTAAAAGTTAAATTACATTAAAGTAAATTTTTTACAAAGATTTTCTTAAAACAACTTTTACTTTATTATGTTTTAAATAATGACATAATAATATATAAATTTATTTTCCTGTGAAAAGGAAACAGTTTCTCACCAGTTCACTCTGACATTGTAGCGACTCTCGTCCACAGCCATGGCCTTTGTCATGGAGATGATCGCCCCCTTGTGGAGAAAACATCACATGACATCAGCAGCAGCAGCAGCAGCAGCAGCAGTTACTGTTGTTGTCGTCGTCGTTGCCCCGGGTGATGAACTCACCTTGGTGGCAACGTACGGCACCGCGTCCTTCTGCCCGATGGTCGCGACCAGACTGGACACGTTTATGATGTTTCCACGACGCTGACGCAAATACGGCAACGCGTACTGTGGAGAGAGAGAGAGAGAGAGAGAGAGAGAGAGAGGGATGGAGGGAGAGAGGGATGGAGGGAGAGAGACCTCCTGTGAAATCAAAGATCCTACACAGAGACTCCTAACACTATCATTGTGATATTTTATTTCTTTATATTCATATATTTTATACATGTTTTGTTATTTTTAACGACACTTACTCATCCACTCCCATCTTTAGACACATCCCGTTCATTTATTAATTATCACATTGATAATTCCTGTCCTGTACACATTGTATATTTTCCCCATTCTTGTTTTAAACACGTTTTTTGTGATATTTAAATTAAATTAAAAAATGTGTGCTTTTTGGTGCTCTTAATTACATTTTTTTTTTTTTACTTTTGTGCTCTATTTAGAAGACATGGAGCAACTGTAACTAAACTATTTCCTCCTTGATAATAAAAGTATTCTGATTCTGATTCCCAGGTGTGTTCCAGGTATCACACACATTAAATATTAAAACAAAAACATTTTACAATAAAATGTTCTTTTCTTTTGATTCTAATTAACATGGGATTTTACCAATTTAACTTTTTTTTTTTTGTTTGTTTTTTTAGTGTTTTAATTTAAACCAAACTTTAAACAATTAAAACAACATTTAAACCCTAAAAACAAGTCTCAACCTTAAAAAGGAACAGACTTAACCTGGGGCCTGTTGAACGAAACTAGGATAAGAGATTAAGCCAGGCTATGTTGCTTATCCTGGCTAAACTTAGCCTCAAATCAGTTGCATGAGTTACCATGGCGATTTATTCTTTGAGGTTAGCCTGGTCCCGACCAGGTTTATTTTAAATTAAACTGTGAGGTGAGGAAACGTTTTGAATGGCAAATATGATGACGTCAGTACAGCAGTGGTGAGCGAGGAGCTTATTTTTTTCCTTTTTTTAAGTCTTATTTGTTGGATACTTCTGCTTTTTGACATGAAATCCTGATGTATCCAACCTCAGTTTACAGTACAAAAGAGCATAAAACCGTTATTTTGTTAAAATAAGCTCTCTAAGTATGTATTTTTTCCACAGTTCAGTGTTCAAGGGTTTCATCTCTTCAGAAGTTTCCATCATAAGCCGTTTTTCACTTGGTGACAAACGTCTTGTCCATTTGTGCGTCAGTAAATCTGTGATCGACCTCAGGGTCTACTTCAAAGAGACGTGAACGCACACTTTTACCAGGACAAGTCACACCTGGTTTCACTAAGCCCCGCCTCCTCATCCTGGTTTGACGTTTGTGCAGCAGACTAAGCCTGGACTCGCTTTCTTAGATATCCTGGATATCTTAATTCTACTTTCATGACAAACGCTAACGTTAACCTAACAATTCAAACTTCACCAGTTCCTCAGCAAATGAGGTTCTGCCTCATTAGGACCAGGTTTTTAGTCTCCATGAAGACTACAAGGTCAGGGTTTATGACAGAAAAACAAAGTCCTAAAGAGGCAACAAATACAAGAAAACACACACAAAGGATTTGTAAACATTACTTTAGAAGCCAAGAAGTAGCTGATGAGGTTCAGATTGAGCAGGTCTCTGAACTCGTCTGCTGTCGTGTCATCGGTGGCTTTATGAGGTGGATCTGAAGGAAAAAACAGATTCAAACACAAGCAGAATTCAGAAATGATGCAACACCAACACCTCGTGTCCTACTCTGTGGTTTTGCTGAGAAAAAGTGCTGAACTAGATAATTGTGTTACTTTGTAAACAGCTCAATCCAATCCCACACCAAAGTCCATGCAGAAAATCAACAATTTGACATCACGGGGACATCATGGGGACATCACGGGGACACAGGAGTTGTTGATCCACTGCTGCCTCCATCAGTCAGTTCACATGTGTTTGAAATCCTTAGTTCAGATTGACCTCAGTGACACAAAGTGACCACACGAGGCAGCAGTAGACCAGCAGCTCCTGTGTCCCCGCGAGCTTAAATCACTGATTTTCTCTGTGGACTTTGGTGTGGGAGAGTGAGCGGTTTACAAACTTGTGTCCTTGGTGGCAGCCATGTTTTCTATACCTCATAATGACCCCCCAAAAACTACAAATATTACTTTAAATGTTTTTCACTGAGAGCAGTTTTAAGAGACAATAACGTGAGTGAGACTCACGCCAGCCTGCGTTGTTGACGAGACAGTCGATGTGTCCGTACTGGTCCACAGTGAAGTCAATCAGTCTCTGCAGAGAGAAAACACACAAAAGACAAACGTCACCAAAACACACAGAGAGACCTGAAAAACCTGAAACTAATCCAGTCTAAACAAACACAGACCAAACCAAGGTTAAAGGTGACGCTATCGCAGTCGTTCTTTTTAAATTTGAGCTGAATTTACTGTTAAATAAAAGTAAATGTCAAGTTATGACGGTTATTATTTAATCTGATAAACAAGATCTGATCATAGAGTGAAAAAAAATTCAATTAAAAAGCTTCAACTATGAATCAATAACATATGAACAGAACATGTACTTTCTAATATTTGCTTGTTTTATTTAAAAATTGCACGTTTGTTTTATGTTAATGATGTGAAGAAATTCACATTTATTCTCCTTTCAGACACAAAACATTAACGGTTTTACTTTAGTTTAGATTTAATATTTTTGAATTTAAATTTCAAGCAGCAAAACTGTGTTTTTTTGTTGTGGTGAAATCTTTTTTTTTGGCTCAAAGAAGAAATTTAGAAGGAGTATTAGGGCCACATTGAGTCGTAAATTTACAACTTTATTCTCGAAGTCTGTAAAAAAATTTTTTTCTCAATATGGCCCGAATACTCTGTCGTAAAGTTTTTAAAATAAAAGATAGGGGAATTTATTGGCACTGTGGAGGTTTGTGTCGCCCCCTAGTGGGCCATAATGGCATTGCAAGTAGGCCTCACATTAAACTATAAAAAAAAAACTAAGATAAAAGATAATAAAACACAGTGTATCACAGTATGAGTCACAGGTCATGTGAACAGGCGTCTGTTGCTTGTTCGTCACGGAAGTTTTCACGGTTTTCACGGATTATACCTTGATGTCGTCCTGTTTGGAAATGTCACATGATATGAATTTGCACGACCCCGGTCCTGCTTTGTTTAGCTCCGCCTCCAGAGCCTCACCTGCTGCACCTACAACCAATCAATCAACAACAAAGCACTCTATCAGTCCATGAATCTTTATAACTTTATAACTTGTACATTAACTTTGTAACAAACGTCACAAACGAAGGAGTGCTGATAAAAATCCAGATTAAAATAAATACATAAGAAAATAAAAAGGAAAAAAACAGCAGATAAAGGATTAAATTAATTATACATTCATAATTGTGTCAAAGATTTACTTCTATTCATATTCATTCATCAATACACTTGAGATTAGACTAGGTTATGTTAGATTAGATTAGACTCGACTACATTAGAAAGGACGTTATTACATTAGACTAGATTAGATTTCATAAAACTAAATTATATTTCACTAAAATAAATAATTGAAATTACACTGAACTAGATTCAATTAGATTGGATTAAACTAGAATAGATTATATTACACTTAACTAAAATAGGTTGGACTAGACTAGATTATTTTAGACCACTGATACAATCCTAATAATAATAATAATAATAGTCAGAATTTAAGTTTAAAACTAATTAATTAATCATAAACCTTTGTTTTTAAATACTTTGTGTACATTTTCAATAACAATGGATTTATTTATCCATCTATTTATTGACACATTTTAACAAAAACATGAATATAATCATAATCACTCACTTCCTCTGGCACAAAACACCACTTTAGCGCCGTTTTTGACTGAAAACACAGGGAATAGTTGTGGATTAAAGTGAGCAGATGAAACGCACACACACAAACGGATGAGATTCATGTTAAAAGTGTCGTTTCTCACCAAACACTGAGACGATTCCTCGGCCCACGCCTTTAGATCCTCCGCTCACTATCGCGACTTTGTTTTCGAACCTCAACGACATTTTTACTGCGTCAGAAAAAAGGTTTAATGTCGAGATTAACGCGGAAAAAAACACAGGCTGCAGCAGAAAGTCAAGCTTCAGTCATGAGTTCATTTCACTCACTTCTTCTTCCGTCTGTCACTGTTTAACACGTTCATGTCGCCACCTGGTGTCCGAGATTGTGAAGTGACGGGACATGAACTCACCTGTGAACACCTGTAGATTACCGTCACCAGATTATTGACCAATGGAGCAGCGACACTGAAAGCCCTGTTGTGCCTGCAGGTGCGGGGAGCGGAGAGCAGACCGAGGGTCAGCAGCCCGCAGGTTCCGGGTTTACGGTGCACATAGCAGCAGAGTTCTGGACGTGTTGGATCTTATCCCGGGTTTTACTGGGGACCCCAAACAGGACGGCATGGCACTAGTCCAGGCGTGATGTGAGGAAGGATGAGGGTCTCAGCGACGGAATCAGGGAGCGACGGCCGGAGCTGGGAGTTGATGTGTGTGTGTGTGTGTGTCAAAGGATAGAGATGAGTCCAAACCTCCGTGTACAGTGAAGTGGTGATGTCATCGACAGAGAGGATTAAGATCAACAACACATGTTTATGTCCGATTATTTCAATACAACGCAACATTATTTTGAATATGACTGTTTACATTAGACTAGACTGAGATTAGATTACAACACTGTAACATTAGATTAGACTACATGATATTAGATTATTCAATTAGATAAGACTGCTCTAGATAAAATTAGATGCAATGTAAATTACATGCAATTAATGAAATTAATTTTAATTACATTAAATTGCACCAAATTAGATTAGACTTGACCAGATTAGATTTCAATAGATTATATTAGACTAGACAAAAATAGATTGGATTAAACTAGATTCAGACTAGATCGGATTAGATTATATTAGATTTTATTAGACCAGATTAAATAGTTTAACACTAGATTAGATATTATGAGTGACAGAAACATAATATTAAGAGAATAAATTAGATTTGTTCTAGAGTTTGTTTTTTTAAACAAACATTCATCAAACATAAATGTCAACATTTTAATTATTTAATTCGTTAATCTTTATTTTTTGTAAACAGAATCTCATCACATTAATTGAATTTGTAATTCCTTTATTTATTTTACTGAGAAGATTAACTGTTACATTTTTAATCCTATAAAGTTATGAGAAAATATTTGTTGAAATAGAGAGAGAGAAAATGTGCACGATAACTGTAACGGCAAAGTAAAGTAAATCTGTTATCACCACTGATTTGAACAGGAAACACAAGAAACGCCCTCTTCACCAGATGATTTCATGATAAATCATCATGAAATCATGAGCAGCAGAGGAAAAGACCTTATTTTTGAACGTAGAAAAAAAACTCAGCGCCCGACTTCCTGTTTTTCACTTTTGTGCGATGTTTGTTTCCTTCACAAATCTTTTTATGATTTTCGCTCAGTGTGGATGACTGAATGAATGAACGAATGAATAAATGAGAGTGGGAAATATTTGTTTTGTATCATTATTGGTCACCATGGGATCAATTCTTGGAAATTTTCTTGGACTTTAGGACAACACAAGTAAACCAGGGGAGACATTTTTTCAAGGACCAATGAGAACCCTGGTAGACATAGGACAGTTGTTGATTTGTGTTGTGTTATTATTGGTGGAACATGGTGACATAAACCAGGACAGACATTTTTCAAGGATTTCAAGGACCTAATGACATTAGAAATTCCACAGTCCATAACCACTGACAGGAAGGATGGCACTTAGGTGAAAAGGCAAGTGTCAACTTTCTTGTCTCGTCTGAAAATAAGGTCTATGATGAACGTGACTTCATTTCAGGAGGAAAAACCAGACGCTCGGATGCTTCCGGTCTGGACGAGCAGCAGCAGCAGCAGCAGCAGCAGCAGCAGCAGCAGGAGTCCGCTCTACTGCTTCTTCTCCACTTTGGACACAACGCTCTCGAACAGCGCCGAGATTTGCTGACCCGTCGGGTTGTAGAGGCAGGCCTCGATCTCTCCTCCGCCGCTCAAGCTCTTCTGGAAGTGGATCTCCAGCAGGTCCTGCAGAGTATCCTGCTCCATGATCGCGGGGATCCCGGTCAGCAGCACTGTACGAGGACACACCTTCATCCTGGTCTGGAACACAAGACAGAGACTTTACGTGACAGAGGAGGAACTTTGATGAAAGTGAGGCTTGTGTGACACTTTAAGTAACTTTAAGTCTTTGTTTACCTCTAACTTTGTAACTGTTCCGTTGAGGAAAGGCGTCACTCTCACTTTGTGCTTCTTCTTCTTCTGCAGCTGCACACTGTGGAACTCGGTGTCGGTCAAACCTTTGGCAACTGACGATTTAAAAAAACATAATTTTAAGTTTTTTATTTAAAACATAAACACATAAATCCGAACTAAAACATTTCACGTAACATTTCTGCAAATTTGCTTGGGGACCCGCAAAAAAATCTCCAGTGACCCATCTGTGGGCCCAGAACCAGTCTTTGGGAATCCACAGCGACACTGTCACATTCCATTTATATTTACGAAGCTAGTTGGAAGTTGGAACTGGGAGTGAAGTCAGCCCCGAAAAAAACACTTATACATGGTTTCTAAGGTCAAATTCAAGCACTTTCAAGGTTGTTTTTTTAATGCTTTTCCAGCACATTTCAGCTGCGGAACATTTATATGAAGATATTCATACGCAGAAACGGTTATTTAATCGTTTCTATCACTTTAAAAATAGATGGAATTTTTCTATAAACAACCAGAATCCTTGTTTTTATAATAGTCCTTGTCCACACACAGAGCGAAGTCCAGGCCCAGGATTTACTTCTGATATTTTCCTAATTTTAATAATTGAATTATTCATCCAATAAACTACTTTCTGAAAGAAATTCAGTCAGTATTCCAGTACTTTTTAAGCCCTTTATCCAAAATTCAAAGCCATTGTGCCGGCCCTCGCAGCTTTATTTTATATACATTTTCACCAGTTCTGATTTTCGTCCGTTTTTCGCCAACGTTTAGTACGTCAAAAATGCGATCCTTTTGGAAGAAAAAAGATAAATTCCAATTATTTGATGCATTCCGAGGATTTCCAAGCATCCGTACGAACCCTGTTAATAGTTATAAATACACATAAACTCATATATTTTCCTAATCTTTAAAAAAATAGCTTGGCTGTCAAAAACATGTCCTTACAAACATCGTCAAAGTCAAAAGTCCACCCACTGTCTTTATCCGTGAATGTGAGGACGACCGTCCCAGAGTCGGCCAGGAACTCACAGGACTCCACCTCCCCGCCGCCGTCTCTACGCCTGTGGAAGTGGATGTTCAGCTTGTCCAGCATTGTCTCCCTGTCCATTTTGGGAAGGTTGGAGATTAAGATGCGTCTGGAACAAACTTCAGACTCGATCTGCAGGACAGACACGGACACGTCAGACTGGGACATTTTTTTTTTTTAAGGTGAAAATGGACAAAGTCTTCAGGTTTGAAAAGTGAAGCCTAGGACATAGGACAGAAGAAGCAGTTGGCCACCAGGGGGCGACTCACTCTGACACAAGACATTTTAAATCTAAATGAGTTTGAGTCCTGGTTCATTGATTTTACCTCCACCAGTTTGGGCAGAATCAGTGTGACGGCCTCGGCCTCCAATGTGATGAAAGTCTCTTCCGTCAGATTCACCTGATGCTGCTTCATGGTCAGGATCTTCTTGGCCACTAATGACAGAAGACACTTAATTTCTCAACAGGGTTCTCATGTGATGTTCCCCAGGGTTGGTTGTACCACCTTTCACAAGTGTCCTATAAAGTACCTTATACTAAATCCTGATTTTTTGAGACCTACGTCAGATTGGTGCGACCCCCACTCTGGACACAAACTCACCGACTTCCTCCTCGAACGTGATCAGCGCCGTCCCCCCGTCCATCGGGTAAACGATACGCGATTTCGTTTCAAACGTCGGTGCGTTGGTCGCACTTGTCGTCTCCCCGGTGAAGGCGACTGTCTTCTCTGGCAGGCTGCTGAACACCTGAAAATCACATCCTTACATTTAACAGATCACGTGACAGGACTGGTGCATGCTGGGAACATTAACATACATCGGCCTGCTCTCTCAGGTGGTGATTTTTGGCCGTCTCCTCCAGCAAGGCCGCTTCCACTCTCTGGATCTCCTCAATGATCTGCTCCTCCTCCTGCTTCAGTGAATTCACCCTCACCTGCAAATAAGGTCGCAAAAATCCAAGAATATTCAAAAAGTGGGGAAACGTTCCATGGGAATTAACTTAAATACAGCTGGTAAATAATATATTGTATCATAATCTTGACTAAACCAATCCTATTTGACACGGCTAAAAAGAAAAGAGTGAATTCTTTGCAGGAATGTTACGATCGTATTTTAATCACGACCACAATTTTGGCTTCTTGTGAATTTGATTCTGCATGTTCAATCACAGCTGCTGCTGTTTCCTCCACCACGCGGCTCTATTTACAGGACCAGCATGTAAGAATGAGTGCCATCTAGTGGTGAGACGGCAGACTGCAACAAACCCCGGAGTCCTCCAGTCTTACCTTGGCCACCTTCGCATACCAGATACGATGTTGCTGTTATTTATTTATGCGGTAAGGTTTCAGGTTTCCAAACATGACAACCACACTCTTGACTGGTTTGTCCATTTGGGTTGCCGTAGCCAAAAGCATGGTTGTGCAAGAAGGCAGCCCCCGAGGTTCCTGAGGTTCTACCGTAATGACAAGTACAGTCTATGGGCGCAAAGCTCTATTTCTCTGCTTTCCGGTATCTATCAATCCATCTTCTACCGCTTTATCCTCCATGTAAGGGTGAAAGGCGGGGTTCACACCCTGGACAGATCGCTAGTCCATAGTTTTTGAATTTTGTAAATATCACAAATGGTCGAGTAGTTACGTTAATGAGAAGCACGCACGCCAAATCCTGTTGGCGATGACGTAAAAATAGGCCAAAAGAGAGATATAAGATACATAACTTAACAAAGAACGGCAGAAACAACATCAGAGGACACCACAGACACTTTTAGAGAATACTCTGAAATCAACAGGGGCCGATAAAGGATTCACACTGGAGCTTTAGATTTAACGAAAGAAGGGGAAAAAAGTACAAACCACTTCCTTGGTGAGCTCGTCCACGTAGAGACGCTGCTCATTCTCCAGAGTCTTGGCCAGTTTGTCGGATCGGTGCTGAAGCTTCTGCGTCATCTCCTGATGATCCTTCCTGAGGTCAGTCAGCTCCTTCTGCTCCTCAATCAGCTGCTTGTACTTCGCCTGACAACACAGAAGACCAGTTCTGTCCGTCAAGACTCCAACAGTTTCATGAATAATTGACGATGTCCTAGTTTTTCTTGATCTTTGGAAGAATAAAAAGTTTCAGGGATGGATTCTACAGCTAACGTCAAACTTCAGGACGACGTCAGCATGGTATTTTAATCACAATCATGATTTTGGCTTCAAACAAACATGATTGGCCATTGTTGAAAACGCATGCTCCATCAATATTAACACAAAACACGTCAAATATCACATCATTAATATGTTATTGCAAAAACATGGTGTAAAATTGTGTGATAACTTTAAGCTCATATTGCACATGTTTTTTCTTGTCTAGACCCGGCCCCTCTTGACCAGACTAGACGCTCATTGGCCCCACAGGTCATTAAGATATTTACTCAGATGTCCATAAGGGGGCGATAGAAGCTCCGCAATAACATTGAAAGATGGGGCAATGATCGGTTTTAGATGTATTTAGATGTGATAGTGGTCTGTGCATTGATGTTTTTATATGTTTAAATAAATAAATAAAAATCTGTCAGCTCAATGTTAAGTCACTGTAGTTTATGTTCTTTGGCAATTAAAAAGAAATAAAACTTTAGTAAAAGAAATTAGGATCTTTCTATTAAATACACCTTTTCTCCATAAATACAAATGTATGGTTGTACTTTTTACACATTTATGCCAAAAAGTGTCTTTTTTTCCATTCTTATCCAGCACAAAGTAAAGATTTGATCCTTGATCACTGTGAGCGTCAGCACCTTGTTGTTGGCGATTAAAGTCTGGATTCCATCTAAAGTCTCTTCACACGACAGAGTTTTCACCTCCGGCAGAGAGAAATCCTGACAACAGCAGCAAAACACACAGGAGAAAATAAAGTGATATTTTAAAACAATCACACACTCACAGAAATACAATTTTCTACCAAGACATAAAAGAAATCAAACTGAAAACATAAAAATAACAACATTATTACATAAGACATAATAGTGTTATTGACAAACTGAAGAGAAAGAAATTCATCTTTTGAAAATAAAGTCATAATTTTATGAGAAAAAAGTCGTAATATTATGAAAGAAAAAAGTCCTAATGTTATGGGAAAAAAATTGTAAGATTATGAGGAAAACAGTTGTAATATTAAGAGAATGAAGTCGTAATCCTACTAGATTATTAGAAAAAAAAAAATCACATCTCACCTCGTCCGACGCCATCGTCAAAATATTATCTGAAATAATTCACAGATTATTCAAGATTTAACGGGCAGTCCGTCATCAGAGATGTACACCTTTTCTATATTTTACAAAAATCACAACTTCCCACAACTCACAGAGTAAGAAAAAAGTAAGAAACATTTGACAAAACAAAAAAGAACAAGGTCAAACAGGATCAACATTTTTTTTTACCCATATTGCAATTTTCAATATTTACGGGAGACCAGGGACAGTTGTAACACTTTTTGCAATTTTCAGCAATACATCAAAAACCATTTACACTGGAATAACCAACTGGAATAAACTTCAATCTGTCAACTGTTGAAATAATGTAGTCATGTGGTTTTAGGAAATATGTACAGGTTGCAAAATTGATTTTAATACAGTCTCTCCACTGTGTATAGGGACGGTTGTAACACATGTCATGGACGGTTGTAACGTGTAAAATATACATAATGAATCAATCAAATAGTCAAAATGTAAAATGTTATTTATCAGTCATGTTATTGTGACTATTCATTTCATGTTTTTAAGTAATGTTTACCTTTTTCTCATATACATGACAAACAAGAAGTGAAGCCGTCAAATTATAATGCAAGAAAATGATTATAATAAATTTTATATGATGGCGTCTTTCATGGCAAGTAAAAAACAATCAATAAACACTAAGCGTTATTATTATTAGTTTTTAAAATATAAATGAAACGTATCACCCAGTATCACCAACCATGTTTTCATCTCATGTGAACAAGCTTGACTGCGACTTTGACACGTGTTAGCCATTTCTATTTTAAGCTTACAAAACAGTGATTCTAATAATACTTGTTTTTTTTTACCTAAAAAACAAGCTTTTGTAGAAAACACCACGAGGAAGTTTCAGTGTGGCTCTATCTTTAGCAGAGCCAGTGGGTGCGCATGCGCACAGTCCCCGTTATAACTGTCCCTGGTCTCCCCCACTGGGAGGAATTTGAAATGAGTCACAAATGAAAACATGAACTAGTCTAGCTTCTAATCTAACACATTAGAACAACCAAAAATGACACAGTTAATGCTGAAATGTATTAGTTGTATCTTTTAATTGTTCAGCCCTAAAACTGAAAGTCAAAATGTCCACATTTACAACTTTAAAGACTTATTGTTAATACTTTTGTTTAAAAACGAAACTAAGAAGTCACATTAAGATTAAAATCTGTTTTAAAAGTGAGACCTCAGGTTCAGTTAGCAAATAAGAGAGTAGACGACAAAGCACAAGAGAGCAATAATTAAACATTAAATTCAATTCAAACAAACAATAATTTAAACGTAATAAGTGATTTAACTACACTAAATACAAGATCTAAGCTAACACGTTCATAAACAGGTGTATAACTAAAAATAAAACTACAGAAACACGTGCGTAAACTTTGACTGAGAAATTAAATATAAGTTTTAGAGTAATTTATCGTTGTCTTTAAGCTCGATGTAAACTCACCCTTGATTTCTGAACTCATTCCTTCTTTCACTTTCTTTTTCCCTGAAAGAAACGCAAACACGTGACCACCACGCAATGGTCACCGGTGACCTACAGAGGGCGCTGCTGCCACTTTAATTCATCCAGGTTCAACTTTCAAATCAACACCGAGAAAATAACATTTAAACATTACATCGTTTTTTTTCGTTTTGTTTATTTCACATGTTATTTTACCAGAGGCCTGTTTCAGAGAGCAGGTTCAACAAACTCTGAGTTAAAACCTTAACTCTGAGCTGTCAAACTCTGAGTTTTGGGTTTCAGAACAGCTGATCAGCATTAGTTCAATCAACTCTGAGTATGTTCACTTTGAGTTAAGCGTGCGTTGGGAATGAAAAAAGTCATCATCAATGGAGCTCTGATACTATGATTCACCATGGCAACGGGTAAACAAAGAGCACAGCCTCCATTTTAATCCAGTTGAGCAGAAATATTAACACATGCCAACGACCATGACATTTATGTGAAGAGGAGTCAATAAATGAACGATATTACATTTTATACAGTGTAATCCACTCGTTCATCATTTAACAGACTTTAATTTCATTAATGGATAATAAAATGCTGCAGTCCTAACATTATGTTACATTTAATTTGATATTTATTCAGTTGTAACCACAAACTGAAGATGAGACCAAATTGATAAAACATAGTTTACTTATTGACCTATAATGATAAAGTCCAACTGAAGAGTCAATGTTCAAACGGACTCATTTTTTTTTACTCTATTTTAACATTTTGCTCAACACTATTTCCACGTGTAAATATAAACAGTCACTGAAATGCTGTCATACATTAAGACTTCGCGCTTTATAAATCCAAGTCATTATTATTATTATTTATTAATGTGCACAGTGTTGGTGTGAACTACGGGCGAGACAGGGGGGTCTCAGCCCCCCTTAATGAGACATTTGTGAGATTTTGGGGGTGTCTCTAAAATATTGGCCAAACATTGTTTTTTGATTGATTTGATTAAGATTTGATGCATGTGTGGAGGTTGGATTCAATATGTGGTGATATGAGCTGACTTAAGGTAAGTAGACGTACAGGATTGTAGTAACAGATGTGTTGTATGTGTGGTTGTACCTAAACCGTGTACGTGCGAATGTCTGTTTTTCTTCTGTTCTTTTGTTATCAGTTACAAATATTTAAATTTTTTTAGTTATTAATTTTTCTTTTTGTTTGCTAATGACTTTTCCCTCACTGGTTTTCTCAATAAAAATTCACTTATTCATGATTATGTGTTTGAATGTGTAGTTAATGAGCAGTGACTGCCATCTAGTGGTGGAAATGAGGTTACTGCAATTGAATTGAGCTCAGGAGTTAGGTTAATATAGCAGAAAAAGTTAATTGCAAAAGCATTATTTCACAGTGGTCAACCTTATCACAATGCACTTGGAGCCAGTTTTTCCATTTACTGCAATTAAAAATCATAGAAATTTAAAATACAGGTGATATGAGGTGTGGGAAGCAGTCAGTTCACAGATGAAAAAACACCAGTGAGTGCAAGTCAGAAAAACAGAATGTACAGGCTTTTTTTCATTTTTAAACATTTATTTGTGAAACCGAGTGAATTTAGAATCTGAGCTTCTGGAAAAACCACTTGTTCTTTCCTGTCTTGTACCTGGAAACACAAAAAACACATTAAGCACACACGTTTAAACATGTATACACAACATTAATGAGGAATAAGAAATTAATTCAAGGATTGAAACACTTCATTGTAGACATTGACAATAAGTCTTTTTTTCTCTAAACTGGCCTCAATAATAATTTCAGCTCTTTAAAAGAACATATAAGTTTTGTGATTCATCTTCACATTTAGAAAAAAATAAGACGATAAATCACACAAACGCCATCATCCAATATGAGCCCGGCTGGAGGTGGCGTCTGGAGTTCTGTTTGTGAACCAAAACTATTTCCACTTTTATATAGAATCTATTACTTAAGTTGGACCAATTAATCGTATTTTGGGCCAATAATTGCCATCATAAGTTACAAATACTTTATTTTTTTAGTTTCCCATACATTTAATATTAAGTTTATACATTATTGAAAATACAGTATATTAGGGCACTGCAAAACAGACATACAGTGTAGATTGGCAAGAGAGCTCATTAGTGTTATTTACTGGTTACAGAAGCTATATTTCTGAATTATTTGTCATCATTTATCAGTTACATTTTATCAAATGGAGGGAAAAAGAAAATCTGGGCCCAAAACATTTGTTATTTCTGTTCTGTATTGATAAATGGAAGTATTTTTGTGCGACTCTTATTTCAGTTTTAACGTTCTGACTCCTGTGACAGGAGATGACCCACCTCTCCTCAAACTTGACCTTGGCCTCCCGTCTGGCTTTGCGCTTAAGGGCGGGGTCTCTGAAGACGTCCTTGTTGACGACGGTCTTGTCAAGAGGAATATCCACAGAGTATCTGAGAGAGAGAAAACACAACAGAGACGTTTGAATCTTCTGAGATCATGGTGAGGACGACAGCAGCAGGTGTGACGGGTCAGAACCACGTGTCCACGACACAACAGACCAACGGTTGTTTTTTTACAATGGTGTAATGTGTCAGTTATTCTTTTAGACGAACAACTTTGGTTGTTCCTTCAATAAAAAGCCGAACATAAAGGAAAGGATCTTTGTTATTATACAATTGGTTGCACAACGAAATTGCGATGTCAGATGGAGGCACACATTGTGTAAAATTTGAGGGTCAGTGTTTCCCAAAACAACGAAGAGAGGAGAAAACCTATCACAATATACTTTTCCATCATTTGATATCGATTTACATCATGATATAAACACACATGTTTAGACTGTATCCAGATAGGAGATATATGTGGATATAAAGCTGCACACAGGTTGTTTCTCTGGACTCATGAATCTTGTGCTTCTCAAAGACTTGGTGACACTGCAAATACACTCTAAACACATAATCTAATGTATGACACCTTAAAATACACTTAATTTTACATAATACCCACTTTAAAGATATTTCATTAAAAATAGTCAGCATTTATCACATCATTGCAACTCTAGTGTCAATATGGACTATAAACACCCATTAAAACCAGTTTTACTTCCACAAAAACAGCTCCAACATCAACTCAATCAGGCAAATCCTAAAAGGACGACAAACTGTACAGATAAATGAAGAGACCACCTCTTCATCTTCACACTATTGAGACGTACATCACGTAAAAGCTACAGAAAACACGTTTCCCTTCTTTAGCCAACAGTGAAGCAGCAGCAGAACAAAAACACATCTTTACTGTTTTATCAGAGATAAATGGAAATATCACTGAAGAATTAATTTGAACAGTTCAATTACTGTGGTTTGTCACAGGTTTTGAACAAAAGTGTGACTTCTCAAAAATTAAATTATATTATGAACATTGGAAGTGAAATTCATGTTTGAAGTGTAATTATCTGCACGGTATCCAGCGCCACCACCTTACGAGCATGTTCTCGTCAGTAGGTAAATATTGTCAACAAAAGAGCAACTTCTGTTCCCGGCAAATAATATCTGAAATAATGTTACATAGAACTGATAGTTGAGGCAAATGCTGTTGGCACTTTCTCTTGTTGTTAATGTTTATAACATCCTACTCTGAGTGTTGTATGAATAATGTTTTACAGGTTATTATATCCTTGTTTTGGTCTTTATCAGAGATAAAGAGTTCCCTTGCGTTTTATTTATTTTATTTCAAACGAGAAGACTTGGTAACAAAAAAGATCCATCTTTCTACACAATGACCAAATTTGCAAATCCATGAAACCAAAAACGGCTTGTTTGTCTTCCAACTCGAAACATCTGACTGACTCTATGACACTTCACACGGACTCACCTGGTGGGCATAAGGTGGTTGTAGTTGAAGACCTTGACGAAGGCCTTGATCTTGGACCTCTTAGCGATCTTCTTCTTGCCCATGGTCGTGGTCACCTTGCGGGGATAGCGGTCGATGCCTGCGACCAGAGCGTGGCTGTAAGGACGGTCGGCGGTTCCATCGTCAATGTTCTGCAGGGGAACGTTAAAGAAAAAACAGCGTGAGAAACTGAAAGACAGGGAAATCAGCTCTGCTGTAAGGGGGGATCGTCTCATTCTACAATCAAACACTCGTATCAAAACCTCCACCAATGCAAAATGCTCCACCTACATAATCCAAATTAAAACGTCAACAATTCATTGATTACTAAATTAACTGCCAATTTTGTTAATCCATCAATTTGTGTTACCATTACCATGTAAAACTAGCTCTTATTCGTCAGTGAGAATAGATTTGCTCCATCTAACAAAGACAATTTGTGGACAAAACAACACATTTGCAAACACTGACCAACATTATCTTACATTTTATGGAACAATAATCAGACTTATCGCTGAAGAAATTCACTGCAGCCCTTCTTATCATTTTCAAGTTTCTAAGAACTGTGTGATTAATAATGAGCCAATACTTATTCCATACATCTTCCCTGCTAATCAGTCTATCCCTACATTCAGACAGACATGATCTTGACAAGTTCAAACTGAGTATCAGAATGTTAGAGCTGCGATAAAGTTATTGTCCTCACTTATGTTTGCAGAGAAATAATTCATCCGCTGAGTGGCAAATTATCTGATCTTGATGCTAGAAAACGACCTGACTGACTAAAAAGCCAACAAAAAAACTGGACACTGGATACTAGTCCAGCAGCAGAAAAACATGCTGGTGCCACAATGTGAAGCTCCCGGTGTACCTAATAAAGTGGCCAGTGACTGGACCCGCACTCGTGAGTGTCCTCCGTGTAAACACTGTACATTTAAACACATTTAACACCACAGACACGTCTACCTCCATCAGCTCCATCTTACCTTGACGATGACAGCCTTGCGTCCGGCGTAGCGTCCAGCTAACACCATCACTACCTTCCCAGGCTTCATAAATTTGCCCATTTCTGCCACAAAGACAACAAAGTTAGCGCCCGGCGATTATGAAGGAGACACGGACACAGACAGTAGCTACAGAACTGCTAGGAACAAAATTTAAACATTTAATCTTATCTAATGTGGAACTTCCTGTGGGAATGTGACTCCAAATGCAACACTTACAGCTAAGCTAGATAGCATTAGTCGCCAGGTGTGTGTGTGTGTGTGTTGTTTATACGGTGCCTTTTTATTTCAGTTAAAGCTACATTTAACGCTTTAAAGTTAAGATAAAACAAGCGACACATCGTTAGGTCTGGATATAAAACACAAAACCACTCAAACCAGGCGGTTCACGCTCAAACTGAAGCCGCCATGTTGGAATGAGACCCTGCGGAGACGAAGCGCTGCGATCATTTATTTATGCTTATTTTTAATCGCAGCTGAATTAAAACACACACAAATATCAACGGAATCTCATCCAGGTGATTAAGACACACACGTTTGAGACGATAAACACTATAAATGAGGCTGATTTAGTCAGATGATCGAGGATTTTTTACGTGGAAGTTTCACTCACTGATGTTGTGCTACGGCTGCCGCTACCAAGAAAGGAAGTCTGGAAGGTTTTTGTCAACTTTGACCCCAACGACCAACTACGTCACTTCCGGAAATAATATCGCCCTATTTCGACTGTTAGTTTGGTCTGTAGCAATTTGTGCTCATACGTAAAAAGTAAGATATTATATTATATTATATTTACATATAAAAAAGTACTATACTACAGAAGCGTATTGCATTCACTGAAAAAAATGGCTGTTTTCCTAGTTAATGATGTAATTTTTCCAGATGCTTTTTTCAAGTCTGAATTTATTATATTTTCTCGATATTTATATTTTTTCATACAAAAAATCTCGTAATTTCAGAACACCTCCATGAAATCTTGGAAATTCTAAGACTAAGAAAATCTCATAAATTCAGACCCTCCAAAAAAATCTGGTAAATTCAGAGAAAACAGCTATATAACGGTACAAATAATAACAATATGGTTTTAAGTGGATATGGAAAGTGATATGGAAATATTATATTTAATATACATACATTCACTTGTACATAAAACAGCAGTCACTTTTGTGACATAAACATGTATGATGATGTAAAAAGTCATGTGACAGACTGATAAACAGCACAGCGGTTCATTTATTACACGTTTCCTGTGTTTACAGCAGTAGGTACAGTAGGTATGAAACAAAACATGATAAAAACACAAAATCAAGTCCACTCTTCATGTCACCCAATATATTAACTGTCATTAAAGGGATTTAAAAATAAAAAATAATATATTAACACGATTTAAATCATCAGCGATGTGACAGCGGCTACTTGAATCATCTGATATGTCGTCATATGTTCTTTCTTACTTCAGTGTTGAGCTAAAACCTAAATAAATAAATGTCCGAAAATACACGGTTTACGTAGTGAATACAGCCCAGAACAAAGCACAACATAAACACAAGATAAAACAAAAACATGTGTGTGTCCAGGTGAATTAATAATGGTTTTTTTTAATAATCTGTGAGAGGTCTGGACCCAGGAACCATTAAGTTCTACACCACCTGTAAAACAACCTCAGTTTAAAAGCATCTATGGTTTTTTACATTCAGTATTTAAAGTGATAGTTCAGGTTTTTTTTTTGCTTTTGGTTGTGTGAGGTACTGGCACAGCGCCCCCTGCATGTGGAACAATAGGGACACAGATTTTAGCCACTTAACAAAAGCCTCATCTAAACTTCCACCAAATAAAGATGCTGTCACCCGTGCTAAACACCTTTAGATGGCCTTTTTCTACAAACATAGCACGACTTATGCTGTGTTCACACCAGACCGATGCAAAATTTGTTACACGACAACTTTACATTACGTTGCTCGAGTTGAAATTGTTCAACTTTTGTGAAAAACAGCACTGACGCCATGACTCGGGCTGAAACGATTATTAATCGATTACTAAATTAATCTTGTCAACTATTTTGATAATCGATTTGAGGGTTTTTTCATTATTAAATGTGAACATGTTCTGGTTTCTTTGCTCCATATACCAAAGACGTCATTGAAAACTGAATCATTTTCGTTTGTGGACAAACCAAGACGTTTGAGAACATTATCATATCCAAGTTTGACAAACACTGATCAATATTTTTTCTACGTTTCTCGACAGATTAATCGATTATGTATATAATCGTTAGCCGCAGCTCTAGCGACAGCCAATCAGTGTTGAGATTCTCCAGATGTCACATACTCGCCAGTGTCCAAAATCCACTCGGGGGAAACTATTATTTTTGTGTGTGGATGCGATAGACACGATCAATCGCGTCCCGTGTGAACAGCAGCATAAATCTAAGTACCCACTACACGACGACAGCAACAGTTTCTTCAAGAAAAAAACCCTCAACTATCCCTTTTCAGGATATGATTTGTGCATCTCAACAGTTTGAGGGACATTTAAACGAAAACAAAGTGAAATGACAGCGTACAATCACGTCAAACACGTCAGTGGGGAAAGAGCAGCAGTTCATACAGGGTCGGAATCATCACAGCAGAATGTTTACGTACAGTACATGTCACATTTTAACATTCTTAAAATGTTAAACAACAAAAACATCACACCCTGACTGAAAAAATCGAAGATATTTCTCATTTCTCTCTGACCTGAGTGGTTTTGCTCTGCTACATGTGATTGATTGAGCTCAGCAAAGGAGCCCCTGAAGTTTGTTTACATCATTCTTGCAGTAATTTATGTCGAAAGTTTCTACAGTATATTACCGTAGTGTGTATTAGGGCTGCAGCAAACACTTATTTTCTGTCTGTCCATCATTTTTGTAGTTGTTTAGTCCATTAACCATGACCAGCATGATATTCAGGCCGTCTGGATTTATTTTGACTTAACGGCTGTAGAATTGTCCAAAATAATGTGCTATTATAAACAGAGCTGCATTGATTAAATGTTTTATCGACTTTAGAGCTGAAACAATTACTCGATTATTAATCGACAATGGATTAATTTGAGCGTTTTAAAGGAATTAAAACAAGTTTTCTGATTTTTCAGCTTCTGACGTTTTATGGACCAAACAATTACTCGATTAATCGATTATGAAAAGAATCGTTAGTTGCAGCCCTAATCGACTTTAAAGTGACGAGAAAACCAGGGTTCTCAAACCCAAATGACCTGAGGGCCACTGAACTGAACGGTTGAGTAAAGACGGGAGTTTAAAACTACATCAAGATATTCCATCGTGACATTGCAAAAACAATATTTGTGAAGATTTTTCTAAATAAAAGCAGTTGTTTTGAAAAGGAACAATATATTAATAATTAAACATTTACGCAAAATCAATCTGTTAATAAAAAAACTAAGATATACTTCATTATAAGTTGATATTGAGTTGACATGAAACTGGCCATGGGGCTGCATGTGGCCCGTGAGCCGCAAGTTTGAGACCTCAGAAACCTATTTTTAGTAGCGTTAGATGAATTAACAGAAAAGAAAAAACAAATGAAAGGTAAAGTGATTTCAGTGTTTTTGGATTAAAATCTGCTATTTTTTTTACACATAACAATAATAGCACAATTGTCAGTTTACGATAATAATCCTGACGTCGAGTTTTTCGCATTGTCCCACGCACGTTAGCAACAGCAGCAACAATGCAACAGGTGTGGCCACGAGGTGGTCAAAGCTCCGCCCCCTAACGCTGGAAGTTGACATTTGGTTTGGCAACATAATTCCCGTTTTTTCTTTAAAAAAATTGTAGAATTACTTCATCTGTTTCATCATTTGTGGTAACTTGTGCACATAGCGTAAGCTAATGGATACGAGTAAAAAAAACGTGTTTATAGCCACTGTAAAAATTGAAAGCATTTTTTTAATTAGCATCGCAGTAATATCGTAAATCACGATAAAGAAATGTTCATATCGTTGAATTGCTGTTGGCTTTAGATAAAGTTTAAAGCAGATTTTTAAAACCATCACAGTAACATCATGAATTGCAGTTATTTCGGTCGAGACTATCGCAATACAAAATTTCTCTCATCATCTCGTGTCTGTGAGCCCAAGTAGCGACACATAATTCTGCCCTAAAATACCGAAAGTTGCGTTTTTCGTCTCATGTTTTCTCCTATTCAAATGTTAGTAACATATTTTGAAATATGAGTTGCGTTAGTTCATCTGTTTCCGCTGTATTTGTACGAACACGATCTAAAAACAAAACTTTAAAGCAAATGTTTTGCAGTTATCATAATGATATTTTAGTCGGAATAATTATTGTCTTGGACTATAGATTTGACGGCTGCTTAAATGACCTTTAAAACGTGACCTACTTGAAGTACAAACACATGCAGGTACAGTAAGCGTCGCGTGGTTCTTCCACCGATAAAGCGCTCCTCAGAAAGCGTCCTTGATGTTCTTCAGCTGCCGGACAGCCAGGTCCACGGGGAGGCTGAACTTGAGGTGGCTGATGCGGCCCAGGATGCGCAGGGCTCCCTCGAAGCCGGTCTGTGCCATGTAGCTCCAGGCCTGGTAGTGCGGATGGATCAGCGCCCCCGACTTACACAGCAAGTTGAGCCACGACACCAGCCGCTGCTCGTTCAGAGCCATGCACACCAGCGCTTTGAACTCTGTGTCTGGCCCCCGCTTGTAGCGTCCGTGCTCCTTCAGCACGGTGTGGACGGCCCACAGCAGCGACTGCTTAGGGGTGATAGTCACTGGGCCGCCCCCTACAGGCAGTCTGAAGGACTGTGAGAGCTGCCGGGCCGGCGTCTCCACAAAGGCCTTCCCGTTTTTGGAGTGGTAGTATTTGACAAAGAGCTCCCACGGGTGCATGGTCTGTGTCTCTGGTCTGTACGGCAGCAGACAGGAAATGGGGGCCAGCACTAGGCTCATGGTCTGAGAGGGCGCAAAGAGGCCGTGAGACAACAAGTCCTTCAGAGCGATCGCCAGCTCCTTCCTCACGACCGTCGTCAGCTCGTCGCGGGGCCCAAGGGCCGCGTTGCTGGTGTAGTTGACGATGTGTTCGACGGGCTGATGCCTGCACGAGCCCAGCACCCGCACTCTGTCCACGGCCGCCTCCAGGCGCTGCAGCAGGGGCCCGTAGTCTCTCACTGTGGGCTCCTGAGGCCACATGCTCTGGGGGACGTGTCCTGCCGCGCAGCCGAACTGACTCGCGGCGAAGATCTGCAGCACAGCGAGGGCCTTCTGGATGAGCTGCAGGCCGGTCTCCCGCATCCTCTGGGCCTGTTCAGGGTCCACTGTGGACCAGACAACAAAAATACATTTATATAGACAGCAGGACTCTGTGCCGGGTCTGAACTGCTAATAAAATACATGGATCATTGTAGGAAAACCCAACAAACAAGCACACACTGAAGGGATTAAATACGGCAAATAGGAAAAACAAATATTAGCTACTAATAAAAAATGCACCTGCGGAAATATACGATTTCTTAAGAATATGTTCACAGCTTTAAATCACCTTTAAAAAGCCTTTTCTGACTTGAAACTGAAGTTTATAAACAATTCCACAGAGACACAGCATCTGCTGGTCTACTGCCACCTTGTGTGTTACGTTTGTGTCACCGAGGTCAATCTGAACAAGGGATTTCACACACAGAAGTCACAGAATATCACACATGAAGTTACAAAAGGAGGCAGCAGTGGATCCTGTGGGCTGTGATGATAAAATCACTGGTTTTCTCTATGGGATTTGGTGCAGGGGTAAAGCATTTTTAAAGTTTCCAGTTAAAAAAAAATCTTTGCAAAAGTTAAATAGACTGAACAGTATAGCGTGAACTAAAGCAGGTGTAGATTTTACTTAGGTGAATCTTCGGTTTCAAGGGAGGGCGAGCATTCTGTCGTCCTATTCTGGTTTCTACCAGCAGGGGGTGTAACAGCTGAGGCAGCACTGGCTACATGTCAGCATCTCTTATGGCGCATTTCCACCGGCTCTACTCGCCTCGCCTCGCCTCGCCACGGCACGGTTTAAGTAGCGTTTCCACTAGCATAGTACCTGGTACTGCATGGTCTAAAAAAGGTTCCAAGCGTGCTAGTAGTAGGTAACTATGGCTGGCCAGAGTCCCGTCACAGCAAGAGACGTCCCACTCACAAATCGCACTGAACTGCGCCGAACTGTAGATCACTTAAAACTACTTAACAATGCTAACAACGTGTGTTAATCTCCAACAACTACCAGGGAAACCTCTATATTTAACAGCAGTCTTTTAAAGTGGAGTGGTGTATTTAGGGTCAGCGCCGCTGATCGTGAGCCACAGACCGCTGCAGTCTGTGGAGTAGGAGGCTGCACTCCGGAGACGTGTGGACAGAAATCAAGCCATACAGTGCCGAATTGTAGATAAGTTAAAACTACTTAACAATCCTAAAAACTTGAGTTAATCTCCAACAACTGCAGAAGTCTGGTGTAAAGTCACTAGTCACTCGTGTGTGTGTGTGTGTGTGTGTGTGTGTGTGTGGCGTATAAAACAAGTCACCGCAGTTTCACACAGCCGTGCAGTGATGACTCCGCCCACATTAAGTAGGTACTTTTTTGTAGTGGAGATGCAACCTAATCGTGCCGTGCCGAGGCGAGTCGAGTAGTGCCGGTGGAAATACGCCAATACAATCACACTTCAGTTGAAAATCTGGGCTTGTGCTCGTTGTGTAAATGACAGTAATATCCCTTCTTTGTCTAACCTTTCTTCTTCAGTCCTGGAGTTCTGGCGCTGGATCCTGCTGCCTGCGGCTGCTGGTCGTGTCCAACGTCCGACAAGAGAGGATTCCCCACCTCGTCTTTTTTTTTTTGGCACAAAGAGCGAAACGTCAAAACATTGGAGTAACAAGTAAACAAGAAAACCAAGAGATACTTCAACTGCTCACAGGCCGGCGTACCCTGGATGAAGTTGATGAACATCTCCAGGTCCCTGATCTGGGTTTTCAGCTGCTCCACCAGCTGCTCTTTGACCCTCACCGGGTTCACGATCTGAGCGATGGCACCGTCGACTCTCTGCCTCAGCTCCTCCGGCGTCAGGTTCCCGATGTCCTCGTTCAGGTTCACGTCCAGCTTTTTGATCAGCTCGTCGATGATGACCTGAAGAAAAACCTTGGGGTTTGTTTCAAACGTTACATTCTTGCAGGAAATGTCGCTGCATCTGCCGTTACCTGTTTAAACTCTGCTGGACGAGACATTTTGATTATTTACATCTCTTGCTGTCTTCCTCAGTTAGTCTTTTTAACATATTTAGGGCCCAAGCCACGAATGGCAGGGGCCGAAATCAGACAGGAAAAAAAAAGTCAAACGGATTTCAAAAGGATCTACAATATTCATGGGTAGTATATTCTATTTCTGTCAATAAATGTTCCACACCTGGACTTTTTTATAGGAAACAATTTTTAAAATGGAAAAAAACAAAAGGAGAAGGAACTACGACGACAAATAAAGTAAAGCCTGAAGCATTTAAAACAACTCGTTCCCCTGCTCTGAACCAGGTAGGTAAACACTACATTATGTGTTGGAAAACCTGTAGATCACGTCAGTTTGTGCCTCTCATTCAGGCCGGCTGTTGTTGTTGTTGTCGTCATGATTTCCCACCTCATAATAAACCATTCAGCTGCTAATGAGCTGCTCTGACCACACCCATCACCTTCTGCCTCTCCATGACGACCGACTGCGGCAGCGAGTCATAGCTGCCCTCCTGGTAGGCGAAGCGCTCCAGGTCGTCCAGCTGCGTCTTCAGCTGGAGAATGAGGTCCTTCTGTTTCTCCCTCTGAGCCTCCAGACGCTCCCTCTTCTCCCGCTCGGTCTGACGGCAGAAACACACACACAGTCGCACACTGTGACATTGATATGACATGTTTGTGCTTCTCTCACCCTCTGTTAAGAGGAGAAAGTTTGTGTGAGGTAGTCGGAGCCGACTGTGCTGTGCCACTTTAACATCATAAAAACTAAGTTTATCAGATAAAATCTACACCAGATTCAGTCCACGACATCTCAACGACAGCCTTTTCTATCAGGAGACTGAAGTTTGTAAACCGCTCACTTCCTGCACCAAAGTCTACAGAGAAAATCAACAATTTAAACATCTGCGCAGACAGGAGTTGTTAATCCACTGCTGCCTGTTGCAAGTTCAAATGTTCAAAATTTTTGTGTTTTTTTTTTGTGTTTGACATCCTTTATTTGAATTTACCAAACTGACACAAACTTTCCAAACACAGCGGCAGTGGACCAGCAGCTCATACGTCCCCCGCTCATAAAACCTTAAGAACATATCAGAGCTTAAACTTAAGCCGGCATAGATTTTATTAGGTGTAGTTGCTAAACTGGCAGCCATGTATTTTATTGACAGTTCCCTATATAACATAATGTATGGAAAAATACACAAACCATTTACAGACACAATACTCACCAGATCCACCTGAATGAAAAGCATGTGGCAGGGGGGAGAGAGAAAGAAAGAAAGAAAGAAAGACAAAGGACTTTAGCACGTACATATGATGAGAGATTATACGAGGCCAAATGTTAATTCAGTTAAGGTTAAAGTGGGGAAAAAAAGGTAGAGAGCAAACACAGCATGGGGAACAAAGCAGGCTGCTCCAACACTGCTGTTTACACAGAAGCCTTATATTAAACAGATAAAGATCTGACTGAGTCGCTTTTTAATGAGCCTGCCTGCAGCGACGTGGCTCACACACCTGTGGCAGAAAACAACATTTTCCATCAGAGATAAAAGCGGGGGCGGCTGCAGCAGCAGCAGCAGCCTCTACCACATCCAGTGTGATGCAATAATCTATTCAGATTAGGGATAAATAGGGATAAAACAGAACGATACTCAGTACCAGTATCACTCCAACACTGTCCAAAGACTCTCAGTTTGGATTCGAAGCTAACTGAGTTAATTTTTTTTTTTCATAATGTGCTTTTAAACTTAATCTGGATTTTTTTTTAATTTGTTTTTCCGCTTGTGTTTTCACTGTGTACATTGAGTGTTTTTCGTATTTGCTGCTGCCTATCTCGAAAAAGAAGTTCTTCATCTCAATGGGATTTTCCTGGTTAAATAAAAGCTGGTTGGTTATAGCTTGGTATCAGACTGACATCAGTTTCAGTTCTGACAGGTGAATGTCAAAAGTTACTACGAAGGCTGAATGATTGTGAATACATGTCTAATTTGCGATTATTTTGACAGGAACTGTAATTATCAGCTGCTGATATCGGAGGGAATGGTTATATTTTCTCAGATCTCAGATCTGTGAGAAACAAAGAGAATAAGACGTGTACAGATCAAGACAAAACTAAAAAACTGTAACCGCTAATACATCCATAAACCATACATAACGTAAACACGCTACAAAGAGAAACGCCCACCACCCTGGTCATGTGACAACGACAGGAGTTAGGTGTATTATGATTTGAAGATGATTAAATG
Organism: Solea solea; assembly: GCF_958295425.1. Taxonomy (NCBI): domain Eukaryota; kingdom Metazoa; phylum Chordata; class Actinopteri; order Pleuronectiformes; family Soleidae; genus Solea; species Solea solea. Next base: position 4,991,719 of record NC_081149.1, on the reverse strand, counting down.
ATCAGCATCAGTTATGACAGGTGAATGTTAAAGGTGCTATACGCAGATTGAGGAAACATTATTTTTATGTTTTGGTTTCACCCACAGCTGCAACATAATGATTAGGGATGGGAAGATACCAAGAAACTCTTGCACTAAACAGCCATTTTTTGGCCATTTTGGCACATTTGCACCAATGGTACTTGAACAAACTTGTCCTGGAGGTTTGGTCCGATCATCTTTTATTTGTTTTTATTTTCTTACAACAAAAATCCATTGGCCGTCAAGTACGCGGACCCATGAGGGTCATAAGAGGGTTTAAACACTATAAGGCCGCTGTTGTACATATTTAACACTGACACTAGGTACAGTGTCAGGTGACACCTGTAACCTCTGTGTGGTCACGGTGGTCGTGACTCGTGGAAACCTCACCGAGTTCTCCAGCAGCTGTTTGGCGTCCTGAGCCCTGCAGCCCACCACATGAGGACAGCCTCGGAAGGCGAACTCCTCCAGCTCCGCCAGCATCCTCTCCTTCTCGTCGCTCTGGGCGTGGACGATCTGTTTGAGTCGAAACTGAACCTGCGCGAAGTGGGAGGTGAGGGCGAGCAGAGAGGAGTTCAGCTGCTCCTGCTCCTCTTCCAGCCTCCGCAGCTTGGAGGCCATTTCCTCGTCGCTGGCCGAGGACGAGCCTCTCTGCTTCGGATGTACAGCGCCGCCGCTCCCGCTCTCATCCTCGGGACTGGCCACGGCGCCCACCGGTGCCCATCGCTCCCCAGCGCCGGCTAAGACAGCCTCACTGTCCGACGCCGACAGCTCCTCCGTGGACATTATCCACGGTGAAGTTGAGTCCAGCTGTTAAACTGCGCCGCCCGTCGTTAAAATGCGAGTTTAGTTTTCGTGTTTTGTCAAGAAACTGGTAGAATTGTCACCACCGGAGGAACAGGTGGATTGACGCCATCTTGGGAAGAATGATTCATACGTCAAAAAAGTGGTGCTAGGAAAACACCGGAAGTCGAATACCCTTTTCTTCAAAGTAAAACCATTCAGTAAACAGTATTGAGGAAGGCTGGGTTATCAAGACGGCCAATAATATATTTTACCGATATTTTAACGTAATTTAACCCATAGACTTCACACACATACTGTAATCTAAAATACGAAGTAATCTGTCATCTGTTTGTCATTTAAATGATTAGTCACTATTTTTATATTTTTATTTTGAATGAATTTACCGGATGTTTGTTTCTTTTCACACCCATAAGCTTTACGCTGCTCACAGACTGGGGGAGGACCAGCGAAAACAAACAAACTGACGTCAATTAGAGAAAAAAGCGTGACGTAGAAGACTCAAGGAGAAAAAAAACGTATGTAAATAAGATTATTTGTTCGTTGCTTCACAGTTTTAAACGATAGTACATTGAATGTCTTTGTGTTTAGGACTGTAGGATGCTAATATTTTAACCAGGGGCGGCCCAAGCTTTTATGAGGCCCTAAAATGAATTTGAATTTGGGGGGTTCGCACCACCAGTCCAAAAACATGCAATATGGGGATTAGGTAAATTGGTCACTCTAAATTGAGTGTGTAAATAAATAGGTGTGAATGTGAGAGTGAATGGCGAACAGTCCAGGTGTACCCCGCGGAGTAGCTGGTCCTTGACTATTATTGAATGTGTTGTATATTAGACATGGTCTTTTAGCATTTTAGCATTGCATTTCATGTTTTAGGAATTTTTTTTACATTTGTTTTGTTTTTTTCTCCCCAAAAGATCAAATTTTTGAGGATTAAATGTTTGTGAAAGCCGAAGACGGAAAAAAAAGTCCATTGGGGCCATGATCTCAACTCAGCAGGAAGTGGGCTGTGTTGAGTTTAGCATTGATCTTGGTGATTTGCACATTTTGTATAGGAACAAACTCGCATGAGCACGTTAGTCGTGCCAACAAAAGAATTGCGTCAATTTGTACGAGACACATCAAAGATGAAAAGGTTCCAAAAAGTGTTGCAGATTCAAAAGGGTGTGGCCACGGCAACCATCGGACTTCGGGGGAAATTTCTACCATTCGCCACAAAACAGGAAGTGCCCTTTATCTTTGCCGTACGTTGACAGATCTGCTCGAAACATCTCACGTGAGATAAAAGACCCGGCCAGAAAACATGGGCAAATGGGCGCCACCTACCAAAGGGCTGCTTGTGTTTATTAATTTCTTTTGATGTATAGAATGAAGTTGATGGGTTTTTTTTTTTGGTTTTTTTTACAGAAATACAGATTGATTATTCACTTAATTTCATAAAACCTCACCATAATATTCCACACAACAATCTGACAGGTTTCAAAGATCTGTTTATTGGTTTAATGGAAAACAAAGCCTTATGAGTGTCAGTGTGAGTTTTAGGCAGCATGTACAAACAAACAAAGCGTGTGCAAGTTTTACATTATTTTTCATTCATTTTCAAATGAAAACAGGAAGGAATCACATTTCAAAATCATGCTCGGAACTGTGATGGATTATTGGAAGCGGTGGCAGAATCAGCACAACATATAGTTAGAACATATAGTTAGTAAACAGTCAGTGAACGAGTGTTTTCAAGTAGCCAACATGTGATTAAAGGTCCAGTGTGCAACATTTAAGAAGGTTTCTCATTCATTTCCATTGGCCAATTTTGAAAAAGAACCTTTTCATTCTCATGATTCTTGGTCGACACATTTATATGAACTTGTCTGAGTCACATCAAACTCCAGTCACTGCAAGAACTACCTTGTATGAGAGCTCCATTTGGATTGTGTGGTGTTTGCACTAAACAGACAACTGTGGTTGGTGCTCGGGCTGCCACTTGTAGAGTTAATCAGACCCACAACGCTTGACACCGCTCTGTTCAAAGTCAATAAGTCAGAAGCTTGATTTCAGTAGACACGCCCACCACGTTTGTGTGAGTCGGGTATACAGTAATGTTTTCAATTCCATTCAGTGTGAACACATGGTGGCTTTATATGTACTTTAGGCAAGGTGATGTCGTGCTGCCATGTTTCTACGGCAACCTGATCGGACAAAAACTAAACTTTGAACCCTTCCTTGGCATGCATACTTCTCATTGCCGTAACTCCTAGACCGTTTGCAATATCCAGAAAATTAAAAAACTATGGACTGTGAGCAATCTGTCCACGGTGTGACCCCGCCTTTTAGCCCTGTGTCAGCTGAGATTGGCACAGTAGAAGATGGATGGATGGATACTGGAAAGCAGGGAAATAGAGCTTTTTGTGGCCATATACTTGTCATTACGGTAGAACCTCAGGACTTCCGCGGACAAGATTTGTTACGATATGTGGGTTAGATAGTGAAGGTTACCTTTTCACAATTCTACAGTCATAAAATCTAAATAAATATATATCATGATGGTCATAGAAGGGTTAAAGAGAACGAGAACTACGCCAATATAAAGAAAATGACATTATTGCACTCTGCAATCTCACCACTAGGTGTCACTAATTCTCACACACTGGACCTTTAATGTGGATCATTTTCAAAATGAGTTCTGGTCTTGTGAACTTGATATCAGACAGAAAGATCCTCACCTCAAGTGAAATTAATTTTCCCTTCATTGTTTACCTACAAAAATATTAAAAACAACAACAACACTTTTAAATGATCTACCATTAGTGCAACATATGCTGAATCAGAGCGGGGGAGGGGAGGAGGCGAGGTTTTCAGACAATCAGAGCTCTCTTTTTGTTGGCGAGGAACATGTTCCAGTCGCGCCACAGGAGGCCCATGTTCTGGGTGCAGGAGCCAGTGGTCGTGCAGGTGTAGCCACTGGGACAGCAGTGCTTCATGTCGCTGCAACAAACCGCCTGTGAGGAGGGGGGGAAAAAAGTATGAGACACCGTCAGCTGATGGTGGGAGAAGAAAAAATGTTCATCTACTACAAGTGAAGATGTCTTTACCACCAAATTTGACATATACCGACATGTTCTATGTCAAATTTGGTGCTAAAGGCGAGGATGTAATTACATCATCTGGAAATCTGAATTATCGGAAAACTGAAAATTTTGCTGTGAACCACTCACTCTCCCACACCAAAGTCCATAAAGAAAATCATCAATTTTACATCCCAGCACACAGGAGTTGTTGATCCACTGCTGCCTCCACCTCAAACTCAGCCAGCAGTAGACCAGCAGCTGCTGTTTCCCCACAAGCTAAAAATGCAGATTTTCTTGACAGAGAATGAGTGGTTTCTCATTTTTTTATAAAAAGGGAAAAGCAGTCTACATAGATAAAGTGTCAGATACATTCTTGATATATTGTGGAGTAAAGCTCCTTTTGTTGATAACCAACTGTCGTGTAAAACATAGACACAAGATAGAGCAGATTTTTCGCCTCTTAGAGAAAAGTTCAACAAATAAAGGCTAAAAAAACAACATTACAAAACATTACGATAATATTTGCAGCTCTATCTTGCAGTTGGACCATTTCTTTCCAACAGGAAACTGAAGTTTTTAAACCACTTAGTCTCGCACACCAAACCCCATCGAAAAAAAATTGTGATTTTAGCTTGTGGGGACACAGGAGCTGCTGGTCTACTGCTGCCTCGTGTGGTCACTTTGTGGTACTGAGGTAAATCTGAACAAAGGATTTAAACAATGAAACATTTGAAGTTAGTGATGGAGGCAGCAGTGGATCGACAACTCCTGTGTGCTGCGATGTTAAAATCAATGATTTTCTCTATGGACTTTGGTGTGGGAGAGTGAGTGGTTTATACAAACCTCAGTTTCAGTGGGAAAAGATCATCACAAAGCCAAAATGTACTACAGTGACAGTAAAATGCTAAGTATTTGATAGTTAAACTGGAGCAGCAGGTGAGTTATGCCTGAAAATCATACATTGGGAGCAGGACAGCAGGCCCACGACGTAGCCGACGTCCTGCAGCACGTCTCCATGTCCGTGCAGCTGGTCTGGCCGTCACACTGGATGTCTCTGTCTCGTGAAGGGCCGGCTCTGTGCGGTTGCTCCAGCAGATACACCGGCGTCAGTGGCACCGTCTCCAGCTGCAGCATGGCGAGCCTCTGACACGACTTGGAGACGATGTTACAGTGGAAGCCCTGAGGGCAGCAGTGCTCCTTATCAGTGCAGCACACAGCCTGCAGACACGCAGCAGGAGGGCAAACCATCTTTACACAGGCAAACTCATGGACGCTGACACACAAATGTGATATTGTTGTGTCAAAGAATGTTCCCCCGTCCTCAATGAATCTGGTATTCACATCAATTCTAAGAAATCTAATCACAAGCTACGACATTTTCATTTAAAAACTGAGATTTTAAATCAGGATTCAAGTTTTTTCAGCTGTGTTTCAGGAGTGATCTGAAACCATTCTTAATCTATGGGGTTTGTGGAGTCGGGATTTCCGACTTTAGGGGGAATTCCTTTAACAGGAACAGGATCCAGGTGTTTTCCTGACCTCTCAACTGGAACACGGTCAAATCAAATGTGTCTTCACTCCCAGTTCCGACATCCAATGAAAAATGGAACGCAGCAAAGCCTTATGACTAACCTTAACAATAACTAGTTAATAACCAACCCTAACCTTAACCATAACCACAATTCAAATCTCAGTCCTAAACTTAACCAGTTCCTCCTCATTAGGACCAGGTTTTTGGTCTCCATGAGGACTACTGGTCCTGACAAGGTCAGTGTTTTCTTCATCTAAGGGGGTTTAACAGCAGATATTGCACTACTGCCACCCTCTGGAGTTAGAGAACTCCTACACTGCCAAGTCTCTTCCTTTTGATCCTCATCTAGGTTCTGTTCTTGTCTCCTTGCCTCCTTCTCTCTATTGTAGAAAGTGACTTCCACTTCTACCAAAGTAATTTTCTGGTAACATACTTGTACTTTTACTCAAGTATCCCTTTAACGCACTTTATACAAGACTGTGGAACACACACACACACACGCACACACACACACACAGAGAATGCTCACATTCTGCAGTGGACAGCAGCCCCACGCGCCTGTGAACAGGCGGCAGCAGGTGCTGCGCTCAGGACACTTGTTTAGAACGTCACACTGCACCGAGTTGCGATCGGCCTCGACGCTGACGATGGAGGTGGTGGTGGCTGGAAGCTTCGTGTACCACGGGATCACCACTTCTCCTTTAACGCAGGACCTCTTACCCTCATTGCACGTGTACTGGGCGGGGCAGCAGAAACTCCCGTCGGTGCAGCACACCGCCTGCAGAGAAGAAGTGAGATAAAGAAGTGCTACTTTCACATCATTCACACTTCCTTTTTTTTGTTTTTTTACTTCCCTTTTTTCATCTGCCATGGCACAAAATTACACCCAGACATGAAAAACAATGAAATATTAATGTTCAGGCTAAAGTGTGACCCGAGAATATGACACTGCACTTAGAGATAAGCACCTGTTCCTCAGAGCAAGCGTTACCTCTGTGACAAGAAAATTCACCAAAAAGAAGAATTTTCTGCCAAATTTGGAGCCGCACAGTGTCGTCATATTTAAATATAGAGACGTGGACGACACTTTTGATAATTATCCAACAATCACTTTATTCATGAATAAAATATGTGTGTCTCACCTCCGGCAGAGGGCAACAGCCCCATGACTGAGACGAAGCCATGAAGCAGCAGGTGGTGAATTTAGGGCAGCTGGTGTGGGTGTCACACTGGTTCCTGACTTCTTCCTCCTCCTTCTCTTCTGTTTGCATCGTGTTTGTTCCCTGACCCGTGCTCGTAGTGACCGCTGTGGTCGGGGCCGGTGTCACGAATGCGGGCAACTTCTTTTTCATGGGTGTGGTGGAGCCACTGCCAGAGGACTCCTTACAGCTGAGGGTGGCCAGGTCACAGGTGGTGCCAGCGGGGCAGCAGTGTTCGTGGTCGTCGCAGCACACCGCCTTATGTACCAAAACAGTAACAGTCAGTAAATGTTGGATGTACAGTACTGTGACAAAGTTTGCAGAAGCAGCTTTGGCATTTGGATTGGAATGATACGACTAAAGGTCTTATACACTGCTCAAAAAAATAAAGGGAACACTTAAACAACACAATGTAACTCCAAGTCAATCACACTTCTGTGAAATCAAACTGTCCACTTAGGAAGCAACACTGATTGACAATCAATTTCACATGCTGTTGTGCAAATGGAATAGACAACAGGTGGAAATTATAGGCAATTAGCAAGACACCCCCAATAAAGGAGTGGTTCTGCAGGTGGTGACCACAGACCACCTTCAGTTCCTATGCTGTCTGGCTGATGTTTTGGTCACTTTTGAATGCTGGCGGTGCTCTCACTCTAGTGGTAGCATGAGACGGAGTCTACAACCCACACAAGGGCTCAGGTAGTGCAGCTCATCCAGGATGGCACATCAATGTGAGCTGTGGCAAGAAGGTTTGCTGTGTCTGTCAGCGTAGTGTCCAGAGCATGGAGGCAGTACCAGGAGACAGGCCAGTACATCAGGAGACGTGGAGGAGGCCGTAGGGGGGCAACAACCCAGCAGCAGGACCGCTTTTGTGCAAGGAGGAACAGGAGGAGCACTGCCAGAGCCCTGCAAAATGACCTCCAGCAGGCCACAAATGTGCATGTGTCTGCTCAAACGGTCAGAAACAGACTCCATGAGGGTGGTATGAGGGCCCGACGTCCACAGGTGGGGGTTGTGCTTACAGCCCAAAACCGTGCAGGACGTTTGGCATTTGCCAGAGAACACCAAGATTGGCAAATTCGCCACTGGCGCCCTGTGCTCTTCACAGATGAAAGCAGGTTCACACTGAGCACATGTGACAGACGTGACGTGACGAGTCTGGAGACACCGTGGAGAACGTTCTTCTGCCTGCAACATCCTCCAGCCTGACCGGTTTGGCAGTGGGTCAGTAATGGGGTGGCAGGTGTGGGGTGGCATTTCTTTGGGAGGCCGCACAGCCCTCCATGTGCTGGCCAGAGGTAGCCTGACTGCCATTAGGTACCGAGATGAGATCCTCAGACCCCTTGTGAGACCATATGCTGGTGCGGTTGTCCCTGGGTTCCTCCTAATGCAAGACAATGCTAGACCTCATGTGGCTGGAGTGTGTCAGCAGTTCCTGCAAGACGAAGGCATTGATGCTATGGACTGGCCCGCCCGTTCCCCAGACCTGAATCCAATTGAGCACATCTGGGACATCATGTCTCGCTCCATCCACCAACGCCACGTTACACCACAGACTGTCCAGCAGTTGGCGGATGCTTTAGTCCAGGTCTGGGAGGAGACCATCTGCCACCTCATCAGGAGCATGCCCAGGCATTGTAGGGAGGTCATACAGGCACGTGGAGGCCACACACTACATTCATTCAGATCTAGGATGTGATGTTTTTAGAAAACTGTCAACGAATGAATGGAAATTGGTGGGGTGGGGCATGGTGCAAATTCAAAAGGGAAACTTAGGCGGTAACGGAGACAATGAAAGAGCGATTTTTTGACGGAAAAGTAGTAGAAGAAGAAGAGGCTGGATTTATCTTTCCCCACAGCCTGCCGTGTCCTCCCATCCCCACTACCACAAACACTTCCACAGCATCACACACGCAACATAAAAGTTGACTTTTTTCTTTTCATGTGAGTAAGCAGAGCCATATCGACATCCTCGCTGTAGTAACAAACACACACACGAATGCGACCAAATAAAACAGCAATGTACAACATGACAGGACCGAGCAGCAGGCCACTTTCTCTCTCTCTCTCACACACACACACACACACACACACTGGGCTGCTCTGTTTTTACTCCAACTAAAATTTCAACTTAAATTCACTACGTTTCGCTGTTTTTTTTTTTTAAAGGGAATTGCTCCTGGTGGTCACGGGGTCCTAAGCAGCCACTTAGTTCGCTTATGCCTTGGGCCGGCTCTGGTAGTGACTGAAAGAACAAGATTGTGGATACAAGCGTCCACAATGGGTTTCCTCCGCAGGGTGTCTTGCTCCTCCATCAAGAGGAGCACGATGGGGGCAGATCTGGTTAGGATTCCTCCTGGACGCCTCCATGGTGAAGTGTTCTGGGCTTTTTCAGATACACCCGTCCTGCAGCTTTAATAAATCTGTCTTTGATCTTTTCTCCTATAGAAAATTCCCTGTCATTGTACAATGTTTATCGCAGGTTATGACCTCATAGCTAGCGCCATGAGGTATGAAAGATTTATGACTTAAAAGGAAAATGCGTAGCATTAGGAAAGCTAAGTGTCTCCTGGCCAAAGGTACTCGCTGACCATAAGACGGAAGCTACTGTGACTTGCACATAAAACCACTACGGCATCTGCATTTTAGTACTTTACACAATATGGCTGCCGATGTTAGCTAGCGCCCACAAATTGTATTCTCTGTCAAAGGGAAGACATAACAAAGCGAATACGCAGCAAATTTTAGGACTGGATTTAAGAATACAAACATATCCAACATTTCGTTGGGTGTCTGTTGCCTCAGCATGGAAGAGTACAATGCACATTTCTTTGAGGGGACTGAGAAGCTGTTGGAGGTGTGGTTCTCTCAACATGATGAGACCGAAGGAACCGGGGACCTCCGCACCATCCCCAGGTTTGAGTGGGACAAACTTTTGAAGAATGTGCATTGCTTGATCATCAGTGTGACAAAGACTGACAAACTGGAAGCTTATATACTCAGTGAGAGCAGCATGTTTGTCTCCAAGACACGTTTTATCCTGAAGACGTGCGGAACCACCCTCTTGCTACAAGCACTAAACCCTCTGCTGGATTTGGCAAGGCAGTACTGTGCCTTCAGTGCTGTGGAGAACATTTTCTACTCCCGCAAGAACTTTGTGAAGCCATCTCAGCAGGAGTTCCCTCATCAAAACTTCCAGGAGGAAGTGGACTTTCTCATCCAGATTTTCCCAAATGGTACAGCCTACTGTATGGGGCCTTTGAACTCTGACTGCTGGTACCTTTTTACCCTGGACCTACCAGAGCACTGGAAAAACAAGTATGCAGATCAGACACTCGAAGTTCTGATGAGTGACCTTGATCCAACCATTATGGACCAGTTCTACATGAAAGATCAAGTTTCGGCAAGAGATGTCACTCGCATGAGTGGAATTTGTGACCTGATACCAGGTTCTGTGATCGATGCCGCGATGTTCAACCCTTGTGGATACTCAATGAATGGAATGAAGAGTGATGGGACTTACTGGACTATCCACATCACTCCTGAGGCAGAGTTCTCTTATGTTAGCTTCGAAACCAACCTCTCTGCAAGATCTTTTGATAATTTGGTGAGGAAGGTGGTGGATTTGTTCAAGCCAGGGAAGTTTGTGACGACCCTCTTTGTTAATCAAAAGTCCAAATGTCGCAGTGTCTTTTCTTCAGACAAGAAACTCATGGGCTACAAGTGTCTCAACCGCCAGTTGGTGCAGTTCAACGACTACAATTTGGTCTTCACAAGTTACGCCAGCAACTGCCAGTAGAACTAGCAGCGATGTATCATCCAATAGTGTATTATGAAATCGTAGAATAGAAAGTTATGAGGCCATAGTATCAAGTTCATGATGATGTCATTGCACAGGAGGTCAAAGTATATTGCATTACGATGATCCTTCCTTTTCAAGGGCAATTTAAATTAAAGTTATGACTTATATGAATGTGGACTGGCCTCATCATGGATACTGGCACAACAGCACCGGTGCTAAAAGAAATTCAAGGGGAAACACTGAGCAAGGCTTAACTTTATGCAGTGTGGTTAGTACTAACACCACTAGGACAGACCAGGGTTTGGATGAGGGACTGTCCCAGGTCCTCTGTGTTGGGTTTACATGTTCTCTCCAGGTCCGGGTTCCTGTTTCCCCATACCATAAAAAATGTGTTAGGGTAATAATCCTTCCTGCCAGTCCCCCGGACCAAGGCACTGACACATCTGGAGTTGGCCCTGCTCAGTGGCTGCCCATTGCTCCTAGTTCTATAGAAGGAAGGTTTGTAGCAGAGGATGGGTAAAATGCAAGGGACACATTTCCCAACAAGGATTAATAAAATGACCTTAACTTGATCTTAACCCCAAATAATTAAAAATAAAGCAAATACCAGTGAGGATGAGTCCCAGGTAAGCTACACATGGAATGGTAGACTCTCTTAGCTAACTGGGATTAAAGGGTAATAAGAAATCGTCAGTGTACTTGTTGCTCTGTGTGAGTACCTCTGGTATAGGACAGCAAGCCCAGCCCCCTTCTTTGGTTTTACAGCATGTTGTGTTGTCTGGACAACTGGTGGCGGAGTCACATGGGACGTCCTCCACCTTTACGCTCTGTCTGGTGAGAGCAGGTTTTTTCTCCAACCACGGCACAGAGTGCGTGCCATCGTCACAGCTCTGTGCAGGTAGGTCGCATGTCGAACCTTTCGGGCAGCAGTGTATGAAGTCGTCACAGCAAACAGCCTGAAAAACAAAATCAAAAGGAAGGAAAGGATGAATTTGGTGCCCATTCTCTTTCCCAGTGTCTCCTGTCTTCCACCACTCTCATCTTTGATCGCTTCATCCTCCAAAACAAGGTTGCCAATCCCAGCTGACATAGGAGTGAAAGGCAGGGTACACCCTGGACAGGTCGCCAGTCTATAACAGAGACACATAGAAACAAACAACCATCCATGCTCACACTCACACCTACAGTCAATTTAGAGCATCCAATTTGCCTGCTCCCCAAATCTGCATGTCAGTGAAGCATGAAAGGGGAAGATCACGGCAAGAAGATCACGGCAAGAAGGTCACGGCATTCGGTTCCCAGTTTGACCGAGGACCTTTCTCCCTGTGTGCACCCACTGGTTTTCTCCGGTGTCCTCCCCAAAACATGCAGAGGTAAATTGGACACTCTAAACTGACCACAGGTGTATAGGTTTGTCCTGCGATGGACTGGCAACCTGTCCAGGGTGTGTTCCGGCCTCTGTGTCAGCTGGGTTTGGCTCCAGCCCCTCGTGACCCTCATGTGGAGGATGAAGTGGTAGTTAAAGCGCTACACTTTTAACTGTCGTACCTCTGGTAGCGGACAGCACGCCCAGCCGCCATCTTTGGTTTTACAGCATGTGGTGGTGTCTGGACAACTGGTGGCGGAGTCACATGGGACGTCCTCCACCTGTACACTCTGTCTGGTCACAGCAGGTTTCTTCTCCAACCACGGCACAGAGTACGTGCCTTCGTCACAGCTCTGTGCAGGCACGTCACATGTCATACCTTTTGGACAGCAGTGTATGAAATCGTCACAGCAAACAGCCTGAAAAACATACAATCAAATAGAAAAAATAAATCATTGACAAAACGGCAACACCTTTCAAAATACCGCTTTATGTATTTACTTCTTTGAGAGTTCTTGGAGCTAAATGTCTGCAGTTCATAACCTTTGTTGTTTTTTCTTGTTGTTGGTTCATGTGAAACATAATCAAGCAAAACTATTAGACCAGACTGAGGGATCGTTTGTGTGTATACAGCAGCAGTGCAGGGACAGACGGGAACAAGAAGTGTGAATTCCGTCAAACTGCCAATATAGAGCCATTGCTAGTTCAGTCCAGTTGTTAGGAGAACATGTGATTGTACAAACTTAGCTTGTTTCAAGTTTGGCTCCAAGAGAAAGCTCTTGTGTATTATTATTATGTTATTCATTGCCAGTAAGAAGCCAATCAGAGCCTGGTTTTTACCTCCGCGATGCTACAGAAATATGTCAAAGGTCATTAGACAAATGTGTAATTTTAAGGACTGGAGGTAGCATCAGGCTGTGTACATGCCTGTCTAGATGTTGCCTGTGTTCTCCTTGATCAAGAACATTTATTCAAATACATTTTCTTCAAATGAACTCATCACAGATTCCAGGACCTTCTTCACTGTTCGCCAAAACTTTGAAAGCAAAAAACTCCCCAATAGTGTGGAGCTGATGGACTTAGTCAACATCATATGACCTCATCTGACAATGGTTTGAATACAACTGACTTTTATTTATGTTTAAAAGTTATTCACTAGAGCAACTACCTCTGGTATAGGACAGCACGCCCAGCCCCCTTCTTTGGTTTTACAGCATGTGGTGTTGTCTGGACAACTGGTGGCGGAGTCACACGGAACGTCCTCCACCTTTACACTCTGTCTGGCTTGAGCAGGTTTCTTCTCCAACCACGGCACAGAGCGCGTGCCTTCGTCACAGCTCTGTGCAGGTAGGTCGCATGTCGAACCTTTCGGGCAGCAGTGTATGAAGTCGTCACAGCAAACAGCCTGAAATACATACAAAAAATAAAAATCAGTCATACACTGGTAACATTTTTTCAAAATACAGATCAAAACTGGAGTCTGTCTTCCACAAGTACAGTGCAAAATTCAAAACATCTGACCTGAGTCAATCTCATTAGTAGGTTTATATTCTATAATTGTCACGGGGTCACCTGCTTAGGGACTGTCTTGTTTATTTTCCCCTGTGTTGATCTGCCCTCACTAACTCTCTTGTCATTGCAGATCTTGTCACTCACGTCAGCCCTGCAATCACCTCATTCCACTCACCTGAGTCTCCCCGCCCACTTCCACACCTGGCCCTCATTATCCTCATCAGCCTCCCTTACAAATACAACCCATTCTCATTCACCCTCTGTCAGATTGTCGTGCCACATGTCCTGCTCTCGTCCTGCCAGTTTTGCTCTGCCTAAGACTCTTGCCTGCAACTTATGCCAGAGGTTTTTCTGGACCTCCCTCCCTCAGTTAGTTTACACCTTTGTTTGCCGCTTAGGTTTTTTACTTTAAATAAAAACCTTTTTAGGACACTCTGAATCGTGCTCTTGGGTCCAGTGTTTTCTCAGACATTACAATAATAATACAATTCATGTATTCACAACCATTGGTGAGCATGTGGACCAGTACCAGAACTTTAAATTCTGTTCTGAAGCTGACTGGGAACCAGTGTAAAGACTTAAAAACTGGAGAAATTATCTATGATCTTTCTGGTTCTGGTCCAAACTGGAGCTGCAGTTGTTCCTTAAAGACACAACCATCTGCTCATCGACTGGAGATGAAACCAAACACAACCGCGTCACACAGGTCCACAAGACAGAAGTGTCGTACCTCTGGCAAAGGACAGCATGCCCAGCCGCCATCTTTGGTCTTACAGCATGTGGTGCCGTCTTCACATGCGACTGTGTCGTTGCAGGGGACGTCGTTACCTTGATTAAAAGATGACAATAATCATGATGGGTGAAAGAATGTTTTTAAGTGGCTAGTGGAGCCGAAATGGTGCCTTGGGGTGCTTTATCCACTGTCATGGGTAACTACCAGTTAACAAGTCTAGACTGCTGATCACTTACTCACTCTTAGTACCTTAAGTGCCAAAAATGTCCCATCAGTATAAACCGCAACTTTAAAAAAACTGGCTTTTTTCCCCACCTCAAATGAGTTGATTGTATATCTAACATCAGTCCTAATCATAAAAACATAAAAATGTATAAAAATGTCCTGATATTGTGTATCTAAAAAGGTTTTGCCGGTCCTGGTTATGGCTAAAATCAGTTTTTCCTGTTTCACGACAGCTGGGGTGTGCACAGATCTGATGACAGTATGTGTACCGGAACTGTTACTTTAATTTTCGACTTTTGTTTAATCGTGTCAGGATTAAACCCCAATGGAAAGCAAAACACCTGACAGAAAAAGAGAACTGAATTTGTATCTCAGACTGTGTTAAGTGTGTGCATGATGGTTTTATGTACCTTTATTCTCCTTAGTGACAGATGACACAGATCCTTCCTGCTGTGAAGGGGGAACTTTCTTCACTGCCATGACTTCGGGGGATTTTTCTGCAGCTCTCACTTGACCAGCTTCTGAAAGTGGAACCACACTTAGGTTAAAGACATTAAATTCCACAGAATGAGGAACTAAGTGGAAAACCAGAAATGTGACCTTTCTTGATTTCCCACTCTGCTCTTATGCGGGCTGGGAGTTTGGCCCACATCGGCGTCTCATTTTTGGTGTTTAAAGAAATACATTTGCTGTTTTGGACATCACATGATGTCCCTTCAGGGCAGCAGTGCAGCTTGTCCTCACAGCACACAGCCTGAGACACACATACGCAGGATAAGACACCATAAAGTCACAATAACTGGAGCGTCCCGGCGTGACATGCAAATCTATCATTTGACTTTATATTCATTCGTATTTTTATCTTACTTGTGTTATGGAGGAGCATTAGCGATACGTGTTCAACCATAAATGTAACATAAATGTAACATAATCTACCTTCGGCATAGGGCAGCATCCCCACTTGCCCTCTGGACTTTCGCAGCAGGTGGTTTGAAGTGGACACTCTGACACGCCATCGCTGCACAAAACAGTCGTCACAGGCTCTGCTGAAACACCACAGCAGGAACATGTTCTGGTTTCACCAAAATGCTCAACAGAAAAGGGCCGAGACTGGAGCCTTGTGGTGCTCCACGTCATTGTTATCCACTGTCATGCATTACTACCAATTAACAAGTCTAGACTGCAGATCACTTACACCTTAAGTGCCAAAAATGTCCCATCAGTATAAACAGCAGCACTTAAACACCTCCATCAAAAAGATGATTTTATAACTAACATCAGTCCTTATCATAAAAAATGTAAATTAGGAGGTATTAAAATAACACAAATGATTGTGTATCTAAAATATGTTTGTTGTGAAAAGAAGCCTTCCACTCTGTATTTGCAATAAATTTAAATTGAGAGAAGGATTTTTTTTTTTATTTAAAAGGGATGTTTCTATTTGAAAATTATACAATGAGAACAAAAAATACTATGGAAGGAGCTCAGGGATTTAAAATTCAAAAATTGTGAGTTACACTTGTTTAGGTCTCTATTCAGAATTATGGGTTAAGATCATGTACATTAAGGATTATTGTGTACTGTTATTGTTTTGTTTTGCAAAACATTTTAATTTTGGTTTTGTGGCATTGTTGCTGATATTCTGGGTTATTCGATAAATTGTGCCAGTTTGGACAAAATGAGCGTTGAAGAACCAACTGAAATAAAAACTGAAATAAAATTCATTCATTCATTCATTCCCACTATAGGTGTCCACTGGCCATTCATCATACAACACACACTTGTCCACTCTGTTCAGTTACACACTGTGGACGTTAGAACAGGAGTCTCACCTTGTCTGGTGCAGGAGCGGCTGTCTGCGCTGCAGTGGCGACCCACTGGACAGCAGTGTTTTCCATCCGAGCAGGGGACTCCCTGTTGGAGGTCAGGAAATCAAGAATAACTCAGGTGGCAGGTCAGATGAAATGCTGGATTTCTTTTGTTGAGAATCAGTGCGTCAGTGTTAACTGCACTGCACAAAATGCTGTGTCTGCAAAACCAAGCTGCAAATTTCTCACACTTCCAAGACGTCGGTTTTTCTTCTGTCAAGTGAAACAACTGGATAACAATTAAAAAGCTGATAAAACTGTACTCAGAACAGCTCGAGAAAACAAATGTGTTTGAAGTTTGCTGTTAAAAGAAGATGCGGTGGTAGCACACGTCATGAGGCGGAGAGTTCCAGAGAGTTGGACCTTAGTGGCTGAATTTGAATTCACAAACTTTCAAGGATTTCAAGGACCCTTGGGAACCCTAGGGACAGTACTGGCCCACTTCAAACACTGACAATCTCAGAGATTTGTTGGGTATCTACTTATATGTTGATTACCTGAGCTATAGGGCAACAGCCAAACCCTCTCAAGGCCGTCAGACATGAAAACTCGGGAGGGCATCGTGACTGATCAGGACAGATGTTGTCTTCGTCCTCCCCCATGTATGGCTTGATCATTCTGAAGGACTGCAGGGACAGAGTGGGGAGGAAAAAGAGGTACAACATTTACTACACTTCACCTGTGCTCATATGTAGGTAGCATTGCAGCAGATGTTATGTCTATTATTCTTACTTTGGAGCGTTTCGGCAGCTCAACATTGGCTCTTTCCACCCATGGGATGGACACTGTGGAGTTCACACAGCTGGATTTGCCTGAATTGCAGACTGTGCCCGCAGGACAGCAATGAGTGTGATCTGCACAGCATTCAGCCTAAAGATACAAGAGTAGTACGAAGACTTTGACTACCAAAAGTTTGAAAGCGGCTATCACACAGACTAATAAAGCCTTGGCTTTTTATCTGGCTCATAAACTAGTCAAACACCACAGAGAAATGAATGGAACCACTGTATCACCCCCCATTATTTATTTTATTCTAGTACAAGAAGGCGGTTATCTCACGCAACATGCATATTTTACCGTGTGATAGACAAAGTTTATTAAGTTAAACAGCATTATCTCGATATGATGTTCTTTCATTGCAGAGTAATAATGGTTTTAAAGATTTAAGCCTGAAAGGTCGTAAATTCTAGCAAATGAATTAGATAATAAGAACAATTTATGCCTTGTTGGATGTAATTTTGACCATAAAAAAACTAACCTTTGACAAAACCTTGACATTACAAACGTGTTCTTTCCATCAACTATTTAAAATGCTTTTTACTCCAAATTGTGGCTATTACTTGCTAGCTTTAGCTGGGCCGAGCTCTGTTGGTTAAGCTAGCCGAATGATTGTTTTTTAGCAGTTTTGATATAAATGAGAGTTTAAACTACTATATATATATAGATGTAACATAATCAGATGTTAGCTTAAACTGATACTGCAGAAAAACGTTAAATAGAGAATAATAAGTTAGTTTAGCCAAAGTCAAATTGTGGCTATCTCTTAGTAGCATTAGCTGGGGTAAGTATTGTTGGTTTAGCTAACTGAGCTATTGCTGTTTTCCAGGAAAATACACATTTCTATTCAATTACCATTCAATAATTTACAATACTTTCCTTGCAATTAAGGATAATTATGGCTATCTCTTAAGCGTTGTTGGTTTAGCTAGCTGAATGGTTGGTTTCTTTTTGCTATGTTTTGATGAGTTAAAACTGCTGTTTTCTAGTGAAAATCCACAGTGTTTACATACAGTGTTTACAGTGTTTCACTTCATAAAAGTTAAAGGACAAATGTTTTATGTTAGAGCCTTAATCTGCAAAGAAGTTTTAGTGTAGTGATTTTTTAGCTTTGTTTTAGCTTTAACTATGGGTCGAGACACAACCAAGTCTACCTGTTCAAAGGGGCAGCACTCGTATCCGTTTGCGGGGTCGTTGCAGCAGGTTTGACCTTTTTCACATTGTCGTCCATCTGGACACTCGTCGGCAGCAGCCAGGGCCACAAGGGTCAAACAGATCACAACCCACTTCTGCATCTGCACACACACACAGGAAGTAACACACAAAACAGTTCATTTCCATGAACCTGTGATTTAAAACTCTTTTTTTAATTATTCAATGAAACTGCACGAGTCCTACAGGAACTATTCAGTTTATTCATTTATTTCCTGGACTTTAATACTTCCTTAAGAGTTTAGTTCCTGATTTTTGGAAGTTGCAGAACAAGTCATGTGTAAAATAGAAAAAAGAAAAACACTTTCAGTTTCATTTTGTCCAAACTTGTTTTCCCTGAAGGTCATAAGCTGTGGATGTTTTTACAAAATGGTTCAAAACTCATTTTAAGCGCCGTACTAAAAATGTAAAGTAGCTTAAATTTGTAGTAATAGTTTTTGTTTTTAGAGTACAGTCTTTAGAGATTATTGTAACAATGTGTCAAGGACAAAAAAAAGACAGAGGAAGAAGTTTATTTTTGCTCTTACCTTATTTTTTAAAACGAGCGAAGAGCTGTTGTGAGCAGACAGGTGTGTGTCACAAGTGTCTCACTAACAAAGGACACAGGAGACTGACGTGTATAGTCCAGAGTACGCCCACATGTGAGAGAGAGAGAGAGAGAGAGAGAGAGGGAGAGAGAGAGAGAGAGAGAGAGAGAGAGGGAGAGAGAGAGAGAGAGAGAGAAAGAGAGAGAGAGAGAGAGAGAGAGAGAGAGCGCGTTACTGTTCAATGAAACCATGGCTGTGTACAGTGTATTATTCACAATCATCACTTCTCTCTGCAGCCATTTATCGAGTTAAAAAATAACCCATAATTAAAGAGATTACATGAGTTTTAACATGACCCAATAAGAGTGTTGTGCAGCTAAATACTTAAAGGTACAGTATGTAAAACTTTCACAGTGCAGCTGATTATCTATTATGAACAATCCATCCAATAATTAAAAAATAATTGTGCATACATTTTTTGCACACTGGACCTTTAAAAACATATTGGAATTGGAAAAGTGTGGAGAGTTAAAATCCAGGGGATTTCTTTTCTTTTCTAAATAAGTTAATAAATAAATAAATACAATCTTAGTTTATCCTGACACCACAAACGAAAATAAAATGATATATAACCATCATGAGTAGCTAAACCTCCCCCAACATAAAATATAGAAAAACAGAGCAATAAACTGAAAAACGTTTAAGGTTTTTAATTGACATACATGTGCAGTATCAGCACAATCAGTAACTAGTTCTATGTGTAAAAGCCTTTATATATATAGTCTACTGTGTACATGATATGCCCAGGTTGTACATGTTCTATTTCATAAATTATTCTTTTTACAAGCACCAGCTTTCTGGGTATACAATGAGACAGAATTAATAAATTAAAGGCGAATCATCACTTGCAAATATAGAGTTTATTTTTATTGGATTTTTAGGGCCAGAGGCCTGTTTTCTCCTCGTTTAGGTGAAGGACATTTAGAGTCTTCCAGTGACAGTTGAGGTTGTGTTTGAAACAGCTGGCGCTCATTTCAGGCGTAGTTATTTATATATAAAGTCTCACATAAAGTCTGCAAATGAACAACGAGAACAAGGAAACGCGATAATTATGTAAAACTATAAATGCTGTAAGAGTGTTTTTATTATACAAATGAAAATGTTCTATATCACCGAGTAAAGAACATACCATGAGTGGCTGTATGTCGACACACTTCATCACAAAATCCACACAGGATGGAGGCAGAAAAGGCTCTGCTGTTGTGTTTGTTTCTGCAACGCTGTCACTCAAAACCTGACTCATCATCATGCAGAAGCCCAGCATCCATGCCTTGCCCACTGCTCCAAGAGACTCCCATGGACGCTGAGCTTCTGTGGAAGTGGTGTCCACAATGTGGACAATCTTAATGCGGAGGCTGCTACGGGAATACGGAAATCACAAAGCTGATTCTGAACGAACTAGCTAACAGTCGTGTTCTAGTGCATGTTTGGTATTGAAATGTAAACACAACACCATACTTTGACATTTTCAAGGAAGCTGAGCTTCACTTCCTGTCTCATAGCAAATGCCACTCGAGTCATCCATGTTCCTACTGTCAATAAATGGTCCAGCCAGGGCTAGAGACAGTCTCCTATTTCTTACATAATAACAACATTGCAACATTTCAAAATCAACATTTTGAGATGTTGATCCCAGATGCAGCAAGTACAAGGCAAACAGGATGGGACCTAAAACAGAGCCCCGAGGTACACAGGTAAATAATGCTGCCTTCCATTTAAACGTTTCTCTTTTCAAGAACGCCCTCTAAAAATTCTTATTTCCAACCTCTGTATGACACGTTTCCACAATACAGTTCCAGCATGATTTGGCTCTTCTCATTTTGTTTTTGCTTCTCAATTTGAGATAGTTCCTGGTACCTTGTACGTTTTAGTACCAGCTCTGGCGAGGTTCCAAGCGAACTGAGCTGCTCAGACTGTCATGAGCCTAACTTTAGATCAGTTAAAAAGTTAAAAAATCCTGAATGCATTAACCTTCAACATTTAGCAAAGGAAATGTCTAAAATCTCAATATTTAACAGAGGAGTCTGGTGTATTAAGCGAAATCACTGCTGAAAGCCGGGATTGCAAAATGAAGGCTGTGTTGTTATTGACTGGTAGTGCTAACGATGGCTAGCCTGAGATATGTTTGCGTTCCATGTTTTCTCCAACTTCTCAACTGGAACACAGGAACCTCCAAGTTCCCAAGTACATGGAATGCAGCATAATGAATCTTTTAGAATTTGGAGGAACTGAATCTGAAAGAGAAGGGAGTTTTTTACGACAACTGTATTTGACAAAAAACTGGGCTGATTGAAATAATTGTGTGCAGTTATTATTATTATTGTTGTTGTTGTTGTTGTTGTTGTTGTTGTTGTTTGTGACTACTTTTTCATGTTCATTTATTTGTTTTCTTAATGTTGGTTTAGATACCCAGTGCTATAATGTAACAAAGTACAAATATGTTACTGTACTTAAGTAAAAAATTCGCCCATCTGTACTTTTACTTGTCTTTCTCTGATTATCTTTGAGCTGCTTTACACTACAGTTTTCACCCATTCACACACTGGAACATAGGGTTCAGTGTCTTTGCTCACAGACACATATAGACAAGCAGAGCCAGGAAACCTGGAAAGGATGACGTTCTCAAATTTGTCGTCTTGTTGTCTTGTCAAAAAAACCAAAATTATTCCGTTTGAATGATTTCTTTGTTATATGGAGCAATGAAACCAGAAATTATTCACATTTAAAAAGCTGAAAAATCTGAAAACTTGCTTTGATTCCTTAGAACACTCAGACCGATTAATCAATTATCAAAATAGTTGACGGTTCATTTAATAATCGATAATTGTATATTCATAATAATATAGGCACAGTCCTTGACAGTCATTTTAGCTTCTCTGAAAATACAGATTTTATCTTCAAGAAATGCTCACAGCTACTCAGTCTGCTTAGAAGATTAAGTTGCCTTGGAGTCTGTCCGGATTTAAGAGCTTGTTTATACTGCACATATTGAGAGTGTTTTAACATTTCATCTCTGTGCTTGGTTTGGTTATTTGAGTGTTAAGTGTAAGTTCAAGCTAAATAGAATTGTAAAAATGGCTGGTAAAATTGTGAGAAACCCACAGAAGCCTCTGACCAACACTTACACTGAAAGGACAAGGAGGAAAGCCCGCAGAATCCTGGCAGATGGCTCTCACCCTCTGTCCTGTCAGTTTGAGCTTCTGAAGTCTAGGAGGTGCTACAGAGCTCCCAGAGGCCAAAGGTCCTTTTAAAAAATGCTATTGCCATCTTGAACTTGACAAAGTGATCAATTCACATTATGACCTGAACTGCTTTACCTTTGTGCTTTATTTAGCTTATTAGACCTTATTTTACCTCTACTTTTGTTCCTATTTACACTGTATCTTATCTCTGTTTTTATTGTGTCTATTATATGTTTTTTATGTATGACAATGTTTTTACCTTACTGTCGTCTGTTTACTGTGCTGGTGAGCCAAAGAAAATTTTCCACCCTGGTGGACAATAAAGACTTATTCTATTCTATTCTATTCTATTCTATTCTATTCTAATAATAATAATAATGATAGTGATAATAATGATAATAATAATAATAATAATAACAATAATAATAATTGTTTCAGCCCTACTTTTGATACTCAAGTACAGTTAACGTCATATACTTTAAGGACTTTTACTTAAGTAATATTATAAAAAAGTAACTTCAGTACTTTTACTCAATTATTCCCATTTAGATACTTTATACAGGATTGTAGATTCCTCTCCTTGGCCTCTCCTCTTGGTCCATACTCCAACATGGAGGCCGGCAGTGCCCCCTAGCGGCGGCTGTACGTCAGAGCAGCAGACCTTCGTCCCTTTACCTCGGGTCATAACAAACATGTTTACGGGGGGTCGTTGGCGTGTGGAGCTGCCTTGGAGCTAAATATTAGCTCTTAAAAGCGGCAGGAGCGCGATGCTCGTTGCGACAGAAACACAGGACTTCCACGTCCCCGACAGCTGCTGAAGAAGCAGAGGTGAGGAAAAAACGCTCGCTAGCTGTTTTTATTTGAAAAAAGAACAACATGAACAAACGCTACCATGAGATGCTAACTGAAGCTAATCCGGCTAAGCTGCACTGTCAGGTTTGACTCTCTTGTCTTGTCAAATTCAGCATGTTCTCTCTCTTCTCCTTCATTCTCAATTTAAATTTTTTATGTTTCTGCCAAATTTAGCACAACGCTAACGCTACGCACACATTTATTTGCCTTACATTTAATTAATTTAGCTGTTTATTGTGTTTCATAGTTTCTAGACTGTTATTGCTTGAAGTGCGATATGCCCGATACTGTATATCGGGAGAGCAAACTGATACTGATAAATACTTCAAATGCGTTTTATATATATATATGTGTGTGTGTGTGTGTGTGTGTGTGTATATATATATATGTATACACACATATATATGTATATAGTATTTTTATATATATATATATATATATATATATATATATATATATAGAAAGAGAATATATTTAAAAATATTTAAAATGCTGAAAAATCAGAAAGCTTCTTTTAATCATTGAAAAATAAGCCCAGAGGGGTGATAATTAACTTTTAAGGATAATCTCAGAAATGATCAAGATACTGATGTAGATACAGTATAATTTAATATAATATAATATAATATAATGTAATATAAGTGTTGCAATGTGTGAATAAGAACCAGTTAAACAGAAGCAGAAGATCATCAGATGAGTTTATTACATACTGGTTGTGTGTGTAATAATTGGTTCAGATTCCTGAGGCTGTGTTTGTACATGCTTGGGGTTAGAAGTGTCATTTAGGATGTTTAATGTTATTTTTCCACATTGCACAATTGTTGTATGTATTTGTCTGTGTTACCTCAGCCCACGGGTTACAGTTTGTGCTTATGTTAGTGACTCCCTGTCTACAGTTTTTGACGCATCAATCAGAGGTTTTTTTGTGATGGGTGGTTAAATCTGGATTGATATGAATTTATTTTAATTCTGTTTTTTTGACCAGTTTAACCTGGGTTTCAATAATTTGACCAGTTTATCCCATTTAAATGGGTTATTGGCCAGTTCAACCAGGGTGTGTACAATTTCTTTGTCCGGTTTTACAATAGGTTTTTGTCCAGTTTAACCTATTTGAATGGTGTGTTTAACCCTGTTAAAATGTATTTTAACCCAAGTTTAAAAAGTTTTTTGACCATTTTAACAAATTATTATAATTATAACCCATTCATCCTGGCTTTATGTAAGTATTTATTATATATTAAATTCTTTTAACATATCTAAATTCTAAATTCTTCATGGGTTTAAACCGATTTTTGACCAGTTAAACCAATTTAGGAGTGTTTTTTTTCATCCATTCAACCTGGATGTTCATGGGTATTTGGCCTATTTGTTTTAAGCAGTATTTGTATTCAGTTTATACGGGAGTTTTGACCATTTTAACCTTGGGTTTTTAAATGAGTTTCGAGACCGGGCAAACACCAGGGTGGGAGTTGAGTACATGGAAACGTTTCATAATTATATATTAGTCACCTGTTCTTTTTTAAATAAGGCAGAACTCAGTGACGACATTTGATAACCTGCTGCCACTCACTCTGTCATGTAGGAGTGACTGAGCTGTCAAAAACATGCAGCTCATAGATAAGCAATTATCCGTTTTCATTGCTTTATTACAACAGCCCCACCCAACTCACCCACTCACTGTGAGTGTGACTTACACGCACGCTGTGTGTCTGCTCCAACTTTTAGGGTTACAACTTGACGTTTACCCGTTATAATGTTTTTTTTACCCATTTAACTTTGTTTTGACCTTGGTTTTCGACCAAGTTGACCCATTTAATAAATAGGACAGTGACCAGTTCAACCTCAGTTTAAATATACGACTACATTAAAATGTGCTTTGTTACGTGTCAGCAATG
This sequence comes from Solea solea, assembly GCF_958295425.1. NCBI lineage: Eukaryota > Metazoa > Chordata > Actinopteri > Pleuronectiformes > Soleidae > Solea > Solea solea. Next base: position 4,967,082 of record NC_081149.1, on the reverse strand, counting down.
AAACTAATGCACAGAGTTGATCTGGAGCTGTCGTGAGTCGACTGCTTTGCTGAAATCTGAGTCAGCCTCAAACCTGGTGTAATGCTGTTGAACCTGTTGTGTTGTGTTGTGTTGTGTTTTTTCGTTTTTTATAACGCTGTATTAAAGGACAGAAGCAGCAGTGTTCACAGTCTGATCACGTCTGCTCTTCCTCCCGGTGTGACACAGGTGGGCAGGATGGCGGCGGAGCAGAAGGTTGCCGGCAGGTCCGGAGTTGCGATCTCCATGGTGCAGCAGATGCTGGCCTCTGGCACCGGGGCGGTCCTCGCATCTTTATGTGGTGAGTTTCGAAAGCCTCTTCATTCATTCTGAAGCTGCAACTCTTGTGGTAACCGAGTAATCGCTGGGTCCAAAAATGTAAATTTTCAAACCTCAAAATGTGTCGTTTTGACCACAAAACCAAAATGATTCAGTCTTCAATGATTTCTTTGTCACATGGAGCAAAGAAACCAGAAAATATTCACATTTTAAGAAGTTGAAAAATCACAGAAACTTGCTTCAATGAATTCCTTAATTATTAAACACTCAAACCTAGGAATCCATGATCAAAATAGTGAATAATCTTTGCAGCCCTAAAATGGATATGATGATTATCAATGCGACGACCTTTAAAACAGTTCATTTCATCTTAACTTTAAAAGTTAAAATAGTTTGAGTTTGTTTTGGACTCGTCTCACGTCCGTGCTCTTGTCCGCAGTCTTACCTCTGGACGTCGTGAAGGTTCGTCTGCAGACTCAACAAACGTTGTCCCACCAAGGTAGAGATTGAAATAATTTCACTATTTTCGCTGCCACGTTTGTGTGCAGATGTCATTTTAATCCTAAACCTATTTTTTTTTGTTGCCTCTTGTGACGGCTTCTTCTTCCTATGGCGTTGTTTCACAGCTGTAGCCGGTGCCTCTGCTCCCTCACCCTGCGCCGTCCATCCGTCCAAATGTGAGTATATCTGACGTGCATGTAACACAAATCATGTTTTATTTCCGTATTTTATTTTGCATTTACAGCAGTGGTCTCAAACTCAAATGACCTGTGGGCCACTGACTGTCTCATCTGGTCAGTCAAGTAAAAAAAAAAAAAAAGGCCAACTTTTTTGGGAAAAGCAACAGTTGCGGTGGACGTTATGAGCTCAGAATTACATATCAATATTCCGTATTATTTACTTTTTTAAATGTACTCTTGCCTCATGTGAGCTTTTCTGTCTTTTATCCATTATTCTGTACAACACTTTGGTCCACTGTGTTTGCTTTACAAATAAAGTTGGATTGGATTGGATATAATTTTAATATTCAACAATAAAAAAAACATATTTATGATGCAAAATTAATCTATGAAATCGATTGGAGGGCCACATGTGGCCCCCGGGCCACCAGTTTGAGACCCCTGATTTACAGTGTGTGGTCACTCTTGACTCTTTGAGAAGCACAAACACTTTTCATGAGTCCAGAGAAAAGTCCTATGTGCGGCTTTATATCCATATATACATTATATCCGAGTTGACCAAAGTGCTGTACATAAAACAATAAAAACGTAATGTAAAATCGATAAAAAAAACAAAAAACAAAGTCAATAAACAATATACATAAACATGTAAAACATTAACACTGCCAGCTCTTATATACATGGTCAGGTGAACGCCAAGGAGAAGAAGAAATTGGTTTTTAGTTGAGATTGAAAAACAGGCAGCAAGGAGCGAGTAAGACGTTGTGAAGCGTAGTAAAGCTGGACCCAAGGGTCAGGTCAAGTCTCTACAGGGTCTGGAATGTTTTCAGGAAGGGACCCCACACTTTCTGGAATGTCTTTAGACGTTATGCATGAATACCCACACACATTCTATATCAAAACGTGTGGTTTCATCAGGAATGGTGTGCCTTTACTCAGCGTTTCAAGTAACCATGGCGACAACAATCGCAAAAAAACTGTGAATAATTTCCACCAAAAACCCAGCCCACTTTGGAGCCTCACAGTGTCGTCATACTTTAACATAGAGACGTGGTTGAAGCTTTAAACGGGTCACAAGTCTTGACACTTTTCTTTTCCTAAATTTAAGTTCGATATCTATTACGGTTTTTAAACAATCATACTTTTTTATGTTTTTTTATGTTTTCAGATTTTATGAGTGCATATTGCATCAGCTGAGGTCTCTTAACATCAGCTGAGGTCTCTCTTCTCCTGCCCACAATTTCCAACCTACACGGATCATTTTTACATAAAAACGTTGCTGTGGTTGTTGTCTAAACCTGTGTTGTTTCCATTTTCATACGACCTAAAAGCTCAGAGAGTTCTAGTCAAACCTCCCATTGACTCCCATGTTAAAACACAGCTTTGAAGTTTTTAAACTCACAGCTGTTTTTCCACAACTGTAAATATGTGAGCCCCTGAAAGCCTCCTGACGCTCACAAATCAAACGTTTAATCTGAATCACCAACTGGAACCACATCCGATAAAAATAATGATCTAGTATCTAACATTTGTCAGATTATAAATGTTAATATACTTGCAATTATTTTGTCGGATGTCGACAGGGAAAACTTTGAGGAGCGAGTTCCAGACGGACGGACAGCAACTCCAAGCCTGTGACTGACGTTTTTTTTGTTGTTGTTGTTGTTGTCTTTCCTCATGGTCTGTGTTTGTCATGTGTGTCTCACACAGGGAAGTGTTTCGTTCACCGTAACAGACTCTTGAATCACATCTACGTCAGTCAGAACGCGACCAGCTGCACCAGGTGGTACAACACGCCAACGCATTTCAGTGGGACACTGGTGAGTTCTGGGAGAAAAAAAATAAAGTAAAATGAATCGTGAATAAACTGAAAATGTACTGTTTGTTTTTGTTCCTCAGGATGCTTTTGTGAAAATCATTCGACATGAAGGACTCGCGTCTCTGTGGAGCGGGCTACCACCAACCCTGTGAGCACTTTACATTGTTTTCCATGTCATGGATATGACTGGTATGCACTGGGGTTGGTTTTAAGGTGTGGATATTTAAGCTTTTCTGACATGTTCTTGTGTGTGTGTGTGTGTGTGTGTGTGCGCGTGCACAGTGTGATGGCCGTACCTGCCACTGTCGTCTACTTCACCTGCTACGATCAGCTGAAAGACCTCCTGACGTCCGGTCTGGGTCTCCAGGGCAGCCACACCCCTCTCCTCGCCGGTGCTACGGCAAGACGTAAGAGCACAAAGATGGTCACACTACGTTTATTTCCTGGATTACTGCTGTGTTTATTATTTAAAAAAAAAAAAAAAAAACTGTTGTAAGGCCACGTCCACAGGGAAACAGCACGTAGTGTAAACCATCTTTTTTTTCTTTGCCTTTTTCCTCAAAGTTCCCCCACGGTAAACGCGGCATAGTTTCAGGAAAACGTCTCCGTCCACTTAGAACCCGCCACAACCACTCGGAACGCTGTAGTACATAATACACCAGGACTAGCAACATAAAGGACAAAATGGAGAGTGTACAGTATTTACAAGACTTCAGGGTGACAAACTAATGTCTATGGGCCCTTAAAGCGAATGATATTAACACCAAAATAATCTGATAAATCCGATAATTAAGTGAACAGAGATCAGGAAGAACACTAAGAGACACAATAATAATTATTTTAAATTTGTTTAAATGGTTTATTAATTTCAGTTTTTGCTTGAAAATTCACATTCTTTGTGTGTTCATGTTATATTTGTTCCCTGACAGCTGAAGTAATCCATGATTCTCCTGTGTGTGTGTGTGTGTGTGTGTGTAGTGACAGTAGCGACGGTGGTCTGTCCTCTGGAGTTGATCAGGACTAAGATGCAGTCGCGGCGTTTGTCCTACAGTGAGCTGCGGATGGCGCTGCGCTCCGCTCTGGCCCAGGACGGCCCTCGGTGTCTGTGGAGAGGCTGGTCTGCCACCACGCTCCGAGATGTTCCCTTCTCTGGTGAGAGCAGCACCACACGACACGCTGCACTTGCCGTGTGTTCCTGAGAACCTGACGTGTTTGTCTTTCTCTGTGTGTGCACGTGTTTCCCCCGCAGCTGTTTACTGGTTTAACTATGAACTGGTGAAGGCTCATTTATGTGAACGGACAGGGGAACCTCAGGCCTCCTTCAGCATCAGCTTCTTGGCAGGAGCCATTTCTGGATCTGTGAGTACAACAGTGTTCACACACCATTCAAACACACACACACACACACACACACACACACCTGCACAAACCTGCACAAACCTGCACAAACCATGTGGCACTTTTCCATGATACAGCCCGGCTTGACGCAGTTTGGTCTGGTTTTCCATTACTTTAGTTCCTCATCAACGTCATCATAGCATGGCTGCGTGAAAATGCAGTGACATGGTTTTGGTTTTTGATTTAGTGACTTGTAAAGCAGTTGTTTTGGGTGTAACTGAATCATTAGAATCAGTGAACTGAAATACCACTGAACGTGGCCTTTCAGCAGTGCTGTCTCAAAATACACCAGACTCCTCTGTTAAATATTGACATTTTACTTAAACTTAACTGTTGGAGATTAACATTAATGCTTTCGGCATTTTTAAATCTTATTAACTTTAGTTGATCTACAGTTGTCAGACGTCACGCTCATGACTCTTCAGTGACGACACTCTCTGATCAATCAGAGGGATTTGGAATTATAAGTAGATTTTGGAATTATAAGTAGATTTTTGAGTAGATTTTGGAACTTTGAGTAGATTTTGGAACTATAAGTAGAATTCTGATCTACAGTTGGACATTGTAGGCTTTGATTCTTGTGTCGGCCGGCAGTCTGTTGATGTCACATTTTAGTATCGGCTTAGCTGAATCTCTTCAGAGCAGGAACCCAGTACCAGGTACCAGATACTGTCAATTCGCATTCTTGTCCTTGAAATTTAAGGGGAACTGGTCCTGGAAAGCCCTTGACTTTGATGTCAACCAAAAGCTGTAGGAACCCCGGTCATTTTAGTGGCCTTTAAAAGTCGTCCTGTTGTGAACTCGACGTAACCGATTGTGTCTGTCCCGGCATTCAGATTGCCGCCTTCCTGACGATGCCGTTTGACGTGGTGAAGACTCGGAGACAGATCCAGCTGGGAGACGTGGACATACGGGAAGGTCTGTGTGCTCACGTTCGTTTGATGTGGAGAAAATGTCACGCAGATAAAACGTGACGCAGATAAAAATCTTATGCCTTTACCGCCTGTTTTTTTTGTCCTAGTTTTCTCAAAGAATACCACAGCGTTGTCCACGTGGCGCACGATGAAGAAGATCCGGGCAGAGTTGGGCTACAGAGGCCTGTTCGCAGGTACAAACACGTTTTATGGAACGCTGAGTTTTTTCATGAAGCTTGTTCAGAGGTAAAGAAGTTTGTCATTCCCCTCAGGTCTCTTGCCCAGGGTGATCAGGGTGGCGCCAGCCTGTGCGATCATGATCAGCACATATGAGTTTGGGAAGAGTTTCTTCCAGGAGTGGAACATGAATCGAGAGCGCCCGGCACCCTGAAGGCTGCTCGTGCGACGCTGCATGTTTCCCAGATGCATACAGGACACATTTCTTTTCAGCTGCCTCGCAGCTGCCTCACACCAAAACACGTACTCAAAACAATTTTATTTTAAAAATGTAGTTTATTTAGGGGGTAAATTTTAGTTTATTTAGGGGGTAAAATTTAAGTAAATTATGAATGTAGGTTTTATCAGTTTGCATATATTTTTTAAAACAATCATGTTTCGTCACTTAATATACCTTAAACTTCAAACCTGGACACTGAGGGACTCACTGAGGACCAAGCCTATCACCGCATACATTTTCCAAATCGTGATAAATGTCATGTTCATTCCTGTTCATTTTTTTTTTGCTCCTGACTGAAAGTTGAAGGAACCAGTGAACTGTGCCGTTAGCCAGATATTCTGCACAATCTCCACATGAAGTGTCAAAAATGCTGTCGACCCCTTTCTTTAAATGGGTTATAATGCGATCGTATTGCGATAATTAATCAATTAATTAATGTGAATTCTGGCCACCAGCCTTACTGAGGTGTCCTTGATAATATTTGTGCTTGAAGGGACCTGGATCCCACAGACCTCCACATGTGCAACCCAGGACTTTAGAGGGGCGGGACTGTGCTGAAGAACACATTTTCCAGCTGTTTAAGCCGACTGTTAACACTTTCATGATGTCGTGCTTGTTTGGCGCTTCAACTTCTTTTTTAATGCCACCTACTGGACTGAAGTTGTAGTGCACTTTCCTATAAGACTCCTCCGCATGTCATCAGCCTGATTTCTTTTAAATACATTTTCCTTAACTTTGAGGTGCGGTTGGAAACGCAAAACCACACAGATTAGCAGGAATTATGTGTAGTTCTGAAGTTTTGATAATGACACTGAAGCCACTCGAGGGTGAGGTTTACTAAAGCTTGGTATGGGACATTTTTTTTGTTTTTACTACATCCACACTGTTGCATGCATGCAAAGGGAAATGTCGCCATACCCGTGTTTTCCGCATGGCCTGATATCACTTGCATGACACGCAGCTGAGAGAAGAAGCTAGTCACCGTGCTACAATCGCCGTATCGACTTTAACCTGGATGTTAAAGTTCCTGTAAAGTTCTTGAACGAAGAGTTTCTCCTTCAACACAGAAAAATGTGCTAATAACCACTTTGCCAAATTTGAATGATTTTGGTGTCAGTTTAATGACGTACTGTACACAAACCCTGTTTGTGCTGACTTTTGTTTCTTTAGTCTTTGTTTTTAACATCGCGGTGTAGACACAGAAAGATGAATAAATAAACTGCTGATTAAAAATCGCTCAGGGTTGAGTTATGACAATAATGAATCCACTGCGTCGCTGAGCCACATTTTTAGACCAAGGAAGCGGTCTAAAATAATAATTATTATAATAATAATAATAATGTAAAATGAGAAGAGGAGAAACTCCTGCGTTTGCTTTACATGGACTTTTAACGCACATGGAAGTATGGAATTCAGATTTGTGTCGAATATTACATTAGAATACACAAAATAAAAATAGCGACAAATTGTAAAATGCAATCATTTTGAATGATTAAAGCGATATTTTGATTTTGTGGTTTCATTTTTATTTTTGCTCGATTCAAAAAGTGTTGTTTGATAATAATTTGATACAAAAACTAATTCCACACACAGAGAAGATTTGAATATTTCGATCATTTTAAAAGCACTTTACATTTGCAACACAAGAGCTGACAAAACAAAAATCACAATAAACAATTTTTTTGTTTTGTTTTAAACGTCCGTTGAATGTTTTTCTCTGTTCTCGAAGGTGAAAGGTTTTTAGTGGTGCATGGGTACATTTTTATATTTAAACATATCAGAAGAATAAATGACTGCTGAAAAAAGACATGAATGAAAGCCACTGCAGCTAAAAGATGTTCATCTTCTCTCTGTTTTCCATCATTCTGTTCAATGAAACAAAAATGTTGCCGCCTGAATTTAAAAGATGTGCTTTGTTTTTTTTATTATGAATGAAATGGAGTAAATAAAGAGGTAAAAGAGCTTGAATTGTGTGTGATTTATTTTTCAAAGATGATAGTCATTAAAAGTACTAAAGAGTACAAATATACATAACAAAAAGGAAAATTGCATTTTTATTTTGATCCCGTTGATGTATTGCACAAATCAATTGGACTAGAAAAATGAAAATATCAACATAATGTCAACATGTTAATGAGTCATTCTAAAAAAACAAAAGTCCAAATCCATACAGAAAAAAATCATCATAATAAAAATAAATTAAATATTTACAATAATCAAATAAGTTAAAAAACAATTCAAAAATATCAATAAAAAATTTGTTGCAATAAATATTAATAAATATTATATTAGCTATTAAAATAAATGAATAAAATAGCCAAAGTCAAAATCAATATAAAAACGAGTTGTTTTTTTAAAGTTACAAAAAATAAAACACATTTATTTTAAAATAGTACTTATACGTTCATACAAATGAATCGTTAAATCTCTATTATTTTTGTTTCATAAGGTTTTTTACGCTTCAAGGCTTTTATTTTGTTACAAAAATATAAACATATGAAACGGTGACACCTAGTGGCTGCTGAGTTCATGACACCATATTTGAGCTGGTTGAAACTGCGGTGGGCGTGTTCTTGTCGAGGACAATCCCGCGAGATTTCGCTCAGGTATAAAGGAGCGATGATCCCTCGAATCAGGCCTCTTTCAAATCGGACTGGAGACAAAATGGTGAGTTCTCCCTAAACGCAGCCGCTGTCGTTCTGGACAATCTCCGTATCATCGTCGCCATCCGTCAAATCTTGATTATTTTATTATCTTCACCCGCTTTAACACACATCCAGTGTTAACGTTTTACATTTATTTGTACATTTTTTATCTTTTTAGCCACACTTGCATCGCACGCACAGACCCAAAATGGCTGCATGGCGTTTACCGATAATACATGTGTGTTTTTAAGATACTGTCGCAGTTTAACGGTCCAAATGTACGCACACATGTCAGAGAACACTCTAGACATTAATTGAAGACGGTAAAATTAGTTGACTTATTTGTTTTTGTATGATTTTTTTTTATATAGGCAAGACCCGCTCATTCATTGAAGCTAACTATGCTAACATCGTGTAGGTGCAAAAACCAGATTCCACCAACAGCGATTGACGAGAAATTAACGCACGTGCCCGGATATTAAGAGTGACGTGATGAAACTTACTGTGTCTTTTCCTCCATCAGTCCCACCGAAAGTTTTCGGCTCCGCGCCACGGTTCCCTGGGCTTCCTCCCCCGAAAGAGGAGTCGCCGCCACCGCGGTAAGGCCAAGAGCTTCCCCAAGGATGACCCGAACAAACCCGTCCACCTGACCGCCTTCCTGGGCTACAAGGCCGGCATGACCCACATCGTCCGTGAGGTCGACAGACCCGGATCAAGTAAGTCAAAGCAGACTTTAAGCAAGCAATGAAAACGTTTAATATTGTCCACGTGTTTTTATTGAAGGTTGATAATGTTTATGGAGATAGTCGATGGCATAAATAAGTCACGTGATTATACACTTAAGTTAAACATGTCTATTGGATTTGTGCTTTGGAACTATTTTTCAAAATTGTTTTAATTTTAAGAATCTTATGCCCATATTTCAAAGCTGCGTGAAACAAACTTATATCTGCTTTTAAAGTGTTTGAAAAGCACACTAAACTTAACTTTCACATGATAGACTAGTGTGCTGCATTGCACTTAATTCATAGTGTAAATACCATCGTTTAGTAACAAGGGGCACATAAGTGAAATGATTCCTACAATCCCCCTGCTAAACACGTTTTCAGTTAAAATGGCTCCAGTGTTTTTTCACACACCACGTGGGAAAATTCGGAGTCATAAATGAATTGGCTGACTGATGCCCCCTTCTGGCACTACAGAGTTAATCAAGACTGTATATAGGTGAGTGGATAGCAGTTTTAACACTTGACAAACTGATGTCTATTCTCATCCTGATTTCTACTTAAACTATTTACACCAGTATTTCAGTTGTGAAAAGCTTTAGTTTTAATTGTATCATCTGTTAGTTGATACACATGCTAGTGTAGTGTAGTGCTTATGTGCACTGAAGCTGTGCAGCTTATAAACAAGATGCTGAGGTTGCTCATAGGATCCAGACTAAACTTCAATCTGAAATTGTGTCATTACTGTAACTATTTACTATCTTGACCAGGATTCCCTGGAAGAAGAGATCTTGGATCTATCACTTTACAGGCTAAATAAAGGATAAATAAAAATTTAATTGCTTGTTGTATGTGCAGAACAAATCAGGTTTCCAGTGTAGAACACACAGTGAAGTGGGGTTTTAAAGCAATTTTCTCTGAAGCTTTCTGGAAACATGGTGGCTCTGCCTGTGATGAGATTCTCGACGGGCGGACAGAATGGGTTAAAAGCCCTTGCTGAATGTCGAGCACTGAGCGCAGTCTGTACCATGACGAGTTGATCTGTGTGGTCAACTCTACTGTTTAAGACCCTGATGTTAACGCCGTCCTGGTTTGTGTTTTTTCTCTCCAGAGGTGAACAAGAAGGAAGTGGTGGAGGCCGTGACTATCGTGGAGACTCCTCCCATGATGGTTGTCGGTGTCGTTGGCTACGTCAACACTCCCCGCGGTCTGCGTTCCTTTAAGACCATCTTCGCCGAGCACATCAGTGACGAGTGCAAGCGTCGCTTCTATAAGAACTGGTGAGGCTTGGTTCATGTTAGCTGCTAGTTAGTGTTTTGAAGCAGTTAGTTGCTCAGTGGAAATTATAAAGTTTTGTTTTTTCACTTGAGTGAGTCTAACATGACGGTGGCCCCCTGGTGGCAGCTCCGCTCAGGTGCCTCGTGCCCTGATGAGCTCCGGGCTCCTCTGGCCAGTGGAAAGTGCTTCTTAGAAACTGAGCCATGAGCCAAAAAATGTGCACCAGCTGAACCAAGCCCACGCTCGTCCTCACGGAGAGCAAAGTGGGGCAGGCAGCTGCGCGCTGTGTTCTTCCTCTGATCCTCTGTGGTCATGAAGAACCTGTGCCAACACATGTGTCCTCTCCTCCTGCCACGCTGCGCGCTCTCAGGTACAAGTCCAAGAAGAAGGCCTTCACCAAGTACTGCAAGAAGTGGCAGGACGATGACGGAAAGAAGCAGCTGGAGAAGGACTTTGCCGCCATGAAGAAGTACTGCCAGATCATCCGTGTCATCTGCCACACACAGGTTGGTACGATTACCAGGTGTCAGTGTCTTTAAAGCTTGTTTGTCAGTGATGAGACCACGGAGCTTGCGTCAGGCATGGCGCCCGACACATATGAGGATATCTTCCATGCTGCCTTCCTTCTGAGACTTCGGTTAAAGCTGCAGTGTAACTTCTAGTGCTTTTGTCCATTAACTACGGCTATGGAATCACATGATGTGCCCAGGCCTGTGATAATGTTGAATTTTCAACTATTTTTATAACTTTACTAAAATGGGTGAGGTATCGGCTTATCCAGGCTGATTTACATTTAAAGAGGACACACTACAGCTTTAACATTTCACAATCAGCTGAAAGTCTACATATCGTGTGTATGTTGATGTGGGTTTATCTACTGTGTTCAGATGCGTCTGCTGCCCCTGAAGCAGAAGAGGTCTCACCTCATGGAGGTGCAGCTGAACGGAGGAACAATCTCTGATAAGGTGGACTGGGCCCGCGAAAAGCTGGAGCAGGCTGTGCCCATCAACACCGTCTTCACCCAGGACGAGATGATTGACGTCATCGGTGTCACCAAGGGTCACGGATACAAGGGTAAAGAACCTTCTGGACTCTGCTCGCTCACATTTAAGATGATAAACGTTTTCTTGTCTTCATCACATCCCAATGTTGACTCTGTTGTCCGCTCCCTCTCTCAGGCGTCACCAGCCGTTGGCACACAAAGAAGCTCCCTCGCAAGACCCATCGTGGTCTGCGTAAGGTGGCGTGCATCGGCGCGTGGCATCCCGCACGTGTGGCCTTCTCTGTGGCCCGTGCCGGTCAGAAGGGCTACCACCACCGCACAGAGATCAACAAGAAGATCTACAAGATCGGCCAGGGCTACCACACCAAGGAGGGAAAACTGGTGAAGAACAACGCCTCCACCGAGTACGATCTGTCCAACAAGAGCATCAACCCTCTGGTAAGTTAACATAATGCGTCTTTGTCCAAGCATCGACTGTTGGGTCTGTGGAAGCACATGAAGCTCACTGACGTTGTCTTTTACAGGGTGGATTTGTCCACTACGGAGAAGTGACCAACGACTTTGTGATGGTGAAGGGCTGTGTCGTAGGGACCAAGAAGAGGGTGCTGACTCTGCGCAAGGTGAGGACACAATAAATACTCACCGAGTCATGAATGGGCAAGTTCTCAAAGAACTGAATTCTGGTCCGGTGCCTTTTTTTCATAACTTATCCAACCATGAATTTAGTTTTCAAACCAACATGTCTGTTAACTGTCAACTCAAGCAACAGAATCTCTTTAAATCATTATTTATTTTTTTTTAGAATGAATGCTCTGAATTCTGTATGAAATGACATTTTTGTAAAGATTAGTCTAATTGAAAAAATCTGCCAGGCACCCAAACACTGTTGCTAGTGCTGATTTGGTAAATGATGCAGCGTTTTGACAACATTCTGCTCCTGTTCCTCAGTCTCTGCTGGTGCAGACCAACCGCCGCGCCATGGAGAAGATCGACCTCAAGTTCATCGACACCACCTCCAAGTTCGGCCACGGCCGCTTCCAGACTGTGGAAGAGAAGAAGGCCTTCATGGTAAGAACTGAACTCATTTTTAATCTTTGCAAAAGTCCACTCGTCTGCGATCAACTGACCAAACGAACGTCAGTGGCCTCCGGGTCGTTGGAGTTTGACGCCCCTGGAGTTAAACGGTCTTCAAAAGCAGCAGCAGATGTTAAAGTGTTTGTCCTGCACTGTTCGTAACCTGGTTCAGTCTTCAGTGTGAACTCGGGTTCCATTCCAGTGCTATAGTGAGCTCCGGTGAGGCAGGGGAGCAGTGTCTGTATTGTGCTTGCTCCCTGTTCACTCTCTGGAAACAGTTATTTTCTGACGCTGCAGCATCTTCGGTCATCGTCGCACACTTGAGCTCATTGTTCTGTTTCCTCTTCTCTACAGGGACCACTCAAGAAAGACACAGTCACCAAGGAGGAGACGGCTTAAAGTCCACCATGACGAACCAGAGAATCTGCTGCGTCCACTCACCATCACTGTGTGCAGATTTATTTAATAAAAAAGAAAATGGTTTTAAGTCTGTTTTATTCAAGTCATTCACTTTGTGTCGCTCAGGTTTGGGCATACATTTAATTTTTATGCTGCTTCCATTAATTTCAGTAGTTATCTGAACAAACAGTAAGGGCTTTTAAGCATGATTTTTAAATCAACCTGCAGACAAGATTGTGGTTGAGTCCAACAGTTCCTGAGTCTTGAGGCTAATTTTATTTTTAAAATAACTAGTTGGGTTTAAAAGCTTGTTAAAACACTGGGAATTAAGTTTCAGAGTAAATTGACCATCTCAGTCAGAACTTCAATTCAACTGATAAAATGATTCTTTTGTGCATGTTAATTTTTAAGCAAAGAAACCAGAAAATCTGTCACATTTAAAATTGCTCAGTTGATCAATAACTGCTGAATTGTTACTTGGCTATGAAATGGGTTTTTGTTTTTAATGTGACATTAAAGGCACCACAGATTGCTGTAGATTGATTATAGGTCATGTGAGGAACCTGTTAATCCTTCAGATTATTAGATTAAATAGCTTTATTTATCTCACAGTGGAGAGAAAACGGCGTTACAGCAGCTCAACAATAGATAAAAACAAACAATATACAAGTAGTGCAAGTATGAAGTTCACATATATAAGTATAAATGTAAATATACATATGTAAATATACATATTTAATAAGGTGCAATTATATCTGTGCCTTTGTAATATGAGGTTAACATGCATTGAAACACCTTGAGCACCCTTCAGGATGGAAACGGGAAAAATTGATTGCACCAAAAGCTGGTCAGACGTTACTGACCAAGACAAACAGTCCACCGTAACATGTCCTCAAGAGGAAGTTGTTCGTTTTGGTGATTTGTACCCCATGTAAATGGGTGAACCTGGCGACGTGTACTAGACGCAGCAAAGGTGAAAAATTGTAGAACGGTTTTATGGATTCAAAACAGTTGTTGTGGCAACCCTCTGCATTTTGGTAGATTTTGAACATTCGCCAGAAAGAGGAAGTGCCCTATGACTTCGACATTGAGTTCCATCGAATTTCCCGAAACTTGGTGGGAAGATGTCCTAGACCAAGACGAACAGAAACGATAGATTAAATAAAAGTCTGAGTGAGGGAGACATTGAGGTCAGGGAACTCCTGCACTACCAGACTTGCGTTGGGACGCAAGGGCCCTATCATGACTGCATGGGGACGCGAGGGCACTATCATGACTGCGTGGGGACGTGAGGGCACTATCATGACTGCGTGCAGTCCCAGTTTAGTTTGATTCCACATTTGGGCTTTGTCCTCATGTCCCATCACACCTTAAAATGGCTGATTATGGGTTAAAGACCTGGTTTTAGGATTAGGATGCATGTCCCCGCTAAGGATGTTGATGTAAGGATGTGTGTGTGTGTGTTTCAGGTATTACTGATGTTGTGGGGACCTAAATCTGTTTATACTGTCTTATGGGGACAAATTCGTGTCCTTAAAGACCTAAATTCTTACATTTTAAGCTGAAGATGTAGTGTATGGTAAGGTTAAGGGCTAAAGTTAGTAGTAGTGATGGTTAAGACTGTGTGTGGGGGGCAGTGAGTTAGTCTGGACTCTGGCAGACTGCAGCTCCTGCTGCACCTCTGCACCGTGACATCAGTATTCCAGACCCGTCTGTGGACACGGCGTCCTCTGAGCTCCTCCTCCTCCTCCTCTGTCCCCATCGTTCCTTCTCACCACCAGAGGGCAGAGCACCACTTTGGTTCCTCTGCTCTTCATCTTTTCATGTCTTTTGAACTGTCCACTGTCCTCTGTCCTCTGTCCTCACACTTGGCAAAACCCAAGATACAAAGTTTAGTTTTTTTACTTACACTTACTTACAGAAACACGATCGACTCTGAGGATTGACTGCCACTTCTGACCTCTGAACTCTGACCTCTGGAATGCAGCAATAGTGTCCCTGTTTTCTTTATTAGGTGGGAATGCTGAGTCAGTCCACACACACACACACACACAGTCTAACAGTGAGATAAAAACATGAAACATGTTCTTAATTAATCATGGACCTGAGGGTCTCACTGCCCCAGAAGTCAGAAAGGTCATTGGTCAGTTTGATATGAGATGATGTAACGACACAGCCTGTCACGCTCAGAGAGAGAGAGAGAGAGAGAGAGTGAGAGAGAGAGAGAGAGAGAGAGAGAGAGGATTGTCCTGCTACTTCTCTACATCTACAATTATTTACTTCTATAAAATCCACTTCCTCTGTGCCCACTGTGTGTTTTATTGACACCCACAGGCTGTACACTAAATAATAATTATTACACTGTAATTCACAGGCTGTGATTTAAACATCATTATTATGTGATTTGTGAGGATGGAAAGCTTAATAAACCTCAGTGAAGCTGCTTCGTCATTTGAAAACAAGACTGACAACTTAATCTCACGAAACCACATCATTTATGACGATATTGTATTCTCGATTAAGTTGTGAGTCATCTCTGACACGAACGAGAGAAAGACTGTCATGTTTGTCGCTTTATTTTGCCCTTTTCTGACAGTAAACTCACTTACTCTCCCACACCAAAGTCCATAGAGAATATCTGTGATCTTAGCTCGCGGGGACACAGGAGCTGCTGGTCTACTGCTGCCTCGTGTGGTCACTTTGTGTCACTGACGTCAGTCTGAATGAAGGATCTGATACACTGAAATCATTAAAATAACACATTTGAACTTAGTGATGGAGGCAGCAGTGGATCAACTAATGTGTGTGTGATGTTCAAATCACTGATTTTCTCTATGAGATTTGGTGTGGGAGAGTGAGCGGTTCACTTTCCTGTTGTTCCATTCATTCACACACACACACACACACACACACACACCTCACTAAAGCTGGTGCTGTTATTGCAAACCTGTGTTTCCTTCTCTCAGGAAAACAACACACTCTTCTGGAAAGAAATTCCAGTTTTACAGGCATCTTCCATTTTGGGGGACATTTTTCGTTGTGTTCAACTTGAGCGACTGAAGGAACCACACGCCATGATGTCACTCGGGAAGAATCTTTATTCCTCGAGAGTCATGATTTGTCGCATGTTCGAATTTTGCAAACCATGAGGTCCGTTTCTTACATACCGTCTTCGGTCTTCACAGGATTGGCAATGGCGTGATTTCCATCGCTTTGTGGGACTGACGCTAAATTACTTCGTAATCTCATCGTTACTGTGTGGAAAAAACCGTACCAACAAAAACAAACAAACAAAGCCAGCGTTGTGGGATAAAAGGTGTGTGAGAGACACGCAGTGAAACGTGGTGATTTGCTCCCCCTAGGGTTCGTATTTTATTTATCAGGACTTGATGCATCCAAGTATAGGATCATTCGGTTTTGGCACCTTTTAAAGTTTTCATTTTTCAAATTGAACAGCACATTTAAAAACAAAAAAACAAAAACCCAAAAATAAAAGAAATGACTAAGGCTGAGTGAGTTTTAAAAATAAAAACACACAAAAAAATATACATGTTATTTATAAATATTTTCCATGACGAAATCAATCCAAACCATTTTAAAAAAAGCAGTTTTTCTCACAAAAGCAATAAAATGACCTAAATAATTAGTTAAAAAATGAAAGTACACATGAAAACATTAATACTTTTAGCATTTTTTTGCTTTCCCCCTTAATTTGCTGTAATTTCATAGCATGCATTTAATTTCTGAACTTGTGAGTCACGAAGCTTCTCTCGTACAATCTTGTTTTTGTGTTTGGCGTCCTCTTCTTTACCTCCACCTCTGCTCCTTCCTTTTTTCTTTTTTTTTAATTCTGCAGAAGTCGTGTGTGGAGTCTCCACTTTGTGAACTTTGACCCCTTTGGTTGTTGGCTACGACCCCTCCTGGAACCCCAGGGAAAAAGAAAGCGAACAGGGACTGAGAAAAAGACGAGAAGGTTCTGTTAAAAGAATAGATATTATTCTACTGTCTGCCTCGGTCTCCGGTGGAAAAAGGCCTTCACTTGTTCTCGACCTTCAAATGAACAGATACTAAAAGAGTCTTTTCTCGTGTTTATCAACAGCACTTGGTTTAGTTATAACTTGTTTTTTTTTTGCTTCGGTGAAGTCTTGTAACTCTTGATTATTAACATAATAATTTATTTATAAAAGTAATACATATTTAGTACCTTTGTTAGAGATTACAGATTGGGCTAATTCATACTGAATCCCAAACTGTAACAATTCACAGTTTTAATGCAAAAAACAAAAAAAAGAGTTAATAAATAAAATAAGTCTGGCTGAGGAAGAGCTCGACCTGTTGCTCCATCCAAACTAAGCCAGAATGTCCATGTGGACCCCATAAGGGTTGACAATACGGGTCCTATGTGGGTTTGTCCTTCGTTTCCATGTTGGCTCCACCCGTGTTTGCCGAAATTGGCTTCCCACGTGGGTTAGGGTTAGGGTTAGAAATCATGTGAAACCTGCATGACTTGCCCACTTCAATCCCATACCCACTTAGTACCCAGGTAGCCTAGAAAGTTTACCAAGTTTACCAAGCTTGTTGTCAGAAAACCTGGGTAGGGCCACCATGGATAATCCCTCTTGGGACCCCAATTGCCAGCCCTAATACTACCCTTAAGGGGCCCAATGGACTGGCTGGCTGGGTGGCGATGAGATCATGAACTTAGCTCGTTCAATAATTTCCCCACCCCCCATAAGGGTTATGTTCTGGCTGACAATTCGGGTGCCAAGCGGGTTTGCCCGTGGTTTCCATGTTGGCCTCACCCGTGTTTGCCGAAATTGGCTTCCCATTTGGGGCCCATTTTACTGAAACCACGTGGGACCTGTATGACTTGCCCACTTTAATCCCCCTGCCCACTTAGTACCCAGGTAGCCTAGAAAGCTTACCAAGTTTACCAAGCTTGAAGTGGGCAAATGTGGGTAGGGCCACCATGGACAAATCCTCTTGGGAGCCTAATTGTCAGCCCACAAATAACCCTTGTGGGACCCACATGGACTGGCTGGCTGGGTGGCAATGAGATCATGAACTTGGCTCATTTCCTATTTCCCTCACCCAGCTTCCCTTCCATAAACAAACTCTTCGCTAAAGATACGACAGAGCTAGCTCTTTTGGTACAACCTGACCCATTCTTACTCCAGGAACATCGCAGACCCGTTGAAACACCCTCAGCAGTGGAAATGGAAAACGTCATGCACCTGAACAAAAACAACTAATGTCTATAAACATGGAAATCCATCATCTCCGGGGGGGTGGGGGGTGGGGCGTACCGCACCCACTGGGGTTCCCATGTCTCCTGGTCTTCACTCACCGTCACGGCCGGCCTGACCTGACCTGTGTCCACTCCCTCATACTGGCGTGGTTCGGCGATTCGCTGTGTTGGTGTGACTCGAGTCTTTCAGGTCCTTCTGGATGCAGTTGTGGACCTGCAGGAAGTTGTGGTCCCTCTCAGAGTTGTAGGTGGCGGTGGGTGTGCCGGAGGACTTGAGGGTGTCCCGCGGCAGTGTGTACATTGAGATCTCCGTGGACGGCAGCGCACTGAAGCCCTTGAGGCCCACAGGTGAGGTGTCGCGGGAGTGCGACGGATCTGTGGAGCGGGAAGAGGAGCGCGAGCGGCGTCTGTAGCGGTAGCGGTAGCTGGGGATTCGTGTTATGGCCGAGCCTTGGAGGTAGTCGGCCGCGCGCGCCCCTATTCGCAGCTGCCGATGGCGGTCGATGAACATGTGCACGGCTAAGACGCCCACCATCTCAGCCATGATGAAGGAGAGTGCGCCGAAGTAGAAGGACCATCCGTAAGAGTAGCTATTCTTCTTGGAGTCACTTTTTGAAGGGTCCCCCGCATTGGCTGATATGTACACGATGATCCCAATGATGTTACTCAGACCTGAGAGTTGCAGAGAGATGGATTATGGGTAGAGAGTTCATGAAGAAGAAAAAAAGAAGGGAAGATTGAAATTATAATCCAGGATGAACTCCAGGATGTTTGTGTTTGTTTGAGTTCCAAGATATTGTTTCCTCACTTCGTTCCTTCTTCTTTTCCTCACTTCCTTCTCTTCCTCACTTCTTTCCTTCTTCCTTTCTTTACTTCCTTATCTTCCTCACTTCTTTTCTTCTTCCTTCGCTCATTTCCTTGTCTTCCTCACTTCTTTCCTCTTCCTTCACTCATTTCCTTGTCTTCCTCACTTCTTTCCTTCTTTCTCATTTCCTTCTCTTCCCCACTTCTTTACTTGTTCTTTCCTCACATCCTTCTCTTCCCCACTTCTTTACTTGTTATTTCCTCACTTCCTTCTCTTCCCCACTTCTTTACTTCTTCTTTCCTCAATTCCTTCTTTTCCTCACTTCTTTCCTTCTTCCTTTTAAAATCCCAGACCACAGATAAATTAAAAGACTTGTGTTCTGCAACGTTAGCAGCAGTTTGACAACTCAAAACTTCAATGTTTATATTGGTGGATTTAATGCTCTTATCCTTCGTCACTACTCTAACACTTGTCTTGTAAACCAGGAGGAAGTCCTGGAATTCCTGCTGCTCTGTGTGTGTGTGTGTGTGTGTGTGTTTGTCTCACCTGCAGACACAAAGAAGATCCCTGCGCTGAGGATGATGTTGTGGCGTGACTTGTAGAACTCACTGGCAGCTATACACAATCCTCCCATGAAGAGCAGGATGACACTGAGGATGGGGAAGATGCTGGAGGCTCGCACCGCACCTGGAAACCAGCGGAGGACAAAGAGTGAGGAGAGATGAGACCGCGTTCGCGTCATACGAAATCAGCAAAGTGTAAGACTTTTTAAGAGATTTTACCCAAACAGTTACAGTCACAAAATACAATCATGCCCAAATTTGCAGGTTCTTATGGCGTTTTTGAAATACCACAGAACGTGGTCGTGATTGGGCTCACGATCGCCGGCTGTCAGCAGTGCTGTCACTAAATCCACCAGACTCCTCTGTTAAATATTGACATTTTAGACATTTCCTTTGCTAAATGTTGGAGATTAACACATGTTTTCAGGCTCAGCTCGCTTGGAACCTTGTCAGAGAAGGAACCAAGTACCACATTTGCATTTAAGCATTTAGCAGACGCTTTTATCCAAAGTGACTTACAAAAGAGGAATACGCTACATAGAAGAAGTCTTGGAAAGAACTCGATTGGATCAGTGGACTGATAGAGGGTGAGAGTGCCGAGGTGGATCCAAGTGCAGGGGAGGGGTTAAGGTAAGTGCTAGGACAGAAGATGCTCTTGGACGAGCTGGGTTCTCAAGCTTCTTAAAGCTTCTTGAAGACCCCTGGAATGCCCCTGTTCTGGTAGCGCTCGGTGGGTCATTCCACCAGCGTGGAACAACACATGACAAGAGTTCTGGATTGTCTTGTGCGGGGTGTTGTCTAATGGAAGAGCAAAAACGGTCGTGCTAGAACGGTATAAAAGCACTAAATAGTAGCAGAGCAATCAATACACAGGACAACTGTCTTGTCAGGCCTCAATTCCAGATGTTTTTCAGCTTTAAAATCCTACGTCCAGAGTAAGAAGGATCACCAGAAGAGAGAAGACGACGCACGTTATAAACGGTTTCAGCATTTGCTCCTCGTGTGAGCACATCCTAATCAACACCCCATCAGGACTGTGAAAGACTCCATCAACACTGTCTACTGAGTGTGTATTCCCACAGTGAGCCTGTTATCCAACCTTATGTAATCACGCTGCTTGACTCTCTTTCTCTCTCTCTCTCTCCCCCCTCTCCCTCCCTCCCTCCCTCCCTGGTCCACGGAGTGAACTGGCTTCTTTGTGAACCACACAAGTCATAAAGGCTCTGGCTGTGGCCTCGGTGCAGAGACCTTGAAAAACCACAAACTGTGTCCTTGCAGCTAATTATCGACAAGCAAAGAAACAAACAGAAACAGCTGGAAACCGCTGTTATCTGTAGCCGTGGAGTGGAATGGTTCATGTTCCACTGTGTGGTTCGCTTGAAACGTGAGACTTGAGGTCATTGAAAGTGCTTGAATTTTGCACAAGAAAGACAAACTTTCAGACTTAACTAACGTTAATTTATTATTTAGATCCCTCATAAAGAAAACAAAAAGCTGTGAATTTTCTGCTCCACGCGGCCGCCGTCGCCGCCGCCGCCGCCGCCGTCAAACCCCTCTCACTTCATTCCCCCTCACAGTCAAAGTGCAAGACAATTTGAGAGATAAAGTGTTGTCCCCTCCGTCCCCTTTGAGCGACCAGAGGGGATTGTGGGGGTTTAGGGTTGCCGTTGAGGCGGGCTGATTAAATATTAAGTTGTCTTGAGAGTCGACCCTGAGCCTGTGTCCTGCTCTAAATGCATCACTCTGCTCATTAACCATGCAGACGGGGACGTGGTTTGTTCACACTGCATCACCTGGGTGAGAGTGCCACCTAACTGTCGTTTACAGAGACAAAAAGTTATTTATTGATTGTTGACGTTGGGGTTGTAGAATGTTTGTTTAGAATGCTTGTTTTTTTAAACCAGAAGAGGCCATATTTGGATGAGTTGGAAAAGTCCTTGAATTTGAGGGAATTGGTCTTAGAAAGTCTTCATAGTCCCTTGAATTTGAGGGAATTGGTCTCAGAACATTTGAGAAGTCCTTGAATTTGAGGGAATTGGTCCTGGAAAGTCCTTGAATTTGATGTGAACCAAGGTGTAGGAACCCTGTTAGAAAATATGATGCACGACTGATTTATCTGTGCAACAGAATAAAAAATAGTGTCAACATAACCAGTAATTACATCTTTTAGTCACGTTGACTGATTGTGATCTGGTTTATTTTACAGTTGCACCTTTATTTATTACAGCGAAAGCAACACTTATCTACTTTTAAATCCTGTGTAATGTATTATGTGAATCACACGGCAGCTGCTCTGTGCAGTGCGAGCGCCATGTCAGGTTTAAATGTTCTCCAGGTTTCCGGCACATTCAGGTGGTTTCAAGTCGTCTTTGAAGTCCTTCAGAGCTCCAGAGCTTCAGAGCTTCAGACACGGACGGCTGGACAAACAGACTGGAACTAACCAGTGGACGAGTGAGTGCAGAGGGGAAAAAAAAGAGACACATTCATATTGATTTGTTCATATTTTGAACTGCTGTTGACCTCCAGTTTAAACATCAGCCACCTCTGACTCTGACGATCATGTCACAAACAGAAGCCTGACCTGTTTCAGCTGCTCACAATGACTTTAAATGATCCCAAAGTTACAGTAAAATTAAAGATAATGTCAGTTTCAGCTTCAAAACTTGGTTTATATTCAGTGTAGGTCTTGACAAAGGTGATAATCTGACTGCATCTGGTGTTGCAGGATGAATAACAGATGTCTCACTCTAAAAAAAGGCTTTTGTTTCGCAGCTTGACTGTAGCCTCTAACATCCTAAGAATGTGTTTGCTGCTTCATCTCAAAACAAAAAAACAGCCTTTTTTTTCTCAGAAACTACAGTTTGTAAACCACTCAGGAGCTGCTGGTCCTCTGCTGCCTCCTGTGGTCACTTTGTGTCACTGAGGTCAATCTGAACAAACGATTTCAAACACCAGATTTTACAAAATAAGACATTTGAATTTACTGATGGAGGCAGCAGTGGATCAACAACTCCTGTGTGCTGTGATGTTAAAATCACTGATTTGCTCTGTGAGGTTTGGTGTGGGAGAGCGAGTGGTTTACAAACTTCAGTTTCCTGGTGAAAAAGTCTGTGAAACATAATTGTTTAGATACTGTAGGGATATGTTTTATTAGATGAGCCTTTTTGCTAAGTGGCTAAATTGCATATGTGGCTGGAGCTGCTTGATGTGTCCGTCTTCATGTCCAAATGTCTGGGGATGTCTCTCGAGCCACAGGTTGCAGAGCCCTGGTTTAGATGAAGGACGCAGCAAACAAACACTGTGACGCTGCAGAACAAAAGTTCCGCGCTGCAGCTTTAAACGGAGGATTCGTCACAAAGTGTGAAGCGTGTTCACTGTACATCTGTTCCACTTCACAGACGCCGGGTAAACGCAGATTATCTCAGCCAGGGTGACATGACTCTGACAGAGAGACGGCGAAACACGCTGTCAATCTCCGGCTGCGAGGACACGGCGTCCCCCCGTCCCCCACCGTCCCCCACCGTCCAGATGAAAGTGTTGACCTCTGCGCTAATAGCCGATGACAGTTTGTCGACCTCAGCGGTGGCTTGTGTTTCTGAAGCCCTGGCCTCGTCCCCCACATGAGAGGACGCTCCCGGGAGACGTGTGATTAGCACCGAGGTCGCCGTTTTGATTTGGGATGAGGTCGCGCGTCTCCTGTTTCTTCCCCCAGCGACGTGCACATTAGCGGGACAGCCAGTTAAGGACATTTTCTAAAGGCTGAGCACCGTTTGTCCTTCACTGCTCCTCATGTCTGCACTCCACGTTATAGTTTAATGTATTTTCTGATGTTGAAATAAAGGTGAATATTTGCCACATCCGAGCGTGAACAGCATGTTAGAGACAAGGGACCCACTGCCCGGCATGTTTTATGGCACTTATACCACAATAACCGTTAAATGGTTCGTATTCCTATCGTCTTGGTGACCACTCACAGCTGCTTTTACGCTGCAGTTTTTACCGTTCACACCCATTCACTCACACTTTCATACAGCGCATTCACAAGCTGCCAGCACAGCAACCAGGGGTTAAGTATCTTGCCCAAGGACGTGTGAAAGATGCTCTGGAAGTTGCTGTAGAAGACACTGTAGAAGATGCTGTAGAAGACAGTGGAGAAGATGCTGTAGAAGACAGTGGAGAAGATGCTGTAGAAGACACTGTAGAAGACAGTGAAGAAGACACTGTAGAAGACGCTGTAGAAGACACTGTAGAAGACGCTGTAGAAGACACTGTAGAAGACAGTGGAGAAGACGCTAAAGCTCTAGAAGACACCGTGGAAGACGCTGCAGAAGACACTGTAGAAGAGACTGTAGAAGACACTGTAGAAAATGCTGTAGGAGACACTAAAGCTCTGTAGAAGACGCTGTAGAAGACGCTGTAGAAGACGCTAAAGCTCTGTAGAAGACACCGTGGAAGACGCAGTAGAAGACAGTGTAGAAAATGCTGTAGGAGACGCTGTCAAAGACGCGGTAGAAGACAACGTAGAAGACACTGTGACTCCACTCAGTTTGGCATCAGTCACTTCGTTTTCCAGGACTTCATAGATCCTCCTCAACGTGGGCGGGGTCTCCATTAGATGTTTCTCTGCTCTCACACACACACACACACACACACACACACACACACACACACACACACACACACACACACACCTGATTCAAATGAATGGCTCGTTTATGAGGCTCTTGCAGAGCTTGATGATGAGCATGTGAATCAGGTGTGTGTGTGTGTGTAAGAGTGTGAGCAGAGAAACATCTAGAACATGCAGGGCAGTCTTTCATAGCGACTTCTACATCTACTGCCTCTTCACTCATGCAACAGAAAGGTAAATCTAAATATAAAAAAAAAGTTTGTGGTCAGCAATTGGTGGCCCGTGGACCAAAACTGGCCGCCAGCATCAGTATCTGGGCCCAGCAGACGATTTAACAAATCTGGTCTTCAATTATACCGTTAACTTTAAAATAAAAAAGTAATAACACTGCTGTATGTGTTCATGTGAACATACATGTGAATGAACATGTTCTGTCTCTCTCTTCACACCTTATCTCTCCGTTCACTCGTTCATTGACAGGGTTGATTCCCCCAGTTGTGAATGTGCTGATGTGCAGAACTAGGTCATGCTAATCAGGTGCCTTTAGCTCCCGGGCACATTGATTTAATACTACAAATGCTTATTAATCTCCTCCTCCTCCTCCTCCTCCTCCTCCTCCTCCTCATCACTGAGCCCTTGCACCGCCCTCGTCCTGAACACGATGTTTGCGATATTTGCAGAACAAGAGCATGAACAGACAAAAGTACCAAGAATAACAAATAAATAAAACTACAAAAATGAAGTCAAATGGGAAAAAAAATATGACAAAAATGACAAATAATGAATAGGGAAATGCAGCTGATGTTACTAAAAAGTAAGCATTGCTGTTTTGTGTATATATGTAAATAATTTATTACTCTCTTAACTTGTTAAGGATAAAAAAGGTCCACTTCCAATAAACTGTGATTAAAAACTTTTTTCCTGCATAAATCCCTTAAACAACGACCAAACATTCAATCATTTTGAGGATTTTAACATTTTAGCCAGTTTGATTACATTGTCACTGTTGTTGATGGAGAAACATAATAATTGAGTTATTTTCCATACATCAAATGTTTGGTGGCTGGGGGATTTTTTTTTCCTGTCTTAGATATGCAAAGATTAGCCAAAAATAGTTGCATTATTAGTTTTTGTGTAGCATCAAATTTAAAATTTACTACCTTCTTAAGTCATGAAGGACAAAAATGTCCACTTCCAAAAACTGCTATAAAAATATTACAGATCTGTCTTTTTGGGTTAAATCTTTTGATCAACTTCAGTCATGATCAGAACTATCATATGTTGAATAATTATCAGTATGGACAGTTATTTTTCCATATAACAAATGTTGGGGAGGCTGGGGGATTTAACGTTTAATGTGATTTTAGCGTTTTGGTTTTCTACTCGAAAACAGAGGTGCCGTTTGTAGATATTTTTGTTATTCAATTCTCAAAAGTAGCATTTTCAAACCTGCATAGCTTAAGTGTGAGGATAGCGCCATCTTCTGACAATGCGAACATGACAACTGAGAACCACTGCCTGTCTTCAACACACACACACACACACACACACACTCCTCTGTACCGCCTCTTCATTCACAGTTAATAAGATATAAAGTTAGAGTGCTATCACTCACACGGTTGACCAGGACAAAAATGATTGGGTTTTAATTTATTAGGCCCCGTGTCTGTGTGCTGTGTGTGTGTGTGTGTGTGTGTGTGTGTGTGTGTGATTGTTTATATCAGTCAATGGATTCCTTATTTGTTACCGCCGATACCGCGAGAAGAACATTCCGCTCAATGTCACCGTGACCAAGCGGAAAACACCTGCTAAATCAACGCTGTATTTTTACTGTCACCACAAAGATTTTACACAGGATGTGACCTTCTGACAACCTCATCACAGCTCATGTGAAGCCCCGCCCCCCTCCACTCCACACACACACACACACACACTAACTGGTACTAGTAGAGGCCACTGGTGCTGGTTGACGAGTCGGGGATTCTTGTGGCCCCGCCCTGCTCTGCCCTACAAGCCGCCCTGTCCTGCCCCAGACCCATTGATTTTATCGGGCGACACCAAAGTTCAGACGAGCGTCCAGTCTGCTGCGCGGCCTCGGGGTGAAACAGGCGGTGACAGGGCCTGCCCTTCCATCGCCAATGTCAGTGAATACTCTCACATGAACGTATGAAAAGAGTCAAACGTTCACGCAGAAATACCACAGAAAAACGTGCACAGGTGGAGTAAAACTTGGCCCGGGATTATTTTTTGTTCATCTTCACAGCCTTAGTTAATCTATGGATTACACTTAATAAAAGTCATCAAACAAAGTGTTTCCTATTTTAAAGAAGGAGCCAAATCCCCAACAACACAGTAGAAGTAGAAATAACGTAAGGTAAAAATAAATAATATGTAAACAAGACAAACAACAAGAGCTAAAACCAACTCGTAATCCTACAAGGAAACCCTTAAAAGTTGTGAGAACAAGACAAAATTTCCTCACAAAGATAGACAGACATAATGCATTCCCTAACCCACTTACCTTAACCATCACAACTAAAGGCCTAAACCAAAAACTTAACCTTAACCTGACCCTAATCTAAACCTTAAAATTGGGTTTGGATAATCCTAAAATCAACACTAAGCATAAAAAAAGCCCTTAAATGTTGTAAGAACCAGAAAAATGTCCTTACAAGGTCTTGGTTTTAGGTTAGGTCAGTAGTAGTTATGGTTAAGGTTCAAGTAATGTCCCCTGAAGTCATGGCAACCATGACACCAAGTCTTTCCATTGTCCACTCTACTCTGTCTGGTGATGTGTCCTCAGTTTTTGCATGTATGGGAGAAAATGTCTGTCCCTTTATTTGTGTTTTTTTCTGATATTAAACTGAAGTTCATAAACCACTCACTCTCCCACGCCAAAGTCCATAGAGAAAATCTGCGATTTTAGCTCACAGGCACACGGGAGCTGCTGGTCTACTGCTGCCTCGTGTGGTCACTTTGTGTCACTGAGATAAATCTAAAAAGAGGATTTCAAACACTGAAGTCACAAGATAAGACATTTGAACGTAGTGACAGAGGCAGCAGTAGATCAACAACTCTTGTATGCTGTGGTGTTAGAATCACTGATTTTCTCTATGAGGTTTGGTGTGGGAGAGTGAGTGGTTTACAAACTTCGACATAGACTTAAACCCTGTCCCTGGTTGGTTCCCGGCAATGGCTGCACAAACCAAAGACCCCCCCCCCAGTAAAAGGTCACTCCCACCCATTTAAACGGCCTCATCGTGTGACTCATCATGGTCGCCTATGACAGTAGATGCTGTACGACTGACATGATGTATCACCGATGTGAGGGTGACCAGAGCGAGAGACGAAGACGGCGACTCCGAGAGGAGCCTGACCTATATAAGAAAGAGGCTGAAATATTTATGGATGTCAGTGTCCTAATTGGCAAACCGCTGGGAGTCGTGTGGGCTTCTCCTCCAATCAGAGAGTGGGAAGGTGATAACACATGCGCACACACGCACACACACACACTGGTCTGGTGGTCAGAGTGTAGCTGCTGCCCGGCGACCAGGACGTCCCACCTGATCCTGAGAACTGTAGATTGGCTGGATGAAACCCTTCTGTTGGCAGAAAATTCACGAGAATGTGTACATGTCATTACGGTAGAACCTCAAGGCCGCATTGCGCGCTGCATATCGCAGACCCTGGTATACTTGCAAGTTAGGGTCCTGGAATATCCCACTTCACCATCGGACGGCAGTACAACTCCGGACACAGGGAATAGAACGCCGCATTCCTACCAAAGAAGAAGAGGACGATGCGACAACTCCCTTGGACACTACTGGTTCTTGAGGCTCCCAGATGAAAGGCCTGTTGGGGCAAGGTCACCAGGTCAAGGATTGGGTGACTGTCCTTGGCGATGACTTCTTCTGTTGTCGAAATGTTTTTTTCTGTTTGGTGGGCAGGGCTTAATACTCCACCTACTGGTGGATCGGAGGTTCAGTTTCCACATGCGCTGCTGTCCACGAGCACCCAACGCCGTGCTCTTTGTGTACGGTTCCAAAATCTGGGTTCCTCGTGCAGCCTGTGCCTTGCGCGGAAGTATACCAGGGCTTTCAGGCCTTCCGCCAGAACGAGCGTCCAATCACAGACAAAGATTCACCAGCGCGTCACACATTTGTGACGTCAGCTTCTTAGCACTGTGATTCCTAAACGGTTGAATAACTGCTAGATATGGAAAGTGAAAGTTATCTTGGGGAAAAAAGAACTCACTCACTGAACATTTTCTGACAATTCTACAACCATGAAATCAAAACTAAATCCAGGAGGCCTGGATATCATGAAGGTTTTTTCCAGTTATGTCACTTTTAATGGCCAGAAAAAAACACAAATTGAGAAAAAAACAGCACAACAATGTTGAAAAAAAACTGTCATCCCAAGGTCACAAAAATCCCACGTGTATTTGTTGTGTTTTTGTAAATCTAAAAAGAGAAGTTATGATATGAGAAGTGCAGAGAACTCCTGGCAGACCTTCAAACCTGTCACACAACGCTGTAATGAAATGACTGGAGGGAAAAAAAAGGAAAATCCAATCACTGTAATGTGTTACTAACTAATGTGTTACTGCCCAGCACTGACTGTAATGAAAAGCTCCATTTATATTCTGGGCTTGTGCAGCGTGTGTGTGTGTGTGTGAGCAGTGATGAGAATATCCAAAGTCAGGAATCAGATGTAATATCTCCGTGCTCCGTGTGGATCCACAAATCGATGACAGCGTCTCAAGCAGTGACAAAAGTTTTTCTGTTTTTCACATTAATTAAAGCTGTCGGAATAGAAATCACTCGGGATCAGAATGACAGAATTGTCATTGACATTTAAATTCTTGTTTTGCTGAATGTGGACTATAAGATGAAGGGTGGGGACATGTGAAAGACCAAAAAACATCCCACATACGGCTCAAATCATACTTTCCACACCCACACACATCCACGTTATGTAAATATCATCAAAGATTGGCCTCAGTGACACAAAGTTACAAAACAAAGCGGCAGTAGAGCAGCAGCTCCTGTGTCCCCGCGAGCTAAAAACGCAGATTTTCTCTATGGACTTAGGTGTGGGAGAGTGAGCAGTTTACAAACTTCTGTTTACAGTAAAAACTATTAAGATATTAAGTCAACTTTCCTTGCTTGAATACCATTATTTATATCCCGTATATTTCCGTGTCACTGTTTATCACACAACAGTGGAGCAGTGTTGTAACCAAGGCAGCGCCGCTATCTTGCATCTATTGCTTCCCTGTGACAGTGACCATGGAAACAGCTGCCCCCAGCATCAGTTAGCTACACTGTCCCAGCAACTGAGACAAGTGACCGCATCAAACGCTGTCCCAAACACATCCGCCGGCCAATCACAGGAGAGCACGGCTCAAACGACACTAACCGCAGTGCACGGTTGTGAGCATCATCTGAGCAACATGTGAGCATCATCTGAGCAACATCCGAGCAACATCTGAGCAACATCTGAGCATCATCTGAGCAACATCTGAGCAACATCTGAGCATCATCTGAGCAACATCCGAGCATCATCCGAGCATCATCTGAGCAACATCTGAGCATCATCTGAGCATCATCTGAGCAACATCTGAGCATCATCTGATCAACATCCGAGCATCATCTGATCAACATCTGAGCAACATCTGAGCATCATCTGATCAACATCCGAGCATCATCCGAGTATCATCCGAGCAACATGTGAGCAACATCTGAGCAACATCTGAGCATCATCTGAGCAACATCTGAGCAACATCTGAGCATCATCTGAGCAACATCTGAGCATCATCTGAGCAACATCTGAGCAACATCTGAGCATCATCTGAGCAACATCCGAGCATCATCCGAGTATCATCCGAGCAACATGTGAGCAACATCTGAGCAACATCCGAGCATCATCTGAACTGCTATGGCTGATCTTTTTGGACTGGCATTGGAAAACGGGTTTGTCAGGTGTCTCCGTTGTCTTGCTTGCACAAAGGAAAACGGAGCAGAAATCAATGGGTCTGTGTTTACAGGTTACACACAAGCGACTGTAACACTGTCTGTGAAAACAGACGAGCTGTTTGCCGGAGAGGAGAAGGAGAGGGAGAGGAGAGGAGAGGAGAGGAGAGGAGACACAAAAATAACACACAAACTGTCGAAGAAAAGGAAGACGTGATACTCACGTAAGAAGTACTCGGATGGATCCGCTGCATGATCTGTGTCCTCGGGAAAGTGGTCTATCTGTTTACACATTCCTTTGAAGTTTCCTGTGGGGGGGGGGGGGGGGGGGGGGTCAGAGGAGAGAGAGAGAGAGGGATCAGCTGAGTTAATACAAGACAGAAACTGTTACATCATCCATAAAAATCGGAACTCCAGATCCTCTATCAGTCCATCACAGGGACACATAAAGACAAACAACCATCCACTCTCACACCTACAGTCAGTTTAATGTCCAAATTTTACCTAATCACCATATTGCATGTTTTTGGACTGTGGGAGAAAACCGGAGAACCCGGAGAAAACCCACACACACACACGGGGAGAACATGCAAACTCCACGTTCTGACGGGGGTCACAAACCCGGGCCTACTTTCTGCCACTACACCAACCGTGTGGCCCATACGGCACCATCATTTACAAAGTCGACTGTGCGTCCTGTCGCCATCGCTGACGGCCATGTTTCCACTGAGAGTGAGTGTCGGTGTCTTGCGCTGGTTCTCGGTTCTCAGAGTTTGTGCTGCTCACACAGACGCAGACAGGAAGCTCTTCAGAGAGAGCAGAGCCTGAGCGTCGAGCTTCTCCTGCAGCAGGTGGCAGCTTGTAAACAAGAGCAGTGCAGCTGGTGCGACCTGGAGCCGCTCCAGCGCTCGTACACAGGGAACCTCATCCTCTTAATGCTCATTCATTTGGCCGACACCTCGCCGTCCAGCCGCTCCGTCCATTCAGGAAGCAGCGCGCTGACTCCCCTCCCTCCTCCCGCCCCCTTTTCCCTCCCGTCTGCTCTTCTCCACCTCCCTCACTACGGTGGAGTCCAGCTCAATGTCACCATGGCACGGGCACTTCCTGGTTTTCAATAAACCAGTGTGACTTGTTCACACATGCAGCGTGAGCCACGTTAACCAGAGGCGCTCTCAGACTCCGAGGGCCCCCAGGCAACAAAGCAACTTGGGGCCCTTTTACCATCACCTGCACACTACAAGCCCTCAAAATACATAATCAAATATTCTTTATACAGACTTTAATATCAGATGACTCAGGGCTTCCACTCACAGGTCAGACAAGGAACTGGCTCATGTTTGTCAGAAGGGGGCCCCATCAAGGTGGTTTTGATGTAGCTGCATATTGGTGGGTTTTTAGGGGATTCATGGATGTTATAACACAGGAGTCTACCCCTTGTTTGACATCAAATTCAAGGACTTTCCAGGAACATTTCCCTCAAATTTCCAGGACTAGAATGTGCTGTCATAGCTTAAGATAGAAGACAACTTGTAAAATCTCGTCTTTGCCCATGATGGCGTCCACTTTTATTCATTTGCAGCACACTCTGCCAAATCAATAATAATAATATTGTTATATTAGGGTTAGGGTTGCCACCAACAATAATAATAATAACAATAATAAGTTATAATAAAAATAATACAAACATGAACAGGTTCTTTTGTGGCCATGCCACAGACAGCAGAAGGAAGACGTAATGGGAAAGGGCACAGAGAGATAAATACAGGAAGGACGGGGGAGTAGAGTGGTTCTGAAGGACGGAGGTGGAATACATCAAGTTTAAGTGTCACAGTTTTTACTGCTGAGCCATGAAAAAGCCACGAGACTTTAGTTCCTGTGTCGGTGGCAGTTACGTACTGCAGCTTTAAAATAAGATGGGGGGGGGGGGGGGGGGGGGGGGGGGGCACAGAAAGATTACTTGTTTACATATGACTACACTGAGCACTGTGTGTGTGTATGTGAAACACAGGTGTCCCCGTCCACAGTTGTGCGATTTGTAACAACAGCTGTGGAGAGTGGCTTGTTGGGGGGGGGTTCAATTAGCCCGCTGAAAGATTTATGTGACACTTAACTGCTCCGAAACGCTCCTTTCTCTTGTAAGAACATGTAAACTCAGCAGGCTGCTAACTGCTTTATAATGACACTTTCATTTCAGAGACCGGGTCCCCGTGTGGGCCGGAGCACAGGACCCGGGGGGGTCGAGGAGTGAGCGGCGCGTGGACGTTAAAGCGGCAGGCAGAGGTGTTACAGCGGCGGCTCGGCTGTGAGGTCAGAGCACTCAGCGCTAACAGAGAAACACTGTTTCACGTTTACGAGACCAGCTCATGTTCAATATGTTCTTGTTTTATCGCATCTCTACCGATAACTCTTGCATTTCTTATCCAAACAACGTCAAAGTCACACACTGGTGTCCTTAGGAAGTCACCTAAAAAGTGGTCGATGTTTTAGACGTGGTAGACGGTTTGAGGGCTGTGACCGATGGATGCGTAATGTGACGTCGCAACAAAACTGAATACCACACAAGAGACAACAATGGAGGAAGACCAGCAGCTCTTCTATTCCTGCTCGGTTTGTGACCGAGTGTATGTACGAGAGTAGACTGCAGGCGCTGAAGAAATGTTTTTCTGTCACCCAATCAGCTGCCGACCCTAACGTAAGAAGCTACATGGAAGAGGTATTGGGAAGAAATGTAATAGATAAGAACAGTGGACTAATAAAGGGTGAGAGTGCAGGGGAGGGGGTGAGGTAGGTGCTTGGACAGAAGATGCTCTTGGAAGAGCTTCTTAAACCAGCGTGGAACGACACATGAAAAGACAAGGGTACACCACGGGAAAGGGGCCAAAGAATGGAACAGTTGGTGTTGGATAGTTTGGTACTATTCCAAATGGAAACACAACTGTACTGTACCAAACTGTACCGCACTGTACCATTCTGTGGGAACATAGCTTTAGAAACCGCGAAGGAACATGAAGCTGCATCGAGTCCGAGAGGTCTGGTGGAGCAGGGCCGTGAAGACATTTGTAAACAAAGTTATCCTTTAGGATTTAGCATTTTAAAGTATTTTCTGTAACACACTTGAGGATGAACATGTCGCTCAGATAATTAGAAAATACATTATATGGACAAAAGTGTTGAATTCACGTGTTTCTCTCAGACTTTGGTCACTAGGCCTCTTGTCTCCAAGGAAGGACAAACTTCACGCTTCAGTGTCTTTGTGTCTACAGTTTGAGACCAACATGACTGTGTCCCCATGCACAAAGCAAGGACTATAAAGACATGGTTTGACTTTGACTTTGGTTGCAGAAGAACTTGACTGAGTCACACAGCCAGAGTCCTGACCTTTAGGATGAACTGGAACAGAGATTGTGAGCCTTACACCTTCTCGTCAGTGTCTGACCTCATCAATGCTCTACAAAGGGAATGGACACAAATTCACCATAGAAACACTTCAAAACCGTGAGGAAAGTCTTCCAAAAAGAGTGGAAGCTGTTATAGCTGCAAAGCAAGGACCAACTCCACATTAAAGTCCTGTATATGTATTTGAGCATTGGTGTAATGTCCCAACACCTTTGTCCATGTCGTGTACATGAGTCTGTCGAGTTTTGTGATATATCGGTGGATCTCTGTGGATTTAAAGTGACCGTGAACTCTGGCAGGGTCCCGTTTATTTGCTCCCCATTACCTTTCATCTTTGCCTGCCAACATGGCGGTTCATAAAACACTGAGCCACGTTTGACTCAAGCCTGATGCAGGAGGGCTCTTTTTAGGGTTTCTGCCCTTCGTCTCATGGTCCACGTCCACGTCCACGTTCAGTGGAACAAGAATGAAGACAGAAGACAGTTCTGTCATCTGTCATCTGGACGCTGTTACAGCTGCAAAAGAGGGACCAGGTCCATAATAAAGTACTGAATATTATTAATAGTCATCTGAATGTATCTATCTATCTAATAATAACGGTCGGGCGTCCCAATACTTTTGTCCACAGTGTTTGAACAAACAGTGGACAAATCTGAGAGAGAGAGAAATCCAGGTCAGGTCCACCTACACATGAAACATCTCCACCAGCAACATCACCGCGCTCAGACGAGAGAGGTTTTATGAGACACAAACATGGAGGAGGTGCAGTGGAGGGGGGAAGAGGAGGAGGAGGAGGAGGGGTCACTCTTATCTGAGTGGGAGGTACAGTTTAAAAGCGAGACAGAGATTCAAGCTCGCGTCTGATTCGTCAGTGGGCGGCACTTTCTAAAAGTTTTCCAGGCTGAACCTGAGTGCGTCAACATCCCCTTCCTCCTCCTCCTCCTCCTCCTCCTCCTCCTCCTCCATCCTCTGTCCCTGCGGCTGCTGTTGCCATGTGGACCTCAGAACCATTCGCTTCTGGTTGCCGTGGTTACAGCTAACTGGGGCTCCGCTGAGGACAGAGAGCCGGTGAGGTGTCATTAACCTCAGGATGACACAGCAGCTTCACTTTATACGTGACGTAAGACAAGTTTCAACATGTGGCCGGGATTTGAATTATTATTATTATTGTTACGCGTTCAACTGCACCCAAACTGTACCCCTGACCTTTGACCTGGAGATAATAGGTCCACAGAGGAAGAGCGGGAGGGTTTTTACTCTAACATCTTCAGAGTCATTGTGATGGTTAAATATCGTGTCTCCACTGCCCCCTACTGTTTGTTAGTGGAACACCAGCCATGCAAAATCTGGGGGCCGCCGCCGACCCTGAGACCTCAGAATCAGGAGGTTTCGCAAAGAAACACACACACACACACGCATCCAGGTATCGGCGTTAAGATCGAGAGGCGATATTGTTATTTTAGACGTTCATCGCAGCAGAGAAAACCGTTATCGGTGAAATCGACTGTGTGATCGAGCAAGGGAGGGGCAACGCTCGAGGTAAACATCGGACCGGCTTTTTTAGAATGGTGAGAACTGGAGAAACACGCATTAAAAACGGATG
Organism: Solea solea; assembly: GCF_958295425.1. Classification (NCBI taxonomy): domain Eukaryota; kingdom Metazoa; phylum Chordata; class Actinopteri; order Pleuronectiformes; family Soleidae; genus Solea; species Solea solea. The sequence continues at coordinate 4,932,173 of NC_081149.1, read as the reverse complement.
CCGACCGTTAAACTCACGGACATGGACTTGTGTTCGCCGGCTCTATTGAAAAAAAAGGCGAAGGAAGGGGTGGAGCATCAGTGATGAGTTTTTAAATGAGGTAGATGATGGACGGACGGATGGAAGTTTACAGTGGCGTTCTCGAAATGTCTTCTGCAGGCGAGGTTCTGTTTCCTGTCGGCAGACGGAAAATGAAACCATACGTAAGTTGCTTTCCGCAGCTATAAAATAACATGTACTGTAGTTCTAGGATGGGGGGCGGGGCCCAGAGAGGCGGGGCACAGAGAGGCGCAGACTCTGAGCACACGTCCTTTCAGGTCAAACACATTTAAGTGACATGATGGCGCTGAAAAATCCACTGGAGGGAAATGACTGCACTGCGGCGGCGTCATGTTCTCTGTTCTCACACACACACACACACACACACACACGCATGAAGGTAATGGGTTCACGCACATTCCAGCTCTGACATCTCGTCTGTGCGTACGAAGAGTCGCTCCCAAACAGCGGCGACAAGAGCCCTAATCGCCTTATTCATCTTCATAATCACACCTTATTCATCCTTATAATCACTATATTCATCTTGGTAATGACCTTGTGAATGCGGGAGGCCCTGCGTGCTCTCTCTCGTTGCCCTCACACACACACACACACACACACACACACACACACACACACACACACAGATGTAGCTGGTCCATCTCAGGCTGTGAAAACAGGCTTTTTTCATGTCAAACGCCGCGGTGCCGCTGCTGCAGCGTGACGACTTAAAGACACAGCGAAGCGACAGACGCGGCGTCTCTAAACTCAACTCTTTCATAGTGAAGTGGAATATTTGTGGGACAGGCCTGTAATTTTCAGCAGGCATCAAAAAAACAAAAAAACAAATCTGAAATTGCCAGAGGACGTGAACAAAGTCTGCGGGTTCACGCCCAGCTCCGCCCACGCCGCACTTCACCCCGTGTCGTGGAAGCAGACGAGGAAGGAGGGAAAGGCCAGAGCTTAATATACTCCTGCTTCTGACCTCATTCATTTGTGATTTATGGATGTGAAAGCGATGAAAAGCTCACCTGGACACTTGGACACTTGGACACGGAGGATATGGCTGGTGTCAGAGACACAAGGAAAAACAGATTTGAACCATTTAACAAAAGGATCAGCGCTTGAACTCACATTTTTGTTACTAAAAGCTAATGTTTGTGAACTGCTCACTCTCCCGCACCAAACCTCATAGAGAAAATCAGTGATTTTAACACCACACACACACTGCTGCTTCCATCACAAGTTCAAATGTCTTATTTTGTCACTTGAACATTTGAAATCCTGCTTTCAGATTTACTTCAGTGACACAAAGTGACCACACGAGGCAGCAGTAGACCAGCAGCTCCTGTGTCCCCTAAAATCACTGATTTTCTCTATGGACTTTGGTGTGGGGAATAATAATTTCCCAGAATGCACTGGTATCAGAGTCGAGTGTTTGTTTCACGTGTTTAGAGTTTAAATTTTTTTATTGTTAAACGAGATCAGATTGGTTGAGTGTGAAAAAACCCACAGATGAGTCAGAATGACTCGCCTCTGACAAAGCTGACCTTGTGTCTTCACCAGTGAGACGTCTGTGGACGTCCTCCTGAGACAATGTGGAGAAGAATCCGTCACCTGTGAACCTCCGCCACCGCCGTCACTGTTTTCTAGACTTTTCTCTTCTGTATTTATAGTCGGACGCCCAGTTCACATGTAGGTGGGTATTTATGAAAAGTCACACTAACTTCTCAGACTCAACTCAAAGTCTGAGTTCCGACTTACAAATGGACTAATACGAGAGCTTTTCTTGTGCGCACTTTGCTGCTTAATGACATGACTATTAGGGCCCGAGCCACGAATGACAGGGCCCAAAATGTCTCCTGGCAGGAATTTGTGCGAGGAACCTATTGTTAATCCTTCAGATTATTATTCTATCTGTGGCTTTGCGGTCATTTTTGAGGGAGTTGACTCTTGAAACTTTGCATGGAGGTCAGGTCTGGTGTTAGTGCGATATCGGCATAGTTCCCGGATCCGTGCGTTGCTCACGGGCTCTATAGCGCCCCCTAAGGTAAAAACAGAGGCAAAATTGGCGGACAAAAAAGTTGAACGTAACCATGGCCTCAACTCAACAAGAAGGAGGCCATTTGGAATGTTGACGATTTGCACCCCACGTAAATGAGCAAACTCGTAACATAAAACATAACAATAAAAAAAAATTATACGAGCCAATTTATACGAGACACATCACAGGTGAATGGCATACATTGAGTTACACTGAATTTCCCGAAACTTGGCGGGAAGATGTTCTAGACCAAGACGAACAAAAAAAAACCATGACCCCAAGTCAACAAGAAGTCAACCATTTTGGAATATTGGCGTCCATTTTTGGGATTTGCACCTTCTGTAAATGAGTGAGACGCATCAAAGGTGAAAGGTTTTGCAGATTCAAAAGTGAGGTCAGGGAACTTTTGCACTCCCCGACCTGTGTGGGGACGCGAGGGCCCTATCATGACTGCATGCAGTCCTAGTTTATTATTCTAATTGCTCTTTTCTGAGGTTTAAGTGTTAAGAGTTTCCCCAAATTTCACCACAATATCAGGCGTGAAGACAAGTGAACATATAATAAACCCTTTGTTTTATTAAGAAGAGCAAAAGATTTGGATCATCTACATCAGAAGTTTGTGTTTCTAGACTGACTCCCAAAAACAGCCTTTCAATTCAACTGGATGGTGACCGTGGAGTTTGTTTTACTCCACAGTCTGTGGAAGCGTCACACTCGCTTCACTTTCTCTTTAATAACCGGAGGAATGTCCTGCTCTCTGCGCCGGCCCGCAGATGTGACGATGACGATGATGAAGATGTAGGTGGTGCTCACTGACCACAGCGCCGCGGCGGTCGACCTTTGCCCTCTGTGATTTATGCTGCACGTCCAGGAAGTGAACTCACACACAGCGCGGGCGAGCAGAGCGGGACGGTCGCGGCGCGTCGTAAATCCTTCGCTCCTATAAACACGCCCATTTAAATCAAGCGCTTTCCCAAACGCCGTTAATAACAGCAGGGACACGCTCAGATGAGAGGGGGGGTGGGGCCGAGAGCGGAGGGTCACAAATCAAAGGCAGTCGATGCAGCCGCTTCACCACAGTGTAACACCCTTTACTGCGACTCATCTTTTATATAATGTATTCATTTATTTAGTTAGGGACAATAATGTAGTTTAACACTGTTCCACGTCAGCGTCTGTGAGACACAAACAGACAGAACGCGTTAAATTAAACGCAAATGTTTCAAATCTGTTGCCATTCTTATGACAACAAAGGATTTATTATTAAGATATTTGTGGTGTGGAGCAGTTTTTACAGACAAACACTTAGTGAAGACACATCACAGACATAACCCTTACCCCTTCCCCTTACCTTAACCTTAAACTTAACCTTAACCAACACAACTACTCCCCATATTGCATGTTTTTGGACTGTGAACCCACAAAACTCCACACAGACCAGGTCCTTGTTCTGACCGGGGTCGCACACACACAGAACTGCATAATGTTCCTACAGAGATGGATGTTATTGGACCTCACATTGATCTAAGTACAAGTCTACACACACACACACACACACACACACACACACAGACGTCTGCCAACAGTGTATCAAGTTTTATCGACACGTCGTCCAGAGCCAAATGCTTCACCTGATAGTGACCGTCGTCGCTCCACGTTATGATGCAGGGAACACAACTCTCACAGCTGTTTATTAAACATAAATAAATAAATAAACAAGAATAATCATATTACTTTCCGACTTTCTGATTTTAATCTCAGAATTCGTGTTTACTGACTATAATTTCAGAAATTATAAAACCTAAAAGTCTAACTCTTTACGTGACTGAACTTTGACTCAGCTGCACCTAAACCGCTCCACACCTTTATCTCCAGGAGGATTTGAATAATTGCGTCAGTGTCCTGTGTTTTTCCTGAGAAGTGCTGACCTCAGCAGAACTCCAGCAGATAAAAGGTCGTTCAGGGAGAGATAAGCAGCAGCAGCAGCAGCAGCAGCAGCAGCAGCAGCGGCTTCCGATAAAAGGTGACGCGAGGTGAGAGTAGTTACACACAAGATGATGATTAAAATGATGGGAGGAGGTCAGGCAGCTGGGTGAGGAGGGGGGAGGACCGGGAGAGGGCGGTGACTAATGCTGGTTTACTGTTAACACAATATCTCATACCCACTTTACAAATCTCTCTCTCAGTGTTACAATTCCGACTTTCTGATTTTAATCTCAGAATTCCGACTTTCTGATTTTAATCTCAGAATTCCCACTTTCTGATGTTAATCCCAGAATTCCAATTTTCTGATTTTAATCTCAGAATTCCGACTTTTTGATTTTAATCTCAGAATTGCAACTTCCTGATTTTAATCTCAGAATTCCAATTTTCTGATTTTAATCTCAGAATTCCAATTTTCTGATTTTAATCTCAGAATTCCAAGGCACGTTTTTTTGTCGCCTTTTAGTTTCATTTGTGAAACTGAGCGTTTCCGTGCAGCTGAAAACAAAAGAGACATGAGGATCCTGACATGAACCAGTTACCAGCTCTTACATAGCACTTTTCCTTTCAAAATAAAAGCCACTAACGTTGGCTCATATAACATTTTTGACAAATAACACAAATAGCATTGACTCTGTATCTTGTTAAGTAAAATACATTCGCCGTTTCCACGAGTGTCGTTAGCGGGAACAGGAAGTAGTCACACTTCTGCACACGTACAGAATAAGGACACATGACTCACTTTGTTTACGCCGCCATGTTGGCAGGAAAATGAACAACTCCAGTTCTGGTTTCAAGCTCCACAGAGATTGAGCAACGATATCGCAGAAACTGACGGACTGAATCTATCTGACCCTTATATACTGCCCCCTGGTGCTTTTCACCAGTATGGAAACAGCCAGAGTGGACATTAT